>NC_057807.1:575642270-576347490 GCF_018294505.1 Triticum aestivum | reverse complement strand
ATACTAAAATTTAAAAGAAAAACCTGGACACTCCATCCCACTACCCCTTTATTGAAAAAAAATGTGAAAAAAAATTCCATGTGACCATCCATATCTAAAGGGAGGAAAGTAAAAAAATGCCATGTCTTACAATATACCATGATGAAAAGAAAGCGAGAAATGTAAATATGCCATCTGATCAATACCTGAAAATTGTAAAATTTGCCATGATCTTATAATAAATAAAAATGTCATGCTCTCGATATTAAAATGACATGCCCTTAACAAAAAAAATGGCATGTTCTCAATAATAAAAATGCCATGCACTTAATTACATGCTCTTAATAGTAGAAAAGCCATGATCTTAATAATAAAAGTATCATGCTCTCAATAATAAAAATGCCATGCTCTTAACAAGAAAATGGCATGCTCTCGTTAGTAGAAATGCCATGCTCTTAACAAAAAAAGGCTATGCTCTTAGGTAAAAAAAACCATGCTATTAACATAAAAATGCCATGCTCTTAATAGTAGAAATGCCCTGGTCTTTATATAAAAACTGTCATGCTGTTAATAGTAAAAAATTCATGCCCTTAAAAGTAGAAAAACCATGCTCTCAATAATTGGAAATATACACACTTAGCCACACAAAGGTTTTCATCACAACAATTATGGACCTATCATGGCAAGAAACTATGTTTGTTTGCCATGGCAACGATAAAACAAGGATTTAGAAACACGGTGGTCGAAAGTGCCATGTTGCTAACTTACAAAATTGCCATGTTTTTTGAACAAATCATGTAGAAACTACCATGGTAAAAATATGTCAAAAATGCCATGTTCAGAATTTTGCCATGTCGCCTAGTAAAATTTGTCATGCCACTAATTAGCAAAATGTCACGCCTTTTTTGAATAGTTCGTGTATAAATTACCATGGCTGGTTCTCGTATTTTAAAAATAAAGTCGGTACAATTCCCATGTGAATTAGGAAGCACATAACTACAAAAGAATGTTGGTTTGCCATGATTATACACAAAACATTAGTGGTTGTTACATGAAAAGTCTAGTGAATTTGCATTTGAAGCATTGCAAGCAAAATGTGTACTGCAAACACATAACCAAGAGTTGCATGTTATAGAAAGAAAATAACATGAGCACCACAAGTACCTAATCTGATGAAGGGTGAAGAAGCTTGTGCTCCTCAACGAGCTGCTTGCCGGTGTGCGGTAGCTGGAGGCCATCACTCACCGCCCAAAAACAACGTGTGGCGCCCCTGACCTGCTGGGAGGATGAAGAAGTACCCAAGCTCGATGCCGGAGGAATCGTCGGCGTCTTTTCCCTTTACACCAACTTGCGCTCGTCGGTCACCTGAAAGAAATATGCCCTAGAGGCAATAATAAAGTTATTATTTATTTCCTTATATCATGATAAATGTTTATTATTCATGCTAGAACTGTATTAACCGTAAACTTAGTACATGTGTGAATACATAGACAAAACATATTGTCCCTAGTACGCCTCTACTAGACTAGCTCGTTAATCAAATATGGTTATGTTTCCTAACCATAGACATGTGTTGTCATTTGATGAACGGGATCACATCATTAGGAGAATGATGTGATGGACATGACCCATCCGTTAGCTTAGCATTATGATCGTTACAGTTTCATTGCTACTTCTCTCTTCATGACTTATACATGTTCCTCGGACTATGAGATTATGCAACTCCCGAATACCGGAGGAACACTTTGTGTGCTATCAAACATCACAACGTAAATGGGTGATTATAAAGATGCTCTACAGGTGTCTCCGAAGGTGTTTGTTGGGTTGGCATAGATCGAGATTAGGATTTGTCACTCTGTGTATCGGAGAGGTATCTCTGGGCCCTCTCGGTAATGCACATCACTATAAGCCTTGCAAGCAATGTGACTAATAAGTTAGTTGCGGGATGATGCATTACGGAACGAGTAAAGAGACTTGTCAGTAACGATATTGAACTAGGTATGATGATACCGACGATCGAATCTCAAGCAAGTAACATACCGATGACAAAGGGAACATGTATGTTGTTATGCGGTTTGACCGATAAAGATTTTCGTAGAATATGTAGGAACCAATATGAGCATCCAGGTTCCGCTAGTGGTTATTGACAGGAGATGTGTCTCGGTCATGTCCACATAGTTCTCAAACCCGTAGGGTCCACACGCTTAACATTCGATGACGATTTGTATTATGAGTTATGTGATTTTATGACCGAAGTTTGTTTGAAGTCCCGGATGAGATCACGGATGTGACGAGGAGTCTCGAAATGGTCGAGACGTAAAGATCGATATATCGGAAAGGTTCCGAGTGATTCGGGTATTTTTTTGGAGTACCGGAGAGTTATGGGAATTCGCTGGGGGAAGTAATGGGCCTTAATGGGCCATACGGGAAAGGAGAGAAGGGCCTCAAGGGGTGGCCACGCACCCCACTAAGGGCTGGTATGAATTGGACTAGGAGGGGACGACGCCCCTCTTCCTTCTGCCCTCTTCCTCCTACCCTTCCTTCTCCTAGTTGGAATATGAAAAGGGGGGGGGGGGGTCCTACTTGGACCGGGAGTCCAAGTAGGACTCCCCCCTTTTGGCGCGCCCCCTCTAGGGTCGGCCTCCTCTTCCTCCCTCCTTTATATATGTGGGCAGGGGGCACCCCAAAGACACACAAGCTGATCAAGTTGATCTTTTAGCCATGTGCGGTGCCCCCCTCACGTTACACACCTCGATCATATCATCGTAGTGCTTAGGAGAAGCCCTGCGTTGGTAACATCATCATCACCGTCGCCACACCATTGTGCTGACGGAACTCTCCCTCGGCCTCAACTGGATCAAGAGTACGAGGGACATCATCGAGCTGAACGTGTGCTGAACGCAGAGGTGACGTACGTTCGGTGCTTGGATCGGTTGGATCGCGAAGACGTTCGACTACATCAACCGCTTTAACTAAACACTTCCGCTTTCGGCCTACGAGGGTACGTAGACAACACTCTCCCCTCTCGTTGCTATGCATCACCTAGATAGATCTTGTGTGATTGTAGGATTTTTTTTTTGAAATTACTGTGTTTCCTAACAGTGATATCCAAGCCAGGTCTATGCGTAGATGTTATATGCACGAGTAGAACACAAAGAGTTGTGGGCTATAATAGTCATACTGCTTAGCAGCATGTCATACTTTGATTCGGCGGTATTGTTGGATGAAGCAGCTCAGACCGACATTACGCGTACGCTTACGCGAGACTGGTTCTACCGACGTGCTTCGCACACAGGTGGCTAGTGAGTGTCTGTTTCTCTAACTTTAGTTGAATCGAGTGTGGTTACGCCCGGTCCTTGTTGAAGGTTAAAACAACACACTTGATGAAAAATTGTTGTGGTTTTGATGCGTAGGTAAAAACGGTTCTTGCTAAACCCGTAGGAGCCATGTAAAACTTGCAACAACAAAGTAGAGGACATCTAACTTGTTTTTGCAGGGCATGTTGTGATATGATATGGTCAAGACGTGATGATATATAAATTGTTGTATGAGATGATCATGTTTTGTTAAAGTTATCGGCAACTAGCAAGAGCCTTATGGTTGTCTCTTTATTGCATAAGATGCAAGCGCCATATAATTTCCTTACTTTATCGCTATGCGATAGCAATAGTTGCAAAAGCAATAGTTGGCAGACAACCATGTGATGACACGTTGATAAAGATCATGGTGTCATGCCGGTAACAATAGAGATCATGATGGTACTTTGGAGATGGAGATCAAAGGCACAAGATGATGATGGCCATATCATGTCATATATTTTGATTGCATGTGATGTTTATCTTTTATGCTTCTTATTTTGCTTAGTGCGACGGTGAAAGGATCGATATAGTTGACTAGAGGGGGGGGGGGGTGAATAGGCAACTAACAATTTTTAAGCTTTTCTTTACCAATTTAAACTTTGCAACAATATAGGTAGTCTAGATATGCAACTATGTGAGCAACCTATATGATGCAATAACAACTAGGACAAAGGCAAGCAAGGGATACAACACAAGTAAGCTTGCAAAAGTAAAGGCACGAGATAACCAAGAGTGGAGCTGGTGGAGACGAGGATGTGTTACCAAAGTTCCTTCCTTTTAAGGGGAAGTACGTCTCTGTTAGAGCGGTGTGGAGGCACAATGCTCCCCAAGAAGCCACTAGGGCCACCGTATTCTCCTCACGCCCTCACATAATGCGAGATGCCGTGATTCCACTATTGGTGCCCTTGAAGGCGGCGACCGAACCTTTACAAACAAGGTTGGGGCAATCTCCACAACTTAATTGGAGGCTCCCAACGACACCACGAAGCTTCACCACAATGGACTATGGCTCCGAGGTGACCTCAACCATCTAGGGTGCTCAAACACCCAAGAGTAACAAGATCCGCTAGGGATTAGTGGGGGGGAATCGAATATCTCTTGGTGGAAGTGTAGATCGGGGCCTTGTCACCCAATCCCGAGCAAATCAACAAGTTTGATTGGCTAGGAAGAGAGATCGGCCGAAAATGGAGCTTGGAGCAACAATGGAGTTTAGGGTTGGAAGAGGTGAGTCTTCTTGAAGAAGAAGACCCCCTTTTATAGTGGGGGGGACAATTCCAACCGTTACCCACCACTCAGCCCGCGACCCACGGAACTACCACACCACAGGCCTGGTACTACCGCACGGGCCTGCGGTACTTCCGCGGTGGACCGTGGTACTACCGTGGGCACGGTAGAGCCCAGACCTGAATAAAGGAGCACGGACAGGGCACGGTAGATCCGCAGGTGTGGTACTACCGCGGCCCCATGCGGTACTACCGCAAGACAGCCGCAGGCCAGGCCCGGTAGGCACAGATGTAAAAAATTACATCCGTGACTACCTCTACTGAGAAATTGCCATGCAAAAATCCGACACGGAACTACCGCGACCAAGGGTGCGGTACTACCGTGAAGGGTGCGGATGTAAAAAATTACATCCGCCCCTACCTCCGCTCCTGCTACTGAACCTGGCCTGGCGCCACGGTACTACCGCATGGAGCGCGGATGTAAAAAATTACATACGCGCCTACTACCGCTTGAGCAGCGGTGCCAGACCAGAGGTCGTGGTACTACCGCTCTGAGGAGCGGTACTACCATGGGAGCCTATGGTACTACCGTGTCGGAGCCTGGTACTACCGCTGGCTCCTGCGGTAGTACCGCTCAAAAGAGCAGTACTACCGCTGGCCTGAGAAGAGCAAGACGGAGGCCTTCATTTCTCAGAGACAAGGTGAGACGGAGGAACACTCCAAGGAGCTCGAGGAATGGCGGTGCAAAAGGGAATGTGTATGTGAGATTCCACCCAAACCTTTCCAAAGCGGACCCCCTCTTAATAGTATGGCTTTCCTGCGACTCAACTCCACTGAACCGAACCGTAGAGAAACGCCGTCTTCAATAATCTTCGAGGGGCATCAAATCATCTTGTGTTTAGTTGTGATGTATCTGAAAAGCTCAATACACACGATTAGTCCGCAAAGGCATTGTCATCAATCACCAAAACTACTTAGGGACAAGAATGCCCTTACAATCTCCCCCTTTTTGGTGGAAACAATACGGGATTTGCACAAAGGAGATGAATATAGCACAAGCAAACCCCACATTTCTAAAATATAGATGAGCTCCCCCTAGATTCGTGCTAGAGAGAAAAGTTCTTTGGACTGCACAGCACGAATACTAGGATCACCACTCCCCCTATATTTTAGAAACAAAGCATATCTTGCAATGGTAAGGTTAGCACTAAACAAGATAGTAGATAGGAGCAGAACATGAAGCATGATATAGCATAGGCTCAATAAGGTAATAAGGTACCATAGAGTGCATATGTCTTACACCATATGATAAACTTAGTCTCACGAGCACAACCAAACCAAGGCAAACAAGTTCAACGATGGAAAGCAAAGCAAACGACAAAACACACGACACACGACACGCAAATCCTACACTCTCTCCCCCTTTGGCATCGAGACACCAAAAAGGCAGTGGGGTCACCTACAACAAAGGTGGTAGCTCAGGCGGAAAACGACTCGTCGTCGCCAGACTCCGCAGCAGGAACATACTCTCATTTGAATCGGTCCACTTGTAGCCCTGCTTCGCCATCCAGGCAGTCTCTGGGGTGATGTGCTTCTTAGAGCCGCTGGCCATGTCCTCCCTGCAGGCCCTCAAGATCCTGATGTCGCGACGACGACTCTCCTTCTGAGCAACAAGGGCCTTGTACTGACCCTGAACCTGCATGCAGAACATCCTTTTCATCTTGTTCTTCAGCTTCTTTGCCCAAGAGGGCTCAGCAGAGGGAGGCGTGAACATAGAATGGTCCTCAGCAGCGTCCTCCTCCTCAATCTCTTCCTCATCCACAGCCATCTTGGCGGCCTCAGCAGCAGTGGTGGTGTTATCCCATTGGGGCTTGATGCGGAGCTTGATGGGCTCATGTCGAATCTAGCCTGGAGCTTCAAACTCATCATTGGGAAGGAGCTTCTCCCAAGTCTTGGAGATCAGGTGAAACAGGTAAGGCCCATAGATGGGGACCTTACGGTTGAACACGGCGAACTGAAGCTCACACCACATGATATGTGAGACATCAAGTGGCTGAGTCTGAGCCTGACATGCCTCCTCACAAAGGAGCATCATGTCAATGAGGTAAGCATGCACCTGTCCCATGTCACCAATGCGCGGGAAGAGCGTGTTCCGGAAGAGCCTATGCATGATGTCAAGAAAGGGGTTAAGCACCCACACCTTCTTCTTGTTTGGAAGCGTCTTCTCAACAAGGTATGGCATGAGCTTATTCTTGTTGGCAGACTCAGAATTGGCGTGAGGGCGAACTCCAACAGGCTTGTCGAGTCCTTCATCGGGAATGAGAAGCAACTCCATGAACTCCTTCCAGGTAGCAGACAACCGTTGACCATTAGTCATCCAAGTCATGGTCCTTTCTTCATTGACGCCGAAGTGGACCGAAGCAAAGAACTGTGCTATGATCTCTGGATCAAAATCCTTGTGGAAGGTGAGAATGTGTTCAATGCCGAACTATTCCACAAGATCCAAGGCCTCTCCAAAGTACCCATGGTGCTTCTCCTGCCTCATGTGAATCATGTCAATCTAGTGAACTTCAACATAGTGATTCTGCTTGGCCTTGATCACATCCATATAGATCGGATTCTGCTGCTTGTTCCAGAAGAGGTCATTGCCTCGCGTGCTAGCCTGAGGAGACACATAGGGATTGATCTTCCTTCGAATGACAAACTCGGCCTGGGGCATTTCATCCATGCCCATGACGGGATCCTTCTGTTTGCTGGCGGTGTGCTTGGTCCTGCATTGGGGAGCAGCAGAGGACCCCTTTGGAACATCATCTGGGTTGCGCAGACACTTTGACCCTGTGTCACGGCTGGGATTCGAGCGACAAGCAAAACCAGAGCCACCACCTAGACACAAAGACACAAAGACACGCAAGGGAACAAAAAGGATCAAAACCAAACCGAAAAAACACAAAAACATGCGATTTGGACAAAAAAAAAGGGCGCAGGATGAATCTACGGTAGTACTGGGCAGGGTTACGGGTGTAAAAAATTACATCCGCTCCAGCTGCGGTAGTACCGTGTCGGGGTAGCACGGTAGTACTGCACGTGGGGCGGAAGTAATTTTTTACTTCCGGACGCCAAGCGGTAGTACCACACCAAGGTGCGGAAGTACCACGGAGCGTCAGATCCAGGTAAGGCTGCGGTAGTACCGCTCCAGGAGGAGCGGTAGTACCGCTCCAGGAGGAGCGGTAGTACCGCATGGATTGGAAACCGCCACAGAGGACGCGGATCTGGATCTAGAACCTCCGCACGACAACTTCGGTACTACCGTTGATCAAATGGAATTATTTTGACTATCCAAAGAGCATGCAACTACACTACCACTCTACAACAAATCCCACTTGCACAGATTTAGCCAAAAATCTCAAGAACACCACATGCATCTCCCCAAAACCTAAAAGCACAAGGAAGGACAAAAAAGAGAGGCACTTGGGGAAAACCTGGGTCCATGGCAAGAGGGCTAGGTGGGGAACGATCCCACCGGTCAGAATCCGAGGAGAGCAGCCAGAGACGGAGATTCGGCGAAGGCCTCCTACGCCGTTCTTGGTCAGGAGAGAGAGAGATGGGGTGGGAATAGAGATGAATGGCTATGAGGGAGTTAGAACTCCCCCTGTCCTGCTCTTAACCCCCACCCGCTCACATGGGCGCGGAAGTACCGTGGGTCATTGCGGTAGTACCGCCCGGGCGGAAGTACCGCACGCTGGGCGGTAGTACCGCTTGTTCAGCGGCACTAAAAAATTTCTGCAGCGGAAGTAGCGGTAGTACCGTGCCCCTGGAGGGCCATGCACTTGGCAGAGACCCACCAACTCCTGCGGTAGTACCGTGGCGCACCACGGTAGTACCGTAAACCAAGAAAGTGCTAGAACTCAAGAGAGAAAGGAGAAAAAGGCAAAACACCCTCTGGGGAAACACTAAGCAACAAAGAGGCGAACACAAACACCGACTCAAACACACCAAGGAGAAGAGGAAGCCACACGACAATGAAGACCAACTATGAGACACAACTTCTCCAAGGAAGGGCGGTGGCCGGAGCCACCTATGTTTGAGTCAATTGGTATGGCACCGCGAAGAATCATCCTTGGGTCCATGACCAAAACTCGTCTTTGAAGCACAAGTACCATCAAAAATGGAGAATGTGAAAGAGATGATTAATTTATGCATAATGGGGGGAGGAAAAGTTCATTGAGAGAACAACACTCCCCCTATGTCCATGCCTACACCTAAACTAGACAACAAGTTGAGTGAGGTGGGGTGTGCACGGGCTCAAGTCACATTGCTTGAATCAATGATATTTAGCTCATGCCTTAACTCGCGAAATCTTGCTTCATCCAAGGGCTTCGTGAAAATATCTGCAAGGTTATCATGAGTGTTGACATACTTGAGCTCGATCTCCCCTTGCCTAATATGATCCCGGATGAAGTGATACCGAATCACAATGTGCTTCGTCTTGAAGTGTTGCACCGGGTTGAGAGAAATCTTGATGGCACTTTCATTGTCATACCAAAGAGGCACTTTGTCACAAATGACACCGTATTCCTTTAAAGTTTGCCTCATCCATAGGAGTTGTGCACAACAACTACCAGCCGCCACATATTCCACTTCGGTGGACAAGAGGGACACACAACTTTGCTTCTTGGAAGACCAACTCACCAAAGAGCAACCAAGAAATTGGCACCCTCCGGAAGTGGACTTCCTATCCACTTTGTCTCCCGCCCAATCGGAATCCGTAAATCCTTCAAGCTTGAAGTTTGCTCCTCTTGGGTACCATAGGCCAAAGTTTGGGGTATGAGCCAAATATCGAAAGATTCGTTTGACCGCCACATAGTGGCTTTCCTTCGATGCGGCTTGAAACCATGCACACATTTCCACACTCAACATTCCGGTCTAGATGCACAAAGGTAAAGCAAGGATCCAATCATAGAGCGATATACCTTTTGATCCACCGCTTTACCATTGGGATCAATGTCAAGTTGGCACTTGGTAGGCATTGGAGTAGACGCCGGCTTGACATCACTTAGCTTGAATCTCTTTAGCATGTCTTGAGTGTATTTGGCTTGGTTGATGAAGGTACCTTCTCTTCTTTGTTTGATATCAAAACCAAGGAAGAACTTCAACTCTCCCATCGAAGACATCTTGAACTTAGAGGTCATGAGGGCGGCAAATTCCTCATTGAAAGCTTTGTTAGGGGAACCAAAGATAATGTCATCAACATATAGTTGGCACACAAACAACTCCCCTTTGACCTTCTTAGTAAAAAGAGTGGGATCGATTTGCCCAACTTCAAATCCACAATCTTGTAACAACTCGGTAAGGTGGTCATACCACGCACGTGGGGCTTGTTTAAGGCCATAGAGTGCCTTATCGAGTTGATACACATGATCCGGGAAGTAAGGATCCTCGAACCCGGGGGGTTGCTTGACATAAACCAACTCATTAATAGGACCATTAAGAAAAGCACTTTTCACATCCATTTGTTGTAACTTAAAGTTGTGATGGGAAGCATAAGAAATCAACAAACGAATGGATTCAAGGCGAGCAACGGGAGCAAAGGTTTCACCGTAGTCGATACCCTCGACTTGGGAGTAGCCTTGTGCTACCAATCTTGCCTTGTTGCGAATGATGTTCCCATGAGCGTCTTGCTTGTTCTTGAAAATCCACTTGGTTCCAATGACGTTATGGTTCCCCAACGGCCATGGCACCAATCTCCACACCTTGTTGTACTCGAAGTTGTTGAGTTCTTCATGCATGGTATTGAGCCAATCCGAATCTTCGAGTGCCTCATAGACCTTTTGAGGTTTAACACAAGAGACAAACGCGTGATGTTCACAATAGTTTGCTAATTGTCTACGAGTGCTTACCCCCTTTCTTAGGTTTCCAACCACATTCTCCATGAGATGGCCTTTGGTGGTGAGCTTGGAAGCAATCTTCGCGGCACGACGCTCTAATTCCTCCTCGGATGTGGAAGGAGGAGGATCAACTTGATTATCTTGAGCGCCGTCTTGAGCTTGTTCGAGATCTTGAGCTTGCTCTTGATCTTGAACTTGCTCGAGGGGGAGAACTTGACCTTGGGCATCATTTGGTGGTTCACCACCATCTTGAGGTTGATCTTGCCCTTGGTCTTGTTCATGAGGGTGAGGGCCTTCACTTTGTTTTTCGGAAGTGTGTGGGTCTCGCGGAGGTGATGGCTCCACTTGAGTGGAGCATTGTCCTTCTCCTTCGGCCACAAGGGGTTCCTCAATGGGTAGAATATGACCAATACCCATTCTTATTATGGCTTGGGGAGGAATGTCATCACCTATATCACAAGTACCACTTTGCTCCACTTGGGAGCTGTTATTTTCGTCAAACTCCACGTTACACGTCTCCTCAATGAGTCTGGTTGACTTGTTGAGGACACGATAAGCATGAGAGTTTGTAGCATAACCAACAAATATGCCCTCATAAGCTCTAGCCTCAAATTTAGACAAGCGAACACCTTTCTTGAGAATGAAACACTTACACCCGAACACCCGGAAGTACTTGAGGTTGGGCTTGTTACCGGTGAGTATTTCATAAGGAGTCTTATTCAAGCCTTTGCGAAGATAGAGCCGATTTGATGCATGACACGCGGTTTTGATGGCTTCGGCCCAAAAGTTGTATGGAGAATTGAACTCCGCCATCATGGTCCATGCCGCATCCATCAACGTCCGGTTCTTCCTCTCCGCAACACCATTTTGTTGAGGGATGTATGGAGCAGAGTATTGGTGCTTGATCCCCTCATCACTAAGGAACTCATCCAAGGTGTAGTTCTTGAACTCGGTGCCGTTGTCACTTCTTATTGTCAAGATCTTTGCATCACGTTGTCGTTGAGCTTCATTTGCAAAGTCGATGACGGTTTATTGAGTTTCACTCTTCTTCTTGAAGAAATATACCCACGTGTATCTTGAATAATCATCCACAATCACCAAGCAATACTTTCTTCCCCCTAGACTATCAAAGGATGGAGGCCCAAAGAGGTCCATGTGAAGGAGCTCCAAGGGTCTCTTCGAATAGATGATAGTCGTGGGAGGGTGAGCCTTCTCATGAAGCTTTCCTTTGATACAAGCACTGCAAGCAGGATCTTTGGCAAAACTAACATTTGTTAGTCCACGGACATGGTCCCCCTTGAGAAGACTTTGCAAAGATCTCATATTGACGTGGGCTAAAGGGCGATGCCAAAGCCATCCCACGTCAACTTTAGCCATTAGGCATGTCGCGGTCTTAGTGGATCGCTCCGAAAAGTTAATCACGTAGAGACCGTTCTCGACATGCCCAACAAAGGCTACTTTAAGAGTCTTGCTCCACAAGAGGGCCACGGTATCAATATCAAAGAAGGTGGCAAAGCCCATGAGTGCAAGTTGATGAACGGAAAGTAAGTTGTACGCAAGGGACTCAACAAGCATGACTTTCTCGATCGTTAGATCATGAGAAATGACAACCTTGCCAAGACCAAATACCTTAGAATGTGAGGCATCACCCCACTCAACATTGGTGGGCATAGATGGGATCGTTTGCACGTCCACCACCAAGTCCTTGCTCCTGGTCATATGATTTGTTGCTCCACTATCGAGCAACCATGATCCCCCACCGGAAGCAAACACCTACAAGATATCAATGCTTGGTTTTAGGTACCCATTTAGTAATGGATCCTTTGATGTTAGTAACAAGGGTCTTAGGAACCCAAATAGACCATTCAATGTACTCATAAGAAGAACCAACAAATTTAGCATAAACATGCCCATCACTAGCACGGCACAACACATGAGAAGGGTTAAAGTCGCCGGCTTTGTTGGAAGAGATGGCTTTGCCCTTTTTGACATCACCACTCTTCGCATTGTTCTTCTTCTCCTTACGAGCACCCTCTCCCTCCTTCACAAACGTTTGCTTAAGCGGGGGAGGTCATTTGGTCTTGTCATTCTTCTTCTCGTTCTTCCTCTTATTCTTGGACTTGGGGGAGAACCCAACTCCCTCCTTGGCCACAACTTCCTTTTGATTGCTCAAAAGGTCATTTAGGTTCTTCTCACCTTGTATGGATGACACAAGGCCTCTCTCGAGTTGTTCCTTCAACTTGGCATTCTCCTCCACAAGATGCACATGCTAAAAACACGGGTTAGTAGCATTTGCGTTATCAATTAAGATCATGTGAGGAAAGGTGGCCTTCTCCTTGGTTAGCTTAACTTGGAGTTGAGCATGAGACTCCTTGAGGTTAGCATGAGCACCCTTCAAAACCTTGTGGGCCTTGTCAAGTACATCGAACTCCTCCTTGAGTCTAGCATGATCTACCCCAAGTTTAGCCTTCTCGGAAGTTAGCACATGAGACACAACAAGAGCATGATCGAGATCTTTCTTTAACTTGGCATGGTCATCATTTTGTGACTCCCCAAGAGCCAAACGATGCCCACGCTCTTCCTCAAGAGCATTAGAGAGATTCGATATCTCATCAGCATAGTCACGACTATGACCTTCCATCTTAGAGATGGTTTCTTCATGAGCCTCGATAATGTCATTGGCTTCACCAAGTTGTTCCAAGAGAGCAACAAAGTGCTTCTTGGATTTGCCCTTGAGCTTACTCATAAAGGACTCAAATTCATTTGCTTCCTCATTAGACCCCTTACCATCATCAATGCCAACCATCAAAGAAGGATTAGGAATAATGGTGGTTTTGATGTTGGGGGTTACCTTGTTGGTGGCTTTAGCCATGAGGCACTTGGCGGTGATGTTCTCGTTGGGTGAATCGAAGAGAGACATCCGGGGAGTTGTGGCAATGGCAACGGATGCCATGGCCATTGCTTCACTATCTTGATCATCATCGTCATCCTCACGGTATTCCTCTTGAACCACCAGCCCTCGAGTAGGAGTCTTCTTGGTGAAGTTGTTCTTGTTGGGGAAAGACTTGGCTTTGTCTCTCTGGATGAGCTTGCCACCATAGTCTTCCCGCTTCTCGTAAGGACAAGCCACAACAAAATGGCTCACATTGCCACAGTTGAAACAAGTTCTAACTCGTTGCTTGCTCTTGAAGCCACTTGAGTTGTTCTTGTTGAAATTGGGTCTTGAGTTCTTCTTGCTCCAAAATTGCCTTGAAGCGAGAGCCATGTGCTCGTGATAATCATATTTTGTATCTTCGGGGTTGCTCTCCTCATCTTCCTCTTCTTCCTCTTCTTCCACAATAACCTTGGCCTTCAAGGCAAGGTTGGGCTTCTTTGCCCTTTGAGACCGGAGCACCACGTTATCGGCGGTCTTGTCCAAGATGCTCATTGCAACGAACTCATCCAACACTTCGCTTGAGGTCATGGAGTGGAAGTCCGGTTGTTGACGAATGACGGAGGACATGGCCTTGTTGTAGGGCATCATGGCCTTGAGGAACTTGCGTTTGATCCAATTGTCATCCGTGTCCTTGCTCCCATGATCTCAGAGCAAGACCACAAGTTTGGTTACTCTCCAAAAGAGCTCACGAGGTTCTTCATCTTCCTTCATAGCAAACTCATCGGCTTCATCTTGCACCACTTCATAGTTGGAGCGTTGAATGCTCGCACTTCCCCGATAGAGAGACACAACGCAATGCCACGCGTCGAGATCTTCGGGGAGAATTACCTCTTGGATAATGAAGAGAGCATTCTCATTGAATTGATTATCCACGGCTTCTCGAGGGGTGAAGTTGCTTGGGTCATGTGGATAGAAACCTTATTCAATGATTCTCCAAAGACTAGTATTCACATGCTTTAAATGACGCTTGAAACGGTACACCCAAGAATCAAAATCCTCATTTTTCACAATCTTAGGAGGAGGACCGGCATGATTTAAATGAGTAAGGGAATCGGTCCACCATAAGTTGGAGGTTCCACATGGGCAAAGATGTCGGTGCCATTTCTACCACTAGTAGAAGGACCCTTTTCACTGTTAGCTTCCCCCTTTTCGGAGGTAGCATCCGTCACCTTGTTAGTGGGATCACCCACTTTCATCAGCGAGGTAGACAATTTAAGTCCTTCTAGAAATTTAGTAAACATGCTTTCAACCTTGGTCGTCATGGAGTTTTTCAATGTGTCTAGAGCCACATTGAATTCCTCACGAGAGACCGAGGTTCCCCCATCGGCCGTAGACGAGGTAGGATTCGCACCAAAGTGCTCCTCCACACCGTCTGTGGTGTCAACCATACTCTTCGGACGGTAAAGTCCTTAATAAAGAGACGAGCCTCTGATAACAAGTGAAAGGATCGATATAGTTGACTAGAGGGGGGGTGAATAGGCAACTAACAATTTTTAAGCTTTTCTTTACCAATTTAAACTTTGCAACAATATAGGTAGTCTAGATATGCAACTATGTGAGCAACCTATATGATGCAATAACAACTAGCACAAAGGCAAGCAAGGGATACAACACAAGTAAGCTTGCAAAAGTAAAGGCACGAGATAACCAAGAGTGGAGCCGGTGGAGACGAGGATGCGTTACCGAAGTTCCTTCCTTTTAAGGGGAAGTACGTCTCCGTTAGAGCGGTGTGGAGGCACAATGCTCCCCAAGAAGCCACTAGGGCCATCGTATTCTCCTCACGCCCTCAAACAATGCAAGATGTCGTGATTCCACTATTGGTGCCCTTGAAGGCAGCGACCGAACCTTTACAAACAAGGTTGGGGCAATCTCCACAACTTAATTAGAGGCTCCCAACGACACCACGAAGCTTCACCACAATGGACTATGGCTCTGAGGTGACCTCAACCGTCTAGGGTGCTCAAACACCCAAGAGTAACAAGATACGCTAGGGATTAGTGGGGGAATCGAATATCTCTTGGTGGAAGTGTAGATCGGGGCCTTGTCACCCAATCCCGAGCAAATCAACAAGTTTGATTGGCTAGCGAGAATGATCGGCCGAAAATGGAGCTTGGAGAAACAATGGAGTTTAGGGTTGGAAGAGGTGAGTCTTCTTGGAGAAGAAGACCCCCTTTTATAGTGGGGGGACAATTCCAACCGTTACCCACCACTCAGCCTGCGACCCACAGAACTATCGCACCACAAGCGCGGTACTACCGCACGGGCCTGCGGTACTTCCGCGGTGGACCGTGGTACTACCATGGGCGCGGCAGAGCCCAGACCTGAATAAAGGAGCACGGACAGGGCACGGTAGATCCGCAGGTGCGGTACTAACATGGCCCCATGCGGTACTACCACAAGACAGCCACAGGCCAGGCCCGGTAGGCACAGATGTAAAAGATTACATCCGTGACTACCTCCGCTGAGAAATTGTCGTGCAAAAATCCGACACGGATCTACCGTGACCAAGGGTGCGGTACTACCGTGAAGGGTGCAGATGTAAAAAATTACATCCGCCCCTACCTCCGCTCCTGCTACTGAACCTGGCCTGGCGCCACGGTACTACCGCGCCGTAGCACAGTACTACCGTGTGGAGCACGGATGTAAAAAATTATATCCGCGCCTACTACCCCTTGAGCAGTGGTGCCAGACCAGAGGTCGCGGTACTACCGCTCTGAGGAGCGGTACTACCATGGGAGCCTACGGTACTACCGTGCCGGAACCCGGTACTACCGTTGGCTCCTGCGGTAGTACCGCTCAAAAGAGCAATACTACCGCTGGCCTGAGAAGAGCAAGACGGAGGCCTTCATTTCGCAGAGACAAGGTGAGACGGAGGAACACTCCAAGGAGCTCGAGGAAAGGCGGTGCAAAAGGGAATGTGTACGTGAGATTCCACCCAAACCTTTCCAAAGCGGACCCCCTCTTAATAGTACGGCTTTCCTACGACTCAACTCCACCGAATCAAACCGTAGAGAAACGTCGTCTTCAATAATCTTCGAGGGGCATCAAATCGTCTTGTGTTTAGTCGTGATGTATCTGAAAAGCTCAATACACACGATTAGTCCGCAAAGGCATTGTCATCAATCACCAAAAGTACTTAGGGACAAGAATGCCCTTACAGACGGTAGCATTATAAGATGATCCCTTACTAAAATTTCAAGGTATAAATGTTCTCCCTGAGTATGCACCGTTGCGACAGTTCTTCATGCTGAGACACCACATGATGATCGGGTGTGATAGGCTCTATGTTCACATACAACGGGTGCAAGCCAGTTTTGCACACATAGAATACTCGGGTTAAAATTAACGAGCCTAGCATATGCAAATATGGCCTCGAAACACTGAGACCGAAAGGTCGAGCGTGAACCATATAGTAGATATGATCAGTGATGTACACCATTGAAAACTACTCCATCTCACGTGATGATCGGACATGGTTTAGTTGATTTGGATCGCGTGATCATTTAGATGACTAGAGGGATGTCTATCTAAGTGGGAGTTCTTAAGTAATATGATTAATTGAACTATAATTTATCCCGAACTTAGTCCTGCTAGTATTTTGCAAGCTATGTTATAGACTAAAAAGCACGGACAAGGGGACGGAAAGACGGGGATACAGGATACGACATTTTCCAAAAATAGCCATCCAGGAATACGGCGAGTATATATAAAATAAAATAAAAATATGCCATGTAATATAGAGTTAAGACAGAAAATTAAAGCGAAAGAGATGAAAATAAAGAATAGACTAGAGTGCTGCCCCATTTGGTGTCTCTTTTATCAAGTGCTTGATCGATCCTCGTCCCCCCATCTCATTGCAAGTTGCATCTTGCAAAACACATCAAACACAAATTGTAAAGAAGATTAGAAGAGTAGAAGATATATTCCGTCCCACAATAAGAACACATGGAAAACAGTAAAAAAAGATGTTTGCTTTGCTTACCCAATTTGCAATGCCACTTGGCTCCCAATTGCAGAATGGTTTGGCAATCTCAACACCATATTTTAAATACAAACTGAACCATGGCAAATTGAGAAGCTCACATAGTCCACTAAGAGTCTAAGAACATGACAAATAGCAAGGCTCAAATGGCCACATAGTCTCATACACATATAGTTTAAATGGCAAATAGTGTTGGAAATATGCCCTAGAGGCAATAATAAATTAGTTATTATTAGGGTTAATTATCCTTTTGCCCTTAGTGGTGTCCATCTGCTCAGTTTTGCCCTCAGATGCAAATTGTGCTCAGTTTTGCCCCTAGTCCGTGCGCACCGACTCATTCTATGAACTTTGGCGTCTCCGTCAGGTCAACGTTTTGACTCGGCCCTTACAGGTGGGACCAGGCGGTAGAGGCGCCCAATTTTATTCAGACCGTTGCACGCGTGGCTTGCGGGACCCAGAAGAGAGCCGTTGAGCATAGAGTCGTTGCGGGTGTGTGCTATATTAGCGGGCGACAGCGGCGGTGACCATGGCGACAGAGAGCACGTCGCTGACCATGGCGAGAGAGCGAGAGCACGACGGCGGTGGGAAGCTGGCTGTGGAGGGCGCGGTGGTGGGAAGCTAGCTGTGGAGGGCGCAGCGGCATTGAGATCACGTTCGGCTCCAAGCTCCATGTCTTCCGCAAGCTCCTGCGCCACCTCGCGGATGCAGAGCCAGGCGTGTGTGGAGATTCCTATCTTCGTCTGTCCGCGGTGCCGGGCGAGCGTTGATCGGAGGGTTTCACACACCGAGGAACCACCATCGTCCATTCTACGTGTGCAGCGAGAATGGGGTAAGAATCGGGGCAATTGCACCATTTCCGTGGTCGGGATCTTTGAGCAATCGGTTGATCTGTTCCGTGTTCATACAGGTGGCATGCTTCTTTCTTTGGGTCGATGCTCTAGCCAAGACTATGATAAATGAACTGCAAGAAGAGCATGACAAATGGTTGCGCATGCTGCCCCAAACCGCAATGGCCGCAGCACGAGCTCCGGAAGAAGAGATGGAGGGGAAGCACGCACTGACAGAGAGCTAGCTGTTGAGCTTAGGATGTTGAATAAGAAGGTTAGGAAGCTTGAAGATCAAGCACTACCAATACCCATTTGCAAATACTTTTGGGCATTTGTAGGTATGGTAATCACATTGGTTGTAATGTTGAAAATGTATGGAAAGGCATGAATTATGGAGGAATTTGTAATCTTGAAATTGTATGAGAAATTCACCTAGTTTAAATGTTGGTCAAAGTTGTTTAAATGTTGAAAAAAGAGAAGAATTGACCATGTTGAAAAAAAGGAGAAGAAATGAGGAATTCAAAAACTTTTGATCAATGAAATGCAGTTAATGAATTATTCCAGAGCCAAACAATTAAGGTTAGAAATTATTTGGAGCTGTTAAATATTTAATAGCAATTTAAGTAATCCAATTCAAATACACCATCATTTAAATCAAAGACCAAAATGTCATGGAAAATGTGCCTCAGCTCTGGTAGATGTTTACACCTAGTGCCAAAATAAATGAACATTTTTTAAGGGCATTACATTGAGTAGAAACTAATTTGTCTAAAAAATGAAGGGTGGAAAATGCACAAAAAATTGGTGCAGCTGGGGACTCGAACCCATTACCGCGTGGGTTAGTGGTGTTTAGGGCTGCGCTGGTAACTGTTAGGACAGATGGCAAGAGTTTGACATGGGTAGGGAAGCAATGTATACATAGTGAGACTGTGAAATTTGTCAAAAAAATGAAGGGTGGAAAATGCACAAAAAATTGGTGCGGCTGTGGACTCGAACCCAAGACCGCGTGGGTTAGTGGTGTTTCGGGCTGCGTTGGTAACTGCTAGGACAGATGGCAAGAGTTTGACATGGGAAGGGAAGGAATGTATACATAGTGAGACTGTGAAATTTGTCAAAAAAAATGTGAGACCGTGAATGTTTGCACACGCGTGAGAGTGGTTTTCCTTTGTTTTGCACTGAAATTTTGGAGGGTTGGAAGGTTGAAAACGTATGTTTGCACTGCCACGTGGTTTTGGTTAGAGTGGCACTTGGTTTAGTGTTAGAGTCTCACTTGGTTTAGGATTTAAACGGAATAAATTTGCATGTTAGTTCATGACTTTTTTTTGAATAAAACAGAGGGATTCTCATCCCCTCTTTTGAATGACAACCACAAGTTCTAGAGCGTCATGACTTGGTTTAGGGAAGAAATTATATGCTTGGGCACGGACATTTTTTAACACACATAATAAACCCTAATAAATAACTTAGATAAGATGCAACAAGTACCATTACAATAATAAGTTCACGGACACATGACGAAACATGGCACGACACGACATGACATAGAAAAGCAACAAATAAAAAATGAAATAGCCTTCATCTTGATCTCATCCTTCCACTTTGGCCGCGCGCGCCCCTTCAACACCGTCTTCATCTTCACACCTCCTCCTCGTCGTCGTAGGGAAGGGAGTGGATCCCGGCTGGAGTGGGGAAGATGTTCTCGTAGTTGGTGTAGATGTTGTAGACGGTGAAGAAGATGGCCTCTCAGCCGCACCAAAAGACTTGGCCGAGGAGCTCGCGCGCGTCAAACGGGTTGGTGAAGGTGACCGTGAGCAGTAGGAGGATGCCGCCGCGGTCATGAACCTCGTTGACGATGAACATCCTCGCCGAGCCCCGTGGGAGGTGGGCATAGCCGGCTCTGAGGAAGGCGCGTGTGAGTTCGACGGAACCCCTCCACCTTGAAAAAGCCCACACGCGGAGCTCCCTCTCCACGAGCACGCCCGGTGGGTAGCGCCACTCCGGCACAACAGGCGGACAACTGAAGGTCGGCCCGTTGAACTGCATGGTCTCGCTTGGGGAGGGCTCGGTCGATTGGGTGTCTCGCTTGAGAATGGATCGGATCTGGCTTATGGGTGGGAGAGGAAGATAGGCACCCTATTTATAGGCCTGTGGGTGGGAGAGGAAGAGAGAAAGGGTGAGAACAGTGCGTGTGTGAATCCGAACGCGTGTGTGTGTCCGTTACGCTTTGCACTCTTAAATTTTTGCACAAAAACAATGCATGCATGGGGCGCGTGCGTGCATTTGAATCACTTCATGGCTCTTTGACCGGACAGTGCATCTGACTCGTTCAACCACCTAGCTGGCCTCGCTAGCCTAGTGCGCCTAGCATGCCTCGCTCGCCTCGCTCGCATGCGTGCACGTCGCAGCCTCCCTCGCTCGCATCATATGCACGTCGCCGCCTCCCATGCATGCATGCAAGGCCTGGAAAGGCTAAGACGAGCTATTTCCTGCGGTCTCAGCGGTCTCAGGCCCAGACAATGAGACGGCCCAACGGTCCATCCAGCGCGCCCGATATTTGTTTAAAAAAACGAATCTCCCAGCCAGTCAGATTGCATCCCGCGGATCGCCCCCCTCCTCCCCACAGATTCCTTCTAGAAGGGTTAGATCGACGGCCCTTGTTCAGCGCTAGGGTTAGATGAACGGTCCTGGTTCAGTGCTAGGGTTAGCGGGGTTTGGGAGGGGTTTGGAGCAGTCAAAGCTATGTTTGACCAGATTTCAAATGAGCATAATAAATTAAATAAAAAACAGAAAAATAAAAAACCTGCGCACATAGTCTTCTTATGTCATATACTAACAATTTAAGTTGATAAACAAGGTTTACATACATTTAAACGATAAGTTCATGTGTATTGTATGATATCTCGAGTATCTCAAACTCTTTTGTATGAAGTGAGGAGAAGTGTTTTGGGGAAATAAACATGAAAATTTCAAAAAACTCACCACAACTTCATTTTAGAGTGACTAAGAAGGATCCAGGCTTAGTTTTTCATTTTGATGTTTTACACTTATTTAAATCTTGGTCAAAGTTAAGTTTGACCAGAATTCAAATGAGCAAAACAAAATAAAAAAAATCAAAAAATGGAAAAACCAGTGCACATAGTCCGTATATATAGAATATATAGAATATATGTTTAGGAAAGTTATTTGGCTGATTTAGAGAAGGTCGAAAAAAACCTTGCTTAGAGATGAGGCCGTTTACCCTACCTTTGGACCCTCATTTTAGCACATTTTTTATGAAAATTTCAAAAGCCTCGCCACAGCTTCATTTTGGATTGACTAAGAAGGATCCAGGCTTAGTTTTCATTTTGATGTTTTACACTTATTTAAATCTTGGTCAAATTTAAGTTTAACCAGAATTCAAATGAGCAAAACAAAATTCAAAAAAATCAAAAAAAGGAAAAACCATGTGCTCATTCAAACATCATCCAACAGATTTAAACATCATGTCAAACATAGTTCTAACATCATCCAACAGAAATACAACATTATTCGTAATGTTTCATAATTATTCACATATAGCGTTCGGGCTTCTGTCTGTTCCTTGAGCTTCTTGCCATCACTTTGCTCCACGTGCACCTTGTGCTCATTGCTTCTTCTCTTCCCCTCTTGGTTGTCGGTACCTTGTGCGTCTTCTTCAAACCTATCATAGAGTTGTGCAAAACATAAAGGGTAATGAGATCATGTCAAGTGACCCATAAATGTACAGTAGTATTTGACCCTTGCAAAATTTACATACCTAGCAGAACTCACAACAACAGAAGGTTGGTGACCATTTAGAGCCTCACTTGGATCATCATGATCATCATTTGGAGCCTCACTTGGATCACCAAGATCATCATTTGGAGCCTCACTTGGATCACCATGATCATCAAAGCAGACAAAAACCCTCCTAAAGCATTCCTTGGTCTTTGTCACTCCCCTGAATGTGTACTCCACGGTGTGGTGATCAATATCTACAATACTACCTGGGCTTGTCCTCTCCACTTCACCTTTGAATGAATACAACAATTGAAAACTTTCCTGCCAGTTACCATAAATAGAATCCATAGCATGTTGTTTACCGTTGAACAACCTCATGTATGGTAAATCTATCTTGAATTTATCTTTGATGTTCTTCTGTAATTCCTTTGGACCCACTTGCTGGTTTTCTTTCACCCACTTCTTTACTTCTTCTGCCACCCATCTTGACTTGGCTCTACTGATTGTATCCTTCCTAAGGGTTGATTCCTGGCATGTGTGCTTAAAAGGGTTCACTTTGACCTGAACATTAGTGCTATTACGCATTTTAGATGCAAGCAACCTCCATGGACAACCCTCAGTCGGACAGTGCACTCTGTAACGTACTTGATCGCTCTTGTCAACTTTGAAAGTATGTTCTACCTTGATGCAGTATGTCACAACTGCATTTCTACACTCATTCATGGATGCAAAAACTGTACCTTCTTCCAAATTAGGGTTCAAAGGGTCCCATTCAACAGCTGCAAGGTCTTCGTCCTCACCCACCGCGTCATCATCCACACGGACTGCATTGTGAGCCTCATCTTGGTTATCAGCCCGAGGTGCCCGTCGTAAATTCTGAATAACATCAGAATATAGCTTCTCTTCATCAACCCCAGAATTTTAGTCATCATGCTCCACTTCAAGGGGGACCCTACTGCTGTTGCCCACACTTGTCGAGCCACCACGTCATTGTGCACCAACTGAACTATTCTGGCTAGAGATGCCATTACGACGACTTGGTTCTCCCCGAGATGTTGCACCCGTCATCCTAGGTCCAAATGCCTGCTCAAGCACATCAACTTGCAGCCTCACATGAAAATTATCTTTCTCTTTATGCCTAACAAACACGGTAGCTAGCTCTTCATCATTACTAACTGTCACCCATTTCTTTTCCCCATCATAGTATTTGTATACCACTTCATCAAGCAAACCCCAAGGATATTGGCTACAAATTACCTCCCCAAATTGTCTGAAACTCCAATTACTAGCCATTGGCAACCGATAATCCAAACCTCCTTGGTATTTCTTCTGATCCTTTGCATCGAACGTGTACCGGTCCCTTCTAATGTGCATCAAGAAAGCAAACCGCAACTCCATCCTAACCGGCGAAAAACAGAGACGCAATCAACACACTAATTGGGCAAACCTACTCGAATCGAGTGTTCAAATGCACAACTAAGCTCAATCTAAACAGGAGGCAAGACTTACCCCTCGGGAACCCAGTCGTGGACGCGGAGGATCTCCGGCCCGATGCCTGCCTCGCCAAATACTACAGGGTCGCCGCTGCTCTCCATTTCGCCCTAGGGTTCTTCCTCCTAGTTTAGATAGCTCCAGCAGCCCCCCACCTTTGAGCGCTCTGGCCGGGCGCACGGAAGGAGGCCGCACCGCGGGTCGAGCAGGTGGCGGGCGCCCCACCTGTGGCGTCGCAGGAAGGTGGCGGGCGTCGCATGAAGGTGGCGGGCGTCCCAGGCAGCCATGGAGCATAGGCGCAGAAAGGTAGCGGTGGAGTAGGCGTGCAGCTGGTGGCGGGGCAGGTCCTGGCCGCGGCGCAAGTGCCGGCGGCGGCGCAGATCAGCCGGCCGGCGGGGAAGCAGATGGGCAGAGTGAGCTACAAATGATTTGGGGATTTAGTTGCACGGGCCTACATGTCAGCTCCGGACCCACGTCCACGCGGTCCCACATGTAAGCTTCGGACCCACAACTTAACGATGGCGGACGGAATGGACTTAAATATGGCCGTTTGGCCTCGTCATAGTAGCTGTGCATGGACTAGGGGCAAAACTGAGCACAATTTGCATCTGAGGGAAAAACTGAGCACAGAGACACCACTGAGGGCAAAAGGATAATTAACCCTTATTATTATTATATTTCCTTGTTCATGATAATGGTTTATTATCCATGCTATAATTGTATTGATAGGAAACTCATATACATGTGTGGGTACATAGACAACACCATGTCCCTAGTAAGCCTCTAGTTGACTAGCTCGTTGATCAATAGATGGTTACAGTTTCCTGACCATGGACATTGGATGTCGTTGATAATGGGATCACATCATTAGGAGAATGATGTGATGGACAAGACCCAATCCTAAGCCTAGCACAAAGATCATGTAGTTCGTATGCTAGAACTTTTCTAATGTCAAGTATCATTTCCTTAGACCATGAGATTGTGCAACTCCCGGATACCGTAGGAATGCTTTGGGTGTACCAAACGTCACAACATAACTGGGTGGCTATAAAGGTGCACTACGGGTATCTCTGAAAGTGTCTGTTGGGTTGGCACGAATCGAGACTGGGATTTGTCACTCCGTGTAACGGAGAGGTATCTCTGGGCCCACTCGGTAGGACATCATCATAATGTGCACAATGTGACCAAGGGGTTGATCACGGGATGATGTGTTACGGAACGAGTAAAGAGACTTGCTGGTAACGAGATTGAACAAGGTATCGGGATACCGATGATCGAATCTCGGGCAAGTACAATACCGCTAGACAAAGGGAATTGTATACGGGATTGATTGAATCCTCGACATTGTGGTTCATCCGATGAGATCATCGTGGAACATGTGGGAGCCAACATGGGTATCAAGATCCCGTTGTTGGTTATTGACCGGAGAGTCGTCTCGGTCATGTCTGCATGGTTCTCGAACCCGTAGGGTCTACACACTTAAGGCTCGACGACGCTAGGGTTATAGGGAATAGATATACGTGGTTACCGAATGTTGTTCGGAGTCCCGGATGAGATCCCAGACGTCACGAGGAGTCCTGGAATGGTTCGGAGGTGAAGATTGATATATTGGACGAAGGGTTTTGGAGTCCGGAAGTGTTCTGGAGGTATCGGGTGATGACCAGCATGACCGAAAGGTCTTTCGGGAGCCCCGGCAAGTGTTGGGGGGCTTCATGGGCCAAGGGAAGGGGCAAACCAGCCCACTTAGGGGCTGTGCGCCCCCCTCACCTATTCCCACGCGACCAGAGGGTTTGGGGCGCCCCATCTAGGGTTCCCACCTCCTGGCTTGGGGGCCAAGTCACCCAAAGTGGAGATCCCATCTGCCCTGGCCGCCGCCCCCTAGGGGAAACCCTAGGGCGCCTCCCCCTCCCCCTTGACCCTATATATAGTGGAGGGTTTGGGGCTGCCAGACACATGAGAACCTCTCCCTCTTGGCGCAGCCCTACCCCTCTCCCTCCTCGTCTCTTGCGGTGCTTGGTGAAGCCCTGCTGGAGTACTACGCTCCTCCACCACCACCACGCCGTCGTGCTGCTGCTGGATGGAGTCTTCCCCAAACTCTCCCTCTCCCCTTGCTGGATCAAGGCACGGGAGACGTCATCGGGCTGTACGTGTGTTGAACGCGGAGGTGCCGTCCGTTCGGCACTAGGATCTCCGATGATTTGGATCACGACGAGTACGACTCCTTCAACCCCGTTCTCTTGAACGCTTCCGCTTAGCGATCTACAAGGGTATGTAGATGCACTCCCCTATCTCTCGTTGCTAGTCTCTCCATAGATAGATCGTGGTGACTCGTAGGAAAATTTTGAATTTCTGCTACGTTTCCCTACAGTGGCATCATGAGCTAGGTCTATTGCGTAGATTCTATGCACGAGTAAAACACAAAGTAGTTGTGGGCGTTGATTTTGTTCAATATGCTTACCGTTACTAGTCCAATCTTGTTTCGACGGTATTGTGGGATGAAGCGGTCCGGACCGACTTTACACGTACTCTTACGTGAGACAGGTTCCACCGACTGACATGCACTTGTTGCATAAGGTGGCTAGCGGGTGCCAGTCTCTCCCACTTTAGTCGGATCGGATTCGATGAAAAGGGTCCTTCTGAATGGTAAATAGCAATTGACATATCACGTTGTGGTTTTTGCGTAGGTAAGAAACGTTCTTGCTAGAAACCCATAGCAGCCACGTAAAACATGCAAACAACAATTAGAGGACGTCTAACTTGTTTTTGCAGGGTATGCTATGTGATGTGATATGGCCAAAAAGGAATGTGATGAATGATATGTGACGTATGAGATTGATCATGTTCTTGTAATAGGAATCATGACTTGCATGTCGATGAGTATGACAACCGGCAGGAGCCATAGGAGTTGTCTTAATTTATTGTATGACCTGCGTGTCATTGAACAACGCCATGTAATTACTTTACTTTATTGCTAAACCGTTAGCCATGGTAGTAGAAGTAATAGTTGGTGAGACAACTTCATGGAGACACGATGATGGAGATCATGGTGTCATGTCGGTGACGATGATGATCATGGAGCCCCGAAGATGGAGATCAAAAAGGAGCAAAATGATATTGGCCATATCATGTCACTTTTTGATTGCATGTGATGTTTATCATGTTTATGCATCTTATTTGCTTAGAACGACGGTAGTAAATAAGATGATCCCTCATTAAAATTTCAAGAAAGTGTTCCCCTTAACTATGCACCATTGCGAAAGTTCAGTGTTTCGAAGCACCACGTGATGATCGGGTGTGATAGATTCTAACGTTCACATACAACGGGTGTAAGCCAGATTTACACATGCGAAACACTTAGGTTGACTTGACGAGCCTAGCATGTACACACATGGCCTCGGAACACAAGAGAGCGAAAGGTCGAGCATGAGTAGTATAGTAGATACGATCGACATGAAGATGTTCACCGATGATGACTAGTCCGTCTCACGTGATGCTCGGACACGGCCTAGTTGACTCGGATCATGTAATCACTTAGATGACTAGAGGGATGTCTATCTGAGTGGGAGTTCATAAGATGAAATTAATTATCCTGAACATAGTCAAAAGATTCTTGCAAATTATGTCGTAGCTCGCGCTTTAGTTCTACTGTTTTAGATATGTTCCTAGAGAAAATTTAGTTGAAAGTTGATAGTAGCAATTATGCGGACTGGGTCCGTAAACTGAGGATTGTCCTCGTTGCTTCGTAGAAGGCTTATGTCCTTAATGCACCGCTCGGCGTGCTGAACCTCGAACGTCGTCTGTGGATGTTGCGAACATTTGACATACACGTTTTGATAACTACGTGATAGTTCAGTTAAACGGTTTAGAGTTGAGGCACCAAAGACGATTTAGAAACATCGCGAAACATATGAGATGTTTCGAGGGAAGAAATTGGGATTTCAGGCTCGTGCCCATGTCAAGAGGTATAAGACCTCCGACGATTTTCTTAGCCTGCAAACTAAGGGAGAAAAACTCAATCGTTGAGCATGTGCTCAGATTGTCTGAGTACAACAATCACTTGAATCGAGTGGGAGTTGATCTTCCAGATGAGATAGTGATGTTTCTCCAAAGTCATTGCCACCAAGCTACTAGAGCTTTGTGATGAACTATAACATATCAGGGAAAGATATGATGATCCTTGAAGTATTCATGATGTTTGACACCGCAAAAGTAGAAGTCAAGTAGGAGCATCAATTGTTGATGGTTAGTAAAACCACTAGTTTCAAGAAGGGCAAGGGCAAGAAGGGATACTTCATGAAACGGCAAAACAGTTGCTGCTCTAGTGAAAACCCAAGGTTGAACCCAAACCCGAGACTAAGTGCTTCTGTAATGAGAGGAACGGGCACTAAAGAAGAACCTGAAGGAAATATGCCCTAGAGGCAATAATAAAGTTATTATTTATTTCCTTATTTCATGATAAATGTTTATTATTCATGCTAGAATTGTATTGACCGGAAACATAATACATGTGTGAATACATAGACAAACATAGTGTCACTAGTATGCCTCTACTTGACTAGCTCGTTTATCAGAGATGGTTATGTTTCCTAGCCATGGACAAAAGAGTTGTCATTTGATTAACGGGATCACATCATTAGGAGAATGATGTGATTGACCTGACCCATTCCGTTAGCTTAGCACTTGATCGTTTAGTATGTTGCTATTGCTTTCTTCATGACTTATACATGTTCCTGTAACTATGAGATTATGCAACTCCCGTTTGCCGGAGGAACACTTTGGGTACTACCAAACGTCACAACGTAACTGGGTGATTATAAAGGAGTACTACAGGTGTCTCCAAAGGTACATGTTGAGTTGGCGTATTTCGAGATTAGGTTTTGTCACTCCGATTGTCGGAGAGGCATCTCTGGGCCCTCTCGGCAATGCTCATCACCTAAGCCTTGCAAGCATGTAACTAATGAGTTAGTTATAAGATGAAGTATTACAGAACGAGTAAAGAGACTTGTCGATAACGAGATTGAACTAGGTATTGGATACCGACGATCGAATCTCGGACAAGTAACATACCGATGACAAAGGGAACAACGTATGTTGTTATGTGGTTTGACCGATAAAGATCTTCGTAGAAAATGTAGGAACCAATATGGGCATCTAGGTCCCGCTATTGGTTATTGACCAGAGATGTGTCTCAGTCATGTCTACATCGTTCTCGAACCGTAGGGTCCGCACGCTTAAGGTTTCGATGACAGTTATATTATGAGTTTATGTATTTTGATGTACCGAAGGTTGTTCAGAGTCCCGGATATGTTTACGGACATGACGAGGAGTCTCGAAATGGTCGAGACATAAATATTGATATATTGGACGGATATATTTGGACACCGGAAAGGTTCCGGAGAAGTTTGGAGCCCCGGGAGGTTACCGGAACCCCCCGGGAGGTATATGGGCCTTATTGGGCCCATGTAGGAGGAAGAGAGAAGGAGCAAGGGAAGGGGGCGCGCCCCCCCAAGCCCAATCCGAATTGGGGAGGGGGGCCGGCCCCCCTTTCCTTTCTCCTTCCCCCTCTTCCTATTACTACTACTAGTACTACTTCCTAATACTAGTACTCTTTCCTTCCCCCCTCCAAATAAGATAAGGAAAAGAGAGGGAAACCTACTTGGAGTAGGTTTCCCCCTCCTCATGGCGCGCCCCCCCTAGGGCCGGCCACCTCCTCCCTCCCTCCTTTATATACAGGGGTAGAGGGGCACCCTAGAACACACAAGTTGATCATTGATCGTTCCTTAGCCGTGTGCGGTGCCCCCCTCCACAATATTACACCTCGGTCATATTGTAGCGGTGCTTAGGCGAAGCCCTGCAACAGGAGAACATCAAGATCGTCACCACGCCGTCGTGCTGACGGAACTCCCCCTCGGTGCCTCTGCTGGATCGGAGATCGAGGGTGCGTCATCAAGCTGTACGCGTGTCAAGAACTCGGAGGTGCCGGAGTAACGGTACTTGGATCGGTTGAACCGGAGGACGTACGACTACTTCCTCTACGTTGCGTCAACGCTTCCGCTTCGGTCTACGAGAGTACGTAGACAACACTCTCCCCTCGTTGCTATATCATCACCATGATCTTGCGTGTGCGTAGGAAATTTTTTGAAATTACTACGTTCCCCAACAGTGGTATCAGAGCCAGGTTTTATGCGTTGATGTTATATGCACGAGTAGAACACAAGTGAGTTGTGGACGATATAAGTCATACTGCCTACCAGCATGTCATACTTTGGTTCAGCGGTATTGTGAGATGAAGCGGCCCGGACCGACATTACGCGTACGCTTACGCGAGACTGGTTTCACCGTTACGAGCACTCGTGCTTAAAGGTGGCTGGCGGGTGTCTGTCTCTCTCACTTTAGTTGAACCGAGTGTGGCTATGCCCGGTCCTTGTGAAGGTTAAAACGGAGTCTATTTGACAAACTATCGTTGTGGTTTTTGATGCGTAGGTGAGATTGGTTCTTGCTTAAGCCCGTAGCAGCCACGTAAAATTTGCAACAACAAAGTAGAGGACGTCTAACTTGTTTTTGCAGGGCATGTTGTGATGTGATATGGCCAAGACATGATGCTATATTTTATTGTATGAGATGATCATGTTTTGTAACCGAAGTTATCGGCAACTGGCAGGAGCCATATGGTTGTCGCTTTATTGTATGAAATGCAAACGCCATGTAATTGCTTTACTTTATCACTAAGCGATAGCGATAGTCGTAGAAGCAATAGATGGCGTAACGACAACGATGCTACGATGGAGATCAAGGTGTCGCGCCGGTGACGATGGTGATCACGACGGTGCTTCGAAGATGGATATCACAAGCACAAGATGATGATGGCCATATCATATCACTTATATTGATTGCATGTGATGTTTATCCTTTATGCATCTTATCTTGCTTTGTTTAACGGTAGCATTTTAAGATGATCTCTCACTAATTATCAAGAAGTGTTCTCCCTGAGTATGCACCGTTGCGAAAGTTCTTCGTGCTGAGACACCACGTGATGATCGGGTGTGATAGGCTCTACGTTCAAATACAACGGGTGCAAAACAGTTGCACACACGGAATACTCAGGTTAAACTTGAAGAGCCTAGCATATACAGATATGGCCTCGGAACACGGAGACCGAAAGGTCGAGCGTGAATCTTATAGTAGATATGATCAACATAGTGATGTTCACCATTGAAACTACTCCATCTCACGTGATGATCGGACATGGTTTAGTTGATTTGGATCACGTGATCACTTAGATGACTAGAGAGATGTCTGTCTAAGTGGGAGTTCTTAAGTAATATGATTAATTGAACTTAAATTTATCATGAACTTAGTCCTGGTAGTATTTTGCAAATTATGTTGTAGATCAATAACTCGCGTTGTTGCTTTCATATGTTTATTTTGATATGTTCCTAGAGAAAATTGTGTTGAAAAATGTTAGTAGCAATGATGCGGATTCGATCCGTGATTTGAGAATTATCCTCATTGCTACACAGAAGAATTATGTCCTTAATGCACCGCTAGGTGACAGACCTATTGCAGGAGCATATGCAGACGTTATGAACGTCTGGCTAGCTCAATATGATGACTACTTGATAGTTTAGTGCACCATGCTTAACGGCTTAGAATCGGGACTTCAAAGACATTTTGAACGTCATGGACCATATAAGATGTTCCAGGTATTGAAGTTAATATTTCAAGCAAATACCCGAGTTGAGAGATATGAAGTCACCAACAAGTTCTATAGCTAAAAGATGGAGGAGAATCGCTCAACTAGTGAGCATGTGCTCAGATTGTCTGGGTACTTCAATCGCTTGAATCAAGTGGGAGTTAATCTTCCAGATAAGATAGTGATTGACAGAATTCTCTAGTCACCATCACTAAGTTACTAGAACTTCGTGATGAACTATAGTATGCAAGGGATGACAAAAACGATTCTCGAGCTCTTCGTGATGTTGAAATCGACGAAGGTAGAAATCAAGAAACAGCATCAAGTGTTGATGATTGACAAGACCGCTAGTTTCAAGAGAAGGGCAAAGGGAAGAAAGGGAACTTCAAGTGGAAAGACAAGCAAGTTGTCACTCCCGCGAAGAAGCCCAAAGCTGGACCATAGCCTGAAACTGAGTGCTTACACTGCAAAGGAAATAGTCACTGGAAGCGGAAATGCCCTGAATATTTGGTAGATAAGAAGGATGGCAAAGTGAACAAGGGTATATTTGATATACAGGTTATTAGTGTGTGCCTTGCTAGTGTTTATAGTAGCCCCTGAGTATTTGATACTTGTTCAGTTGCTAAGATTAGTAACTCGAAATAGGAGTTACAGAATAAACAGAGACTAGTTGAAGGGGAAGTGACGATGAGTGTTGGAAGTAGTTCCAAGATTGATATTATCATCATCGCACACTCCCTATACTTTCGGGATTAGTGTTAAACCTAAATAAATGTTATTTGGCGTTTGCGTTGAGCATGAATATGATTTGATCATGTTTATTGCGATACGGTTATTCATTTAAAGTTAGAGAATAAACTGTTATTCTGTTTACATGAATAAAACCTTCAATGGTCATACACCCAATGAAAATAGTTTGTTGGATCTCGATCATAGTGATACACATATTCATTATATTGATGCCAAAAGATGCAAAGTTAATAATGATAGTGCAACTTATTTGTGGCACTGCCGTTTGGGTCATATTGGTGTAAAACGCATGAAGAAACTCCATAAAGATGGATTTTCGGAATCACTTGGTTATGAATCATTTGATGCTTGCGAACCGTGCCTTTTGGGAAAGATGACTAAAACTCTGTTCTTCGGAACAATGGAGTGAGCTACTGCCTTGTTGGAAATAATACATACTGATGTATGCAGACCAATGAGTATGAAGGCTCGTGGCAAGTATCGTTATTTTCTGACCTTCACAAGATGATTTGAGCAGATATGGGTATATCTACTTGATGAAACATAAGTCTGAAATAGTTGAAAGGTTCAAAGAATTTCAGAGTGAAGTAGAAAAATCATCGTAACAAGAAAATAAAGTTTCTGCGATCTGATTACGGAGACGAATATTTGAGTTACGAGTTTGGTCTTCAATTAAAACAATGTGGAATAGTTTCACAAACTCACGCCACCTGGAACACCACAATGTAATGGTGTGTCCGAACATCATAATCGTACCTTACTAGATATGGTGCGATCTATGATGTCTCTTATCGGTTTACCACTATCGTTTTGGGGTTATGCATTAGAGACAGCTGTATTCACTTTTAAAAAGGGCACCATCTAAGTCCGTTGAGACGACACCATATGAACTGTGGTTTAGCAAGAAACCCAAGTTGTCGTTTCTTAAAGTTTGGGGCTGTGATGCTTATGTGAAAAAGTTTCATCCTGATAAGCTCGAACCCAAATCGGAGAACTGCGTCTTCATAGAATACCCAAAGGAAGTTGTTGGGTACACCTTCTATCACAGATCCGAAGGCAAGATATTCGTTGCTAAAAATGGATCCTTTCTAGAGAAGGAGTTTCTCTCGAAAGAAGTGAGTGGGAGGAAAGTAGAGCTTGATAAGGTAATTTGTACCTTCTCCCGAATTGGAAAGTAATTAATCACGGAAATCTGTTCCAGTGATTCCTGCACCAATTAGTGAGGAAGCTAATGATGATGATCATGAAACTTCAGATCAAGTTACTACAAAACCTCGTAGGTCTTCCAAAGTACAGTCCGCACCAGAGTAGTACGGTAATGCTGTTCTGGAAGTCATGTTACTAGACCATGATGAACCTACGAACTATGAGGAAGCGATGATGAGCCCAGATTCCGCGAAATGGCTTGAGGCCATAAAATCTGAGATATGATCCATGTATGAGAACAAAGTATGGACTTTGATTGACTTGCTCGATGATCAGCAAGCCATGTTAAATAAATGGATCTTCAAGAGGAAGACGGACACTAATAGTAGCGTTACTATCCACTAAAGCTCGACTTGTTGCAAAAGGTTTTCAACAAGTTCAAGGGGTTGAATACGATGAGATTTTCTCACTCGTATCGATGCTAAGTCTGTCCGAATCATGTTAGCAATTGCCTGATTTTATGAAATCTGGCAAATGGATAAACAAAACTGCAATCCTTAATGGAGTTATTAAAGAAGAGTTGTATGTAATGCAACCAAGAGGTTTTGTCGATCCTAAAGGTGTTAACAAAATGTGCATCTATGGACTAGTGCAAGCAGCTCGGAGTTGGAATATACGCTTTGATAAGTTGATCAAAGCATATAGTTTTATACAGACTTGCGGTGAAGCCTGTATTTACAAGAAAGTGAGTGGGAGCACTACAACATTTCTGATAAGTATATGTGAATGACATATTGTTGATCGGAAGTAATGTAGAATTATTCTGCAAAGCATAAAGGAGTATTTGAAAGGAGTTTTTCGAAGAAAGACCTCAGTAAAGCTACTTACATATTGAGCATCAAGATCTATTGAGATAGATCAAGATGCTTGATAAGATTTTCAATGAGTACATACCTTGACAAGATTTTGAAGTAGTTCAAAATGGAACAGTCAAAGAAAGAGTTCTTGCCTGTGTTGCAAAGGTATGAAATTGAGTAAGACTCAAATCCCGACCACGACAGAAAATAGAAAGAGAATGAAAAGTCATTCCCTATGCCTCAGTCATAGGTTCTATAAAGTATGCTATGCTATGTACCAGACCTATTGTATACCTTGCTCTGTATTTGACAAGGGAGTACAATAGTGATCTAGGAGTAGATCACTGGACATTGGTCAAGAATATCCTTAGTGAGGACTAAGGAAATATTTCTCGATTATGGAGGTGATAAAAGAGCCCGTCGTAAAAGTTATCTCGGTACAAGTTTTCACACCGATCCAGATGACTCTAAGTCTCAATCTGGATACATATTGAAAGTGGGAGCGATTAGCTAGAGTAGCTCCATGCAGAGCATTGTAGACATAGAATATTTGCAAAATACATACGGCTCTGAATGTGACAGACCCGTTGACTAAGCTTCTCTCACGAGCAAAACATGATCACACCTTAGTACTCTTTGGGTGTTAATCACATAGCAATGTGAACTAGATTATTGACTCTAGTAAACCCTTTGGGTGTTGGTCACATGATGATGTGAACTATGGGTGTTAATCATATACAGATATGAATATTGGTGTTAAATCACATGGCGATGCGAACTAGATTATTGACTCTAGTGCAAGTGGGAGATTGAAGGAAATATGCCCTAGAGGCAATAATAAAGTTATTATTTATTTCCTTATTTCATGATAAATGTTTATTATTCATGCTAGAATTGTATTGACCGGAAACATAATACATGTGTGAATACATAGACAAACATAGTGTCACTAGTATGCCTCTACTTGACTAGCTCGTTTATCAGAGATGGTTATGTTTCCTAGCCATGGACAAAAGAGTTGTCATTTGATTAACGGGATCACATCATTAGGAGAATGATGTGATTGACCTGACCCATTCCGTTAGCTTAGCACTTGATCGTTTAGTATGTTGCTATTGCTTTCTTCATGACTTATACATGTTCCTGTAACTATGAGATTATGCAACTCCCGTTTACCGGAGGAACACTTTGGGTACTACCAAACGTCACAACGTAACTGGGTGATTATAAAGGAGTACTACAGGTGTCTCCGAAGGTACATGTTGAGTTGGCGTATTTCGAGATTAGGTTTTGTCACTCCGATTGTCGGAGAGGTATCTCTGGGCCCTCTCGGCAATGCTCATCACCTAAGCCTTGCAAGCATGTAACTAATGAGTTAGTTATAAGATGAAGTATTACAGAACGAGTAAAGAGACTTGTCGATAACGAGATTGAACTAGGTATTGGATACCGACGATCGAATCTCGGACAAGTAACATACCGATGACAAAGGGAACAACGTATGTTGTTATGCGGTTTGACCGATAAAGATCTTCGTAGAAAATGTAGGAACCAATATGGGCATCCAGGTCCCGCTATTGGTTATGGACCAGAGATGTGTCTCAGTCATGTCTACATCGTTCTCGAACCGTAGGGTCCGCACGCTTAAGGTTTCGATGACAGTTATATTATGAGTTTATGTATTTTGATGTACCGAAGGTTGTTCGGAGTCCCAGATATGATTACGGACATGACGAGGAGTCTCGAAATGGTCGAGACATAAAGATTGATATATTGGACGGATATATTTGGACACCGGAAAGGTTCCGGAGAAGTTTGGAGCCCCGGGAGGTTACCGGAACCCCCCGGGAGGTATATGGGCCTTATTGGGCCCATGTAGGAGGAAGAGAGAAGGAGCAAGGGAAGGGGGCGCGCCCCCCCAAGCCCAATCCGAATTGGGGAGGGGGGCCGGCCCCCCCTTTCCTTTCTCCTTCCCCCTCTTCCTATTACTACTACTAGTACTACTTCCTAATACTAGTACTCTTTCCTTCCCCCTCCAAATAAGATAAGGAAAAGAGAGGGAAACCTACTTGGAGTAGGTTTCCCCCTCCTCATGGCGCGCCCCCCCTAGGGCCGGCCACCTCCTCCCTCCCTCCTTTATATACAGGGGTAGAGGGGCACCCTAGAACACACAAGTTGATCATTGATCGTTCCTTAGCCGTGTGCGGTGCCCCCCTCCACGATATTACACCTCGGTCATATTGTAGCGGTGCTTAGGCGAAGCCCTGCAACAGGAGAACATCAAGATCGTCACCACGCCGTCGTGCTGACGGAACTCCCCCTCGGTGCCTCTGCTGGATCGGAGATCGAGGGTGCGTCATCGAGCTGTACGCGTGTCAAGAACTCGGAGGTGCCGGAGTAACGGTACTTGGATCGGTTGAACCGGAGGACGTACGACTACTTCCTCTATGTTGCGTCAACGCTTCCGCTTCGGTCTACGAGAGTACGTAGACAACACTCTCCCCTCGTTGCTATATCATCACCATGATCTTGCGTGTGCGTAGGAATTTTTTTGAAATTACTATGTTCCCCAACAGAACCACCCTAGATACTTGGTACATAAGAAGGCTGGCAAGGTCGATAGAAGTATATTGGATATACATTATGTTAATGTGTACTTTACTAGTACTCCTAGTAGCACCAGGGTATTAGATACTGGTTCGGTTGCTAAGTGTTAGTAACTCTAAATAAAAGCTATGTAATAAACGGAGACTAGCTAAAGGTGAGCTGACGATATGTGTTGGAAGTGTTTCCAAGGTTGATGTGATCAAGCATCGCACACTCCCTCTACCATCGAGATTGGTGTTAAACCTAAATAATTGTTATTTGGTGTTTGCGTTGAGCATAGACATGATTGGATTATGTCTATCGCAATACAGTCATTCATTTAAGGAGAATATTGGTTACTCTGTTTGTTTGAATAATACCTTCAATGGTCTTGCACCTAATATGAATGGTTTTTTGAATCTCAATCGTAGTGATACACATGTTCATGCCAAAAGATATAAAATAGTATTGATAGTACCACCTACTTGTGGCACTGCCATGTAAGTTATATTGGTATAAAACACATGAAGAAGCTCCATGTTGATGGATCTTTGGACTCACTCGTTTTTGAAAAGTTTGAGACATGCGAACCATGTCTATTAGTGTATATGCATGAAGAAACTCCATGCAAATGGACCGTTTGGACTCACTTGATTTTGAATCACTTGAGACATGCAAATCATACCACATGGGCAAGATGACTGAAAGCCTCATTTTTCAGTAAAATGGAACAAGAAAGCAACTTGTTGGAAGTAATACATTTTGATGTGTGCAGTCCAATGAGTGCTGAGGCACGCAGTGGATATCGTTATGTTCTTACTTCACGGATGATTTGAGTAGATACTAAGTATATTTACTTGATGAAACATAGGTCTGAATTATTGAATGGTTCAAGTAATTTCAGAGTGAAGTTGAAGATCATCGTGACAAGAGGATAAAATGTCTATGATGTGATCATTGAGATGAGTATCTGAGTTACGAGCTTTGACACGCAATTAAGACATTGTGGAAATTGTTTCACAATTAATACCACCGGGAACACCATAGTGTGATGGTGTGTCCGAACATCATAGTTGCACCCTATTGGATATGGTGCGTACCATGATGTCTCTTATCGAATTACCACTATCGTTCATGGGTTAGGCATTAGAGACAACCGCATTCACTTTAAATAGGGCACCACGTAATTCCGTTGATATGACACCATGTGAACTATGGTTTAGAGAAACCTAAGCTGTCGTTTCTTGAAAGTTTGGGGCTGCGACGCTTATATGAAAATAGTTTCATCCTGATAAGCTCGAACCCAAAGCGTATAAATACATCTTCATAGGACACCCAAAAACAGTTGGGTATACCTCCTAATTCAGACCCGGAAGCAAAAGATTGTTTCTAGAAATGGGTCCTTTCTCGAGGAAAAGTTTCTCTCGAAAGAATTGAGTGGGAGGATGGTGGATACTTGATGAGGTTGTTGAACCATCACTTCAACTAGTGTGTAGCAGGGCACAGGAAGTTGTTCATGTGGCACCTACACCAATTGAAGTAGAAGCTTATGATAGTGATCATGAAACTTCGGATCAAGTCACTACCAAACCTCGTAGGTCGACAAGGATGCGTACTGCTTCAGAGTGGTACGTAATCCTGTCTTGGAGGTCATGTTGCTAGATAACAATGAACCTACGAGCAATGGAGAAGCGATGGTGGGCCCGGATTCCGACAAATGGCTCGAGGCCTTAAAATCCGAGAGAGGATCAATGTATGAAAACAAAGTGTAGACTTTGGCAGAACTACTTGATGGTCGTAAGGCTATTGGGTACAGATGGAATTTAAAAGAAAGACGAACAATGATGGTAAGTATCACCATTAAGAAAGCTCGACTTGTTGTTAAGATGTTTTCTGACAAGTTCAAGGAGTTGACTACGGTGAGGCTTTCTCACTCGTAGCGATGCTAAGAGTCTGTTGGAATTGGATTAGCAGTTACTGCATTATTTATGAAATCTTGCAGATAGGATGTCAAAACATTGTTTCCTCGACAATTTTCTTGAGGAAAGGTTGTATGTGATACAACCAAAAGGTTTTGACAATCCTGAAAGACGCTAACAAGTATGCAAAGCTCCAGCAATCCTTCTAAGGACTGGAGTAAGCATCTCGGAGTTGGAATGTACGCTTTGATGAGATGATCAAAGATTTTGGGTTTATACAAAGTTTATGAGAAACTTGTATTTCCAAAGAAGTGAGTGGGAGCACTAAGAATTTCTGATGAGTATATGTTGTTGACATATTGTTGATCAGAAATGATGTAGAATTTCTGGAAAGCATATAGGGTTATTTGAAAAGTGTTTTTCAATAGAAAACCTGGATTAAGCTGCTTGAACATTGAGCATCAAGATCTATGAGGATAGATCAAAAGACACTAAATGGTACTTTCAAATGAGCACATACCTTGACATGATCTTGAAGGTGTTCAAGATGGATCAGTCAAAGAAGGAGTTCTTGCCTGATTTGTAAGGTATGAAGTTAAGACTTAAAGCTCGACCACGGCAGAAGAGAAAGGAAGGACGAAGGTCGTCCCCTATGCTTCAGACGTAGGCTCTATAGTATGCTATGCTGTGTACCGCACCGGAAGTGTTCCTTGCCATGAGTCAGTCAAGGGGTACAAGAATGATCCAGGAATGGATCATTGGACAACGGTCAAAAATTGTCCTTGGAGTAAATAAGGACATGTTTCTCGATTATGGAGGTGATAAAGAGTTCGGCGTAAAGGGTTACATCGATGCAAGCTTTAACACCTATCCGAATGACTCTGAGTAGCAAACCGAATACGTATAGTGGAGCAACCATTTGGAATAGCTCCAGGTGGAGCGTGGAAGCGGCATTTACAATATGACCTAGAGATTTGCGAAGTACATATGGATCTGAATGTTGCAGACCCGTTGACTAAAACCTCTCTCACAAGCAAAACATGATCAAACCCCAGAACTCATTGAGTCTTAATCACATGATGATGTGAACTAGTTTAGTGACACTAGTGAACTCTTTGGATGTTGGTCACATGGCGATGTGACCTGTGAGTGTTAATCACATGGTGATGTGAACTAGATTATTGACTCTAGTGCAAGTGAGAGACTGTTGGAAATATGCCCTAGAGGCAATAATAAATTAGTTATTATTATTATATTTCCTTGTTCATGATAATCGTTTATTATCCATGCTATAATTGTATTGATAGGAAACTCAGATACATGTGTGGGTACATAGAGAACACCATGTCCCTAGTAAGCCTCTAGTTGACTAGCTCGTTGATCGATAGATGGTTACGGTTTCCTGACCATGGACATTGGATGTCGTTGATAACGGGATCACATCATTAGGAGAATGATGTGATGGACAAGACCCAATCCTAAGCCTAGCACAAAGATCGTGTAGTTCGTATGCTAGAGCTTTTCTAATGTCAAGTATCATTTCCTTAGACCATGAGATTGTGCAACTCCCGGATACCGTAGGAATGCTTTGGGTGTACCAAACGTCACAACGTAACTGGGTGGCTATAAAGGTGCACTACGAGTATCTCCGAAAGTGTCTGTTGGGTTGGCATGAATCGAGACTGGGATTTGTCACTCCGTGTAACGGAGAGGTATCTCTGGGCCCACTTGGTAGGACATCATCATAATGTGCACAATGTGACCAAGGGGTTGATCACGGGATGATGTGTTACGGAACGAGTAAAGAGACTTGCCGGTAATGAGATTGAACAAGGTATCGGGATACCGATGATCGAATCTCGGGCAAGTACAATACCGCTAGAAAAAGGGAATTGTATACGGGATTGATTGAATCCTTGACATCGTGGTTCATCCGATGAGATCATCGTGGAACATGTGGGAGCCAACATGGGTATCCAGATCCCGCTGTTGGTTATTGACCGGAGAGTCGTCTCGGTCATGTCTGCATGGTTCCCGAACCCGTAGGGTCTACACACTTAAGGCTCGATGACGCTAGGGTTATAGGGAATAGATATACGTGGTTACAGAATGTTGTTTGGAGTCCCGGATGAGATCCTGGACATCATGAGGAGTCCCAGAATGGTCCGGAGGTGAAGATTGATATATTGGACGAAGGGTTTAGGAGTCCGGAAGTGTTCCGGAGGTACCGGGTGATGACCAGCATGGCCGAAGGTGTTTCGGGAGCCCCAGCAAGTGTTGGGGGGGCTTCATGGGCCAAGGGAAGGGGGAAAACCAGCCCACTAAGGGGTTGTGCGCCCCCCTCACCTATTCCCACGTGACCAGAGGGTTTGGGGCGCCCCATCTAGGGTTCCCACCTCCTGGCTTGGGGGCCAAGTCACCCAAAGTGGAGATCCCATCTGCCCTGGCCGCCACCCCCTAGGGGAAACCCTAGGGCGCCTCCCCCCTTGACCCTATATATAGTGGAGGGTTTGGGGCTGCCAGACACATGAGAACCTCTCCCTCTTGGCACAGCCCTACCCCTCTCCCTCCTCGTCTCTTGCGGTGCTTGGCGAAGCCCTGGTGGAGTACCACGCTGCTCCACCACCACCACGCCGTCGTGCTGCTGCTGGACGGAGTCTTCCCCAACCTCTCCATCTCCCCTTGCTGGATCAAGGCACGGGAGACGTCATCGGGCTGTACGTGTGTTGAACGCGGAGGTGCCGTCCGTTCGGCACTAGGATCTCCGGTGATTTGGATCATGACGAGTACGACTCCTTCAACCCCGTTCTCTTGAACGCTTCCGCTTAGCGATCTACAAGGGTATGTAGATGCAGTCCCCTCTCTCTAGTTGCTAGTCTCTCCATAGATAGATCTTGGTGACTCGTAGGAAAATTTTGAATTTCTGCTATGTTTCCCTACAAATAGGTAGTTCATAAGTCGATTACATAACAACTACAAACATAAATGGAGAGAATGACTGATAGTCTCATTCTCTCATGGCTAAAGGAGTGAATGGCAGTAGAATCAAGTGAGAGAATCAATGATTTCCTCCTCCAATTCTGGTTCATCAAGTGAAAGATCTACAGTTTCAAGCATGCCAACACCAGAAAAAGACTCAACTCCGTCACCCCCAACATCCCACATTCTGCTTGGCCCAGTTTGATATGCTTGAGAATTCCTTGAAAGAAGGCGATGGTTGTTATGTGTGTACACCAAATCGGAAGCTCTAGAAGGTGTTAGATTGTTTCTTGTAGAACTATGGATGAAACCATATCTGCTCCAATTCCTTTCACAGCAAGAGGAAGATGCAGGCTGCCCAAGTACCTTCAATGCCAAAAAATTTAGTAGCCTTGTGCTGACTCCATGAGTGCCCCACCACTGTTTAGGTTCAAATCAGCTCTATCTTCAATAGAATCTGGATTTTCAAAGGCATTCATGAAAAGAGCAAAATCAGCAAATTCCTTCTTGATGGTTTTGAAATCCTCTTGATCTGGATAGAACTTCCGAAAGCACTTGTTTCTCATTTCTGTAACTTCATGGTCATCATTGGGGCTGATACGGCCAGGGACTTCATTAATCCAAGCTGGACTATAGTACCTATAATATGAAGTAATAAAATCAGCAAGCACGTTCAAGTTAAAAAAATTGTATGAGAAACAATGAAGATTATACCTTGGGTTTAGTGAGTGAGCAAGACAATGTAAAGGGGTATTGCTCTTGGTCCATCGAGAAACAAGGCTCTCTTTAATAAGTCATACAAAATACACTCTTCACCTTGCTCCTTTCCTTCAAACCTATAGATGGGTATTTTGACCTATGAAAGAAGCAACAAATAAAATCAGCATGCTCCACAAATGAAAACATCATGCTAATGAGTAATGAGTTGAAAGATGCTTGAAGGCTTGAAGCAACTAATCATTTACCTTCTATATCATGGAATCCCACATTTCATAGATCAAATGGAGACATGGCTTGCCCATGTCAAACAACCTTATCATTGCATAAATAGGCTCGGTGAAAGAAACGACGTATTCAATTATGTCCCAACCAAATATCATTGAGAACAAGCTCCTTAGCCCTTTGAGCTTTAGCTGTATCATCCTCCCTATAAGCAGCCCTATTAGGATGAACAACCATTTGAACAAGTGCATCAGTTATCAATACAAGCCTCTTGAGCATGATCACGACACTTGTGAATCTAGTTTCTGCAATTTGAAGAAATTTGAGCTTGCTAAACTCATTGAACATAGACAACCTCATGCTATGAGTCATGACAAAGTTCTTGATTAAAGAAGCTTCCTCAGCCACCTCTTTGATGAACCAAAGATGGAAATTGTCTCCCTCATTGTTCTTCGGATCACATATGTTCTTCAATGCAAGATTGAGAGTGTGCACTATGGAAGGAGTCTAGAATATGTTCTTGTACTTTGCTTCAATCATCAACCCAACAGCTTTGTAGTTTGCAGCATTGTCGGTCACCACTTGAACCACATACTCAACTCCAACTTCCTCGATCACTTCCTTTAGCTTCTCAAAGATGTATTCCTTGGTTTTTATCTAGCAATGAAGAAAAGTCAGCAAGCAATATGTGAAACTAAAAGGAACAAAAGACAAAGTAAATTACGTAGGTACAAAAATTTTACCTCTCCCTCGATGTCAATTGCCTTTAGGAACATTGAACCACCTTCTATCACAACCATGAAGTTTAAAATGGGCTGCCTTTGAGGATCAGACCAGCCATCCGTCGCAACGGTCACTCCTTTGTTAGGCCATGTTGATTTAATAGGCTCTAGGCTCCTCTGAATATGCTTCTTCTCTTGATCAAGAAGAGTTGTCCTCGGTGAATTATATCCTGGAGGCACATACCCACCCATGCTGTTGTTTGCAATGAAGGTGATGGCTGCCCTAAAGTCAGGGTTCCTTGCAAGATTGAATGGAAGCCCTACAATATACACAAACCACCAAGGCAGCAACTCAGCATTCAACAAATCAGCAACACATAAATTTTAAATCTATCCATGTTTGACAAGAAAAGAAAAGATTGTGAGACAAAAAAATGCACACATGCAGTGTAAAACATCCTAGCAATATGAGCATCAGCTTGTTGCCGGACTTCAGCATTAAAACTCTCTGCAATAGTTGTTTGCTTTCTTTTTCTTGTTGGAGCAGATGCATCATAGGGGGTTAAAGGAATTGTATGCCTGGTTGGACCATTTTAAAGGAGTTGAGCAGCTGCTTTGTCTTCCTTGCAAAGTTGCTCAAAGGCAGCATGTGGTATTTTGTCACATGTAGCTACATCTTTCTTTGTTATTTGAAGAAGATGAGGCTTCACTCTTGAATAGCTGCCTGGGTAAATTTTCTTGCAGAAATTGCAGCGGAACTTGGCATTTCCTCCACGGCTACCAGAGGCAACAACTGCACCATCACCATTTGCTTCTTCTGGTACAAGCTTCTGCACATAAGCCCACAGAGGATACCTTGGATCTACAGCACCAGGACCAAGATGGCCTTCATTCTCACCCAGGGCCGAGCCGGCAAAATCGGAGGCCCTGTGCGAAACTCTAAAATGGGCCTTATCTCATTAAGGAAAGCACTACATAAACATAACTATAATAATATAAAGTTCATAATATCTTAGATACCAACTGGAAATATAAAAATTGTACCTATTATTGATTGTATGGTCTTCATTCTTCACTTGAACAACATCACAAGATTACTAGGTATTGACGCGACGACACTTAAAAAAGAAGATCAGGAGATTGGCCTGAACTTTTCCTTGCCTTTCAGGTGATTCAGTTCAGGGCTGTTGTCCGGCCGTTCCTGATGCTCCTGTCCTCTTGTCTCTTGAATCCTGAAAAGGACATACAGGCTACAACGTTGGAAGTTGGAACGGAATCATGAGATTTGTGAGGAAGGAAAGGAAGGATCGGAGCAGACCGGATGAACCCTAACCTGCCGCCAGTGCCAGACGAACAGACGAAGAGACACCTCGTCGCTTCGCTCGTGTCGATGACGATCGATCGCTGATTTTTTTTCTTTTTCACTGAATCGATCCTTTCGTTGGATGAGGCGTATAGACGTACGTACGTCGGGGCTGCTCCCAGGTCCAGGACTGGACACCAGGCCAAGAGGCCCAAAAGGTTAGATTTTTTAGCTTAGTATATATAGTGTTGCATATAAATTTGGAGGCCCCTGAAGCGAGGGGGCCCTGTGCAAGCGCACAGCACACCCTCAGGCTCGGGCCTGCTCTCACCCACGGACGATTGTCTACCAGCTGTGGCGCTCCCAGAAGCCACGCCACATGCTAGTTGCTACCTATCAACAAGTACAAGCACATCACAACAATGAGCACTAGCACTAGCAGGACAATGAACACTTGAACAACAAAAACAATGAATACTAGCAAGTGAGAAGCAGCACAAGCTATCAAATTCAGCAGTAGGCAGTAGCAGGCTAGCAGCAATAGCAGCACAAGCAGCACAAGCGAGCAGCAACACAAATGAAGCAGCAACAACATAACAAACAGCAGCAACACAAGCAGAGAGGGAGCAACAACAAGAAGCTAGCAAGCATCCAGATTGAGTAGCTTAATCCCTTAATAATGGAACAAAATCTAAATCTAAAGAATAAAAGAGGAAGAGGTTGAAGAATGGAGAAACTGCTGGGTTACCTATAGCTGCGGGGAGCCAAGGAGAGACTGTTGTTGTTGATGCTGGATGGAGGAGTCATCGTCGAATCCAGGAGTCACCGGCGCTGGGGCGGCGAGTCCAGGTGGTGGCAACTTCGATGCAGAAGGTGGCAACTCCTTCTGTTCGATCTGGGAGGCAGGGAGTAGCTCGTCCTTATGTCTAGGGCACATTGGAGACCCTGCAAAATAGGGTTACATATTGGGCCGTGGCTGGGCCGGGGGTGTTTTTGGGCTAGGCTGTATCCCAAATGTGTCCCAGGCGTGTCCCGGTGTATCCCTGTATTTTTTTCTTTTTTTAATTTGAATTTTGGGGATACTCCAAAATTCGTGTATCCCGTCGTATCCCATCATATCCCCATATCCCGCCGTCTCAGGACGGCAGTTCGACTAAGTCTGGCGTGTCCGTGATTTTTAGGTTATAGATCAATAGCTCATGTTATAGCTTCCCTATGTTTTTATATGTTCCTAGAGAAAACTAAATTGTAAGATGATAGTAGCAATGATGCGGACTAGGTCTGTGATTTAAGGTTTATCCTTATTGCTGCACAGAAGAATTATGTCCTTGATGCACCGCTAGGTGACAGACCTATTACAGGAGCAGATGAACGTTTGGCTAGCTCAATATGATGACTACTTGATAGTTTAGTGCACCATGTTTTATGGCTTAGAATCGGGACTTCAAAGACATTTCGAACGTCGTGGAATATATGAGATGTTCCAGGAGTTGAAGTTAATATTTCAAGCAAATACCCGAGTTGAGAGATATGAAGTCTCTAACAAGTTCTAAAGCTAAAAGATGGAGGAGAATAGCTCAAGCAGTGAGCATGTGCTCAGATTGTCTGGGTACTACAATCACTTGAATCAAGTGGGAGTTAATCTTCCAGATAAGATAGTGATTGAAAAAGTTCTCTAGTCACCATCACCAAGTTACTGGACCTTCGTGATGAACTATAATATGCAAGGGATGATGAAAGAAATGCCCGAGCTCTTCGTGATGCTGAAATCGACGAAGGTAGAAATCAAGAAAGAGCATCAAGTGTTGATGATTAAATAAGATCACTAGTTTCAAGAAAAGGGCAAAGGGAAAGAAAGGGAACTTCAAATAGAATGGCAAGCAAGTTTTCACTCCCGTGAAGAAGCCCAAAGCTGGACCTAAGTCTGAAACTGAGTGCTTCCACTGCAAAGGAAATGGTCATTGGAAGCGGAACTGTCCCGATTATTTGGCGGATAAGAAGGATGGGAAGGTGAAGAAAAGTATATTTGATATACATGTTATTGATGTGTACCTTACTAGTGCTTGTAGTAACACCTGGGTAATTGATACTTGTTCGGTTGCTAAGATTAATAACTCAAAACAGGAGTTGTAGAATAAATAGAGACTAGTTGAGAATGGAGTGACGGTGAGTGTTGGAAGTGCTTCCAAGATTGATATGATCATCATCGCACACTCCCTATACTTTCGGGATTAATGTTGAACCTAAATAAATGTTATTTGGTGTTTGCGTTGAGCATGAATATGATTAGATCATGTTTATTGCAATACGGTTATTCATTTAAGACAGAGAATAATTGTTATTTTGTTTACATGAATAAAAACCTTGTATGGTCATACACCCAATGTTGATGGTTTATTGAATCTCGATCGTGGTAATACACATATTTATAATATTGATGCCAAAAGATGCAAAGTTGATAATGATAGTGCAACTTATTTGTGGCACTACCGTTTGGGTCATATCGGTGTAAAGCGCATGAAGAAACTCCATAAAGATGGACTTTTGGAATCACTTGATTATGAATCATTTGATATGTGCGAACCGTGCCTTATGGGCAAGATGACTAGAACTCCGATCTCCGAAACAATGGAACGAGCTAATGACTTATTGGAAATAATACATATTGATGTATGCGGTCCAATGAGTGTTGAAGCTCGTGGCGGGTATCATTATTTTCTTACCTTCACAGATAATTTGAGCAGATATGGTTATATCTACTTAATGAAGCATAAGTCTGAAACATTTGAAAAGTTCAAAGAATTTCATAGTGAAGTGGAGAATCATCGTACCAAGAAAATAAAGTTTCTACGATCTGATCGTGGAGGAGAATATTTCAGTTACAAGTTTGGCTTTCATTTAAAACAATGTGGGATAGTTTCACAGCTCATGCCACCTGGAACTCCACAACGTAATGGTGTGTCCGAACGTCATAACCGCATTTTATTGGATATGGTGTGATCTATGATGTCTCTTACCGCTATACCACTATCGTTTTGGGGTTATGCATTAGAGACAGCTGCATTCACTTTAAACAGGGCACCATCGAAATCCGTTGAGATGACGCCTTATGAACTATGGTTTGGCAAGAAACCAAAGTTGTCGTTTCTTAGAGTTTGGGGCTGTGATGCTTATGTGAAAAAGCTTCAACCTGATAAGTTCGAATCCAAATCGGAGAAGTGTGTATTCATAGAATACCCAAAGGAAACTGTTGGGTACACCTTCTATCACAAGATCCAAAGGCAATATATTTGTTGCTAAGAATGGATCCTTTCTAGAGAAGAAGTTTCTCTCGAAAGAAGTTAGTGGGAGGAAAGTAGAACTTGATGAGGTAATTGTACCTTCTCCCTTATTGGAAAGTAGTTCATCACATAAATCAGTTCCAGTGATTCCTACACCAATAAGTGAGGAAGCTAATGATGATGATCATAAAACTTCAGATTAAGTTACTATCGAACCTCGTAGGTCTTCCAGAGTAAGATCCGCAACAGAGTGGTATGGTAATCCTATTCTATAAGTCATGTTACTAAACCATGATGAACCTACGAACTATGAGGAAGCGATGGTGAGCCCAGATTCCGCGAAATGGCTTGGGGCCATGAAATCTGAGATGGGATCCATGTATGAGAATAAAGTGTGGACTTTGGTGGACTTGCCCGATGATCGGCAAGCCATATTAAATAAATGGATCTTCAAGAGGAAGACAGACACTGGTAGTAGTGTTACTATCTACAAAGCTCGACTTGTTGCCAAAAGGTTTTCAACAAGTTCAAGGTGTTGACTACAATGAGATTTTCTCAACTGTAGCGATGCTTAAATCCGTCTGAATGATGTTAGCAGTTGCCATATTTTATGAAATCTGGCAAATGGATGTCAAAACTGCATTCCTTAAATGGATATTTCTTAAATAAGAGTTGTATATGATGCAACCAGAAGGTTTTGTCAATCCTAAAGGTACTAACAAGGTGTGCAAGCTCCAGCGATCCATCTATGGACTGCTGCAAGCATCTCGGAGTTGGAATATACGCTTTGATGAGTTGATCAAAGCATATAGTTTTATATAGACTTGCGGTGAAGCCTATATTTACAAGAAAGTGAGTGGAAGCACTAAAACCTTTCTGATAAGTATATGTGAATGATATATTGTTAATCGGAAATTATGTAGAATTTTCTGGAAAGCATAAAGGAGAGTTTGAAAGGGTTTTTTTTCAAAGAAAGACCTTGGTGAAGTTGCTTATATATTGGGCATCAAGATCTATAGAGATAGATCAAGACGCTTGATAAGATTTTTCAATGAATACATACCTTGACAAGTTTTTTGAAAGAGTTAAAAATGGATCAGTCAAAGAAGAAATTCTTGCCTGTATTACAAGGTGTAAAGTTGAGTAAGACTCAAAGCCCGACCACGGCAGAAGATAGAAAGAGAATGAAAGTCATTCCTTATGCCACAGTTATAGGTTCTATAAAGTATGTTATGCTGTGTACCAGACCTATTGTGCACCTTTCCATGAGTTTAGCAAGGGGGTACAATAGTGATCTATGAGTAGATCACTGGACAGCGGTCAAAATTATCTTTAGTGAGGACTAAGGAAATATTTCTCGGTTATGGAGGTGATAAAGAGTTTGTTGTAAAGAGTTACGTCGATGCAAGATTTTACACCGATCCAGATGACTCTAAGTCTCAATCTGGATATATATTAAAAGTGGGAGCAATTAGGTAGAGTAGCTCCATGCAGAGCATTGTAGACATAGAATATTTGCAAAATACATACGGCTCTGAATGTGACAGACCCGTTGACTAAACTTCTCTCCCGAGCAAAACATGATCACACTTTAGTACTCTTTCGGTGTTAATCACATAGCGATGTGAACTAGATTATTGATTCTAGTAAACCCTTTGGGTGTTAATCACATAAAGATGTGACTATTGGTGTTAAATCACATGGCGATGTGAACTAGATTATTGATTCTAGTGCAAGTGAGAGACTGAAGGAAATATGCCCTAGAGGCAATAATAACATTATTATTTATTTCCTTATATCATGATAAATGTTTATTATTCATGCTAGAATTGTATTAACCGGAAACTTAGTACATGTGTGAATACATAGACAAAACATATTGTCCCTAGTATGCCTCTACTAGACTAGCTCGTTAATCAAAGATGGTTATGTTTCCTAACCATAGACATGTGTTGTCATTTGATAAACGGGGTCACATCATTAGGAGAATGATGTAATGGACATGACCCATCCGTTAGCTTAGCATTATGATCGTTACAGTTTCATTGATATTGCTCTCTTCATGACTTATACATGTTCCTCGGACTATGAGATTATGCAACTCCCGAATACCAGAGGAACACTTTGTGTTCTATCAAGGTTGGAAAAATCGGTAGGCGTAAGCGAGGCGGTTGGCCTTCGCCTTGTGCCTAGGCGGTGCCTAAGCGCCCTAGGCGCGACCTAGGCGGTAATATAGTTTTTACTCGTAGTGTATTTATGATTATTATATGGGTGTTGATATTAGTTTAGGGCATATAAATAAGTTAATTACCATCTACTGCCATTGGAATATAACATGTTTGGCATATCTGTGCAGTATGTGGCATGCTTTCTTGCTTGGGTAGACAATTCCTTGCTTGCCCTGCCTAGACCTCCATTTATGCCCTACGCGAGGCGCTTGGCTATTGCCTACCGCCTAGGCGTGCCTAAACGCCTCCTAGGCACTGCCTTTTCCAACAGAGGCTATCAAACGTCACAACGTAAATGGATGATTATAAAGATGCTCTACAGGTGTCTCCAAAGGTGTTTGTTGGGTTGGCATAGATCAAGATTAGGATTTGTCACTCCGTGTATCGAAGAGGTATCTCTGGGCCCTCTCGGTAATGCACATCATTATAAGTGTTGCAAGCAATGTGACTAATGAGTTAGTTGCGGGATGATGCATTACGGAACAAGTAAAGAGACTTGTCGGTAACCAGATTGAACTAGGTATGATGATACCGACGATCGAATCTCAAGCAAGTAACATACCGATGACAAAGGGAACAACGTATGTTGTTATGCGGTTTGACCGATAAAGATCTTCGTAGAATATGTAGGAGCCAATATGAGCATCCAGGTTCCGCTATTGGTTATTGACCGGAGATGTGTCTCGGTCATGTCTACATAGTTCTCGAACCGGTAGGGTCCGCACGCTTAACGTTCGATGACCGAAGTTTGTTTGGAGTCCCGGATGAGATCACGGACGTGACGAGGAGTCTCAAAATGGTCGAGACGTAAAGATCGATATATTGGAAAGCTATATTCGGACATCGGAAAGGTTCCGAGTGATTCGGGTATTTTTTTTGGAGTACCGGAGAGTTACGGGAATTTGCCGGGGGAAGTAATGGGCCTTAATGGGCCATACGAGAAAGGAGAGAAGGGCCTCAAGGGCGGCCGCCCCCCCCCCCCCAAGGGCTGGTCCGAATTGGACTAGGAGGGGGCGGCACCCCCCTTCTCCCCTCTTCCTCCTTCCCTTCCTTCTCCTAGTTGGAATAGGAAAAGGGGGGGGCGAATCCTACTTGGGCCGGGAGTCCAAGTAGGACTCCCCCTTTTGGAGCGCCCCCTCTAGGGCCGGCCTCCTCTTCCTCCTCCTTTATATACGTGGGCAGGGGGCACCCCAAAGACACACAAGTTGATCAAGTTGATCTTTTAGCCGTGTGTGGTGCCCCCCTCCACAGTTACACACATCGGTCATATCGTCGTAGTGCTTAGGCGAAGCCCTGCGTCGGTAACATCATCATCACCGTCGCCACGCCGTTGTGCTGACGGAACTCTCCCTCGGCCTCAACTGGATCAAGAGTACGAGGGACGTCATCAAGCTGAATGTGTGCTGAACGCGGAGGTGTCGTACGTTCGATGCTTGGATCGGTTGGATTGCGAAGGCGTTCAACTACATCAACCGCGTTAACTAAACTCTTCCGCTTTCAGTCTACGAGGGCACGTAGGCAACACTCTCCCCTCTCGTTGCTGCATCACCTAGATAGATATTGCGTAATCGTAGGAATTTTTTGAAATTACTGCGTTTCCCAACATCACCGGCATGGGTCGTTGCTCACCGGCGACGAGTACCGCCTCGCCGGCGTCGCCCTACTCCTCCCTGACCAGCGCCCTCGTCTTCGTGCTCCAGAGGCATGGCGGCCACAGACCTCACCACGGGAGCCACCCGCAGACAACGCAGAAAGCCGCCTCAACCCCGGCCCGGCCTCGAGAAGGGCACGTCATCGTTTGCGGCCGCCATCAGCGTTAGGTGCCTCTACGGCATGGAGGTCAGGAGTGGGAAACCCTCACCGATTTCCACGTGATGCAGGGAGATGGACCCCCCCCCCTATATGGTGTGGATCGCCAAAGGAAGATCGCGATGAACGTTTTCGTTTTTCTGACATGACCACTAGGGCTGCTTTAGGATCCATGTTTTTCATCGAATGATTAAAAGGTACTCCCTCCTTTCCAGTCTGTAGGCCTTAACTCGAAAAAAAATGGGTTTCTCATTTTATAAAGCTCATTTTTACTGCCCCCCCCCCCCCCCACAATCACATGTTCAGATTTTAAGGTGCACTAAATCGTTGATGCAAAGATTAAACTCACAAATGCATGTAAAAGTTCTTGTCATCTATATTGGTCACACATGAATGCATTGCAATTAATGCATTGATAAACACAATTTTTTACGAAAAACAAGCACATTAATTGAGAACTTTTGTAAACCACAAAAATTATTCCACAACTCAACATCTTTTTTGCGATGGTGAGATTTTTAAATTAATCCCTATAAACCGAAAAGGGTGAAGTAGCTCGCTGGGAACATAAAAAATCAGACGTTCCCAAGATAGCATTTTGGGGGGAAAAAACAGAAGTCGAGAACAGTCTGCGGTGGCAGTCAGCCACTTGGTTCTTTGCACCGTTTGCACGGATGGGCAGCCTGGTCCACCCGTGCCTGGACCGTGCCATGCCCACACACACCTCGTGCACTAGCACGTTCTCCGATCCTTCACGATGAACATAAGGAACGTTGCTGTGGCATGTAGTGCCACCCCATTGGTGTGCGGGCGCGGGTCCACGGCAATGCCGATCGACCTGCCGGTCCATGGGAATATGAGATCAAAGCACACCATAGTACGTAGTACGACATTGGATGCATACACCAGCCTTGATTGCAACTGATCGTACTCATTCATCGAGGCGTTGGGAGGTGGTGAGCCATTGTGTTGACCTTTTCACCCTTGGTGCGGACACAAAGGTATCGAAGTCTGTAGCAAGGTGAAGACGTCGGCAAGGGAATTTCCTTGGCACGTAAAAAAGCGAGGATCGATCGGCACTACTAGCATCGCATTCGAAGAAAGAGATCCCCTGCCTTTCCTTCCTTCCTTTCGTCCGGTGGCTTTCCCGCCCCGCGCCATTCCTATCCGAAAGGCCGGTGGACGGACTACCCAGATCTTTCGGCGCAGCATCTCGCATGATCCAGAAAAGGCAGCGAAAAATGCTTCACCGCAGAGCTTGTCGTTACGGCGAACGCGGCAACGGCAACGGACGGGAGCATGGGGAGGGTAAGGATCCGCCGGCACGGCACGGCTCGGCGCACATGCCAAGGCAAGGCAGAGGAGCACTGGCTGGGGCCGGCGGCCGGCCAGCCACCGTCCCATCCTGCTCGTCCTCGGTGGTTGCAAAGGCGGCCGCAACAACCGAGAGCTGCTGCTATATTCCAAGGCCCAGCGACCGATCGCCTTTGTCCAGACCCCGGAGCGCGGAGCCCGCGGACACGGCACGGCTCGGTTGCTCGTCGACCTCTCGCCCACGCCATGTACGCTGCTGCTGCCGTTGCTGGCCAGCCAGCCAGCCGGGCTGGCTGATGGTGCACCCTCACCGGCCTCGCTCGCGACGCACGCCATCCCAATCACGGTGACCTAACCCTGTCCCTCGCCGCACAGTGCCGCGATTGCCGCGCCCTGTTACGTTACTTACGCCCATCTGTGACCCATCCGCCATTTGCCTCTGCTGGTCTTGTTAATTCACTCACCCGGTCGCTGTCACCTCCTGACCTCCGGAAATCAACCCGTCTCACTCGGGATCGCCGCGCGCGAGCCAGGCATTGCATGAGAGCCGCAAAACGTGCGTCGGCTGCCACTTCCTGCCCGCCTGCCCGCCCGCCCGGCCAGTGTGTCGGTGTTCGTCGTTGTGCTCGCTCCTGACGCTAATACGTACAGTACAGCAGAGTGTAGTACCTTTTGACTGAGTAAAGAATTCAGTTTGTTAGCGTGAGATGTTGTGTGTGCACTGACACATGGTCGACGGAGACTTGTGCGCCGGCCGCCTGCCGAAAGTCCGCCGTACGAGCGTCCATTTGAATGACATTGGAAGCAAAGGAAGCAGTATGGTGTACTCGACATGGGTACCTACAGGCAAGCTTGCTTGCTGATGTCGTAAAAGTCGTTTGTCTTGATTCTAGCAATCTGTTGTGTATAGCTCAAAAAAGAAAACAATTTGTTGTACGTAGTAGGTTAGTTGGAGACTTGTTTAGGGCTGTTTGATCCTGCGACTCCCTTGTAATAGGGTGCGTGTGAATGAAGAACTAAAAGAGGCGAGTTGCGTAGCGAACTGCGATAGGCAACTCAGAATGTGCATGCACATAATTGGGCACACACACACACACACACACACACACGCACACACGAGGAAGGACAGAAATGAGAACAATGTCAAATGAAATAGTAAGATGTGTGCGGCGGACTAGCGGTGCCATATATTGACTAGGCTAGCATGGGGTCGTTAGAGCGTGACAAAAGTACAAACCAGCTTCCACCGTTCAACGGGTGGCTGATGAAATTTCGGGCTTGGAAAGTACTGGCTCCACTACAGTGCTGCTAGGCAGGAGTAGCTGAAAAAATGCTAATAGGTGCGGACTAACGATTATAACCCTATACTGATGCAGGAAAGCGAAGCAGGTGCGTACGACGCCACCGCCTTCCACTAAAGGGATTCGATTGGACTTTGGATTAGTAAACTAACAGTAGGTACTAGAGCTGATCCTGATCCTAGTCACGGGCTGGTTGCCATTCAGGTTCATCAGCTGCTGCCACTACATGGAAGGAATTGAATGGGACATGATGACAAAGTGGAGATAATTCGCCCTGATTCTTAAAGTGGCGGTGGTTGCACGACGTAGTTGTAAGTAGCCGCCCGTCTCCTTCTGGGATTTGGAGTAGGTGCAGCTAGCCCGCCCGATCGGTTAACAGCCACGGCATCCAATCCTGCACCGTTAGGTCGACGTGAGCACGGTGCACGCGCGCTCTGCCCCTGCCCACGGAGAAAGCCCACGGATAAACAAACAGTAGAAGCATAGATGATCAAATCCAAGTGCCTTTTCTAGAGGCCAGAGGTTTTTGATTTGGGTCGTTGGGCGTACGGAGCAACATTTCCTGGCTCCATGCATGGCTTTTCTCTGTGTGCGTGCGCACTGCGCAGCAGCCGGCTGATCGACAATGCAGCGATCAAACTGGTCCGGCTCGCCTGGTAGCTAGCCTTGCGTGTTACGTGGCGTGCCGTTGCGAACGCGGCCGACGTGCGTGACGACCGCGAGCCTGGCTGTAAAGCGCTTCTGTTTTTCTTTCTCCTGCGGAATGCTGTCGCTCTTCCGCTCTTTCGTGTGCACGGGCGCGTCAGAGAAAGCGGCCGGATGCGCTTGGATCATCGGCCGGCGATGCGCTGGCGCGCGGCCGTATCCGGCGATCGCTTTCGTGCCGCGTCGGCCTCCCGCGAAATGTATATTCCGGGAGGCGAGGATCGGTGACGGGCTGCCCACGTGTGCTTTGGTTTGAGCTTTCGTGTTGACGGTCAGGACGTGTTGATTTATTTCCAATTATAAATATAAATAGGCTTTGCGTGTGCCAAGTGAAAGCTGTCTTGCAAAGTTTTTTTTTGTGGGGTTGCAAAATTTTATATTTGTGTCCAGGTTTCAATCGATTGAGAAATCAGTTCGCATCATCATAGGGCATTTTGTGTTTTTATTATTTTCTGAAATCTTAAGAAGAAAAAGGAAATCTACACGAATCACTACGCACATCCAATGGTTTAGGAGTTGATTGAAAGATAGTTTTTTTTTTGCGATGGAAAGATAGTTATTTCTTAATCGATTGAGAAAATAAAAATCCATTATTTTGTTTGGGTTTGCATGAGAAGCCATCAAGATACTTATAGAGTAAATTCTTTACTGGTAGTACACGTCTTTAGCTTTTCCTTCCCCATCCCTTGGATGCTAGGGGGAAAATCCCCCCCTCAGGATTCGTCGGCGAGTCGGCGGATACGCCTTCCCTCTCCCTGCCGCTTCGGCGGCCGGCGGTGGGGAGGGGGTTCCCGGTCCTCCACTCCCATTAGAGTTTTTTAGTCCTCGTATGTGCGGTGCTCGGGCAGATGGCTGTGCTTCTTCTTCGAGTTTATCTTTCGGACTCCGATCCTCCTCGTGTTCGTCCATCTGGACGTAGTTGACAGAGCTCCGACATAGATTCATGTCATCTTCTTAGGACGTGATGTTAGGGGTTCTCGTTGTGTAGCGAGATTTGGTGTCAAGTATTTCAAGTCTATTCAAGGATTCAATGTTGACGACTGTGGCTTCAGGGCGCTGTTCCTTAAGGGCACGTGCTCGGAGATTTCCCGGTTGTCATCGACAAGGGCGAAGCCAGCTATTTGACCTATGTTCTTCTGGCCCAATAAAAGCAAACTTTCTATTCCACATTAGCATATATTACAATTAAGAAGCAACGTGAGTACGAAGCATGACGAAGACTTTTCGACTGTCATCGACAAGGTCGGACCGGCTCTGGTATGGGAGCGGCGACAGCGGCGCGTCGGCGCCTCGTTCTGACAGCGGCAATGGTCTTTCGGTTGTCCATGAACCTCGATGTAATTTTATTATGTTTGGGGTGCTTTGTACTTCTGGTGAATCAATAGATCAGATAATTTTGTAAAAAAAAGTACGAAGCATGAAAATGGTTCTCTGTAAAACATAACTAGTGTCACTTGGAAGCATGAGAATATGAAAATGGAACAGAATTAAATATTGCCAACATGGCGATGCATATTTGTGTGATGTGCATGTTGAATCATGTATAGCTAAGAGAGCGATCCCCACTGATGACTTATCTCAACATGCAACCATGTCACCTCACCATACAACCATGAATAGGGGAAGTTCCATTTGAATCATGCATGGGAAAAGAGCCACCACAACATTCAACCATGGATTTTTTTTTCATTCAATTATTCTACTTATTATCAATATATATTTTACAACCATATAACTGTACAGAAATCAAATATACTTGTATATTTAATATTGGTTCTCACAATATCAACCAATTCCTGCAGGTATGCACATGATATCCTCTAGTTCACATAAACATGTTGATAATTTAGTTATCCAATAGGCAGTGCACGGTAAGATGCACATTCAACATGCATAACATCGAAGACATGGTGAATCAAAACCTAGGTCCAATGAATATCGCGTTGGAGGAAATTCATGATATCCCGTCCAAGTGTGTTCACTTTATTTCCGAACCGGGACTCCGAAGTTGCGAAGATGACTGGAGACAAATCCTAGCCTCCACTCTTACTATCAGCCGCCTAGTTATCCTCCACGAAACCAGATGAGGCAAGCAACGCCTTGGTGATGGCGGGCGTGGGTGCGCCAGAACATCGATAGGGGGGACGCATCGGATTGTGGTGCAGGGGCAGGGGATCCAAACTTGGGTAGCTTCGGCAGAGAGACCAAATGGATCTGAGAAAGATTTTGAGCTCGATGGTGCATTGTATAAGAAGCAGGGCATGGAGGGTGAGCTCGACGGTGCCGAGGTCGGACACTAACGAAGTAGAACAATGTGATGTGCCGAGATGGGTCACTCGCCGATGACATGAGTAGGAAAGAGGAATACAAGATAAGAGAGTTGGGGATAGACATTGGTGGATGACATGGAGGTGTAGGTGCCTGTTTGGCGGCCTAGGTGGGATTTGACTATGACGATGAATATACAACCCTTGAAGATGATAGTGTGGAATGTACGTGGCCTCAATGCCCTCACAAGGCGGAACACGGTTTTCTAGGTGGTGAACATGGCTAGTCTGGCCATAGTGTGTCTGCAGGAAACTAAACTGTAGGAGGTCTCTCGGATATCATTGTACGACAGTGCCTTGGAAATAAATTCGAAAAGTTCTTTACTTGCCGGCTATATGAACACGTGGGGGGGATCTTGATAGCTTGGGATGCCACCGTCACCCAATTATCAAACCCACATTTCACCAATCATACGGTTACGATGCTTGTCAAGTGCACGGAGGACGAACAACCATGGTGGCTCAACTGCGTGTACGGACCGCATGACGATTGTGACAAAGTGGAATTCATGCAGGATTTGGTGGACATTCGGGACCTGCACGTTGGGCCATGGCTTGTGGCGGGGGACTTCAACCTCCTCGCCATGCAGGAGGACAAAAGTAATGCCTTGGTTAATAGGAGGACGTTAGTGAGGTTCCAGGCCAAATTGAACCTCCTTGAGTTGAAAGAGCTATACCTCAATGGGAGGTGATACACGTGGTCCAATGAAAGGCAGAATGTGACTCTGGAAAAGATTGATCATGTCTTTGTGTCAAATGACTGGGCTGAGGCATACCCCTCTTGCTTCCTCTCGGCTCTTGGCACCGCGGTCTCGGGCCATTGCCCGTTGATGCTTGACTTAAATATGTATATTAGTACGAGGAAATGCTTCAAGTTTGAAGCATTTTGGTGCAAAGTGGGTGGTTTTATGGACGTTGTCCAGATGGCATGGACGTCGACGTCGGCAGCCTCCAATCTATACCTCACCCTGCACAACAAACTTAGAGCCACGACGGTTAGTCTCTAAAGGAGGAGTGATCATTGGATTGGTAACGTGAAACTGCAAATTACAATTGCTATGGAGACGATCAAGCAACTTGATACTGCTATGGACTTGAGGGAGCTCTCTGAAGGAAATATGCCCTAGAGGCAATAATAAAGTTATTATTTATTTCCTTATTTCATGATAAATGTTTATTATTCATGCTAGAATTGTATCAACCGAAAACATGATACATGTGTGAATACATAGACAAACTGAGTGTCACTAGTATGCCTTTACTTGACTAGCTCATTAATCAAAGATGGTTATGTTTCCTAGCCATGGACAAAAGAGTTGTCATTTGATTAACGGGATCACATCATTAGGAGAATGATGTGATTGACTTGACCCATTCCGTTAGCTTAGCACTTGATCGTTTAGTATATTCCTATTGCTTTCTTCATGACTTATGCATGTTCCTGTAACTATGAGATTATGCAACTCCCATTTACCGGAGGAACACTTTGGGTGCTACCAAACGTCACAACTGGGTGATTATAAAGGAGTACTACAGGTGTCTCGAAAGGTACATGTTTGGTTGGCGTATTTCGAGATTAAGTTTTGTCACTCCGATTGTCGAAGAGGTATCTCTGGGCCCTCTCGGTAATGCACGTCACTATAAGCCTTGCAAGCAATATAGCTAATGAGTTAGTTACGGAATGATGCATTACGTAACGAGTAAAGAGACTTGCCGGTAACGAGATTAAACTAGGTATTAGATACCGACGATCGAATCTCGGGCAAGTAACATACCGATGACAAAGGGAACAACGTATGTTGTTATGCGGTTTGACCGATAAAGATCTTCGTAGAATATGTAGGAGCCAATATGAGCATCCAGGTTCCGCTATTGGTTATTGACCGAGAATAGTTCTAGGTCATGTCTACATAGTTCTCGAACCCGTAGGGTCCGCACGCTTAACGTTACGATGACAGTTTTATTATGAGTTTATATATTTTGATGTACCGAAGGTTGTTCGGAGTCCCGAATGTGATCCAGGACATGACGAGGAGTCTCCAAATGGTCGAGATATAAAGATTGATATACTGGAAGCCTATATTTGGATATCGGAAACGTTCCGGGAGAAACCGGGTTTTTTCCGGAGTACCGGGGGGTTACCGGAACCCCCCGCCCTGGGGGGGTATTGGGCCTACATGGGCCATGAGGGAGAAGAGGAGGGCCGGCCAGGGCAGGCCGCGCGCCCCCTCCCCCTCTAGTCCGAATAGGACAAGGAGGGGGGGCGGCGCCCCCCTTTCCTCTTTCCCCTCCCCCCTTTCCTTCTCCACAAAGGCAAGAGGGGGGAGTCCTACTCCTGGTGGGAGTAGGACTCCTCTAGGTGCACCCCTTGGGGGCCGGCCGCACCTCCCCCTCCCTCCTTTATATACGGGGGCAGGGGGCACCCTAGAACACACAAGTTGATCTACGTGATCGTTCCTTAGCCGTGTGCGGTGCCCCCCTCCACCATATTCCACCTCGGTCATATCATCGCGGAGTTTAGGCGAAGCCCTGCGCCGGTAGAACATCATCATCGTCACCACGCCGTCGTGCTGACGGAACTCATCCCCGACACTTTGCCGGATCGGAGTCCGGGGATCGTCATCGAGATGAACGTGTGCTGAACTCGGAGGTGCCGTATGTTTGGTACTTGGATCGGTCGGATCGTGAAGACGTATGACTACATCAACCGCGTTGTCATAACGCTTCCGCTTACGGTCTACAAGGGTACGTGGACATTACTCTCCCCTCTTGTTGCTATGCATCACCATGATCTTGCGTGTGCGTAGGAATTCTTTTGAAATTACTACGTTCCCTAACACTCTCTGATGAGGAAAGGGGCTTGAGGAGGTGTTTGAAGAAAAAGCCACTAGGGTTGTGCTCCCTTGAAAGAACAATTGCGAGGCAATGATCCTGGCTCTTGCAGTTGCGGGAAGGCGATGGAAACACGGGACTATTTCACCAACGTGCGAGCCACTGGCAGAGAAAGAACATCATTAGGGCAGTACGACATAATGGACAACTTTATTCGGGCCAGGAGGAGGTGGCATGGGATGTTGACGCCTACTATGCGGCGGCTTTTGGTACTGTGGAACCGCGTGAGCACACCATCAACTTAACGGCCCTGGATCTGCCGAATCTCAACTTCTCGCACCTGGAGCAGCCATTCACGGTGGATGAAGTGGAGAGTGTGATCAAATCCATGCCTTCGGATAAGGCTCCGGGACCGGATGGATTCATGGGCAGGTTTTATGCAACCTGTTGGTACATCATCAAGGATGATTTCATGGCAGCCATGTGCTGCTTCTACAATGGTGACATGAGGGTTATGGCGGCCATCAACAAGTCTGTTGTTACTATTCTGCTGAAGGAGGAGGGGGGCCCTAGATGTGGGGGACTTTCGACCCATATAAATATTATGCACAGGGCCATCAAAATCTTTGAGAAAGTTCTCACGTGCAGGCTTGTGGTGGACCTACCTAGGCGTGTAGGTAATCATGAGGGTGCATTTTTGAATGGTAGATCACTGCACGATAACTTCATGTTGGTACAATGCACGATGTGACGCCTTAACGCCATGAGGAACCCTTCGGTCTTACTTAAGCTTGATATTTTGAAAGCTTTTTACTCGGTGAGATGGCCTTTCCTCCTGGAGATACTGGAGCATTTGGGCTTCGTGCCACGGTGTAGATCATGGATTTGTGGTATACTTGCGACTTTGTCTACCAAGGTTATGGTCAATGGTGAGCCCGATGACACAATCCTCAGCTGTAAGGGACTACGCCAAGGAGACCCCATCTCGCCAATGTTGTTCATTCTGACTATGGAGCCACTACAGTGATTATTTGTGTTTGCCACGAGCAGAGGAGTACTTGCGCCCTCCGCGCAGGTGGGCTTAAGGAGGAGATTTTCCATCTTTGCGGATGATGTGGCATTGCTCGTGAAGCCTATTCTGATGGATCTTGCAGTTTGCCAGTGCATCTTCTAGCTGTTTGGGAAGGCGTCGGGCCTTAGAATCAACATGAACAAATCGGCTGCCTTGCCGATCCGATATACAGAAGAAGAAATCAACTTGGTATGCACACAACTTGGATGCCCCTTGGGTTCGTTCCCTATTAAGTACCTTGGTCTGCCATTGTCTTTGCGAAAGCAGACTGCGCCTCAATTACAATATCTTGTGGATCAAATGGCGAATAAATTGCCAAAGTGGAGGGCCGCCCTAATGCCGAAGAGTGGGAGGCTGACGTTGGTGCAGTCCGTCCTATGTGCCATGCTAATACATGCGATGATGGCGTTGGACTTGCCCATGAAAACGATCGCAGCTATGAACAGGATATGTAGAGGATTCCTGTGGTGCAGAAGGACGGAAGCTAACAGTGGAAACTATGCAGTGGCATGGGAAAAAGTTTATGCACCTAAGTGGGCAGGTGGATTAGGTTTGCCTAACTTGCGTTGGATGAACGTGGCCATGCAGTCTAGATGGCCCTAGCTTAAAAGAACATATACGATCGGGTCTTGGAATTAGTTCAACATCAAAGTGCCAAAGGACTCCATGCTCATCGTTCAGGTAGCCACAAGGAGCACTACACACAATGGGCTCACGACACTCTTTTGGGAGGACCGTTGGCTGCATTGGCAGAGGATACAGGAGGTTGCCCCCTTGATCTATAGCATGATACCACAAATGACTAGAACTACCATGATGGTCGGGCAGGCCATTGAGGATGGAGCATGGGCCCGGGATGTGGGTCCGAATCTGGGACCGGAAGCACTGCAACAATTCCTGTTGCTTTGACTGAAAGTGATCACTTGGGAGGATACAGAGAACATGCATGATGAAATTTCATGGTCCTCGGAGACCAACGGGCAGTTCTCGGTTCGCTTCGCATATGCGCCCAAGTTCTAGGCGAGAGAGGTGGCACCCACGGCAGATCTAACATGGAAATCACGTGCGCCATCACAATGCAAGTTCTTCACTTGGCTTGCTCTACGAGATAGATGCTGGACGTCAGATCGCCTAGCACGGCGAGGGCTGCCGCACCAGGACGTGTGCCATTTTTTGTGACCAGTAGCAGGAAACAGTCAACCATCTACTACTCATGTGTGTCTTTGCCAGGACGGTCTAGACTGTGATATGCGAGGCCCTGGGGCGGCCGGACTGGGTGCCGGCACAACAGGAAAACCTTGCACCTTGGTTATGCAGCAAACAAGGACTGAGCAAGAGCATGAAGGATCTACGTACCATCCTAGGACTAACAATGTGGGAACTATGGAAGCACGGGAATGCCATTGTCTTTGACGGCGCCCAACCTTCGTGTGAGGTGTTGCTATGTAAGATTGGGCTAGAGGGCTTAGTGTGGTTGTCGGCATGCCTACTAAAAGGGATGTAAACCCCTTCTTTAGTCGGGTAGCGAGGTGGACTAGGCGTGAGGAGTAGAGTGACTTAAATCGCTTGTAATTATGGTGGAGGCATTCTTTTACCCTTCTTTTTTAATATATAATATGTACACTCGTGCATATTCGAGGAAAAAAATAAGAGTTCAGGATAGGGATGGAGACGGGCCATGATTGGACAAGGTGTTAATCGGGTGGACCAACGTCAAGCAATTAGTTTGACGTTTGCTTTTTGACATATGATGGACAATGTTTCCCTGTATAGTTCACTCTCATATCAGCCGACAAGATTATGTCAATCAAACAACCGAAATGGACAAATATTAAAGAATGAATACTCATAAATTCCCGCAGTAACATTTTGATTTGAAGAGGCTATAAACATCAGCTGAGGAGTAGAAATTTTAGGAAATGACATTGATCAATAAGATTTAATTTGTATTGCTGGGACCCACTCAAAGAGTAGGCGCCCTTCAAAAATTAGTGTATGCTGCTTATTGTCACGCGCACACGGTATTCTTTAGTAAAAGGCGAAAGAATAGTTCGCTTTGTGCTCATGACGCAGCTGCGTGAATTGTTTGGCAGTACGCAGCTCCATTTTATAGCCGGTTCGCGATAGTCCCTTCCTTGGCCCGGCGATGTGGGACTATTATCATGGTACAGCGCTTCCTTGTTCGGCTGTTCGAGCTTGCATTTCTGTAGCGGGCCTCTTTCATTAGTGGTCCTAACGGCCCGTCCGGATCCTCTCCAGCTTGCGCCTGCCTTCTGCAGCTACTTTTTTTTGAGCGGGATGTCTGCCTTCTGCTGTGGTACCTACGGGCAAGCTTGGTTGCCGATCTAGTTAAGTAGTTTTTTTTAACATCACATAAGTGCTCATATACACACGCATACACTCATCCTTATGAACGCACATCCTATCACTATGAGCACCTCCGAAAGACTGAGCCGACATATCATTTTGAAATTTACGAAGTCGTCGTAGGCACCTCGTCATCGACGGGAACGTCTCCTCCCACTGGATGTGCATCGACGAAAATTCTGAAATAAATCCATGAATAAATGCAAACTCCAAAAATTGGATCCTAGTGGACTGGAGATATCACGGTCCCTCTAACCATCCAACCACAGGTTGGTTCGCGATCTCGTTAAGTAGTTTGTCTAGATTCTAACAATTCATTGTGCAATTAGTTTGAAACTTGTTTAGTTTTCCTTTTTGCGCGAATTGTTGCAGACTAGCGTTGTGCAGGAAGAAAACCATCACAAACGAATAGTAAAATGGTTGAGGTGGAAAGACAATCTGGGTCGCCGCACTCGCGTCGCCCCCCGCCCTGGGCCACTCAGGGGACCTCCAACCCTAGGCGCCGCCGCCGCCCTCTCCTCCTCCCCTCCTCGCGTCGTCGTCGGGTGAAACCCGCGTGGCAGATGGCGGCGGCGGTGGGATTTCCTCTCCCGACTCCCCTTCCTCCGCCGGCGGCGGATTTAGGCAGCATGCGGCGGTGTCCTGCGACGCTCGCGGTCGGGCGTGAGGTGGCAGAACTCAGCGAGCGGTGGCGAGGCGTGGGGTGCGCGGCGGCGGGCCTCGGTAGGCGGTGGTGGGTGCTGGGCTCGCGACGGCGCTCCGGCGTGTGCAGGCGGCGGTGGCCCCTGTGCGCGATCGGTGGCTCCCTCTCCGACCCGGACGGTGCGGGGGGTGGCGGCGGCCCGGCGTGGCCGGTGATCTGGACGCGGTGGGGCCGGCGGCTCGCTGGTCTGCCAAAGATCTAGGGGCATCATCGTCTCCGACTCGATCTGAGTCGGTTCGTGCTAGCTCCGGTACAGGGAGACTGTCGTCTTCTCCTGGTGCTGGCTGCGACGGAGGGACCCTTGGTCTAGTCTTCGAACAGATGGGTGAAAACCCGCTCTTAGCTAGGTGCCAAAGCCAGCGGTGGCTTTAGCTTTAGTCTTATGTTGTATGACTTTATAGTAGTCTCATGTAATACTCTTTTTTATGAAGTATGCCTTTTATAAGGTGTTGTGTTAATAATTAATAAAATAATTACAGGCTTGGGGTCTTTCTTCTTTTCTAAAAAAATCATGAGGTTGTTTATCAAGCACTACAAACCAGCAGTCACCAGTCGAATGGGTGGCTGAAGAAAATTTAGGCCTAAAATCAAGATTTAATTTGTATTGTTGGGGCCCACTCAGAGAGTAGGCACCCTTAAAAAATTAATGTATGCTGCTTAACGTCACGCGCACACGGTATTCTTTAGTAAAAGGCGAAAGAATAGTTCGCTTTGCGCTCGTGACGCAGCTGCGTGATTTGCTCGGCTGTACGCAGCTCCATTATATAGCCAGTCAGCGGTAGTCCCTTCCTTGCCCCGGCGATGTGGGACTATTAGCACGGGACAGCGCTCCCTTGTTCGGCTGTTCGAGCTTGCATTGATGTAGCGGGCCTCTTTCATTCGTGGGCCTAAGGGCCCGCTCGAATCCTCTCCAGCTTGTGTCTGCCTCTCTGCTGTGTACTAGTACGAAAAAAAAACTAGTACGAGGGAACCGCAAAACGTGCATATCGCCGTACCGGTACATGCGTCGCAGGCTGCCTCTTCCCTTCCTGCCCGGCCACTGTCCGTGGTCGTCGCTCCTCTATTTGGTTCTGGGTGCTGACGCTAATGCATTGCAGTGACCTTTGAACCACAGCAAAATATTCAGTTTGTTAGGGCATCTTCAGTCGTTGGCCCCCAAGGGACGTCTAAAAGCGCCGCGTGGGGTGAGCCGGCGCAAAAAATGGTCCTAGGAGTGAGTCGGTCCCCAGCCGTCGGCCCCCAAGGCCGCCCCAGGCGCGTATTTAAAAAAAACCGTTCGGCGAAGTTATGATAAAAACTAGTTATATTTCGGCCAACCATGGCAAGTTTCGGCGAAATTCGTCCAAATATTACATTAACCTAATCTAAAGTTAAAGAAAGTGGATGAAGTCGTCGCCGCCATCGTCGGCGGCGGCCTTCTCCTCCTTGACGCGGGTGCCCCTGCTGGACCCCTGCCCGGCGTCGCCTTGGCGAACAGGCGGCGGCGCGTCGTCGTCGTCGTCGTCGCTGTGCATAAGACGACGACCCCGCCTTCCTCGCGACCGCGCCGGCGCTCCTCAAAGCGGCGTAGGGCGGCGCACTGGCGCTCCTTCTCCAACGCGATGGAGTCCTGGCGCGCCCATTCGAGGGCCGCGTCGTCGTCGTCGAACTCCGCGTTCACCGGCGCCAGCCCCGGCTCCGTCTTCACGGGCGCCAGCCCCGGCTCCGTCTTAACCGGCGCCAGCCCCGGCTTCGTCTTTGGCTTGACGAAGCGCGGAGGAGCCGACGAGGACGAGGCGCGCCGGCCGCCCCCGTTGATGACGATGCCGGCGCTGCGAGTGCGCCGGCCGAGCGGCGTCTCCGCCGCGGGCTCGGCCTTGACGCCGAGCAGCGTCGGAGAGCCGGAGGAATGGGAAGAAGAGCGCGATGAGGAGGAATGGGAAGAAGCGCCAAACCTCCTCGGCGCCCATGGCCCGACGCGTCGGTGCTGCGCCGGGGCGACCACCCTCGCCGGGGGGTACGCCATTCGTTGCCGCCCTCGAGGTACGTGAGCACGCCCTCGAGTGTGCGGCCGGGGACGCCCCACCAGAGGTGGCGCCCCTCGCTGTTCTGCCGGCCGCCGACCACCGGAGCGCCGTTGGTGGACGCCAAGAGCTCTTGCTGGCGGCGCTGGAAATACGCCGCCCAGGCCGCGTGGTTGTCGGCGGCGTACTGGGGGAGGGAGCGGTGGGCGTCGGTGAGGGACGCGCGCACGATGTCGACCTCCTCGGCGAAGTACCTCGGTTTCGCCACGGCGTCGGGCAACGGGGGAATGGGCACTCCCCCGGCGCTGAGCCTCCACCCCGTTGGCCCGGCGCGCATGTCCGGCGGCGCCGGGATGTTCGCCTGGAACAGGAGCCAGGACTCCTGTTCGCGGAGCGAACGGCGGCCGAAGCCGTTGGCCGCCGCCTCGTCTCCGGGGAAGCGTTCTGCCATGACGACGGCGGGGCTGGGCGGGCTCGGGAGAGGTAGAGGGAGGGGCTGGGCGGCGGCGCTCGGGAGAGGCAGGGAGAGGGAGGGGCTGGACGTCGGCGAGGGGGGGCTGGTGTGGGCACAGGGGAGCGGAGGCCGCCGTCTTTTATAGCCGGGCCGCGCCCGTGTGTACGCCCCGTGTGTACGCGTGCGAGGGAAGGAAGGCGTCGGCGCGCCGCCCCGTGAAGCGCCGCCCGTGAGGAATCAATGGCAAGGCTGACCGGCGGCAGCCTTGCCATTGATTCCCCGCGGGAAACCGAGGCCGTTGGGGGAAGACGAGGCGCCGAGTCGCTGACGCGGCTGGCCCGCGTCTTTTTCACGCCAAAACAGCTCACCCCGGCGCCCCCGGGCGCCCCCCAGCGCGCCGGGTTCGGGCTGGGTCCGTCGGCGCTGTTTTCTGCCCAAGCCGGCGAAAATCGGGCTCCTGGGGGCGCGACTGGGCCGTTTTTTCGGCGCCGGCGTGAAAAAATCGCCAGGGGAGGCTTGCCTGAGGGCGCGGCTGGAGATGCCCTTAGCGTGAGAAGATGGGCGTGTGTGTGCATTGACACATAGTAGGCGGAGACGTGCTGAAACTGCGCGGTACGTGCTTTTTATTTGAGTGAGAGTGGGAGCAAAGGAACCAGTATGGTGCTTCTTTCTTTCTTTTTCTTTTTTGCGGCGGAACCAGTATGGTGTTACCTAACAATTCGTTGTGCTATTAGTTCGAGACTTGTTTCTTTTTTTCGCAAGTTGGGTGACGAACTGCAATAGACAACTCAAATGTGCACACACGCACAAAGAAAGAAAACCATCACAAACGAATAGTACATTGGCTAGCTATCATGAGGTCGTTGATCAAGTACTAGAAACCAGCAGCCTCCACCGACGAACGGGTGGGTGAAGAAAATTTAGGCCTCGGAAAGTTGTGGTTCTACAGTGCTAGTTAGGGGAGTAGGCCTCACTGACAGCTAAATATAGCTGCGGATTAACGATTAACCAACAGGCTACTGATGCAGTAAAGCGGAGCAGGTACGCACGACGCCACCGCCTTCCGCTCAAGGAAAAGCATGCCACAAAGAAGGGAATCGATACGACTTGCTCCTAATCCTAGTCACCGACTGGCTGCCATTCAGCTACTGCCAATGCAAGGGAGAATTCCGTTGATTCTTAAAGCGGCGGTGGTTGCAGGATGCAGTTGTCAGTAGCCGTCTCCTTCTGGGATTCGGAGTAGGTGCGCAGCCCCATCGATTAACAACTACGATGTCCAATCCGGCCTGAACCGTAGGGCGGCGTGAGCACGGTGCACGCGCGCGCTGCCCACGGAGAAAGTCGAAAGATGAACAAACAGCTTAGCGAAAAGGACTAACCATTGGTAGCTAATCTAGAAGTATGAGAGTCGCGTAGATTATCTTATCCAAGTGCCGTTTGTAGACGGCCAGAGGATTTGTGTCGTTGGACTGAAGACCTTCAACTCTGTGAGCGTGCGCAGCCGATTATTTGCCATCCAACACCGTGTCGCAAACATCCGCAAATGGGTCAGTATCTTCAAATTCCCGCAAGTCGGCCACAAATTCAGGAAGGTTTGCAACAATACGGACCTGCACTACGTAGGACTCCAACAACCTTAACCCACTCAAATCCTCTCTGCCGGGTCACTTTTCTCCCACTCCGTCTCTTCCCTTTCCCCTTACTCTGTATCCGCACTCTTCTAGCCCGAAGACGTCATTGTACCTCGTTGGCCACCGCAAAGGCCTTGTCGGTTGTCCACCGGCCCTCGACGTCTGCCCACCTTTGACTACGCCGTCACTCACCTTGGATTCGCCCACAACCAGGTATCTTACGCCCCCTTTCGACAGGTACATGCAAGACATCACGTCCGACAAGTGTTCGGCCAAATGTTATTGAGCTTGTTTTGACGTTTTTGTAGTTTCTTTGGAGCAAGCACGATGGTGGGGTATACGAGGAGGAGGGTATGAGTTGTTGTGTGATGCATGTTTGGCGAGAAGTGCGGACTTTGTAGACATAAGGGTATTTTGGCTAAATGTGCATTCTGGTTCCATGAGCAAGAGTGTTTCCCGCCTTACAACTTACACACGATCCATAATCATAATGTGAAGCCGCTAACCCGCCGGTGGTATACCATCTCAAACTCCACCCGGGAGTTTTTGCAGTCGTGTCAATCATGAAAATCGTAAGTTTTGCTTCTTGTTACTCTACATGTTTGCTAATTTATTCATTCACTCTATGATGCAACTTGATAATTGTTATGTTCTATAGCCAACACATGCTGCCTTGCTGTACGAAAGAACATAGGGCACACCATTCAAGTTCATCAATTGTTGGATGAAGCTCAAGAAACACAACATCTGGATGACCAACATTTGTGGATATTGATGCGCTGTTGGACTCGAGTAACATTGAATTCCAAAAACGTACTGAACATCCGTTTATTTTGGATGTAATATTTATTATATTTTAACTATTGTTGTACTAAAATGTTCGCATTTTTTTTAAGATCCAGCAATTGCTGGCATTTCTTGATCATTCATGAAATAGGTTTTCGTCCCGCTATATAGATATAGCAACCACCCGATACAACAAAGAGTCCAATGTTGGGGCAAACAACACAAGCACGCCCAAAAAAAACAAAAGAAAAAGAAGAGAGAAAAAATGTCGACAACATCGGATCGATGAAAACAATGATGACCCGCAACCGCTGCGCCCACCGGAGATTTACCACCTCTCACCTAGCATCTCGAACCTCTGCATACCAAGCAACACCTTCAGGAAGGAAACGACGACGACGTTGCTGCCCGGACAAGTCCTAGGGTTTCCCTGATACACAGAGGGGCGTGGGGAAGGGGAATACCCGACGCCCTTCAGGAAGGAACGGTGGCGCCCACGGGCGTCACCGCGTCGGTGCCGACAAGCCGACAGGGATTTCTCCCCTCCACCAATCACCCACATCCCCGAATGGCCTGATGCGCTCCACCACTCATGCTGCCCACCAACATGCGCCACCACGGTCTTGCCATCATCACCGCCGCCTCACCATGGTCAACAAAGCAAGACCGACGAGGTCGAAAGGGAGTAGCCGGGAACAAGGAGCAACAGCGACAGCAACCACGCGGGAGGAGACAACCTCCACCGCCGTCGGCGATCATCGACCGGACACGGCGAGAGGAGCAGAGCCCAAAAGGGGCTCGTGAAGCGCCCGTTGCCGCGCTGCAGTAGGCGCACCGCCGTCTCCACAACCCCCCGCACAAGCTGCACCTCCTCTGCCCTCGCCGGAGCCGCCACAGACGAGATCGAGCCAGGCCCGCCCAGACCCAGATGGGGCCCAAAAGGGGGGCATATCTGGGCCAGGAGGACGTCGCCACCATCCACCGCGCCAGCCCGCCGCCAAGTGGCCGCGTCGTCGCCCCCTGGCCACCCGAAGCCACGCCGCCAGAGCAGCCACCGCCACCGGAACCTCTGCAGACCGAGGAGCACCGCTGCGGGTCAACCCCACCCGAGCGAGGGCACCGCGCGCGGGGAAGGACGAGGCCGCCGCCGACACCACACGGGCAGGGCCCAATGGCGCAGGCCAGCGGCGACGGGAGGAGCACTATGGGAGGGGGGCGCTGGGGGCGGCGAGAGGAGCCCCCCGGTCGCCTCGCTCGGGGAGGTGACGCGGGGGGGGGGGGACGAGAGGGGGGAAGGGAGGAGCGGGGGGAGAAGAACCCGGATCTGGCTTGCGTGCTAGTGAGGCCCGCCGGAACCGGCCGGGATCGGGCGGGGAAGGTGGCGGCGGCGGCGAGGGTTCAAACCAAAGGACCTTATTTTTGGTGATGAGGTAGGCCTTTCTTGATCATTAGCAAGAAGGAACGAAAAAATACAAGATGGTGGGGATCCTAGAATCAGGAGGCTGGCCACAATCCGGACAACCTTCCACAGTATATGCCCTATCTCTCATGGCGGACCCCCGAAGGGGTTCTCGATACATTTAGCGCCAGTTAGCCTCCAAATCTCTATGGAATCTGTGATCCTCTTGATGATGTCTCTTGGGGATGGCATCTTCGTCCGAAAAGATGTTATTTATGAACGAATTGTGCTAGTGCTACATTTTGAGTGCTCGGGGTATACAAGAAAAAAACAAATAGAAATGCTTGGTGGACAATGTTGGACGGTTGATTCCCATATTAATGTCTACAGACACGTCCGGACTCGTCCATGGATAGTGTGTCCGATTTGCGGTGGGGCGTTGAAGATACCCTTATGAGACGATCAACTAATCTGGCATTCTGGCTAGTCTGGTACTGGCCTTGCATGGCATGCGGTTGCGAGCCCGGTCGCCATGTGTGACGATCACGAGTCTGGCTATAAAGGGCTTTTGTTTTCCTTCTATTGTTGGTTGTTGCCGCTTTCGCTCTTTGTATCATACAAAGACGCGTGAGAGATTGCGGTTGGATGCTCTTGCATCATCGATCTGCCATGCGTTAGCGCGCAGCCGTATCGACAATCACTTTGGTGATGCGTGGCCTACCGCGAAATACATATTCCTGGAGTCAAGAATCAATGATGGCTTGACAACGGGTTTTTGTATTGGTATTTGCAAGTTCATGTAGTTTTTCTCTCGAATATGCATGAGTGTGCTATCGTTCATTACAGAAGGGAGAAGCGAGCCCCAAACTCTGCGGTGTTACATGATTAGTTGCATGGGCACTGTCGCCCATGTCCACACCTCAACCTAGACACTTAGGTTAACTACTCATGCACTACTCACACAGCTAAAACCGCAAAGAAGCCATCTTGATCGCCTTTGAGTATACCAGCTTTTCTCTAGATCCTTCCTTTTTCATCCACTCGACATAACACGGTAACTGTAGTCAGTTGCGCGTTGTTGAAAACAATGTCGTTTTGATGTTTCCACAACTCCCATACCCTTAGCACGCATAGTGCCTGGATAGTCCTTCAATGCTCAGTTTGCATGTCCTGCCGTATGCACCATTCCTCCAGGGTCGCCCCATCTCTTGGCACAAATCCTGGCCTTTAGCTAGCGATGCCAATCCGATACCACGCTTCCTTAGCGAACACACGGTCCATCATTATAGGGGGTGATTAGACTACTTGACCAATTAAAAACTTAGCCTTTTCCCAATTTTAGAGTTTGGCAGATTTTAGCTATCTTAGGACAAGTCAAGCAATCATGACACAATTCAAGCAAGCATGCAAAGAGTATATAGGCAGCGGAAATTAAAGCATGCAACTTGCAAGAAAGTAAAGGGAAGGGTTTGGAGGATTCAAACGCAATTGGAGACACGGATGTTTTTGGCGTGGTTTCGATAGGTGGTGCTATCGTACATCCACGTTGATGGAGACTTCAACCCCCGGAGGGTAACGGTTACGCGAGTCCACGGAGGGCTCCACCCACGAAGGGTCCACGAAGAAGCAACCTTGTCTATCCCACCATGGCCGTCGCCCACGAAGGACTTGCCTCACTCGCGGTAGATCTTCACGAGGTAGGTGATCTCCTTGCCCTTACAAACTCCTTGGTTCAACTCCACAATCTTGTCGGAGGCTCCCAAGTGACACCTAGCCAATCTAGGAGACACCACTCTCCAAGAAGTAACAAATGGTGTGTTGATGATGAACTCCTTGCTCTTGTGCTTCAAATGATAGTCTCCCCAACACTCAACTCTCTCTCATAGGTTTTGGATCTGGTGGAAAGAAGATTTGAGTGGAAAGCAACTTGGGGAAGGCTAGTGATCAAGATTCATATGGTAGGAATGGAATATCTTGGCCTCAACACATGAGTAGGTGGTTCTCTCTCAGAAATGGCAAGTTGGAAGTGTAGGTTTGTTCTGATGGCTCTCTCCACGAATGAAGAGGAGGTGGAGGTGTATATATAGCCTCCACACAAAATCTAACCGTTACACACAATTTACCAAACTCGGTGGGACCGAATCATCAAACTCGGTCGGACCGATTTAGTAAACCTAGTGACCGTTAGGATTTTCGGTGGGACCGAAATGCAACTCGGTAAGACCGATATGGTTAGGGTTAGGGCATAACGTAATCTCGGTAAGACCGATTACACAATCTCGGTGAGACCGATTTTGGTAAAGCTAACCAGAGAGTTGGTCAGGTAAACTCGGTGGGACCGATTTGCTCTTTTCGGTGAGACCGAAATGTTACAAAAGGGAAACAGAGAGTTTACATTGCAATCTCGGTGGGACCGATCACTCACTTCGGTTAGACCGAAACGTTACGAAGGGAAACAGAGAGATTACAATCCCATCTCGGTGAGACCGAGATCCCTATCGATAGGACCGATTTGCCTAGGGTTTGTGGCAGTAGCTATGACATTAGAACTCGGTGGCGCCGGATAGGAAGAATCGGTGTGACCGATTTTGGCTTTAGGTTTAGGTCATTTGTGGATGTGGGAAAGTAGTTGAGGGTTTTTGGAGCATATCACCAAGCACGTGAAGCAAGAGGCTCATTAAGCAACACCTCATCCCTCCTTGATAGTATTGGCTCTTCTATAGACTCAATGTGATCTTGGATCGCTAAAATGTAAAATGAAGAGTCTTGAGCTTTTGAGCTTGAGCCAATCCTTTGTCATTAGTATTTTGAGGGATCCACTTTCATCATCCATGCCATGCCATTCATTGAGCTTTTCTGAAATAATAGTCTTGGAATAGCATTAGCTCAATGAGCTATATGTTGTTATGAATTACCAAAACCACCTAGGGATAGTTGCACTTTCAATCTCCCCTTTTTGGTAATTGATGACAATATATAGATCAAAGCTTCGACAAATGATAATAAGATTGAAAAACATCGTCGCTTTGAGAAGTATGTGATAAGCAAGAGCTCCCCCTAAATTTGTGCATAGTTTAAGATTTGCTTTGGACTGCAAATGCACAAGGAATTATGCTCATGGGTTACTCTTCTATGTCATATACATCTTGGTGGAGCGCTCAAAATGATAAAGATTGAATACATCCACTCATCACCAAGCAAAGTGAATGATCACATATGGATAGATAAGATAATATCATCAAACATGCATAAGTGTAGCTTATGATCAAACACATGATCATCAATGTCTCACAAAAACAGCATAGTATCTCAAGCAATCAAAAGCAAACAAAGTTTAACCACCAAAGCAAGAGAGAACAAAAGCAACACTCTCTCTCTCGAAGCCTATGATCTATACATTTTTCTCCCCCTTTGGCAATAAGTCACCAAAAAGTTCATAGAAAATGCATAGTGCTAGATCGACTCTCAGGCTTGATCTTCAGGTGGTGGTGTAGAGATGGCTCCTTGGACGAAGGCTTCAGTTGATGTAGAGGGAGCTGGAGGAGTTGGTGCTAGAGCTGGTTGCACTGGAGCTATAGGAGCTGTAGCTGGTGCAGATGATGTGGCTCTGGTGTCTGGCACAGGCACTGCAGCTGACCTCTGAGCTCTAGGTACTCTGGCAAATACATTAGTGGTAGTCTTGCCCTTCCTCTCCTGCATGTCATCATGTAGCTGCTCCACAACTGACTGAATCTCAATTACTTTGACATCTAGATCAATTACTTTGACATCTAGATCATAGAATTTTTGTTCCATGATTCTTTCCAAGCTCTCCTAGTTTTGAGTTAGGGTGGCCAACCCCTTCTCAATCCTCAGTGTTGATGCTATCAAGTAACCAAGCTGCTCCTGCTTGTTCTTTAGAAAGTACTCAGATGCCTCCTCTTGAGTTGGCATCTTGGCGGCCTTCTCTTTCCTTGCCTTCTCCTTCTTCTCTTGAGCTTGTACTGATGATGGTTCATTCTCAGTCATGACGACCTGATTGTCCTCAAAGTCTGGATAAAGAGGAAAATGTTCCTTATCCAATAGATATTTTCATGTGCCCATCTTTGAGTTAATCAACTCCTGAATCTGAGGGGCATATCCACAGCTTCTCTTTTGATCTGTTGCTGTCCTTTTAATAGTCTCAACCATAAGGCTCATGACCTTGAATTTCTGTGGCACATAAAATATATGCAACATGTTGATTGCATGCCCTCTAATCATGTTGTGGTCACCAGACTTAGGCAATAGAGTGTGCCTTAGGATCCAGTTGATTGTAGGCAGCCCTGACAGAAGAAAATGGACTGATCCAAAGGAGAAAGTCTCTAGAGCTTTGTCTGGGATCTCCTTGTACATATGTGCCATGGTATTGTGTCCCATTTTCTTCTTGGCATAGACATCCAAGTCATCTTCACTCTCCTTGGGGGCATTGATCAGTTTTTCCCACTCCTCAACGGTTGACTGGTACCTTGTACCTTCTGACATCCACACTATTCTGCCATCTGGATAGAAGTGTGTTGTGGAGTAGAATTGCATAATGAGTTCATCATTCCAGTTGGTGAGATTCTGCCCAACAAAATCTGCAACTCCACAAGCTTCAAAACTGTCATACACTCCAGGATAGTGTTCTTCATTTTCCTTCATGTAGGTCCAGTCGACCCACCTCATATCACACACTATGGGCTTCTTGTCCAACAAAATTGTCTCATAGAAGTCCTGTTGTTCCTTTGTGTGGAACCTGTAATCAACAACAGTCCTTCTCCTTGTGGCATATGGATCTGTCATCCTCCATAGCCTCAACTCTGAGTCTCTTCTGATGTTCATGTCCTTAGCCACAGGATGGGCATCATTATGGTCTGGTATCTTGGGCTTGAGCTTCCTCAGGACTTGTCCTTCTTCATCTTCCTCATCAGCAACTCCAGGCACCGGGGCCTTGTTCTTCTCAGCAGCTGGAATACTCCTGGTATTCCTCTTTGGTGCAAGCTTAGGCTTGGGGGAAGCTTTGGGTGCTTCCTTGGGCTTTGATGTTGCAACCCCTGACTTAATTGCATCACCCATAAGCTTTTGTGCCTTGGGTGCTGGTGCAACAACCTCTTCTTCCTCTTCCATCATGGAAGGTTACCCAACAACTCTGGCTATGGTCTTTTTGACCCTTTCTTTCCTTTTCTTTCCTTCTGCAGCAGGCTCTTTGGATTGGGATTCCAAAGGAATTTGAGTGGAGACTCTGGCTTTGGACATTGGTTGTCTTCCTGCAGGCCTTTTAATCTTCATGCCTGGCTTTACTGCAGTTGAGCTGAACTTCTTCTTGAGCTCTACTTTCTTGGAAGTAGCCTCATCCTCTTCTGCTCTATAATCCTATCCTCAGAATCTGAGGTTCTCTTCTTCCTTGTCCTGGTGGCAGCTTTAGGCAGGTTGCTTGGGGAACTCCTGATGCCTTCATCTGAAGTGCTAGAGGGACTAGTGCCCTCACTCACGTGCATCTGCTCTTCTGACCTGTTCTGACTATCACTTTGGTCTGACATGCTGCAAATCACTGACTGCTGACCCTATGAAGAGTTATAGATGAGATAGAGAGGAAGAGCATCACAAAATGCAGAGATTTTTGCAAAAGAATGATTCAAAAATTCAGTTTTAGTTTTACACGGAAAGCATTTCGGATCAACCGATTTTCAAACTCGGTGATACCGAAGCAGTTTTGGAACCTAAACTGATGAACTCGGTTGGACCGAGTCACAGTTCGGTGGCACCGAGACTGCTAGGGTTTCACAAAGTCCTAAAATCGGTCTCACCGATTAGCAATTCTTGGTCAGACCGAGAGTTGCTAGTGCAATGGCATTAGCCAAATCGGTGGGACCGAGTTTTTCAACTCGGTGGGTCCGAGATGGTTTCGGCGGAAACCTAACCCTAAATTTTCAAATCTCATCTAATCTAAGGATTTGCATTGACTGGATAGGAGTGTTTCAATCATGGCAAGAATCATTAAGAACACAATGTGCTAGGAATCGGACGAGGATAGCACTGTCATCGAGTCCATACCCTAGCTTGGCGATGAACTCGCTACGGCGGCAACGGCGGGGGTGAAATCCGTTGACGGCGGTGGAGACCAGCGACAGGAGGCGGCTGGCGACGAGGAGACGATCCGGAGACCCTGATGGCAGAGCGAGCTATTGCGCGGGCGAAGAGTGTGACGCCCTCGATTCAATCGTACACTAATCATACACGCAAATGTGTACGATCAAGATCAAGGACTCACGGGAAGATATCACAACACAACTCTAGACACAAATTAAAATAATACAAGCTTTATTTTACAAGCCAGGGGCCTCGAGGGCTCGAATACATAAGCTCGAAAACACAAGAGTCAGCGGAAGCAACAATATCTGAGTACAGACATGAGTTAGACAAGTGCCTTAAGAAGGCTAGCACAAAAGCATCTACGATCGAAAAGGCAAGGCCTCCTGCCTGGGAGCCTCCTAACTACTCCTGGTCATCCGCGGTCTCCGTCACGTGGTAGTAGGCACCCTCGGGGTAGTAGCAGTCGTCAAAGGTGTCATCTGGCTCCTGGACTCCGTCATCTGGTTGCGTCATCCGAGAAGAATGGAAAAGGGGAAAAAGAGGGAGCAAAGCAACCGTGAGTACTCATCCAAAGTACTCGCAAGCAAGGATCTACACTACAGATGCAACATTATCAAAGGAAGGCTGTATATGTGGACTGGACTGCAGAAATGCCAGAATAGAGAGAAGGCCTAGTCCTATCAAAGACTAGCATCTTCTGGAAACCACCATCTTGCAGCAAACAGGAGGGAGTAGAGTAGCATAAAGTAAAGTAGCAGTGGTGTTATCAACCTCGGCCGGAGATCCTTTCTCGACTCCCTGCGAGAAAGAAATCCCAGAGCCATACTATCCAGTTATCATCACAAATCCCATCCATTCTCATCACAAGTATCCAGTTCTAGTTGTATCGATCGGGATACAACTCCAAGTGTCCGTTACCGTAGGACAGGCTATCGATAGATGTTTTCTTCCCTGCAGGGGTGCACCAACTTACCCACCACGCTCGATTAACTCCGGCCGGACACACTTTCCTGGGTCATGCCCGGCCTCGGCCAAACAATACGCCGCAACCCGACCTAGGCTTAATAGAGAGGCCAGCACGCCGGACTAAACCTATGCCCCCAGGGGTCATGGGCCATCTCCCCGGGAAACTCCTGCACGTTGCGAACGCGGCCGGTGAGCAGACCTAGCTACCTCCTTAAAAAGGTAGGTGCTTACCAGTCCAACCCGGCGCGCGCCGCTCAGTCGCTGACGTCTATTAAGCTTCGGGTGATGCATACGACGCAGAACGCCCATACTATGCCCACGTGATGGTTAGTGCTATCAGGCCAGAGGCCCCTCGGATCAAATATCCAAATTGTAGTGGATTAGGAACGCGCGGTAACAAGCAGAGACTCACGAAAGATGTGACCCCGTTGCCCCGTCTCGAGGACTTGCGGCAAGGGCTAAGAATGCCCGGCCACGCCTCGTAATTATCTCTCGGGCACCTTCCAGGTCAACCCGACTCCACATCACTCGCAATTATGCTCGCGCGGGTACCCCTCAGGGTCAACCCATCTTTAGTAACATGGTTCAGTGTAACATAGTAACCATAGTAACCGTGTGTCCAAACATCAAGGGGAAAACCCGAGGGATCACCCCCGGTGAATTTCACTCGATGTAATCATCAAGGTGAACGTAAGAGGAATCACCCCCGAGGTTCACACTTGAGGGGTTGCACGACAGAGTCATATCGGAAGTGGTTAAGGCGGAATCACCCTCGATGACCACGACCGAATAGCTACACTATAGGGTTAACATCAGAAGTGTTGTAGAGGTCTCACCCTCGGCACTCGATAGTAACCCAGCAGTGTCGAGCAACTAAGGGGAGAGTGATGTGCGGTGGCGGGGCCTGGTCTTCGATGATGAAGCAGGGGCAACAAGGACAATGTGGGGGTCACTGATGGATCACTAACCAACCTATACTAAGCAGTTTAGGATAAGCAGGTAAGTAACAATAAACAGGTTACAAAAGCAGGCTATGCATCAGAATAAGAGCAAACAATAACAATAGCAAAATCTAATGCAAGCATGAGAGAATGGAATGGGCGATATCGGGATGATCAAAGGGGGGGCTTGCCTGGTTGCTCTGGAAGGAGGGGTCGTCGTCGACGTAGTCGATCACAGGGGCAGCATCGGTCTCACGGTCTACCGGAGAGAAGAGAGGGAAGAAACAGTAAATATAAAGCAAACATAGCATAACAAGACAACATGCAGAGCTAGACGTGTTCTAACATGTTGCTACACGATACTGGCGAGGGGGGGGGAAGTCAACCGGGAATGTTTTCCCGGTTCCGGACCTGTGTCAGACAGACGACCGGAGGGGGAAAGTTCCATGTTCAGCATGCTAGGGGCATGTGACAGATGAACGGACCGCGTATTCAGATTCGTTGGATTTTTCTGAGCAACTTTCATATAGAAAACATTTTCATCCGAGTTACGGTTTATTTTCTATGAATTTTTAAAGTTTAAACAATATTCTGGAATTATTTAAAAAAACAGAAAAGGAATATGACGTCATCATGACGTCATAGAGAAGTCAACAGTCAGCAGGGCGGCTGACCAGGTCAAACCTGGCCTGTGGGTCCAGCAGGACCCACATGTCAGCCTCTGTTAGTCTAACAGTGTAATAAACTAACTAATCTAGGTTAATTAGCTACTGGACCCCACCTGTCATAGACTAATTGGCTAAACTAATTAGTTTTAATTATTAAAACAATTTAGTTAGAAAAAGCGGCGGGGCCCGCGTGTAAGTGGCTGGGGCCTGCCCAGTCAGCACAGTTGACCTCGGTCAACTGCCAGCCCGGGCCCCTGGGACCACCAGGTAGTGACCCTGGGGGTGGCCCCGGTCGGCCACATCAGCGCAAGCGCCGACGTCTAGCCACCGGTGGCAAAAACCACGGCGGAAGCACGACCAGCGGGGGGGGGGGATTTAGCTACGGGGCGTCTCCGGGCTCGTGTCCTAGCTCGTTCGAACGAGCGGACGAAGCCGCATCGTTCTGCGGTGGTGGCCCGGGCGGGGAGTGGCCGGAGTGCCGTCGGTGGTGAGGCAAGGCGGCGGCCGGAGATGAGGGTGGTCGGGCTAGCGGCTAGGGGGCACGGGGAGGCACGTGCTCAGGCTCGTTGGGCTCCTGGGAGCTCCAGGAGTTCAACGGTGGCCTCAGGTGGCGGCGACGTCGACCACAAAGACGGCCACGATCTCGTCGGCGGCGAGCAGGGCACGGAGGCGGCGACAGCTAGCTACGGCGCGGGAAAGAGCACGGGGAGAGAGGGAGAGGGAGGCGGAGGTCCGGCGCTCACTTCCGTTGCTGGGAAGGCCCGAGGAAGAGTCGAGGTGGCCGGAGACGGCGTCGGTGTGCGGCGGCCCGAGGCGGACGGAGGTTGAAGAAGGCGGCGTGACGGCGCTCTAGCGCCTCCGAGCTCTTGCGGATGGCACCAGGGGGCGTAGCGGATGATGGCGAGGAGCTACGTCATGGCGAATACGCGCGTGGTGGCCGGTGGCCACGAGGGCGACGGCGGCCATGGCGGCCGTGGCGTTCGGATGCGATGGGGAGGGGATCTGGGGTGCGAGGGAGAGACGAAGCGGGCGAGGGGAAAGGACTGGCGCGAGTGGGGTGCGGTGAGTGGACGGGAGGGCTCGAGGCATCGAGGGGACGTCGCCCTTATCCCTTCCCCGACGGGGACGGCGACAGGGTTCGGTGGCGACCAGCGAGCGCGGCCGCTGGGTCGGGTGAACAGAGAGGAGGGAGGCGACCGGGGGAGGTGGGCTGCTGGGTTGGGCCGCCCAGATGACAAAGGCCCAGGGGGGTCAGGGGGGTTTCTTTTTCTTTTACCTCTGCTCTTTTCTTTTTACAGAAAAAGCATGGTAATATTTGGGCTGCCAAATGGATTTTGTAAAATGTGGGACTTGGCCACATAATTACATTGAAATAGTTAGCACTGCCACAAAAGGCTGTGAGGCTTTTGAAATAGTTTGAAATTTTTATAGAGTAAAAAGGCATTTAAACTATTGTTTTGGCCACTGCTTTAAGTAGTTTAGGCCACTTGAACCCTTTGCAAAAATGTTGGTTCACCACCAATATTAGTTGTGGAATATTTGGCACATGATGAACATTTTTGTATTCATGTTTGAGAAATTTTTGAATTTTGGACTTGATGTTTTGAACAAGTGGCAACTAGCAAGGTAATCATGATGACATGGCATGAGAAGTGGGAGATTACTGTGGCATGAATCTCGGGGTGTTACAAATCTCCTCCACTACAAGAAATCTCGTCCCGAGATTTAAGTGGGGAAGTGATGGGTAACTTCAGGAGGACTAAACTTTATAGGGTTAATCATCTCGTGAACAATTCAGGGAATGTGACAGAAGTATCTCTCGAGTCGATACTTAAGAAAACATCAAGAGCAAAGTATGAAGGTACAATAGGAAGTTTCATGTGAATGTACAAACGATCGATACCTGAACAGAGTATGAGAAGGGGGGCTCAAAGCATTGGGAATAGATCATCTCTCAGAGGGTGGCTCATGAGAACACACAAGGTTAAGAGCAAAGGATACTTCGGAATTAAGGATGTACAGGAGAGTCAGGTTTCGATCCAGTGGAACTGTGGGTTATGGGCCCACCATGTGGGTTAAATGCAGGAAGGGTGGTGACATCTTGCACGGTCATGAGGGAAAGGCATGTCAGGGGATAGTCTGTCAGTTATGTCGCCAACAACGTTGGTACCAAGGGCGAGGGACGAAGAGAACCATTTTCCTGCTCGATTAAACGAGGCGGACCAAAAGGCGAAGTTCTCGTCCATCGGTGGTTACCGGAATGTCAACAGCAATAATAACAAGGTCTTACTGACCAATTGTACACCGAGGTGTTTACATAAGCCGGGAACTATTACTGCTTAGAACATATGGATCACAAGATAGGTTAACAAAACAATGGGAAGGAATATGTGATTATTATGATAATCAGACCAATGGAAAGGAAAGATGTTTATACCCAAGTATTAGAGTATAACTTTCCCAAAGAAAGGCAGAGCATGATTGGACTCCAAGTATTAAACCGTTTAGACAAAGGGGCAAGGAATTTATGAGGTCTACACATACAATGGTGATTGGATAATTAATCAAGAATAGTTAGCATTGCGCTCCCAATGTTCTTGTTGATGATCGGAGTACCACACACATGTTTCGGGATAGTGTTGACATGGTCATCAGGGAAAGGTCGGACTTCAGATACACAAAGGATCCATCGGAAACAACTTAGAAAATAAGTCATACAATTTCAGCAAAGAAAAGATGAGGGTGTGGCCGACGGGCTCAGCAACAATCCATCGACATGTCAAAAAGGGTGTATTACCAAAATTATGTGAACAAGTTTGTGTTGGGGAAGGCAAGAATGTTGTCGATGATAACTTAAATCATCGAGGGGCAAGGATTGTATTTCTCATCATGAATTCGATTGATATCCTGGAAGAGCTCAGAATGTTGATGATGATCACGAAACATTTGTCGAGAGATTTCATGAAGATGTAATCGATCGGCGATGACATCAAGTCAAAGGAATGATGAAGCGAAAGGTTATTGGAACCACGGGTGCGACACAAACTCGAAATTAAGCTTGCTATTCAAGACAAAATGATATGACGAGGAAAGTCGATGTAGGCTTAGCTCATCGTCAAAAATTGTGCTCCGGGAAGAAGGATCAGGTAGCACAGTTAAAAGTTGACATGATAAAAAAATATAGCCGATCAGGCTAGGAATGATGTTATGGGGTATAAAACTTCCCAATATCAGATACTAGGTGTAATGCCGGAAGGTAAGTCGGAGTAGAGGTTGGACGGGGGAATGATTTGCAGAGGATAAGTATTTTAACTTATCCGGTAAATGGAATCAAGGAGGAAATATGGTCGGAACCACGATTGTAAAGGATCAATTCATAGATACAAGCTGAGCTTGTACCAAAGAAATAATTATTTCATGAGCAGCTTCCATGATAAGTTCTACATCGGTTCCATGGGCATGAACACAAAGGTTCAAGGTCGACTCCCACTTCTTCAATAGATAACCTTTCATTCACTCCTCGTTTTCGAAGAATTTGTAGTGCATAGGATTTATCTGGCGAAGTACCAGAAGAGTAAGACTCGTGAGAACTCTCGGGTTCATACGAATTATGGAAGGCATAAGTTCAACCCATCAGGGCATATTTTACGAATCTATACAACCATCAACCAAGCAAGAGATACGATTTCGAAAGCAGAGTACTGAAACCAAAGCAGGTGATACAATTTACCGAAGGTAGTATGTATCAGGGAAAAACTCACAAGATTTTGGATGTGAAGGGCACTGTCGGATAACAACCCAACAATGGATCTGGCGATTCACGACAGAGTTGAGGTGAGTATCGGTAATCAATCAGATGAAGAAGGGGATGCAAAGGCATCAGCTTATAGAAACTTATGAATAATTCGATGCTTGAGTACAAAGGAGTTATGGTTCCAAGATGAAGGATCAGAAGCAGAGGCTCTGATCAAAAGATGAGTAAGTTGAATAGACTTAGAGGTGCACCCGATCAAATCTTGATTGGGTAAGAACCAGCTCATATTCGAAACAATGCCTGAGCCGGAAAGAAAATTTCCAAGGATTAATTGATGATCGTGTGCATTCTCACAGATGCTGAATCAACAGGATCAGAATGTTAATCCCAAAGGATTTTAACGAATATCGCTAGACAAATGGAATTAACCAGAAAGCAAGTATGCAAGAATTCCAAGAGCAACAGGTTGTAGAGGATTTTCGGAAGATCAAATAGTATTTCGAAGAGTTTTGTGAACCACACGAACAACTGAGGATGAACTGATCCTCGGTGAGTGCGAGGAATTATTCGAAGGGGGGGGTATTCATGGGGCAAAGAACTGCAAGGCAGTAAGCTCAAAGGATTCTCGAAAAATAGAGAATTTCGGGGCATCTTGTAATATCAGAAGCAACTAGGGAGGAAGGTACAAGCGGCAAGGATGTTATTCAAGGGGATTATCGGTGGTCAGGAACTGCAAGGCAGTTGGTACAGGGTCTCGAGAAACATCGAGGAGTATCCGCAGCATCTTCTGGCGAAGCAAGCGATCATCGATAATGTCGAGGCTCTCAGGGAGGAAGTGGGTACGAGAACCTAATGTCAGAGTTTAGTAAAATGGCTAACCCGAATAGAAGAGAGATCAGAGTCCCAGAGTATAGACGAGGAATAAAAGATCCTAATACCACCCAATGGCGACGTGGGCCCGTAAGCCACACAGCCAATGTTAGTAAAAGTTTTTCGGTGACTAGACTCAACTTCGTCCAAGGAGTTGGAAAGGGGCTACCTACAGGCAGTCGGCTCTGACACCAACTTGTGCCGCCCTCGATTCAATCCTACACTAATCATACACGCAAATGTGTACGATCAAGATCAAGGACTCACGGGAAGATATCACAACACAACTCTAGACACAAATTAAAATAATACAAGCTTTATATTACAAGCCAGGGGCCTCGAGGGCTCGAATACATAAGCTCGAAAACACAAGAGTCAGCGGAAGCAACAATATCTGAGTACAGACATGAGTTAGACAAGTGCCTTAAGAAGGCTAGCACAAAAGCATCTACGATCGAAAAGGCAAGGCCTCCTGCCTGGGAGCCTCCTAACTACTCCTGGTCATCCGCGGTCTCCGTCACGTGGTAGTAGGCACCCTCGGGGTAGTAGCAGTCGTCAAAGGTGTCATCTGGCTCCTGGACTCCGTCATCTGGTTGCGTCATCCGAGAAGAATGGAAAAGGGGAAAAAGAGGGAGCAAAGCAACCGTGAGTACTCATCCAAAGTACTCGCAAGCAAGGATCTACACTACAGATGCAACATTATCAAAGGAAGGCTGTATATGTGGACTGGACTGCAGAAATGCCAGAATAGAGAGAAGGCCTAGTCCTATCGAAGACTAGCATCTTCTGGAAACCATCATCTTGCAGCAAACAGGAGGGAGTAGAGTAGCATAAAGTAAAGTAGCAGTGGTGTTATCAACCTCGGCCGGAGATCCTTTCTCGACTCCCTGCGAGAAAGAAATCCCAGAGCCATACTATCCAGTTATCATCACACAATCCTCCACCATTCTCATCACAAGTATCCAGTTCTAGTTGTATCGATCGGGATACAACTCCAAGTGTCCGTTACCGTAGGACAGGCTATCGATAGATTAGTTCTTCCCTGCAGGGGTGCACCAACTTACCCACCACGCTCGATTAACTCCGGCCGGACACACTTTCCTGGGTCATGCCCGGCCTCGGCCAAACAATACGCCGCAACCCGACCTAGGCTTAATAGAGAGGTCAAGCACGCCGGACTAAACCTATGCCCCCAGGGGTCATGGGCCATCTCCCCGGGAACTCCTGCACGTTGCGAACGCGGCCGGTGAGCAGACCTAGCTACCTCCTTAAAAAGGTAGGTGCTTACCAGTCCAACCCGGCGCGCGCCGCTCAGTCGCTGACGTCTATTAAGCTTCGGCTGATGCATACTACGCAGAACGCCCATACTATGCCCACGTGATGGTTAGTGCTATCAGGCCAGAGGCCCCTCGGATCAAATATCCAAATCGTAGTGGATTAGGAACGCGCGGTAACAAGCAGAGACTCACGAAAGATGTGACCCCGTTGCCCCGTCTCGAGGACTTGCGGCAAGGGCTAAGAATGCCCGGCCACGCCTCGTAATTATCTCTCGGGCACCTTCCAGGTCAACCCGACTCCACATCACTCGCAATTATGCTCGCGCGGGTACCCCTCAGGGTCAACCCATCTTTAGTAACATGGTTCAGTGTAACATAGTAACCATAGTAACCGTGTGTCCAAACATCAAGGGGAAAACCCGAGGAATCACCCCCGGTGAATTCCACTCGATGTAATCATCAAGGTGAACGTAAGAGGAATCACCCCCGAGGTTCACACTTGAGGGGTTGCACGACAGAGTCATATCGGAAGTGGTTAAGGCGGAATCACCCTCTTTGACCACGATCGAATAGCTACACTATAGGGTTAACATCAGAAGTGTTGTAGAGGTCTCACCCTCGGCACTCGATAGTAACCCAGCAGTGTCGAGCAACTAAGGGGAGAGTGATGTGCGGTGGCGGGGGCCCTTGGGTCTTCGATGATGAAGCAGGGGCAACAAGGACAATGTGGGGTCACTAATGGATCACTAACCAACCTATACTAAGCAGTTTAGGATAAGCAGGTAAGTAACAATAAACAGGTTACAAAAGCAGGCTATGCATCAGAATAAGAGCAAACAATAACAGTAGCAAAATCTAATGCAAGCATGAGAGAATGGAATGGGCGATATCGGGATGATCAAAGGGGGGCTTGCCTGGTTGCTCTGGAAAGGAGGGGTCGTCGTCGACGTAGTCGATCACAGGGGCAACATCGGTCTCGGGGTCTACCGGAGAGAAGAGGGGGAAGAAACAGTAAATATAGAGCAAACATAGCAGAACAAGACAACAAGCAGAGCTAGACGTGTTCTAACGTGTTGCTACACGATACTGGCGAGGGGGGGGAGATTCAACCGGGAATGTTTTCCCGGTTCCGGACCTGTGTCAGACAGACGACCGGAGGGGGAAAGTTCCATGTTCAGCATGCTAGGGGCATGTGACAGATGAACGGACCGCGTATTCGGATTCGTTGGATTTTTCTGAGCAACTTTCATGTAGAAAACATTTTCTTCCGAGGAACGGTTTAATTTCTATGAATTTTTAAAGTTTAAACAATATTCTGGAATTATTTAAAAAAACAGAAAAGAAATATGACGTCATAGAGAAGTCAACAGTCAGCAGGGCGGCTGACCAGGTCAAACCTGGCCTGTGGGTCCAGTGGGACCCACATGTCAGCCTCTGTTAGTCTAACAGTGTAATAAACTAACTAATCTAGGTTAATTAGCTACTGGACCCCACCTGTCATAGACTAATTGGCTAAACTAATTAGTTTTAATTATTAAAACAATTTAGTTAGAAAAAGTGGCGGGCCCGCGTGTCAGTGGTTGGGGCCTGCCTAGTCAGCATAGTTGACCTCGGTCAACTGGCCAGCCCGGGCCCCTGGGACCACCAGGTAGTGACCCTGGGGGGTGGCCCCGGTCGGCCACATCAGCGCGAGCGCCGGCGTCTAGCCGCCGGTGGCAAAAAACCATGGCGGAAGCACGACCAGCGGGGGGGGGGGGATTTAGCTACGGGGCGTCTCCGGGCTCGTGTCCTAGCTCGTTCGAACGAGCGGAAGAAGCCGCATCGTTCTGCGGTGGTGGCCCGGGCGGGGAGTGGCCGGAGTGCCGTCGGTGGTGAGGCAAAGCAGCGGCCGGAGATGAGGGTGGTCGGGCTAGCGGCTAGGGGGCACGGGGAGGCACGTGCTCAGGCTCGTTGGGCTCCTGGGAGCTCCAGGAGTTCAACGGTGGCCTCAGGTGGCGGCGACGTCGACCACAAAGACGGCCACGATCTCGTCGGCGGCGAGCAGGGCACGGAGGCGGCGACAGCTAGCTACGGCGCGGGAAAGAGCACGGGGAGAGAGGGAGAGGGAGGCGGAGGTCCGGCGCTCACTTCCGTTGCTGGGAAGGCCCGAGGAAGAGTCGAGGTGGCCGGAGACGGCGTCGGTGTGCGGCGGCCCGAGGCGGACGGAGGTTGAAGAAGGCGGCGTGACGGCGCTCTAGCGCCTCCGAGCTCTTGCGGATGGCACCAGGGGGCGTAGCGGATGATGGCGAGGAGCTACGTCATGGCGAATACGCGCGTGGTGGCCGGTGGCCACGAGGGCGACGGCGGCCATGGCGGCCGTGGCGTTCGGATGCGATGGGGAGGGGATCTGGGGTGCGAGGGAGAGACGAAGCGGGCGAGGGGAAAGGACTGGCGCGAGTGGGGTGCGGTGAGTGGACGGGAGGGCTCGAGGCATCGAGGGGACGTCGCCCTTATCCCTTCCCCGACGGGGACGGCGACAGGGTTCGGTGGCGACCAGCGAGCGCGGCCGCTGGGTCGGGTGAACAGAGAGGAGGGAGGCGACCGGGGGGAGGTGGGCTGCTGGGTTGGGCCGCCCAGATGACAAAGGCCCAGGGGGGTCAGGGGGGGTTTCTTTTTCTTTTACCTCTGCTCTTTTCTTTTTACAGAAAAAGCATGGTAATATTTGGGCTGCCAAATGGATTTTGTAAAATGTGGGACTTGGCCACATAATTACATTGAAATAGTTAGCACTGCCACAAAAGGCTGTGATGCTTTTGAAATAGTTTGAAATTTTTATAGAGTAAAAAGGCATTTAAACTATTGTTTTAGCCACTGCTTTAAGTAGTTTAGGCCACTTAAACCCTTTGCAAAAATGTTGGTTCACCACCAATATTAGTTGTGGAATATTTGGCACATGATGAACATTTTTGTATTCATGTTTGAGAAATTTTTGAATTTTGGACTTGATGTTTTGAACAAGTGGCAACTAGCAAGGTAATCATGATGACATGGCATGAGAAGTGGGAGATTACTGTGGCATGAATCTCGGGGTGTTACAAAGAGGTTCGGAGAAATTTCCAAATTTTTGCCCGTGACTATATATAGCCCAACCCTATCGGTGTGACCGAGTGGAACAACTTGGTGGCACCGAGATGCATAACTGTGTACAGTTACAGCAACTCGGTGTGACCGAAAAGTTCACATCGGTTGCACCGAGATTGAAAACCTAGATCGACTTAGTGATCTCGGTGGGACCGAAATGGAGGAATCGGTCAGACCGAGAATCACAAAGAAGTTTTGGAAGTTTAAGTCTATGCCGAATCGGGGACTCCGAGTGCTCCTCACACAGAGTGGTCCGAATCTGAATTGATCGAATTTTGTGATGTAGCATGAATAGAGTTTGAGACGAGAAAAGCATAGATAGCTAGAGAAGGTTCTTAGGCATTCTTGTCCATCCACTTGGCAAAAAGAAAAAGAACCAAACAGTCAAAGCAACAAGTGGATGTCCTCGAATGAGTAAAATATGCACCAACATGCTCACACAATAAGATGGCAAATGAAATATGTGGCAAAACATGCACAACCAACTCTAGCATCTATCAAAACAATTGGCGATGACTAGGTCATCTATATATGAGTATATTGACTTAGGAGTCAAATGAAAACATTTGATCATAGGTCATACTCATCGTTTAAGCTTAAGTGGGGTTACCACTTTTACATAATGCATTGATGTGTTCACACCATTATAGTTTCTTTGACTCAATTCTTAGAGTTAAGCTCCCCCTAGATGTGAGATCCCCTTTTAGAGGGATGAACTAACCTTGGGTTTTGTCGATGATGACTTCATGTAGGTGTTGAAGATGTGGATGCTCAAGGTTGATGTAGATCATTTGGAGCAATCCTTTGGAGTGAGTTGCACTTTCAACATACCTACATGGGTTAGTCCCACAAGGAACAAACAAGAATATCCATAGACATAGACTGATGCACACACAAGATAATGTCCATGAAATCACTAGGTTACCTTGCCCCTTGCCTTACCAACATAAGGGTTTGTGACTCCTTGAACTAGTGCAAGATGTGGAAGTTGATTGCACTTGTTGTTGCCAAAAAGATATGAGTGAAGAATGTTGGTGTAGTCACCCTCAAGAACTCTCTAGTTCTTCTTCTTCGGGATCCACATCATCTTGATGGGAATCCTTGGAGTTGTAGTTGTACTTGATGAAGTAGAACTTGAGGTAGTCTTGGGAACCCACTTGACCAAGGCCTTAGGTGCTTCTTCAAATGCATCAATCTCTTCTTGAACCTTGTCCTTGCCTTTGTTCTTGTGGTCTTGTGGTGGAAGATTATCTTGTGCTTGTGTTCCTTTGAAGGAACTAGGGTCATACTTCTCTTGTTGAGGAACAAACTTTGTCTTGGGATATTGATCTTCTTCCCACTCAACTCCATTGGCATTGAACTTTCGTTCAAAACCAACACCTTGATTCTTCCGGTGCCTTCCTTGCTTGCGTACAATTTCCTCGAATTGCTTACTCCCGGCAAGGCTCTTGTATACACCTTTCTCTATAATTCCCTTCAATAAGCTATTTTCTTGCTCAAGTGTAACTTGGCTATGAGATTCATTAGTGGAATCAAGAGAACTACTAGGAGCAACAATATTGGATTTGTCATTATTATTGTTACTACTAGAGGAAGTATCTTTCTTGTACTTGTTACTAGACTTGACTTGAGGCATGTAAGTAGATAAGAGTAAACGCTTGGCAATGTAACAAGAACTTTTCTTGCAGAGATCATCATTGATTGCTTTTAAGAACTCATGCTCTTGCTCAAGATTGAGCTTTTCAAAGCGTAACTTCTCATGAGCCCTTAAAAGTTCTCGATGATCTTCGAAGATAGTTTCATGAGCCAACTTAAGAGTGTTTAGTTCTTTAGTTAGAAGCTCAATCTTCTCCTTATCATTGTCATTCGTTTTATCTTGATTAGCATGATTAATTGATGTTTCATCGTAGTATTCATCACTAGAGTTGTCAACAAGTAAATCATCATCCACAAGCAAGTCATCTTCATCACTATTGAAATCAACATACTCGGGATGTGTTACCTTTGGACCTTTGGCCACGAAGCATCTTCCAATTCCTTCATTTGGTGAGTCAAATATGTCGTAGGAGTTGGTTGACACAAGTGCTAGACCGGCAACACCTTCATCTTGAGTATATTCGGAGTCGGAGTGATAGCTTCTATCGGAGTGATAGTCGGAGTCGGAACCGGATACCCATTCACCAACATGAGCTTGATGTCTTCGTTTTGTGTAGCTCCTTGATGACTTGTCCTTCCTTTCTGAATCCTTGCTTCTCCGTGAGGGTCTTCGTTCATAACGATCATCTGTACTCCTCCTCTCTCTTGGTGGTGATTCTTCTCTTTTGCTTCTTCTTTTTGGAGAATCTTCTCTTCTTTTGTAGGGTGCCGTACACTCATTGGAATAGTGTCCGGGTCTCCCACAATTGTAGCAATTTCGCTCTCGACTAGAAGATCTTTTGTCATTGTAAGACCTTGACTTGGAGCTTCTTTCTTTGCTTCTACTCTTGTAGAATTTGTTGAAGTTCTTCACCATTAAGCTCAATTCTTCGTTGAAGGTTTGTTTCTCATTTGATGATGTGGGGGCTTCACATGAGGCTTTGTAAGCACCACTTGACTTGTTGTGAAGTTCCTCCTTATCCTTAAGTGACATCTCATGAGCAACAATTCTTCCAATGACTTCCGTTGGCTTGAGATCTTTGTAGTTTGGCATCATTTGGATCAAGGTGCACACGGTATCATACTTTCCATCCAATGCTCTTAGGATCTTCTTGATGATGAATCTGTCGGTCATCTCTTCACTCCCTAAGCCGGCAATCTCATTTGTGATAAGTGCAAGCCTAGAGTACATTTCAGCGACACCTTCACCATCCTTCATTTTGAACTTGTCAAGCTGACTTTGGAGCACATCCAACTTGGATTCCTTGACGGAGTCGGTACCTTCATGCATATCAATCAAAGTATCCCAAATTTCCTTTGCATTCTCAAGACGGCTGATTTTGTTGAATTCTTCGGGGCACAATCCGTTGAAGATGATATCACAAGCTTGAGCATTGTACTGCAGCATCTTCAATTCTTCCGCATTAGCTTCACGGTTCGGCTCTCTCCCATCAAAGAATTCACCTTGCAAGCCAATACAAATAATTGCCCAAACGACGGGGTTATGTCCGAGAATATGCATTTTCATCCTATGCTTCCAACTAGCAAAATTAGTACCATCAAAGTAAGGACCTCTATGGTGATAATTTCCCTCACTAGACGCCATACTCTTTTAGATTGTGAAACCAAGGCTATGACCACCAAAAGCTATGGAAATCAAAGCAAATGGAGACCAAAGCTCTGATACCACTTGTAGGACCTTGAAGTATGTCTAGAGGGGGGTGATTAGACTACTTGACCAATAAAAAACTTAGCATTTTCCCAATTTTAGAGTTTGGCGGATTTTAGCTATCTTAGGACACGTCAAGCAATCATCACACAGTTCAAGCAAGCATGCAAAGAGTATATAGGCAGCGGAAATTAAAGCATGCAACTTGCAAGAAAGTAAAGGGAAGGGTTTGGAGGATTCAAACGCAATTGGAGACAATGATGTTTTTGGCGTGGTTCCGATAGATGATGCTATCGTACATCCACGTTAATTGAGACTTCAACCCACGAAGGGTAACGGTTGTGCGAGTCCACGGAGGGCTCCACCCACGAAGGGTCCACGAAGAAGCAACCTTGTCTATCCCACCATGGTCGTCGCCCACGAAGGACTTGCCTCACTAGCGGTAGATCTTCACGAAGTAGGTGATCTCCTTGCCCTTACAAACTCCTTGGTTCAACTCCACAATCTTGTCGGAGGCTCCCAAGTGATACCTAGCCAATCTAGGAGACACCACTCTCCAAGAAGTAACAAATGGTGCGTTGATGATGAACTCCTTGCTCTTGTGCTTCAAATGATAGTCTCCCCAACACTCAACTCTCTCTCATAGGTTTTGGATCTGGTGGAAAGAAGATTTGAGTGGAAAGCAACTTGGGGAAGGCTAGAGATCAAGATTCATATGGTAGGAATGGAATATCTTGGCCTCAACACATGAGTAGGTGGTTCTCTCTCAGAAATGGTAAGTTGGAAGTGTAGGTTTGTTCTGATGGCTCTCTCCACGAATGAAGAGGAGGTGGAGGGGTATATATAGCCTCCACACAAAATCTAACCGTTACACACAATTTACCAAACTCGATGGGACCGAATCATCAAACTCGGTCGGACTGATTCAGTAAACCTAGTGACCGTTAGGATTTTCGGTGGGACCGAAATGCAACTCGGTAAGACCGATATGGTTAGGGTTAGGGCATAACATAATCTCGGTAAGACCGATTACACAATCTTGGTGAGACCGATTTTGGTAATAAGCTAACCAGAGAGTTGGTCAGGTAAACTTGGTGGGACCGATTTGCTCTTTTCGGTGAGACCGAAATGTTACAAAAGGGAAACAGAGAGTTTACATTGCAATCTCGGTGGAACCAATCGCTCACTTCGGTTAGACCGAAACGTTACGAAGGGAAACAGAGAGATTACAATCCCATCTCGGTGAGACCGAGATCCCTATCGATAGGACCGATTTGCCTAGGGTTTGTGGCAGTAGCTATGACATTAGAACTCGGTGGCGCCGGATAGAAAGAATCGGTGTGACCGATTTTGGCTTTAGGTTTAGGTCATTTGTGGATGTGGGAAAGTAGTTGAGGGTTTTTGGAGCATATCACCAAGCACATGAAGCAAGAGGCTCATTAAGCAACACCTCATCCCTCCTTGATAGTATTGGCTTTTTCTATAGACTCAATGTGATCTTGGATCACTAAAATATAAAATGAAGAGTCTTGAGCTTTTGAGCTTGAGCCAATCCTTTGTCATTAGTATTTTGAGGGATCCACTTTCATCATTCATGCCATGCCATTCATTGAGCTTTCCTGAAATAATAGTCTTGGAATAGCATTAGCTCAATGAGCTATATGTTGTTATGAATTACCAAAACCACCTAGGGATAGTTGCACTTTCAATCATCAGGTGGTTCATTGTCCCATTGGCTTGATCACAAAACGGGCATGATTCTTGGTGAGGGAGGTCACATCTAGCCAAACGATCAGATGTCCAGCAGTGATTTTTCAGCGCTAGCCAACTGAAGAAGTGACACTGAAGCGGTTCCTTGGACTGCCAAGTACTGTAGGGGAGACCACCAGAGCCGCAAAAATTGCAGCGTAAGGAGAGTGCACTGAGAAGAGGGTGTTCTTCTCCCGGGACCACCAGATCACATCCTCCACACCTTCTGTTAAATGCACAACCTCCACTCTCGCCAGAGATCCAAAAATTGTTGCAACTCTGCAGCATTCAGGTCTGGACCAATATCCCCAGCCCATGTGATGTTCACCACGGTCTCACACACTTTCCTTGATGATTTGATTCTTCTCAGAACTTTGTCATAAATCAGCGGAGTTATCTCGCAAATGATATGTCGTGCAACCACCTATCTTCCCAGGACAGGGTTTCTCGGCCGTCCCACATGGTGGCTCTTGCTGCTGCATGGAAGATTTACATGATCTCCTCAGGCACATCGATGTCAAATTCGGACCAAGGTCTAGAACTGTCCGCCCGCCTGAGCCAAGGCCATCTTGCTTGAAGGGCCTTATTTAGCCGTCGCAGGTTGGGGGTGACCAAACCCCCTGCATACTTGGGCCTGGACACCAAGTCCCAAGCGATGACGCAATTTCCTCCGTACGCCTCATTCTTTCTGCACCATACAAACCCGTGACAGATCTTGCTCATCGCATCCAAAATTATTGGTGAAAAGTACTCCCTCCGTTTAGAATTACTTGTCGTAGAAATGGATGTATCTAGATGTATTTTAGTTCTAGATACATCCATTTTCGAGACAAGTAATTCCGAACGGAGGGAGTACAACGCTAGCATTGAATGGATTGGAATTGCACATAGCACCAATGTAATCAGAAATAGACGGCCACTCTTGGGAAGCATAGCTGCCCTCTAGTTTAGTAAACAGTCGGCAAGTTGATCAACAAGGCATGGAAGTTGCGTGGTCATTCGTTTCCTAATTGTGAGGCGTGGGCCTAGGTACTTGCATGGGAAGTTTGCAAGCGGGGTTCATCTCGCCCTGGGAGCACCTGATTGGTAATGATGCACTCTTTGCTATGTTAACTAGTAAGCCGGAGACCTGCCCAAACATACGCAACACCGCTTCGCACGCTCTGGCCTCAATCTCGCTGGGCTTGAAATATAGAACTTACAGACGACTATGGAAAAGTCTTTCTCTCCTTGATCTTCATGTGAGCCTGTGGACTCCCCATCCCTTCGTCTGTCCCTCTGGTGGCCGGTTGTGAGGAGTGAAATCATGGTGCCTCGCCTCCTGCTAGCAGTTTTTGTTTAATCCTCGCACGACGACACTTGGGCGGATGGCGATGCTTCATCTTTGAGTCAGTCTTTTGGCTTCGGTCCTCCTCTAGTTCGCCCATTGGATTGGATTCATGGAGCTCCTACATAGATCCCGGCTAGCTCCTCGGGGCGACGAGATTATAATTTTCCATCACGCGTACACGATAACGAGTTTTGGTGTGATGATCCTAATCAATTCAAGGGTTCAACAGTGACGACTGAGGCTCCGGGTAGCTGATCATTAGGGGCACGTGTCAAACACTTCCTGGTTGTAATCGACAAGGTCAGGGTGTGGTCGGTATAGGAGCGACAACATCAATGCCTCGTGGCTTGTTATGACGGCGATAGTTTTCATTCGATGGTTGAGGGGCCTCAATGCAATTTTTTATTATGTTCGGAATGTTTTATATGTGTAGTATATCTTTATAATATATCTTCATCTTTCTAAAAGATAAAAGAATTACTTTGTCTTTATTGGAAACGAAGTTTTACCATGTGTTCCTTAGAAAAAGGGTTAAATTCCTATTTTCTCGGAAACACTATTTTTTAAAGGGATCTCAGAAGAATTTGTTAGCTTCATTTTTTGAGCTGGCAAAAACAAGTATGGAGCTAGCTCGATATCCAATAATGTACTAAGCTCTCACCTGCAAACCAACCTATTGTTTGGTTGGTTATGAGGACATTGGTATCCACAATCCATCAGAGTTCAAGTCCTAAACTTGACATGGATGCTTGCATTATTCTTGAATTTATTTAAGACTTCCGACGATGTTCGTACGGTGGGAGAAGACGTTCACGTGGAGTGCGAGGTGTCTATAGTGACTTCGTAAAATCTGAAGATGCGATGTCAGTTCAGTCTCCTAACAATGCTCATAGGGGTAGGGTGTGTGTGCATGCGTTCATAGGGGTAAGTGCATGCTCATGTATGTGAGCGACTTCAATTGCACTATATTAAAAATAGCTCATTAGATCTGGAGCCTTTTTGTGCCTCTGAGGTTGTGGGGGTCATTGGGGCCTATATGTATGGGAGTGTGTAGTTGATTCTATATACAGTATAATTTTTTGTGTGTCATTGGGGCCTATAATGTTCGTACGGTATAAATATAATTTTCTATTTTTAAATTTTCTTAAGTTCGTGAACATTTTTAAAGTTTCTGAAATTTATTTCAATTGTTTGATTATTTTCTAAAATACATGAACATTTATGAAATTACCTATTTTTTTGTAAATTAATGAGTTTATTTAATTTGCATCACTTAAAAGAACAACATTTTTTTAAAACCTTTGAACATCTTTTGATTTAACAAACATTTGAAAAAAGATAGTCAACTTTTTATAAGATAGAAGTGGATCAAGCGAAAGAAAATGCCGAGTGGGCGAGTGGAGTGGGGAGCCGAGCTAAACGAGCAGCAGCTTGATGGGCCGGCTCATGTAAATGTTATAGTAGCAATTCCACAGTTTCATCGTATAATAGGAGCACAAAACGGAGATCTTGAGCTTTTCAACTTGGCTTTGTTATCGAGACAGGCGTGGACACTTTTGCAAGAACCAGATAGTTTAAGTGCAAGAATTTTGAAGGCTTCATATTACCCTGATAGCTCCATTCTAGAAGCGGCTTTGGGGTCACGACCGTCACAGGTTTGGCGGGCGATTGTGGAAGGACGGAACCTATTGAAGCAAGGTTTAATCCGACGGATTGGCAACGGTGAGGGCACGAACATATGGACTGATAATTGGATACCAAAGGAAATGACACCGCGCCCGATCACCTGTCTCGTGGCAAATCCTCCACAGTATGTTTCCGAGTTACTCTTGCCGGCATCAACCTCTTGGAATGAAGCCCTGATCCGTTTGGTGTTTCTCCCTATTGATGCAAATGCTATTCTGAAAATTCCTATTTGCACAACCAATATAGATGACTTTTGGGCTTGGTATCCAGATAGGAAAGGTGTCTTCAGCGTCAGTTCGGCATACAAGTTTCTGTTGAAAACAAAGCTACAAAGAGAGGAGTGGTTAGAAGGAGGAAGCGGATTTTCCAATTCAGCAAGAGATGAGAAGTCTTGGTGTTCTCTATGGAAGCTAAAGATACCGTCCAAAATCAGAATCTTTTTGTGGAGGTTGGCGCACCACTCTCTACCAACTCTGGATATTTTGAAGAGGAGGAATATGGTCGATCGGGATGTTTGCCCACTGTGTGGCTGCGAGGACTCATGGAGGCATGCTCTCATGTCATGCACTACGTCGCGGTGTGTGTGGGCTTTGCTTGATGACGAGCTAGTAGCCCAAGTGGCGGAGGTCATGGAACCAAATGCGAGAATCTGGTTGTTTGAGTTAAATGAGAAATTGGATCAAGCAAGCTTTACTAAGCTAGTAGTCACGCTATGGGCGGTGTGGTACGCGAGAAGGAAGGCTATTTACGAATCGATCTTCCAAAGTCCCCAGCATACAGTGTCCTTTGTCACCAACTTCATTGCCGAGTTGGGCCTCCTACAACCTAATGGTACTCGACCAGTTCTGCTCCGAGATCACGGGCCAGAAGGTGGCTTCCACCCCCAGCGGGATGCATAAAGATTAACGTTGATGGTGCTGTTGCTAGGACACATTATGGTGGAGCTGTCGCAGCTGTGTGTCGGGATCAAACTGGCCTATATCTAGGATCTTCGGCGGTGGTTCTACGGGAAATCAATGATCCTCTGATCTTGGAAACATGCACATGCAGAGAAGCATTGTCATTAGCAGAGGATCTGGCGATCAGAGAGGTTTGGGTGGCTTCAGATTGCCAGGAGGCAATCAATGACATCAACAGAGGGATAGGAGGTCCAAATGCTTCTATAGTACATGAAATAACGATCCGGTGTAATAGTTTTATTTCTAGTTCTTTCATACACGAGCGTAGGAATTTTAATGTTGAGGCTCATAATCTCGCCAAGTTTGCATGTAATCTTGAGGTAGGTAGACATCTTTGGTTGGGTAATCCTCATGACCCAAACCTTGTACCTATGATGATTGCTTTGGATGAATAAAGAGGGCGACTTTTTGCTCAAAAAACAAAACAAAACAAAACGGGGAGCGCCTCTTCGGCGGCGAGCACCATTTTTTTAGGGAAGCCAAGTATTTATTGCCTTAAGCACCAGCTAGCAAGTTAGCGCATGCACACGGACCGCGGCCCAACTTCAAGCCAGCTTGTTGGCTCGCACGCTTTGCCCTCCAGTTTTTTCGTTACTCTTTTTGTTTTCTAGGTAGTGAAAAACCGACCGGTTTTTTAATACTATTGGAAATGTTGAATTCTTTTTGATGGATTTAGAGAAACGTTCACGAATTTGGATTTTAAAAAAAAATAAACAAGTTCATGCCTTATAAAATTGAAAAAATACTAAAAAAATTCTTGTGATCTGGGAAAAAGTTCATGAAAATTTCTTGAAAATTTAAAAAGTTCATAAAAACGAAAAACTTTCACAAAGCTGAAAAAAGTGCACAAAACATTTTAAAAGGTCCAAAAAATGAAGTTCCTAAAATTCAGAAATTTCAGAAAAGAAAATCGTAAAAGTGAAAAGGTACGCAAAAGTTCATGATTCTGAAAAAAGTTCATAAAAATGAAAAAAATAACAAATTTGAAACAAATATCATAAAATTGAATAAAAATTCACAATTTAGAAATAAAATCGTGGGTTTTGAAGAAGATTAACGAATTTGTAAGAGTGTTCATGGATTCAAAGAAAGTTTGTAAATTAAAAAATGTTCATGAATTTGATGAAAAATGGATTTCAATTAAGTTCATTGAATCGATAATAGTTCAGAAATTTGATGAAAGACCATGTTCGTGAATTTGAACAAAGTTTGTGAATTAAGAAAATGAAACAGAAGACAAAAGACAAAAAAAGAAAGAAAAACAAAAAAACAAAGGAAAACCGTCAAAATAGAAAACAATAGGAAACCGTACTAGGGATGCGATGTTTTTTCTTTAGCGTTACATTTCCCACATAAGAAACGGAAAAGGAAACAAGTGGGCATAGTAAGTAACTTGTCCCGGTTGGTTGTTGCAGCTTGAAATAAACCTTGAGTGGAGTTCGAATCAGGGGTGGCGCATAATTGGGAAGATTCAAAAGAAAAATGGGATCCCATGGGGCGTATGGACCTTGGTAATCAATAAAGCAATGAGTATTACCCTTAAAAAAACTGGCAGTGGCATTGAGGGCGCGAAGTAGGGTTTGGACACACAACGAGCATCGGCTGACACTGACGCTGAAATGTGTAAGGACACACCAACCATACACCGAGCAATTCCATTCCCCTTTAGAACAAAGTATCGCACCCTAGCTTTCCGCCAAAAAAAAGCATCGCACCCTAGCATGATATAGGAACGAACAAAAACTCCACAAGAACATTATTAAAACCCAAACCAATGCAGATAAAACGAAAATGAAACAATCGACCGTCAGACTCTGCTAGAAGAAAATGACAACCCCGGGAGAGAATAACGACCCGACGAAGCTCGCGTGAGCCTCTAATATGCTTTATGTTGGCTAGTTGGGCGGGTTATGCCCATGCGCCATAGCATGTTATGAAAACATGATGTACTCACCTTGGCATGTGTTTTGCCGATTTCAGAAATGAAACTAGTGGTGCTGGGCTCCTCTTACCGAAAATAAATACCTTTAGGCCATAAAGCTCCTAGTAGTTTTCGTAAGAGGGTCGAAATTACGGCTCACCTAGAGGCCCAATCTGTATCCATGTCAGCCGTTGGTGTGATGCCGAAATGTAATGGGTGCAGGTGATTTGTCACAACGGCTGAGGAAGCTCATTTACAGGTGAATTGCATGTTTGTTCTAACTCGTATTTACTATAGATACTCCCAAAAATTGTTAAAAAGAAAGATACTTCCACCAATCCATATTATTTGTCTTAGGGTTGTCAAGATTAAGGTTGTATTGTTGGGACCCACTCAGAGAATAGGCACCCTATAAAAATTGGTGTATGCTGCTTAATGTCACGTGCACACGGTATTCTTTAGTAAAAGGCGAAAGAATAGTTCGCTCTGTGCTCATGACGCAGCTGCGTGACTTGTTCGGTTGTACGCAGCTCCATTATATAGCCAGTTGGCGGTAGCCCATTCCTTTCTTCGGCGATGTGGTACTATTAGCAAGGGACAATGCTTCTTTTCGGTTCGGCTGTTCGGGCTGGCGTTTGGGTGTGGCGGGGCATCTTTTATTCGTGGGCCAAAGAGTGAGTTTAGCCAATTCGTGGGCTGGTATTAGTTAGCCTGACGCTCGGGCTACTCAATCAAAAACAAATAACCTCACGCTCATCCCTAAAAAAAGGTTGGCCTCACGCTCTATACATCGCCTCAAGCGATGTTATAGTACGCCGGCGGAATAGTGTAGCCTGAATGTGTTACGCAGGTGCTTTTCGTTCACTTTTTAAATTTTTGATTTCTTATATACATATACTTTAAATACCTACAAATATATTTCAGAAATTAAAACACTTAATTCATTAAGATGTTCATCACACATTTATCTAAAATTCATGAAGTGTAGAAACGACGTTCATGCAACTTTAAAACAAATTTGATATTGTTCAAATAAAATTATGATATTTAAAATATGTTAATAAAATGTAAAAACTCCACGTAATTAAAAATAAGTTTCGTATGATTCAATGAAATGTTTAAAAAATGATCACATGTCTCAAAAAATATGTTTGTGACATCTAAAAAATATATACACATAATTTGAAAAATGGATGCGTAATTAAAAAATGATTCATGCCATTCAAAAAATGTTCATGGCATTTAAAAAGTTGTTCGCACCTTTAAAAAAATGTGTTCTTGACATTTATTAAATACTTATACAATTCAAAAAATGTTTCACGCACGTGAAGAATGTTCAACATGTACCAAAAAATGTTATGCGTGCATAAAGAAAGGTAGAAATGTATTTGAAAAAGAAAAAACCGAGGAAAACACAGCGAAATAAAAGAAGGAAAACTACACAAAAGGTTCTAAACCCAATCTAAACCGGTCATAGTCCAAAACCGTAGTAGGGGCTATAGTGTAAGGCCGACCCATTTAGTCGACCGCGAGAGGCGATGCTAGGCTATTTATCGCAAGGAGTGAGATATAGCCTTGGTGAATCAAAGTGATTTCTATAAAAACAAAATTCTAAAGCAGGGTAGATTCTCCAGATGCCTTGTTCCTGCACACCATGTGGCGGGTTACAGAGATTCATTCAGGTGCTCTCGTTGCCTTGAGAACGGCCACCGTGCGCGTGAGTATCGCACTGCCCAACGCCTGCTCAGCTTGCTGGCACACCCTACCACGCCGTCGTCATCCCGCCTTGCCAGTGGGCATTGCCAAGCGCTAGGTCAGCCGGACACTGGGGGACAGAAGCAATTTCCCACCGAGGTGAAAACAGTAAACATGATCTATGTTATCCACATCCCCAAGAGGAAGTGCAAACGCGCATTAAGGGACGTCTATGTCGTAGAGCCTATCGCCCCAAAATTCAACCCATGGCCTTTGATCGCAGGGACCACCCAACCAGTATCCGGTATGGAGGTTCGGCGGCCCTGGTACTCGATCCTATCATCGACGGATACCATCTCACTAGAGTCCTTATGGACGGCGGGAGCAGTCTCAACTTGATATATCGGAATAATGTCTGTAAGATGGGTATCGACCCGTCAAGAATCAAGCCTACCAACACTACCTTCAAAGGAGTGATACCCAACGTGGAAGCCCGTTGTACGGGCTCATTAACATTGGAAATAGTATTCGACTCTCTAGACAATTTCCGAAGCAAAGGATTGATCTTTGACATCGTTCCTTTTCACAGTGGTTATCATGCGTTGCTCGGACGAACTGCTTTCGCCCGCTTTAATGCAGTCCCGCACTATGCTTATCTAAAGCTCAAAATGCTTGGACCTTATGGCGTCATCACATTAAATGGGAATATGGAGCGCTCCCTCCGTACTGAGGAACATACCGCGACCCTAGCAGCCGAAGTACAGGGCGGCCTCATCAAGCCGAACAACTCATCGGTCATCAAAACCCATGGCACTATTAAACGTGTCCGAGCCGCGTTACAATGCGGTAGCTCAGTGGAACACGAGCCCGAATAGCAGTTTAGCCTCCGCCGATTGCCCCATAAGGTTATGGTATATGTACCTCGCGTACACAATTACGCCCTTCAAATACCTTGGGCAGCATCGGAGGCACACTGCAGAAAAGGTCTATAGTATGGCCCCTATTCGGACCTCAAATATTCTCCCACTATAGGTTCGTTAAAAAACCTACCTGATCTACGGTCGCGCGGGGACCTTTTCTCTAGGTTCCTCTTTTTTTAGAGGACCATCGATTCCTTCGTTTCAAGGATATCTCACCAAGGAGAACAGGCGCAGATGTGCAGCAGGGCATCTTTGGGATTTTTACGCCATTTAGTGTAGGCTCTGTGTAAACCTTTCCCTTGTATAAACTTCTGGCATGTAAAATGACCTCGATGTTTTTGGCATTATCTGTAATAACACGTCTCGATGTATTAATCAGGGTATAAAGGAAACATTTGATCACCACTTTATTTGGCAGTCATGTTATTTTATATTATCATATGTGTTCCCTCCCTACCTCAGACCGCCACACGTGCCTTAATCCGGACTTAACACCGGGGGCTATATTCGGCCCTGCACATTTTAAGTCCGAACACCTATAGGGAACTTTTCGGCGTCCCGGATATTGCATTATATGGATCGGCTCTGAATCATGTCTTTGATCCATAGTTGGGTTGCCCGGCTCCTGTGCTTACCATCTTACATTCCGCTCGTTCGGCTAAGGTAGTAAAGGGAGAACTACTGCGATTGTATTTCTGGTTCGTCCGGTTAAGTACCTTAGTAGAGAAAGCCGAAAACTGACTGCCATGATAAGCGAGAGCTGGTCGGCGATCCGGTGACTTAGTATTATACTACAAATCGTTAGCAATTCACCCCGTGTTATACGAGGGGCTGGTCTTCGTCCAGTCGCATGGAAAAGGCACCGTAGACCGGATAGCCGCACATGCACCAGGGGCTAGTACTTAGCTCCACATTTAAACTCCCATGGCTAAGTGAAGGTAATAAAGCTGCATAGTCTGATTGCCTGGTTCACCTCGCGGACACCTCCTTTACGGATCAAGACGTTGGATAAAGTGTGGTCACGCGTAGGGCTGGAAAAAAAGCTCGAAGCTCGCGAGCTAAACAAGTAGCTCGTGACTTGGCTCGAATCGACTCGAACTCGAAGAATAACGAGTCGAGCCGAGCTTTAGTTTAAGATCGTTTATAGACCAAGTTAAACGAGCCAATCTCACGAGTACTCGTGTAACTCGTTAGGCTCGATACAATAGATCAGCTACTCCCAATACAAAGAAAGATCATCCACTAAACAGCCTACGTCCCAGGCGCACAACTCAAGGCCGAGCAGTTGAAGGCCTAGCCTCCTAGGAGACTCACGCGTTACAAGAAAATTACAATTGTATAGTGATATATGTGTTTAATATATACATAATCATTTTTACCATATTTGAGGGCTTTATGTTTATATCTTAAACAAGCTTAACAAGCTAAACGAGCCAGCTCGCGAGTTATACGAGTCGAGCCAATCTTGGGTTTGAGCTCGTTATAGTAACGAGTCGAGTCGAGCTAGCTCGTTAACGAAACGAGCTCTAGCGAGTCGAGCCGAGCTGGCTTGACTCAGCTCGAATTCCAGCCCTAGTCACGCGTTATGTAGAACACCCCTGTAGCATCTACATGGGGGTTGAAGCCGACGACTGGCAACTTTCAGAAATATAACAATAAACGACCGCACAGGAGGAAAAATCACTCGAAACAAAAGGCGCCAACATAGATATCTCACAGCATGGGTTCACAACATGGTTTGTACAACTCGAACACATTCAATCAAATATCACGTCCTTAGAACATTGTCCCTCTATTACTTGGGCTCCTTCTAGGACGTCGTCGAAGTACCTCTCCGGCTTCCGATGATCTTTGCCTTCTGGCGGACCTGCGGTCGCCACTTCCGTGGCCTTCATCTTCGCCCATTGCATCTTCACGCGTGCAAAGGCCATCCGGGCACCCTGTATGCAGACGAGCGCTTCACTGCATCAATCCACGGTCGCGCATCGACCAGCCACTTCACCAAACTGAAGTAGCTGTTAGGAATCTGTAGGTGCATGTAGTGCCCCTTAGTGTTTTGGTGTATTGAAGACTTATAGGTTAAGGGACTAATATGTCTGTGAGTTTACACATGCTCTATAAGTCGATGAGGAGCTTGATATTTACGATGAAAGTCGACCCCTAAAAATGTATGTCTTCAACTGAAGACTTTGGTTCTCCTGAAGATTTTGAAAGTGAAGAAATTGGTGTGACCTTGAAAACTTGGATATTCATGCCAGGATTATGAAGCGTGAAGACTCTTGTTTTCGTAGTTTCATTTTCTCTTTCTTGAGTCATAGGAAACACCATACTATTAAAGGGGGTCGAGGTAATACTAAGGAAACTGATTTCCAAGTGATGCTCATCTCAAAATCCTACACCTACCCAATCCTTTTGAGTGAAGATATTGGAAATCTCATATCAGTTCAGTCGATTTCTTTAGTGACAGGGACGAAGATCTTCTGGTCGCTTAGGAATTTGTTCTGACTGAGGAGTTAGGATTTCGCCTGTGCGGATTGCCTACAAAGTGAGGAACATGATAGCCCCAAGGAATTTGAAGCTAAATTTTCCGACTGTTGATGTGCTATGCGCTCGCTGTCCAAAAATATCTACCCACCTAACGGTCATATCATTGAAGGGCATTTATGTCTTATCATGTCGGGCTGCTCCCTAGGCTATAAATAGTCGCCCCCTTCAACCACTAGCTGGTTTGCTGCTCCAAGAGAAACCGACACTTGTCATTGAGAGCATCCCATCCTCCGAGGACTTTGGGCGAAAATCATCAAGTGAGGAAAACCTAAATTTGGATAACCCAAACACCTACAAACCCAAAGTGATTGAGCATCACTGAAGAGATTGTTCCTGTGTGGAACCGATGCTTGTTACCTTTGAGGACTGTGTATCCTCCAGACGGTTAGGCGTCATAGTCTGAGCATCCAAGAGGAATTGTGGATCGCTGAATGACCAAGTTTGTGAAGGTTTGAAAGTCACCTGTGAAGACTTAACACAAGTGTTGGGCGAGGTCTATGTGACTTTAGCTCAAGGAGAATACGGAGAGGACTGTGTGTCCTCGAGTTTAAATACTCAGCCGCTCCAACCAGACGTACAACTATCACAATAGTTGGAACTGGTCTACCAAATCATTGTCTTCACCAAGCCAACTGGTTCTATTTCCTCAATCCTTTCATTTCCTCATTTATGTGCTGATGAACCTGATCATTACTTTTTGAAGACTTTGACTGAAGACTTTCTCTATTTCCTCAATCTAACTTCTTCAGTCTCATAGTCTTCAGCCTGCTTATCCTGTTATCACGCTATCTGTACTTTGTGCTTGTTTTCATTTCATCATGATGACTATGCTGTTGCTCTGTTATGCTTATACCTGAGTACTTATTCCGCTGCTAGTGTGTCGTTGCTTAGGAATTTCTTCACCTAGAAATTCCTCAGTGATGAATTTGTAAAATTTACCTATTCACCCCCCTCTAGTCGATATAACGCACTTTCAGAATCAGCTCGGTTGGCCAGAGTTGGACTATTAAGTGCTTCATGGCCAGGAATGCCACCCTATGCAGCTCCATCAGCTGCTTCAGATAGTTGTTCAGAAGCGTCAGGTGTTCCGGCGCGAGATATTGCGACCAGAACAGCTTCTCGGTTGAGTTCCCCTCCTGGTCTCGAAAGAACTGTGCGGCATCAGTGACACTCTTCGGAAGATCTGCAAACGCGCCAGGAGAACTCCACACTCATGTGAGTAAAGCGTACCTCTGACCCCCAAAGATACTTTGCGCTCCGGGACTCACTTCACGCCTCTTTGCGTCACAGAAAGACTTGGCAAGCTCATAGGACTGGGTCGAAGTCTTCTGCTCCGGTGTTTCGCATTTGCTGATGGCATCCTTCAGCTCCTGCTCGACTTCGGCCACCCGAGCTTCATGTTGGCGGCGGGCAATTTGTTTGGCCTCTAGTTCAACAACCGCTTTATCAGCGGCTGCCTTATTTGCCTCTGCCTCCTTCTTGGCTTGGGCAAGGGCACCTTTGAGGGTCTTGACCTTGGCTGCACCACCTATGATCATAATCAAAGAATTCTGTGAGTTAACCCCTCCATATACATATCGCTTCTGATATGAAAATAAATTCCTTCTTAACATTGCACGCATACCTTGCATTTCATTGAACCACTTGTTGATGCGGTCGAGCTCCTCATCGGCCACTTGAAGCTTCCGATTGAGTTCGGAAACTTCCGTGGCATGGGTGGTAGCCGCCAACATGGAGGCTTGTTACAATGGTAGCACCATATGTTACTATCCCGATTACTATGTGGATCCTCTGTCCGATTTTTTCTAAAGCGGACAGAGCCTCAGGGACTACTGTCTATATATAGGTTTATTCTTTTATATGAAAAGTTTTTAGAACATTATGTTGCATACCTAAAAGCCTGTTAGTAGGCTGCAAAAGGCTTCGTTCAGTCCGTTTTTAGCAGACTGAACCTTCTCCATAACCACACCCATCAGGGTGCGATGCTCCTCTACGACAGAAGCACTTTGCAGTGCTTCCTCCAGAGCACGAGGCGCATCTTGATTAATGGAGGCTGCTGATGGAGCTGCTGCTCCCCCCTCTTTCTAAGGGGGTTGCTTATGTGATCCCGGAGCCACGTTGGTCTCCGGAACGGTGTTCGGCGGGGGCCCGGATTGTTGGGGCTCCCCACCATCAGTTGTCATGGGGGTCGCCTCCCCCAGGATTTCGGCGACCAAGGTGTTAACCTCAGGCGCTTTCTCGATGGCTTCGTTCGCCCTCCTCGGCCAGGAGAGGTCCTTCGGGATGACACTTCAGTGTCCTCCATGGTGATAGGCGAGGGTGCTCGCGGCGGCGTGTCACTCTCTTCCTGCTCGGGCGGCAGGGGGTTCCCCTCCGATAATGGAGTTTGCGGGAGCTTGCGAGGAGGGTTGAAAGGCAAATATCAAAACAACTTATATAACAGAAGCAGGAAGGCCGAAGATGAACAGTAAGTTTCTGAATACTTACATTCGGCCCGGGGCTTCACCTTGGGATGTCTCTTGGGGACTAGTTCGGACTCTGAGTCTGAAGTGTCCAGGAGGGCCAACTTCCCTCTTTTTGGCGCCTACCCCTTCGAGCCTTCGGAGGCCGTCCTCTTCTTCTTCCTCCCCTTATGGGGGGAGTCGCTTTCCACCTCCTCCTTCTCTTCTTCCTCATCTCCCTCATGGGAGGAGAGGGCTTGGGTCTCTCCAGACACTATGTCCAAACGACCTTTATGGCGGGGGCCGCCCTTGGCCTCCTTGTCTTTCTTCTTCTTGGCCTTCTTCTCTGGCGCCTGACAGGGCGCCGGGACCAGCATCTCTATTAGCTGGGGTGTGGCCGTGTTCTCAAGCAGCGATGCTGGACAATTGATCCGCTCCGCCTTTGCCGTCCAGCCCTGTATGGAAGGCAGGCGATATAATCTTTATTATATTTGAAGTATTGATCGGATAGGTCTTAGGAAAGACTATGCTTACCGCCGAGGCCGGGTTCTCGATGTCGAGTCTGATGTCCTCGGTCTTTATCGGCCAACTTTTTTGGGCCTTGAAGAGCTGCTTCCATATATCTTCGTGTGTGGTGCCAAAGAAGCGCTTCAAGGTTCGTGGCTCCTTCAGATTGAACTCCCACATGGGGGAGGTCCGGAGTTTCTAGGGAAGGATACGGCAGAAGAGCATCACTTGAATCACGTTTGTGAGACTAGTGTTCGCACCCAACATGTTGGAGATGCATTTCTGTAGCATCTTCACCTCCGGTTGGGACCCCCAATCAAGGCCCTTGTTGTTCCATGAGATGAGTCTCGTGGGGAGTCCAGATCTGAAGTCAGGTGTGGCCGCCCATTTGGCATCGCGAGGTTCGGTGATGTAGAACCACTCCTGCTGTCACACCTTTATAGTCTCAATGAATGCCCCTTTAGGCCAGACGACATTGGGGAGCTTGCTTACCATGGCCCCGCCACAGTCCGCGGGCTGTCCGTCGACCACCTTTGACTTCAGATTGAAAACCTTGAGCCATAGGCTGAAGTGTGTGATACGTCTCCAACGTATCTATAACTTTTTTGTTCCATACTATTATATTATCCATCTAGGATGTTTTATATGCATTTATATGCTATTTTATATGAATTTTGGGACTAACCTATTAACCTAGAGCCCAGTGCCAGTTTCTGTTTTCTCCTTGTTTTTGAGTTTTACAGAAAAGGAATACCAAACGGAGTCCAATTGACGTGCCAATTTTTGAAGATTTTTTATGGACCAAAAGAAGCCCCTGGAGTGAAAGAGTTAGGCCAGAAGAGTCCCGGGCTGCCCACGAGGGTGGGGGGCATGCCCACCCCCTGGGCGCGCCCCCTGTCTCGTGGACAACCTAGAGACCTCCCTAACTTGTTCTCGACGCCAAAAATTCCTATAAATACTGAAACTTCCAGAAAATAACCTAGATCGGGAGTTCCGCCGCCGCAAGCCTCTGTAGCCACCAAAAACCAATCGGGGCCCTGTTCCGGCACCCTGCCGGAGGGGGGATCCCTCACCGGTGGCCATCTTCATCATCCCGGCGCTCTCCATGACGAGGAGGGAGTAGTTCACCCTCGGGGCTGAGGGTATGTACCAGTAGCTATGTGTTTGATCTCTCTCTCTCTCTCTCTCTCTCTCTCTCTCTCGTGTTCTTGAGATGGTACAATCTTGATGAACCATGAGCTTTGCTATTATAGTTGGATCTTATGATGTTTCTCCCCCTCTACTCTCTTGTAATGGATTGAGTTTTCCCTTTGAAGTTATCTTATCGGATTGAGTCTTTAAGTATTTGAGAACACTTGATGTATGTCTTGCGTGGTATACCCGTGGTGACAATGGGGTATTGATTCACTTGATGTATGTTTTGGTGTCTGTGGGAAACGAGACCTATGGGATCACTGGAATCCCTTCTACGGTTGCGGTGCGCAGGGATCGTGAGGAGAGCAGGACTAGCAGACGACACAGAGGGATTTACCCAGGTTCGGGCCGCAAAGATGCGTAAAACCCTACGATCCTGCTTTGGTGGATGTATTAGTGTTCTTGAGCTCCTAAACTAGCTCTAGGTGCTGCGAGGTTTCAAAGAGCCGAATCCCTTCTCTGTGTGCCATGGGCCTCCTTTTATAGGCGAAAGGGGCTGCCACAGTGGCACACAGGAGGTGGAAAGTGCTACAACATTGTAGTTTATCGCTAGTATTACAGGACAAGACGCATTTAATGTGAGGCTTAGGTGTCCTTTCGCTTTATTGGGGATGGGGGCGAGGCCCGTCCCGTGCATCGCCACTCCCCCTCGCTTCGACACGCGCCCTGGCCAGCGATGCATGCGGTGCCATGTAGGCAGGCAGGCAGCTGAGGTGGCGCGGTGGTGGAGCCTCCACGAAGGATTGCATGCTGCCACGCTGGTGCCTGCCCAGCTGGTTGGGTCGGCAGCTGGATGCGAACGGCGGTGAAAACTTGGTTGGCGCGGGCCTGGCAGTGGCCCTGCCGGTGCGCTTGGCGAGGGCCTTGTCGGGTGGCCCGGCAAGGGTCTTGCCGTGGCGCGCTGGCTTCCCCGACAAGGATCTTGCCGGGGGTCTCGTGGGTTTCTTCAGTGAGGATGGTTACCTTCCTATCCTCATTTGATCTTGAGCATTCTATGTCTTCACAAAGATCTGCATGCCACCACAGAGGTGCCTCCCGAGCCTTGTCCCAACGCATCTGTTTAGCGTTGGTGGGCTCAAGGGTGGCTCGCTCGGTTGGCATGGGCGGGCTGCCCCGGTAAGGGGTCTTTGCCGGGGCTGCTGAGGCTGCCCCGGCAAGGGTCCTTGGTGGGGAGACTTGCTACGCCTATATGATCCATGTGGCCTTGGTCCTTGTGGCTTTGGCTTCTCTCCGGCTTCCCTTTCCTGCCGTGTCTGTGCGTGGCCGTGGCGGGAGGCTCTGACTGCCCGTGCACAAGTAAAGGGGTCAAAAGCAGAGCCCCTACTTTTGCACACCGACAGGAGCCCCCTGGCCTGGGCCACACATAAGCGCAGCACGTTGTTGGGCCAGGCCCAGAATGGTGCGCGGGCAGTTGGGGCGGATTTTTACCGCGACCACTATTCCGTCCGCTGCGCTTTCCATGACCCGCGTCAAACGCGCGATGTGGGGGTCGTGTGCACGCATGACGTGGGTATGCTGGCGTCATCTCGTGGTGGACAGTAAAGAGGCGGCTTGCGTGTCTCCTTGAGACCGCAGGGCCGCTTCCCATTTATTGCCCTCGCTCGGGAACCATCGTTCCACGTGTCCTATTGCGCCCGCCCCTTGCACCACGTTCGCTGCATGCAGAGCGAAAGACAGACGCAGGGGTCGTGGGTAGTCGCGCGTGTGCGGGTTGATTCCCATGCGCCTTCAATGGAGCGGGGAGGGCGGTCGACGGCCCCGCTCATTGTCACTTCAAGAGGCCGGATTGGCCGAGAGGGGGCAACCGAGCCTCGCCCCCACCCCTTTATAAAGAAGGGAGCGGGAGGGATGGTGCCTCTCAACCTTTCACCATCTGCCTCTCCCCATCCCTGCTTCTTTTCTTCTTCTGCCATGGCGAGGGGGCGCGGTGACGCTTCATCAGTGGTGGCGAGGGTTTCGGCCAGACAACGCATCACTCCTCCCCAAGAGCTCGTAGCGGTGGAGCCGGCCACTAGAGGAAGGGGGAGGGGGCGAGGTCGAGGCCGCCGTGGTGCCCGAGGGAGAGGAGGACGGGGCGGTAGATCTGCCTCACCTCCTCCAGCAGCCCTTCCTCCGATGGGGGGCCATGCTGGGGACAACCCCTGTGAATTCTTCGTTAGGCTGCACCATCCACCGCGCCGTCGCCTTTGCCTTCCGACCCTGTTTGCACGGGAGATGGAGCTAGATCCGCCGCAGGCACTGCGGCTACACATGAGGGGTCGCGGGAACAGTGGCACGTGGGTCGACGTCGAGTTCCCCGCCCCTCACGTCATGTATCTTCACTGAGGGTGGAAGACCTTCGCTCGCCTTCACAGCTTGACGGATGGGCTCGCTCTCCATTTCAAACTAATGGAGGGTGGCCTCCTCTCCATCAAGATCTTTTCGGGACCCGTGTGAGGTGCTGCATAGAGAGCTCCTCCGACGATTAAGATTCCTCCTCAAGCGAGAGTGGTGAGGAAGACAACGACAACAACAATGAGGGCAGCGGGCGGCAGGATGACGGGTTTGACTAGGTGTCGGGTGTCGCTCCGAGTGGCACCGGCGACCCCATCATCCGTGTCGCCAGCTCCTTGAACTTCTCGGGGTCATCTCCTTGGGCGGCTGGCGTAGGGAGGCTGCGGAAGAGGAAGAGGACGAGCGGCAAGGCCGTCAAGTCGGAGTACGCGGGCATCGACGCCTTTGTCGCGTGTTGGCGTCCTGCCGCCTCGTCTTCAAGCTCTGCCTCCGGCGCCGCCATCACCATCCAGCCCTTGGACGGCCACCGAGATGTTCTCTTGGTGTCTTCTGCCACTCGTAGCTCGCCTAGGCGCCCCTTTTGCCCTTCTGCTTTCTTGTTCCATTTCCTGAGGAGAGGGACAAGAAAGGGATTACCGGCACCTTATATCTTTTTAGTCTTGTAAGCCTTCGGGCCTTTGTTAGCTTTAAAACTTGTAATCCCCTTGTTCATGTTTTTCATTTCATATGAATTGTACCTGTACGGATGTTTTTTTAATGAAAAAGGGATGTTTGCCGGGATTTTCGTTCGCGGGAGGAACCCACGACAAGGAGTGAATCCTTGTTATCTTTAAGGCAAACGCTTTTTCGCCCGGCAACAGGCCTTGTCGTCTTCCCACCTTGCTCAACCTTTCTCACGCTCTTGGCGGAGGCAGGGAGGAGGTGGGCTTAGGCTCCCCGTTCCCCCTCTTTGCTGCCGCGGCGACGACCAAATTCGGACCCAAGGGATAACCCTTGGGTACCGAAAAGGGGGAGCACGACATCTTAGAGATAGAACGGGGTTTCACGTATCCCAGTCTATAACGAAATGCATGATAGAGGATGAAAGGCTTATCTGGGTCTGCAGCCCCCGGTGACCTTGGCTTGCCGTGAAGGGACCCTTGTTCTTGCAGCCCCCTGGCAAGTCTGGCTTGCCGGGGTCCAGGCGCCGGTCCGTCCCCTTTCTTCCAAAACAGCTCGGCAAGAATACTTGCGTGTCCTGCGAACCAAAGAAGACAGAGAGGAACAGAGAGACGCGCACTCGACCTCTAAGCTAGGGGTTAGCCGCCGCTAAGCACTATCAACCCTAACCAAGGAAGAGACTCAATCTAGCATGCATGCTATAACTTAGGGCGCCAGCGCTTCGTTTATTTATGCTTAGGGTCTGCGCCTGGCTTTGTACAAAGGGTTACATGCCCTGCAGGCAAGGCTTGTACAAAAGGGTGGCTTGCGAGGAGGCCCGGCAGCCGCGCCTTATGGGTAAAACTTGCGAAGATGCTCGATGTTCCAGGAATTGCTCACTCGAATGGCATCTTCGGTCTCCAGCCGGACTGCATCGGGCCTGGTGACTCGCATTACCCGATAAGGGCCTTCCCACTTCGGCGTCAACTTGTTGGAATTCTTGGCCGACTGAATGTGCCGAAGAACAAGGTCACCTTCCTCAAAGCTCCGAGCATGAACCTTGCGGCTATGGTAGCGGCGCAAGGCTTGCTGGTAGCGTGCTGCTCTCACAACCGCCCGGAGATGATCTTCCTCAAGGAGCGTCGCGTCATCTTGCCGCAACTGCTCTTGCTCAAGCTCATCATAAGCGAGCACTCGAGGTGACCCGTATATGAGTTCTGTGGGGAGAACTGCTTCTACCCCGTAAACCAGGGCAAAGGGTGTATGGCCGGTGGCTCGATTTGGTGTCATTCTGATTGACCAAAGAACCGCGGGCAACTCATCAATCCAGCGCCTTCCACTCTTGCGCAGCCTGTCAAAAGTCTTCGTCCTCAAGCCTCGCAGGACTTCAGCATTTGCTCTCTCCGCTTGGCCATTGCTCCGTAGGTGTGCCACGGAAGCAAAACAGACCCTGCTGCCGAGATCCTCAATGTACTGCATGAAGGCGTGGCTTGTGAACTGTGTGCCATTGTCGGTGATGATCCTGTTGGGCACCCCAAAATGGCCACTAGCCCCTTGAAGAACTTGATGACTGACTGTGCTGTCACCTTCCTCACCGCTTCCACCTCTGGCCACTTTGTGAACTTGTCGATTGCGACGTACAAGTACTCAAAGCCCCCGACGGCACGAGGGAAAGGGCCCAGTATGTCGAGCCCCCAGACCGAGAAGGGCCAGGAGAGAGGGAGTTTGAAGGGCTTGAGCTGGCTGATGAAGCTTCTTCGAATGGAACTGGCACGCTTGACACTTGGTCACTAGTGTCGTCGCATCCTGGAGGGCGGTGGGCCAGAAGAAACCTTGCTGGAAGGCCTTGCCGGCAAGGGACCTCAACCCTATGTGGGAGCCACATGTGCCTCCATGTATCTCTGCCAACAGCTTTAGTCCTTCCTCCCGGGAGATGCACATGAATTTCGCCCCATTCGGTCTTCTTCTATACAATATGTTATCAACGAATTGGTACAGAGCAGGCCGGCGGGCTACTCTTTCTGCCTCTTCCTGCTCCTCAGGAAGCTCTCCTTTTTGAAGGAAACAGACGGTGTGTTGCGCCCATGCCGGAGCCTGGGGCTCGACGACAAGGACCAAAGGCATCTCTTCTACCGCGGGGGTGGCCGCCTCCACGACCATGACCTGAGGTCCTGCCGGAGTTGGTTGCCCCGCCACAGGATCGGCATCCACGGCAACATCTTCGCCGGCGGCTCCAGGGGGCTCGGTGGGGAAGTACTTGCCGGGGCCTAGCTTCCTCCGCTTGTTCTACCCAGTCGACGGCTCAACGGATGGTTGGGTTAACTGAAGCATGAAGGTACCTGGTTCCACAGGTAGCTTGTGGGCAGCGCGGTTTGACAGGTAGTCGGCAATGTCATTCTCCACCCAAGGGACATGCCCCGCTTGTATACCGTCAAAGCGCTCCTCCAGTTTCCTCACCTCATCTACGTAAGCTTCCATCAACGGGCTTTGGTAATCTTTATTGATCTGCTTGACGATGAGCTGTGAGTCGCCCCTGACGATGAGCTTCTTAACTCCGAGGTCTGCCGCGATCCTGAGACCGGCAAGAAAACCCTCGTACTCGGCGGTGTTGTTGGTTGACATCTCCCGGGGAAAGTGCATCTGGATGACATACTTGAGGTGCTCTCCGGTGGGTGCGACAAGCAACACACCAGCACCGGTGCCTTGCAGCGAGAAGGCACCATCAAAGTACATGATCCAATTGCAGCTCGTTTCCTTGACGGGGAGAGCGGTCTCCTGTACCTCTTCGTCAGGCATCGAGGTCCATTCCGCAACAAACTCTGCCAAGACTCTGCTCTGAATCGTCGAGGTACTTTCAAATTTCAAACCGAAACTTGACAGCTCCAGGGCCCATTCCACGATCCTCCCTGTCGCATCTGGGTTATGCAGTATCCGATGCAACGGGAGGCGGGTGACCACTGTGATCTCGTGCGCTTGGAAGTAATGGCGCAGCTTCCTCGAAGCCATAAGGAGGCCTAAGAGCAGCTTTTGCACACCTGAGTACCTTGACCTAGCCCCCTGCAAGAGGGAGCTAACGAAGTACACCGGATGCTGCACCATTTTCTTCTTCTGCGCCTCTTCCCCTGGTTGTGTGGGTCCTGTCGAGCTGGCCTCAACCCCTGCCGGGGACTCAATCTTGCCGGGATCGAGTCCTGCCGGAGAGCATTTCGGCTTACCATCTGTTGGCTCTATCGCTGCTGCTACCTTCTCGTCGACCCCTCTCTATGCCACTAGCACGGTGCTAACCACTTGATTTGTTGGCGCTAGGTATAGCAGCAACGGTTCTTGTGGTTTGGGCGCAACCAGCACTGGGGTAGAGGAGAGGTACTTCTTCAAATTCTGCAGCGCTGCCTCGGCCTCCGAGGTCCACTCCACTGGCCCAGCCTTCTTCAAGATCTTGAAAAAAAAGGAAGGGCACGTTCCGTGGACTTGGAGATGAACTGGCTCATGGAGACAATGCAACCAGTGAGCTGATGCACGTCCTTGATCCGCTTGGGCGCCTCAATCTGCTCGATGGCCTTGATCTTATCTGGGTTTGCTTCAATCCCGCATTGAGACACAAAGAACCCGAGAAGCTTGCCGGGCGGGACACCGAAGACACACTTCTCAGGGTTCAACTTGAGGTTGATCTTGCGCAGGTTCCCAAATGTTTCCTCCAGATCTTGCACAAGCGTTGCTTTGTCCTTCGTTTTGACCACTATGTCATCCATATAAGCTTCCATATTTCTATGTAGCTGGGGCTCAAAACCAATCTGGACTGCTCTCGCAAAGGTCGAGCCAGCACTCTTCAACCCGAAAGGCATCCGTAAAAAGCAATACGTACCACATGGAGTGATGAATGCTGTCTTTTCCTCGTCTTCCTTTGTCATGAAGATCTGGTGGTATCCTGAGTAGGCATCGAGGAACGATAAGGGGTCACACCCAGCCGTGGAGTCAACAATCTGGTCGATGCGCGACAACGGGAAAGGGTCCTTTGGACATGCCTTATTGATGTCTGTGTAGCCAATACACAACCTCCATTTCCCATTTGCCTTGCGCACCACTACCGGATTGGCCAACCACGTCGGATGGAGTACTCCCCTCACCAAGCCTGCCGCCTCTAGCTTTCTGATTTCCTCCGTGATGAACTCTTGCCTCTCCAGAGCTTGCTTCCTGACCTTCTGCTTGACGGGTCGCACATGAGGACAGACAACAAGGTGGTCCTCAATCACCTTCCTGGGAACGCCGGGGATGTCGGAGGCTTGCCATGCAAACACATCGACATTCGCCCGCAGGAAGGTGACGAGCTCGCTTTCCTATTTGCCATCGAGGGTGGAGCTTATGGTGAAAGCTCCTCTCGTTTCGTCCTCCTTGACGGGCACCTTCTTGGTCTCTGCTGGCGTAGCCCTGGACTTCTTGCTCTTGCCGGTGGAGCTCTCTGACACGTTCTCAATGGAAGCACAACACCCCGAGGAGGTGCGCTTGCCGGAGTGGGTGCGAGGGGTCTCGCCGGTCTTCTTCTCTCCCATGGCTCCGTCGACAGGAGCAGGCGCCTTAGCGGCGGTTGCCGCGACTGCTTCCCGGTAGAGCTGGTCGGCGCAAATTAGCGCATCTTTCTTGTCAGAGGGGACGGTGATGATGTTCATCGGCCCGGGCATCTTCAGCATGTTGTAGGCGTAGTGCGAAGCTGCAATGAACTTGGCTAGCGTCGGGCGGCCGAGGATCCCGTTGTAGGGCAAGGGGATCTCGGCTACATAAAAAACGATCCTCTCCGTCCTATGGTTCAGCTCACCTCCGAATGTTACGGGCAGTGTGATCTTTCCCTTCGGCTGGCTCCTCCCCGGGTTGACCCCTTGGAATGTACCCGTCTCCTCGAGGTCTGCATCAGGGATCTGCAACCTTCTGACCACAACAGGCGAGATCAAGTTCAGGCCGGCCCCACCGTCAACCAACATCTTTGTCACCTTGAGGTTGCGGATCGTTGGTGAAACCAACAACGGCAAGCACCTGACCACAGTGGTGTGGTTAGGGTGGTCCTCGGTGTCAAAAATGATGGGCGTGCTGGACCATTTCAGCGGCTTCCGTGCGTCAAACGATGGCTCCACCGCTGAGATCTCACGCGCCCACTGCTTCAGTTGGCGGTGGGATGTATGCAGCGAGGCGCCACCATCGATGCACATGGCCTCTGTGGCTTTCTGAAACTCGTGGTCGCCGGACTTGTCGTCCTCGTCATGATCATCGTCTTCTTGCTTCTTGTCGCGGCCCCGGGCGGGCCTCTCTTGTTGATTCTCCTTGCCACGGCAGCCTCCTTGGCCGCCACGTTTCTTGCCGGATCCCTCGGCACCATCAGGGCCTTTCTCCTTGTCCCGCCGCTCATACTTGGCCTTCTGCTTCTCGGCGAGCAGTTCTACCTGCCGGCAGTTTTGGAGATCGTGGCCCTTAGTGCGGTGGATCTTGCAGTACTGCTTGTCGGAGGCTCCTGGCTTCTCGACGGCCGCCAAGGCCCGGCAAGCGTCACACCCGGCACCTCCTTGCCGGGGTCGCTCGCCTTGGTCTTCTTGGTGGTGCCGGTGTCATCGGACCCTCAACGGCAAGCACGGCCTTACCCTTGCGCTTCCTGTTATGGCATCGGCCTTTCTTTGCTGGGGTGGAGGTATCGCTAGTGGAGTCGGTTTCCGCACCGGCATCTTCGCCGGGGTACTTCCTTCCCTCCTTGGCACGAGCACACCGATCGGCCAGAACATAGAGCTCGGCCACATCCTTAACCTTGTTCATCGCCATCTCTTCATGCATCTTGCGATTGCGCATGTTCTGATGAAACGCACTGATCACAGCGGCGGGATGAACATTGGGGATGTTGTACTGCACCCGGCTGAACCTCTGTATGTACTTGCGCAGGTTTTATCCTTCCTTCTGGGGGATGATGTGTAAATCACTCACCTAGCCGTGAGCTTGGTGACCTCTGGTAAAGGCGCCAACAAACTCGTGGCACAGGTCCGCCCAAGAAGAGATGGAATCCACCGGCAAGTGCATTAGCCATGACATAACATTAGGCTTGAGTGCCAACGGGAAGTAGTTGGCAAGCACCTTATCATCGCGGGCCCCAGCAGCTTGCATCGCGATGGTGTAGATGCTGAGGAACTCTGATGGGTGAGTCTTGCCATTGTATTTCTCCCCGATGTCGGGTTTGAAGGTGCGGTGGGAGGGCCATTGGAACCGCCGCAGCTCACGGGTGAAAGCAGGACAACCCACCTCGTAAGGTAGGCCACCGTAGCCTCCCGGTGCTGGGTGGTCCATAGCGGGCCCTGCCCGCCTGTCCGACTGGTGGCGCGCGTCACGTTGGTGCTCGATCGTGGTTCGAGCGTCCTCATGAGCCCGCTCCCGAAGGACTTGGCGCTGATCGCGGTTGGTTCGTGGGTCGGACGACGCGATGGAAATATCATCACGAGCATTGTTGCGACGAACCGACGCCCGTGGCGGTCGGGACGGAGGAGGGGAGTGCACCATGGGTGCATCGCCTCCAGCGCGGTCTCCGCTGGCATGCGGTGGCCCGGTGGAGCGACGGCCTACGAGCCCCGTCGGCCGCAACTCATCCTTGTTAGCAATGCCGACGAGGCTCCAAACGGTGGCCCTCCATTCGTCAAGCTTCTCCGCAGCAGGAGGAAAATCGAGGAGCAGCTGCGCGCGCTAGGGCTTCCGCTGGCGTGGGTGGTGGCGAAAGCTGGGTGGATCGCGATGCGCCTCGACTCCTAACCACGTTATAAGGAGCCGCGCCATGGCTCCGCAGCCATTCGCCACCTCCGTCAGCACCTCGGCGCGCATGCTGGCCCTCTTCTTCATGTGATGGACGCACGGGACTCTTCCCGGGCGGCGCACAGGGTCATCGGCTGGGTGACGCTGCTCGTCACGCACAACCTGGGAGGAGCGCGCCGTGGGCGCCGGCGTTGGCGTTTTGGAGGTCGCCGTACCACCGCCTGGCGGGACGGCGGCACCCCTGAAGGGCCCTGTGCCGCCTGCGGGGGGGGGGGGGGGGGGGGCGACTCCACCTCCGGAGCCCGCGACTGGTGGCTCATCGCCTAACGTGCGAACGATTCCACTCGCCAGGCCGGGACCAGTGGGGTGATGTAGATATTCGCGGGCCGCGCCACGGGTTCTCTCCGCGACTGGCCTGCTGCCGGTCCGCGCTGGTACCAAGCCGGTCCCAGACGAACCGATTGCCGTGGTCGTCTTCTTCTTCGGAGCCATGGCGATGAAGAACAGCTGGGTCAACTGCTAGGCCAGATTCTCACAACAGCGCCCCCTACCTGGCGCGTCAAAGATGTCGGTGGGAAACGACACCTATGGGATCACTGGAATCCCTTCTATGGTTACGGGGCGCGGGGATCGTGAGGAGAGCAGGACTAGCAGAGGATACAGAGGGATTTACCCAGGTTCGGGCCGCAAAGATGCGTAAAACCCTACGATCCTACTTTGGTGGATGTATTAGTGTTCTTGAGCTCCTGAACTAGCTCTAGGTGCTGCGAGGTTTCAAAGAGTCGAATCCCTTCTCTGTGTGCCATGTGCCTCCTTTTATAGGCGAAAGGGGCTGCCACAGTGGCACACAGGAGGTGGAAACTGCTACAGCATTGTGAGTTTATTGCTAGTATTACAGGACAAGACGCATTTAATGCGAGGCTTAGGTGTCCCTTCGCTTTATCGGGGATGGGGGCAAGGCCCGTCCCGTCCGTCGCCGCTCCCCCTCGCTTCGACACGCGCCCTGGCCAGCGATGCATGCGGTGCCATGTAGGTAGGCAGGCAACTGAGATGACGCAGTGGTGGAGCCTCCACGAAGGATTGCATGCTGCCATGCAGGTGCCTGCCCAGCTGGTTGGGTCGGCAGCTGCATGCGAACGGTGGTGAAAACTTGGTTGGCGCGGGCCTAGCAGTGGCCCTGCCAGTGCGCTTGGCGAGGGCCTTGTCGGGTGGCCCAGCAAGGGTCTTGCCGGGTGGCCCGGCAAGGGTCTTGCCATGGAGCGTTGGCTTCCCCGGCAAGGATCTTGCCGGGGGTCTCGTGGGTTTCTTTGATGAGGATGGTTGCCTTCCTATCACTATTTGATCTTGAGCATTCTATGTCTTCACAAAGATCTGCATGCCACCACATAGGTGCCTCTCGAGCCTTGTCCCAACGCATCTGTTTAGTGTTGGTGGGCTCAAGGGTGGCTTGCTCGGTTGGCGTGGGCGTGCTGCCCCGGCAAGGGTCTTGCCGGGGCTGCCCCGGGAAGGGTCCTTGCCGGGGAGACTTGCTACGCCTATATGATCCTTGTGCCTTGGTCCTTGTGGCTTCGGCTTCTCTCCGGCTTCCCTTTCCTGCCGTGTCTGTGCGTGGCCGTGGCGGGAGGCTCTGACTGCCCTTGCACAAGTAAAGGGGTCAAAAGCAGAGCCCATACTTTTGCACACCGACATTTGGTGATCAACTTGCAGGTTCCGTGACCTTGGGAATCTATGCATAGGGGTTGGCACACATTTTCATCTTGACTCTTCGGTAGAAACTTTGGGGTACTCTTTGAAGTACTTTGTGTTGGTTGAATAGATGAATTTGAGATTGTGTGATGCATATCGTATAATCATGCCCACGGATACTTGAGGTGACAATGGAGTATCTCGGTGACATTAGGGTTTTGGTTGATGTGTGTCTTAAGGTGTTATTCTAGTACAAACTCTAGGATAGATCGAACAGAAAGAATAGCTTCATGTTATTTTACTACGGACTTTTGAATAGATCGATCAGAAAGGATAACTTTGAGGTGGTTTCGTACCCTACAATAATCTCTTCGTTTGTTCTCCACTATTAGTGACTTTGGAGTGACTCTTTGTTGCATGTTGAGGGATTGTTATATGATCTAATTATGTTATTATTTTTGAGAGAACTTGCACTAGTGAAAGTATGAACCCTAGGCCTTGTTTCGAAGCATTGCAATATCGTTTACGCTTACTTTTATCGCTTGCTACCTTGCTATTTTTATATTTTCTGATTACAAAAACCTATATCTACCCTTCATATTGCACTTGTACCACCATCTCTTCGCCGAACTAGTGCACCTATACAATTTGGGCCATTTGCATTTCTGTCCCTAACTCGAACCACCTAATCAGATATACCCCTAATTCCAAAGCCTGCTCAAAAATGCCCTTCCTCCGTCATGTGCCCTTATAGAAATGCCCCTCCGAGCCGTTTCCGTCTAGTCAAGGCTGTTTGACCGCTAACGTGCCATTTATTTGGCATTTTTGCCCCTCCTTCCTTACATCTGGGCCCAACTAACCGGTTCACTCTCTCTTCCCTCTTTCTTCTTCCTCGCGACGACAGGGGCATTTTTGAGCAAGAACTAGATCGGGCGTTTCCGCCGCGGTCGAAGAGAGAGGGGCAGGTCGGGCACGACGTGGTGAGCGATGGGTACGGCGGGCACGGCGGGCATGTCTTCTACGACCTCGTCGGTGGCCGCCAATGTAAGTTTCAGGGTCGATTTGGGTGATATTGCGGAATTAGGGTTCATCAATTTGGGTTGCCCTTTGCTGATAGGTTGATGGCGTCGGGATAGTTCAGTTTCAATCGGAGTTCTACATCCCCGATCTGACATTCTGTGGCCTTGAGGTTCGGTCGTCGCGGCGATGCCCTGGCCACGGGCTTATTCCTGCTCGCCGTGTCGCCTGGGGAGGAGCAAGCTCTGACAGAAGGTTTCTCGGCTGCCCTCTTGATGTAAGTGTTTTTGCTTTTGAATGCTTGACTTGATTCTGCTCTTTCTCCTCTTTCTAATTCGATCATTGATTTTGCAGCTTCCTGATGAATGTGATTGGGTTGTCTGGATTGACCCGCCATCGACCGAACGTGTTGGTCGTGCATTTGAGGAGCTTCATGCAGGATTGGAGAAGAGCTGGCTAAAAGCTCATTATTTAGAGAGGAGGGTGATGTATCTAACCAAGAAGAACAAGAAACTGAAGCTGAAGATGAAGAAGAGGAACGAGGTTATGCAAGCCTGGGGATTTATCATAGTTCTTGGTTTTAGCATGTTGGCCACATTTGTTTCTGGGTGGTCTAATAATCCATACTAAATGGATTTCTGTTTGTAGTGTATGCTTTGATGGAGCTTAGTTTGGGAATGTATTATCCCAGAACAATGTTGTGATTTGGGAATGATGTGATATTTCTATTTGGAAATGACTGAAGAATCTTGCTTGGCATTTTGAAAGTAGCAGCTCAAATGAAACTAGCAGCTGACCAAATGATCTGTTGTGTTAAAAGTAGCAGCTCACAAAATATTTAAAAGTAGCAGCTCACAAGATAGCATCTCACAAATAGCATAAGTTCATAATAGCATTGCACATTCAATATAGCATCTCACAAGTTCAGCATTACATAAGTTCATAATTTCAGCATCACACTTAAGATAACAGCTAACAAGTTCATAAATAGTTCTTAAACAACAAAAACAACACACTTAACATAGCAGCTAACAAGTTCACAGATCTTTCATCTTCTTGCTCCTGGTGTTGCAAGTAGGGTTAGTTAAGAGCCTTGAACTCCTCCTTGTGGTGACAGTTTTGCTCACTTCTTTGCTTAGCTGGTTGCTTCCAGTTACAGATCCTACTGTAGGATCTGGTGCATACTTGAGCCCCTTCTTGGCTGGTGACATCCCTCTGTCATCTTCCTTTTTGTAGTTCTTTCTTGGGCTACAATTGAAATGATAACATTAAATGAAGCAAAAAAGGAAATGAGAACATTAAATGATGCAAAAATTGAAATGAGAACATCTGTAGCAATTGCACCTTACAGCTGATGACACTGTTGGTGCATCTGTAGCAATGGCAGCATCAGGTTCAACCTCTTTAGCATTTTCAGCATCATTTCCACCTCTGTAGCATTTTCAGCATCAGTTTCCACCTCTGTAGCATTTTCAACATCCATTTTAGCATCTAAAGGTTCATCTGTTGCATTTTCAGCCCCCAGTGCTCTTCTTCCCCAAAAGCTGGGTCAATGGATTCCTTGCAGTGAGTGGCACAATGCCCAAGCCTTCCACACCTGCCACATTTCTTTCTCCTTCCTCCAAGTCCTTTTCCCTCAGATTTTGCCCTAATTCTTGTCTTCCTAGGTCTACCAGGGGCCCTGTTTTGCAATGGAGCAGACAATTTAAACCCAGGGTCCACCACATCCCACTGTTGTTTGCCCTCCATTGCAGGCAAATTTTCAGCATAAGTAGCATTGAACCTAGCAACAGAAAAGTACTCATGTACATACTGATCAATCTCACTTACTGGGCCTCTCATTGAAGTAATAAAATACAAAGCATGTATGCAAGGCTGTCCAGTTAACTGCCACTTTCTACAACTGCAATTCCTAGTTTCCAAATTTACTGGATATCTCCACTCTCTCTTTTCCTTGTCAACTGCTGTGATCTCTGCCTCATATGTGCTTCTTTTCACTATCTCCATATCAAGGTCCTTAGATTTTGCATGAAGCATTTTCATGACTTTGGGGATTATGATGTGGCCAATGAATGTAGCAGCTGCAATTTGCTGTCTGAGATCAAACTTTTCCATTATAAATTGTCTTATTTTGTCTAGCAAGTCCACAATGTGTACACCCTTCCATTTTCTAATCTTTGAATTGAAGGACTCAGCTAGATTGTTATTAACAAAATCTATTTTGCACACTTCATTGAACAGTGACCTTGCCCATAGCTTGGTGTGATGCTCCTCTAAGTACTCTTTCACACCAGCCTTACTGTGCAACTGCCTAAGATGGTAGTTGTGTTTCTTTATGCCGTATGTCAATGAGCAGGGCCATAAATTTTCATCAAAGAATTTTCCTCTAAACTTTTTTGTGAAATTTGCAGCCAAATGCCTCATGCATTCTCTGTGCTCCACACCTGGGAACACAGCTTCCACTGCAGTCTCCAGGCCTTTGCATGCATCAGTGTGGATAACAAGACCTGGTGGGTGTCCTATAAGCTCTCTTAAATTCTGGAAAAACCAAGTCCAACTCTCTATATTTTCACCCTCTACAACTCCATATGCAACTGGGGAGATCCAGTTGCAAGCATCCACAGCACATGCACTAACTAGTTGCCCTCTAAATCTGCCATTCAATGCAGTGGCATCTACTGCAAGATAAGGCCTACACCCATTCAAAAACCCTTGCCAGCATGCTTTGAAAGAAACAAATACTCTTCTAAAGCACTCTTCTGTCTACTCTTCCCATTCAGTTTGTACTGTACAGTGTGTTTATCAATGCTAACTACACTGCCAGGAGATGCTTTCTCCACTTCTGCCTTGAAGGTATACAATAACTGAAAAGAGTCAACCCACTTACCATAGATATTGTCAAGTGCCATTTGCTTCCCATAGAATACTGTCATATATGGAACTGCCAGGCCATACTTCTTCTTCAAATTTTTCTGCAATTCTATTGGTCCCACTTCTGAATCCTCTAAAATCCAGGTCTTCACAGCATCAGCAACCCATCTACTCTTAGCTGACCTCAATCTTTTCCTCCTGTTCACACTGGGACATGTATGAGCAGTCTTGTTCACTTTAACCTGCATTCATGATAGTTCAGAAACATGTCAGAACCTATGTGCTGCAACAAACAAACAAAATACAGTATCAATGCTGCTAACTACAAATGCATTGTTAGTTGCTATATTTAATACCTGAAACAGTGTGCTGTGTCTTTAAGGAGGCATGCATCCTCCATTGACACCTCTTATAAGCACAATGCACTGTCAACCTAGTACTATCACTCTTGTCTATCACAAATTCACTTTGAGTCTTTATTGAGAAGGTTGCAAGGGCATTTCTACAGTCTAAAGCACTGGAAAATATTGTTCCCTCTTTCAAAGAAGGATCATCTCTATTGTATTGCACATCTGGTCTTTCCTCATCAGATGTTTCAGAGTACCCCATGTCATTGTCCTCCTCTTTCTCATCTTCACTTGCCTCACCAAACATGCCTTCAGGGGGTGGAACATAATCTCCCCCCTCATCATCTTTCTCCTTGCCCTTCTTCCTTGTTACAAACTATGGAAACAACCTTTCATCCTCATCATCACTTGGCCAATCATCCGGTAGTCCCTCTTCAGTGTATGGGTCACCTGAATCTTTATTATGAGAGGGACCTGCATGCCTAGGAACTTCTACAGTAGGTGTTACTGGTGCCTGCATGGAACTGCTGCCTCCACTATGAGCTGTTGTTTTTCTGCCCCTTGATTGGCTAGTTCTACCTTTACCTGTAGACCTAGACTGAGATCTTGTTCCTCTGCTCTCTGGCTCTCCTCTCTCCCTTTGTATGACACTGATTTCTAGTTTAGCAGGGAAAGAATCATGTATTGCAAACCTGATACCAAGCTCATCATCACACTGGACAGGGACCCATGCTGATTTGTCAATGTCCCAGTACCTGAATTCCACTGCATCGTATAGACCCCATGGATATTTAGCAGCTATGGCAGATCTAAATTGATTGAAAGTCCATTGATTGTCACCAACAAAAGGAAAAGAGAATCCTGTGTTGGATGCTTTTGTGCCAGCACTAGCTAGAAGTGTGGTTTCCATTCTACAATCCATCCCAACTGCTCTATCGGGGTCCATCCTACGATGACCATGGAAAACAGTCAGATCCCAACACCATGAGTACTATGAACTAGGTCAACAAATTAAACTACAAGAACAAATCGAAGTACAAACGACATGAGACTGCATCAGATTACAAGAGATACTTACCCCGCCGAAGCATTCTTCTGTAGCTGCAGTGTGCTCCCTCGTTCGTCCCCGCCGCAACTGCTGTCCCCATCCATCCCGTCGCCTATGTCTCCTTCATGCCGTAGCAGAGTGCGACACAGAGTCAAATCCGAAGCTCCACCGTGGTCGCCATCAGTAGATCGAGCCTTAGGAGTTGGGATCGACCGGATCGAGCGAGCTAGCGTTAGGGTTACGGTGGGAGGCGATTTGGGGGAGAAAGAGAGAGGGTGTGGCTCGGGCGAGAGAATGAGAGGGGGAGAGAGTGAACCAGTGACCTGGGCCCAGTTTTTTTTGCAGGTGTACATGGGCCAAGTTGTAAGGACGAAGGGGCAAAAATGTCAAAGAAACGGCCGCTTACCAGTCAAACAGCCTTGACTGGACGGAAACGGCACGGAAGGGCAATTCTATAAGGGAACATGATGGCGGAGGGGCATTTTTGAGCAGGCTTTCGAATTAGGGGCAAATGTGAGTAGTGGGTTCGAGTTAGGGACACAGATGTAAAAGACCCATACAATCTACCATTGTATTGGGTGTGTTGGGGGCACAAGAGACTCTTTGTTATTTGGTTGCATGGTTGTTTGAGAGAGACCATCTTCATCCTACACCTCCAATGGATTGATAAACCTCAGGTCATCCACTAGAGGGAAATTTGCTACTGTCCTACAAACCTCTGCACTTGGAGGCCCAACAACGTCTATAAGGAGAAGGTTGCGTAGTAGACATCAGTGTGGCGGGATGTGATACGTCTCCAACGTATCTACTTTTCGAAAGTCTTTTGCCCTTGTTTTGGACTCTAACTTGCATGATTTGGATGTAACAAACACGGACTGATGTTGTTTTCAGCAGAATTGTCATGGTGTTATTTTTGTGCAGAAATAATAGTTCTCGGAATGACCTGAAACTTCATGGAAACACTTTTTGGAATTAATAAAAAATACTGGCAAAAGAATCAGCTGAAGGGGGCCCACACCCTGGCCACGAGGGTGGGGGCATGCCCTACCCCCTGGGCGCGCCCCTGCCTCGTGGGCCCCCCTAGACCTCCATCGACCTCAACTCCAACTTCATATATTCACGTTCAGGGAGAAAAAAATCAGAGAGAAGGATTCATCGCGTTTTACGATGCGGAGCCGCCGCCAAGCCCTGTTCTTCCTCGGGAGGGCTGATCTGGAGTCCGTTCGGGGCTCCAGAGAGGGGAATCCACCGCCATAGTCATCATCAACCATCCTCCATCACCTATTTCATGATGCTCACCGCCGTGCGTGAGTAATCCCATCGTAGGCTTGCTGGACGGTGATGGGTTGGATGAGACTTATCATGTAATCGAGTTAGTTTTGTTAGGGTTTGATCTCTAGTATCCATTATGTTCCAAGATTGATGTTGCTATGGCTTTGCGATGCTTAATGCTTATCACTAGGGCCTGAGTGCCATGATTTTAGATCTGAACCTATTATGTTTTCATGAATATATAAGTGTTCTTGATCCGATCTTGCAAGTTATAGTCACCTACTACATGTTATGATCCAGCAACCCCGGAGTGACAATAGTCGGGACACTTCCCGGTGATGACCATAGTTTGAGGAGTTCATGTATTCAGTACGTGCTAATGCTTTGGTTTGGTACTCTATTAAAAGGAGGCCTTAAGAGCAACTCCAACGGGGCGACCCAAACGGACGGGCGCTTTGTCCGCTTTTTGTCCGTTTGGGTCGGCCAGGTGGACGTGCCCGTCCGCATTTTAAAATGGGTCGGCTTGACCGCCCAACGGGGAGCCGACCCAAATGTGCCACCATGAAAAAAAAGAAGTTGCACGAAATAAACATAAATAAACATAACTAAACATAAAGTGGCGGGTCAAACGCCGGCCAAAGTCCACCTAAACCTAATAAACATTAAATAAAACATTAAAAAAAGTCTGCGCCCGCCTGCTGCCGCCCGGCATGCTGCCCTAGACGTTGTCGGCCTTGCTCTTGCCCTTGCCGGCGTATGCGCCATCGTCGGTGAGGTCGATGAAGACCGGAGCAGGGCCAGCCCACCCGAACACCGCCTGGTATGCTGCCAGGGCAGCCTCCTCTGGTGTCTGCTGGGGCGGCGGCATTGCGGCAAGCCGCGCGCGCTCCTCCTCCTCCTCGAGCCGGAGCACCTCCGCGTCACGTTGGAGCATGGCCTCGTAGCGCATCTGCTCCTCGTGTCGGCCTGCTCCTGGCGGAGCCAGTGCTCCTTCCATCGCTCGAGGTGGGCGGCCTCCTCCTCCGGCGTCGCGGCGAAGTGGACGGGAGGCGCACTCACCCACTCGCAGTACTGGCCCATCCACGAGTAGGCCTCCTCCGGCGAAGCGGCGAAGTGGACGGGAGGCGCACTTACCCACTCACAGTACTGGCCCATCCACGAGTAGGCCTCCTCCGGCGAAGTGGGTGGAGGCAAGGAGCACTTACGCGATGGCTCCGGCTCCGGCTCCGGCTTGGGCTGGGCGGGCGGCGACGGTGGAGGTGGCGGCACGAAGAGCGGGGTGTGGACGGAGTCCCCCACCACCGACAGGGCAAGGGCTTGCTCTAGCCCATCCCAGTGTGCGTCCTCGTCAATGCAGCTAGCCTCCAGTGCATGCTGCAGGGCCTCTTCGAGGGCGGCTTGGTACTCCGCCTCCGCCTCCATGCCCTCTGATTCTACCTCCGGGGGCGGCGGTGGGAACGGCGGCGGGACGGCGTCAACACCCGAGCGCCGTTGCTCCTCGTGTTTGAGGGCGAACCAAGCCTCCCAGTTGGGAGAGTCGGCGGCGTACTCGGGCAGCCAAGCTGCTCCGGCGTGAGCTGCGCGCGTTGCCGGCGCACCTCGTTATCGTGTGCTCGCTGGGTCCGCGGAACCGCCGGCATCGGGATCCGATTTGGATCCAAATGCCAATGGTGCGGCAGCATCACATTAGGGTAGGGGAGGGGCTGCCTGTACTCCCAGTGCCCCCGCGCTTCGTGCACCAGGATGTGCAGACGCCGGTGTTCACGGCGGAAATGCACCGGCGGTGGAGGGGGAGGGGGAGCACGGGATGACGAGGCGCCGGGGGTGCCCTTGCCCTTGCCCTTGCTACTGCCGACGAGGCCCATGGGCACGCTAGGGTTTGTGGTCACCGGCAAGGAAGCAAAGGGATTGGTGGGGGACCAGATGTGGACGGGAGAAGTGGATGAGGCCGACCCCACCACACGCGTGGTTAAAAAAGGACGCGCGCACTGGCTGACGCGTGGGCCCGCTGTAGGTGGTCGTCATAAATAAGTCGACCGGTGGTGGTTGGGTGGCCGCCAGGTGGGGATGCGGCGGACGGCGAGGAGACGCGTGGCGCGTCCGCTTCGCGTCCGCGCTGACGCATTCCCGGCGCAATTTTGGGCCGGAAATGGGTCGGCGCGGACGCCAGGCGGACACGATTTGAGTTTGGGTCAGCGCGTTGGGCTGCCACTTTTGTCCGCGCCAACCCAAACGGACGCGAGCGGACGAAATGGTTCGCCCCATTGGATTTGCTCTAATATCCCTTTGTTTCCAATAGGACCCCGTTGCCACGGGAGGGTAGGACAAAAGATGTCATGCAAGTTCTTTCCCATAAGCACGTATGACTATATTCGGAATACATGCCTACATTTTATTGATGAACTGGAGCTAGTTCTGTGTCACCCTATGTTATAACTGTTGCATGATGAATGCTATCCGACATAATTATCCATCATTGATCCATTGGCTACGAGATCGTTTCATATTGATTCTTGCTTAGTTACTTCTCCGTTGCCACTGTTACGATTGCTACAAAACTGCTACTGTTCCTTTTGCCACCGTTACCGTTACTTCCATACTACTTTCCTACTAAATACTTTACTGCAGATATTAAATCTTTCAGGTGTGGTTGAATTGACAACTCAACTGCTAATGCTTGAGAATATTCTTTGGCTCCCCTTGTGTCGAATCAATAAATTTGGGTTGAATACTCTACCCTCGAAAACTGTTGTGATCCCCTATACTTGTGGGTTATCAAGACCCTTTTCTGGCGCCATTGTCGGGGAGCATAGCTCTATTCTCTAAGTCATTTGGGATATATATCCGTTGATCACTATGAGGAATCTGAAAGACAACAAAACCAAGATCTATCCCTCAACTACGAGGGGAGGTAAGGAACTGCCATCTAGATCCGCACTTGATTCACCTTATGTTTTGAGTAAACTTGCGACACCTACACCTGCTATTGATTTCGATATGTCGCATTATTGATGATGCCACTTTTGCCATGCATGATGCTTATGATGATACTACTTCTCTGCTTGATAATAATGTGCCACTAGGTGAATTTCTTGATGAACAACTTGCTAGGGTTAGAGAGAATTAAATTACTGAAACTGATGATATTAATGAATCTGATGATGAGGATTCTCCCCCTAGATATGAATTGCCTGTTGTACCTGAGGGTTATGTTATGGATGAAGACACTGCTAGAGACTTTTTTGCTTGCAATGGTAGATATGATCTTAGGAAACTATTAGCTAAGCTGAAAGAAAAGTCTTTGAATGCTAGAATGAAATATGATCCTGCTTTTGCTACTTCACCCATCTATGTTACTGATAAGGATTATGAATTCCCTGTCGATCCCGAGTTGATTACTTTGGTTGAATCTGATCCTTTCTATGGTTATGAATCTGAAACTGTTGTGGCACATCTTACTAAATTGAATGATATGGCCACCCTATTTACTCCAGAGGAAAAAACTCGCTATTACTATATTCTTAAATTGTTTCCTTTCTCATTAAAGGGTGATGCTAAGATATATGGTTTAATTCTCTTGCTCCTGGTTGTGTGCGTAGTCCCCAGGATATGATTTACTACTTCTCTGCAATATTTTCCTGCTCATAAGAAATAAGCTGCCTTACGGGAAATATTTAATTTTGTGCAAATTGAAGAAGAGAGTCTCCCCCAAGCTTGGGGGCAAGCTCCTCTGATTACTTAATGCTTTGCCTAATCATCCTCTTAAGAAAAATTAAATACTTGATATCTTTTATAATAGACTAACCGATGCTTCCAGAAACCACCTGGATAGTTGTGTTGGTTGTGTTTTCAGGGAAAGAACTGTTGAGCAAGCTGAATTGCTATTGAATAATATATTGAGTAATGATAATGATTGGGCACTTCCTGAACCAACTCCTAAGCCAACTCCAAAGAAAAAGGGTATTCTATTTCTCAGTCCTGAAGATATGCAAGAGGTAAAGAAATCTATGAAAGAAAAAGGTATTAAAGCTGAAGATGTTAGGAATTTACCGCCTATTGAAGAGATACATGGTCTTGATAAACCGACACGGGTAGTAAAGGTAAATTCTCTCTATAGATTTTATGAAGGTGATATTCCTCATAATAAGTCTGCTAATCAATGCTTGGATGAGTTTGACGACTTTATTATTAAACACGAAAACTTCAATGCTTATGTTGGTAGACAATTAAAACATAATGCTTATATGGTTGAACACTTGAGTGATTATGTGTCTAGAGTTTAAGTGATCTTAGACTTATTAGTAAACATGCTTCCATGATTACAACTCAAGTAGAACAAGTACTTAAGGCACATGATGATTTGCTCAATGAGTTAAATAATAAGAACAATGATAATGTTGTTAGAGTTATGACTAGAGGTGGCAAAATGACCCAGGAACCTTTTTATCCTGAGGGCCATCCTAAGAGAGTTGAGCAAGACTCTCAGAGAATTAATACTGATACACCTAGTCCTTCTAATAAAAATAAAAAGAATAATGATAGGACTTTGCATGCTTCTAGTGAACTTGTTATTGACACACCAGAGAATCCCAATTAATGACATTCATGTTTCTGATGTTGAAACTCAATCTGGTGATGAACATGAACCTAGTGATAATGTTAATAATGATGCTCATGTTGATGCTCAACATAGTAATAATAATGATGTAGAGATTGAACCTGTTGTTGATCTTGATAACCCACAATCAAAGAATCAATATTATGATAAGAGATACTTTGTTGCTAGAAAGCACGGTAAAGAAAGAGAACCATGGGTTCATAAACCCATGCTTTTTCCTCCTAAGACATCCAAGAAAAAGGATGATGAGGATTTTGAGCGCTTTGCTGAAATGATTAGACCTATCTTTTTGCGTATGCGTTTGACTGATATGCTTAAAATGCATCCTTATGCTAAGTATATGAAAGATATTATTACAAATAAAAGAAAGATACCGGAAGCTGAAATTTCCACCATGCTTTCCAATTATAGTTTTAAGAGTGGAATACCAAAGAAACTTGGAGATCCAGGAGTACCAACTATACCATGCTCCATTAAAGGAAACTATGTTAAAACTGCTTTATGCGATCTTGGAGCCGGTGTTAGTGTTACGCCTTTCTCTTTATATCGTAGACCTGATTGGAATAAGTTGACACCTACTAAAATCTCGTTGCAAATGGCTGATAAATCAACTGCTATACCCATCGGTATTTGTGAGGATGTGCCTGTCGTGGTTGCAAATGTTACTATTTTAACGAACTTTGTTATTCTTGATATTCCTGAGGACGACAGTATGTCGATCATCCTTGGTAGACCCTTTCTGAATACTGCAGGGGCTGTTATTGATTGCAACAAAAGGTCACTTTTCATGTTAATGGTAATGAGCATACGGTACATTTTCCGAATAAACAACCTCAAGTTCATAGTATCAATTCTATTGGAAAAGTTTCGACTATTACTATTGGAGGTTTTGAATTCCCTCTTCCTACTGTCAAAAAGAAATATGATATTCTTATTGTTGGGGACATGCATATCCCCGTTGAGGTAACCTAGTGTTATTCAGAACTTCTCCGGTTTCGTGTTATCCGAAAGAGGTTTGTTAACAAGACTTGATCAACCTTGTTAGTGGATTCCTTTTGATGAGCATGAGAAGGATGAAGTTAGAAGACACAACCTTCTGTACCCTCCTTTTATTTTTTGTTATTTAGAATAAATAAAGAAAAAATAGTATTTTCTGTGTGTTTTCTGAATTATCCATGCAATAAAAAAATACCTCAAAAATAAAAGTTCTCCAAATGCCCTGAAAATTTAGTATGGTTTTTTGTAGAATATTTGAGAATTTTTGGCACTGAAAACACACCAGGGAGATGCACCGGTGAGCCACGAGGGTGGAGGGCATGCCCTACCCCCTGGGCGCACCCCCTGCCTCGTGGGCCCTACGTGGGCCCCCTCCACTTATTCCAGCACCCATCCACTTCATCTTCCTCTAGAAAAAATCATCCCGTAGCTCAAACTCGTGTGCTTGCTCATTTTGCTACCATTTTCGATCTCCTTGCTCAAAGCTCCATTCACAAAAATGCTTTGGGGGATTGTTCTTCGGTATGTGACTCCTCCAATGGTCCAAATAGTTTTTGTTCGAGTGCTTTATTTATTGCAAATTATTGCTGTTGAGCTGACCCTGTTCTTGAGCTTGCATGTCAAATTTATGTGTTCCAAAGTAGTTTTAATGCATTGATATAGTCTCTAGACACTTGTGGGAGTAGTCGCTATCAATCTTGTTGAGTTTGGTTCACTTTTATTTTGAGTCATTAAAAATTTCAGAAATTTTCAGAGGAAGAAAATGTTGAGGAGATTGTTGAGAGGCTCCTCAAGCCGGGGTTCGGAGGAAAAGGAGAATGAAGAGAATGAAAAGCCCAAGTACAACCTTCCTCGCACCATGGAGGTTTGGCCATGTGAATGGCCTCGTGAGGCATTTTTGAAGGCCACTGGAATTTATGAACACTTCTATTACTTGGCTAAGAATGCAGGCATCACCGAATTCATCCACGATAAGTGTGATCAACACCTCGCCTGCCTCTGCGTCGATGCCATCCCGCTCAGCCGGCCGGCCATCCAGGAGGTGTTCAGCTGGCTCGACAACGTCGAAACCATTGGCATGTCCTGACGTGGTCTGTAAAGCGAAGTGGAGCGCTCTGTAGGTTGCGATCCTGAGAGATTTGGGACGATGGATGGAGTCGACTGATGAGATAGAAAATTCAGAATCAGAATTTAGAAATTGTGATGATGTTCTTTGCAAATGACTGAATGAAGGACACTCCACCATCCATAACCACATTCTGTCCCGTCGACTAAAGCAACATGGACTAATTTCTGAACCCTGATTGGTGGAGGTAGAGTATAGTTACATAGGTTTGCCACAGAAATGGATGGAGCCTTGCTCTTTGTTCGACAAAGAGATCCCTGGTCTGCATCGATCGATGCGCACAATCATCTTTATAATGAACTTGTAATCAATACACAAGTGTAAAATGAAAAAAATAACATGGTATATCGAGGCCAACCAAAAGAAGAATGGATTACATTCTACTACAACTCATGGATCCTAAATTGTATTATCAGACAATCACCCAATTTGGTCGAACAAAGTTCGAGCTACGACCTACAAGTGGCTATACCTAGAAACCAATATGAGCTTCAAGAACTTGATAAAATATTTGCTTGGTTAAGAATGATGGTATTTTAGCAGTTATGTATTGCCCGATATATGCCTAGCTTAATGGCTTTAAAGAAAGCGCTGCCAGGGAGACAACCCGGAAGATTTAGAGAGTCATTTATTTCTACTGAGTGCTTTTATAAAGTTTAAAAACAAAAAATAAATAAAGAGGGGAACCCAAAACTTTTCAAAAAGGAAAGTGAAAGTGAGAAAGACAAGCATTGTTGAAGTGGGGGAGCTCCTTGAACTTTGTTCATGCTCACGGAAACTTTTTGAATCTTAATAATAGAAACTTTTCAACAAAAATAATTATCCCCTTGTACAATTCCATTGTATTATAAAAATAATGTGCCAAGGTTTGCCTTTAGGATGTTTACAATGCTTGTTGGTTTGTGCGGTGCAGGACAGAAACTTTGGCTGTAGTGCGCGATTTTACATTTTTTTACTGGAACGTCAAACGGTTCTGAAACTTTTTGCAATGTCTTTCTATACAAATTTTTTATTTTTCATAATTTTGGTAGAATTTTTGGGGTACCAGAAGTATGGTGAATGTTCATATTGCTGCAGACTGTTCTGTTTTTGATAGATTCTGGTTTTGATGCATAGTTTGCTTGTTTTGATGAAACTATCAATTTCTATCAGTGGATTAAGCCATGGAAAAGTTATATTATAGTAGACACAATGAAAAAAAATATTAATTGGTTTGCAACAATACTTAGAGTAGTGATTTGATTTATTATACTAACGGATCTTACTGAGTTTTCTATTGAACTTTTGTATGGATGAAGAGTGTTTGATGATCGAGAAGGTCTCGATATGAGGAAAAGGAGGAGAGGCAAGAGCTCAAGCCTGGGGATGCCCAAGGCACCCCAAGTAAATATTCAAGGAGACTCAAGTGTCTAAGCTTGGGGATGCCCCGGAAGGCATCCCCTCTTTCTTCAACAAGTATTGGTATGTTTTCGGATTCGTTTCGTTCATGCGATATGTGCAAATCTTGGAGCGTCTTTTGCATTTAGTTTTCACTTTTCTTTTATGCACGATGCTAGTATGAGATAGTCCATGGTTGATTTATAGAATGCTAATTGCACTTCACTTAAATCTTTTGAGTATGGCTTTATAGAATGCTTCATGTGCTTCACTTGTATCATTTGAAGTTTGGATTGCCTGTTTCTCTTCACATAGAAAACTGCCATTTGTAGAATGCTCTTTTGCTTCACTTATATTTGTTAGAGGGTGGGCATATATTTTTTTAGAAAGAATTAAACTCTCTTGCTTCACTTATATCTATTTAGAGAGATGACATGAATTGGTCATTCACATAGTTAGTCATAAAATCCTACATAAAACTTGTAGATCACTGAATATGATATGTTTGATTCCTTGCAATAGTTTTGCGATATAGATATGATAATATGTGGGAGGTTCTAATAAATGGTTGTGTTTAGTAAGGATATTGGTGTTAAGGTTTGTGAATCCCGAAGCATGCACGTATGGTCTCCTAACTATGTAACCAAATTGGCGCGCATTGTATTTTGATTGTTTATCTTTGCGTGAAGGTCAGGGGCGCGCGATGGTTAACTCCTACCAACCTCCCCCCTAGGAGCATGCGTAGTAGTACTTTGCTTCAAGGGCTAATAAACTTTTGCAATAATTATATGAGTTCTTTATGACTAATGTGAGTCCATGGATTATACGCACTATCACCCTTCCATCATTGCTAGCCTCTTCGGTACCGTGCATTGCCCTTTCTCACCTCGAGAGTTGGTGCAAACTTTGCCGGTGCATCCAAACCCCGTGATACAGTACGCTCTATCACACATAAGCCTCCTTATATCTTCCTCAAAATAGCCATCATACCTACCTATCATGGCATTTCCATAGCCATTCCGAGATATATTGCCATGCAACTTCCATCATCATCATATACATGACTTGAGCATTCATTATCATATTGCTTTGCATGATCATAAGATAGCTAGCATGATGTTTTCATGGCTTGTCCATTTTTTGATATCTTTGCTATGCTAGATCATCGCACATCCCGGTACACCGCCGAAGGCATTCATATAGAGTCATATTTTTGTTCTAGATATCGAGTTGTAATCTTGAGTTGTAAGTAAATAAAAGTGTGATGATCATCATTATTAGAGCATTGCCCCAGTGAGGAAACGATGATGGAGACTATGATTCCCCCACAAGTCGGGATGAGTCTCCGGACTTTATGAAAAATAAAAGAGGCCACAGAAGCCCAAATAAAAAAGAGAGGCCAAAGAAGCCCACCAAAAAAAAGGGCAACCTGGTGCATGTAGCTCCCGCTTGCGCAGGGTCCGACCACTTTGGGTCTATAGTACGCAGCCTTTCCCTACATTTCTGTAAGAGGCTGTTTCCAGGACTTGAACCCATGACCTCATGGTCACAAGGCAGCAGCTTTACCACTGCGCCAAGGCTCCCCTTCAAAGAAGCCCACCAAGAAAAAATTAAAAAAGGGAGAAAATTAAAAAAATGAGAGAAAAAGACAGAAGGGGCAATGTTACTATCCTTTTACCACACTTGTGCTTCAAAATAGCACCATGTTCTTCATATAGAGAGTCTCTTGAGTTATCACTTTCATATACTAGTGGGAATTTTCATTATAGAACTTGGCTTGTATATTACGAGATGGGCTTCCTCAAATGGCCGAGGTCTTCATGAGCAAGCAAGTTGGATGCACACCCACTTAGTTTCAGTTTGAGCTTTCATACACTTGTAGCTCTAGTGCATACGTTGCATGGCAATCCCTACTCCTCGCATTGACATCAATTGATGGGTATCTCCATAGCCCGTTGATTAGCCGCGTCGATGTGAGAATTTCTCCCTTTTTTGTCTTCTCCACACAACCTCCACCATCATACTCTATTCCAGCTATAGTGATATATCCATGGCTTGCGCTCATGTATTGCGTGAAAGTTGAAAAGGATGAAGCGCGTTAAAAAGTATGAACCAATTGCTTGGCTGACACCGGGATAGGCATGAGGGGTACCTTGTGTTAAGAAAAGGGAGCATACAAGACTATATGATTTTGTAGGGATAATGTTCTGTAAGCATTTCTATTTTTAAAGGCATGATTGTTTGTTGGGATGCCCGAAGTATTATTGTTTCTATGTCAAATGATAGACTATTGCTTTGAATCACTCGTGTCTTAATATTCATGCCATGATTAGATTACCTGATCAAGATTATGCTAGGTAGCATTCCACATCAAAAATTATCTTTTTTATCATTTACCTACTCGAGGACGAGTAGGAATTAAGCTTGGGGATGCTGATACGTCTCCGCCGTATCTACAATTTTTGATTGTTCCATGCCAATATTCTACAACTTTCATATAGTTTTGGCAACTTTTTATATTATTTTTAGGACTAACATATTGATCCAGTGCCCAGTGCCAGTTCTTGTTTGTTGCATATTTTATGTTTCGCAGAAAACCCATATCAAACAGAGTCCAAATGGGATAAAAACGGACGGAGAATATTTTTGGAATATTTTGACATCTGGGAGGAAGAATCAACGTGAGACGATGCCCGAGGGGGCCACGAGGCAGGGGGGCGCGCCCCTGACCCTCGTGGGCACCCCATAAGGCGGTTACTGCTCTTCTTTGGCCGCAAGAAAGCTAATTTTCGGAAAAAATCTTGGCGAAGGTTTCAATCCAATCGGAGTTACGGATCTCCAGATATATAAGAAACGGTGAAAGGGCAGAATCAGAGAGCGCAAAAATAGAGAGAGACAGAGAGACAAACCCAATCTCGGAGGGGCTCTCGCCCCTCCCATGCCATGGGAGCCAAGGACTAGAGGGGAAACCCTTCTCCCATCTAGGGAGAAGGTCATGGAAGAAGAAGAAGAAGGGGGGATCTCTCCCCCTTGCTTCCGGTGGCGCCGGAACACCGCCGGGGGCCATCATCATCACCGCGATCTTCACCAACACCTCCGCCATCTTCACCAACATCTCCATCACGTTCCCCCATCTATATTCAGCGGTCCAATCTCCCGCAACCCGTTGTACCCTCTACTGGAACATGGTGCTTTATGCTTCATATTATTATCCAATGATGTGTTGCCATCCTATGATGTCTCAGTAGATTTTCTTTGTCCTATCAGTGATTGGTGAATTGCTATTATTGGTTTAATTTGCTTGTGGTTATGTTGTTGTCCTATTGTGCCCTCCGTGTCGCGCAAGCGTGAGGGATTCCCATTGTAGGGTGTTGCAATACGTTCATGATTCGCTTATAGTGGGTTGCTTGAGTAAGGGGGTTGTGGCGTATAGGATAAAGGGGACTTGATGCTTTAATGCTATGGTTGGGTTTTACCTTAATGATCTTTAGTAGTTGCGGATGCTTGCTAGAGTTCCAATCATAAGTGCATATGATCCAAGAAGAGAAAGTATGTTAGCTTATGCCTCTCCCACATAAAACTTGCTATCGGTCTAGTAGAGTAGTCAATTGCTTAGGGACAATTCCACAACTCCTACCACCACTTTTCCGCACTCACTATATTTACTTATTTGCTTCTTTATCTAAACAGCCCCTAGTTTTTATTTACGTTCTCTTTATTATCTTGCAAACCTATCCAACAACACCTACAAAGTACTTCTAGTTTCATACTTGTTCTAGGTAAAGCGAACGTCAAGCGTGCATAGAGTTGTATCGGTGGTCGATAGAACTTGAGGGAATATTTGTTCTACCTTTAGCTCCTCGTTGGGTTCGACACTCTTACTTATCGAAAGAGGCTGCAATTGATCCCCTACACTTGTGGGTTATCAAGGCTCACTAGGGAGATGTTGTGGTCTATGTATTCACACATGTATTATGGTTTCTGGTTAATACAATTATAGCATGAACAATAGACAATTATCATGAGCAAGGAAATATAATAATAACCATTTTATTATTACCTCTAGGGCATATTTCCAACATAATATTCATTCAGGCACATACCTTATCATGCCCGATGACATTTATGCATACTGGGAGCGGACACGATCCCCAGAGCCTGAGCGTGAGCCATCACCTGATCCATATCAGGAGTCTATTTATTAATGGGATCCACAGGAGCTCGCTAACCAGTGGAACCCCGAGGATCCTCCTCAGTACACTGGAGAGGACTCCTTTGATCCATGGGCTTAGACCAACTTAGGCCAAAAGCCTAAGCTTGGGGGAGTACGTATTTCTCACCTACATTACATTCATGTTCACACACTCCTTCTAGTTGTCGGTGTTCATACTTTTTCATTGTACTATCCATGCTAGTTTATTTTCTTTTCCTGCTTTCTTCTTGTGTGTTTGGAAAAACTTTGAGAAAAAACAAAAAAAATTAGTTATAGATTTTGGCTAGTTTACTTTCCATGCTTGTAGTAGTAGTATAAAAGAAAAATCCAAAAAGATTTCCTATTCTTCTTTTGCTTGTTGGGAGCTTTCCCGTGTAAATAGTTTTTCTCGTTCTTTGAAATTCTTTTCTTTTCTTTGGGGGCTGAGAGGAGAAGACCACGATGAAAATGTTGAGTGGATCTCATAGGCATTATTGTTGATCTAACAAAGAGCCCATTTTACCCTGTCTTCTCCTTTGAATTAAATGTTTGCCTATTCCAGCTTAGTCGAATGCACGTGCACTATTATTATTATCCACACCGTTCGGTCATGCAAGTGGAAGGCAATAATGACGATATATGATGAAATGATTGAGATGAGGAAAAGCTGGTATGAACTCGACCTATCTTGTTTTTGTAAATATGATTAGTTCATTGCTCCTGATTCAGCCTATTATGAATGAAACATGTTTGCAATGACAATTAGAGATTATAGTTACTCATTCCATGCATAATAAGCTAGGAGTTTATAATGGTTTACCTTGCGTGCCAACATGTTACTAAAATGGTTGTGATGTAGTATGATAGGATGGTATCCTCCTTTGAATGATTCAAGTGGCTTGACTTGGCACATGTTCACGCATGTAGTTGAAACAAAATCAACATAGCCTGCATGATATTTATGTTCATGGTGATTTATATCCTACTCATGCTTGTACTCATTGTTGGTTATTCTTAATGCATGTTTATGACTGTGTCGCTCTCTATTTGGTCGCTTCCCAGTCTCTTTCTAGCTTTCACATGTACTAAGCGGGAATACTGCTTGTGCATCCACTTCCTTAAACCCCAAAGTTGTTCCATATGAGTCCACCATACCTACCTATATGCGGTATTTACCTGCCGTTCCAAGTAAATTTGCATGTGCCAAACTCCAAACCTTCAAATGAAATTCTGTTTTGTATGCTCGAATCGCTCATGTAGCAACTAGGGTTGTCTATATCTTCCATGCTAGGTGGGTTATTCTCATGATGAGTGGACTCCGCTCATCATTCACGAGAAAATGGCCGGTAACCGAGATGCCCAGTCCCATGCTCAAAGCAAATCAAAATAATTGCAAACAAAACTCCCCTAGGATTGTTGTTAGTTGGACGGTACCTGTTGTTTTGGACCAGCCATGGAATGTGCCTGTTGGTGATGGGGGAGTATAAACTTTACCATTCTGTTTGGGAATTGCCTATAATGTATGTAGCATGGAAGATATCGAGATCTCTTGGTTGTTATGTTGACAATGAAAGTATGCCGCTCAAAATATTATTTATCTCTGTTTCAAAACTCGAGTTCTGGCACCTCTGCAAATCTCTGCTTCCCTCTACGAAGGGCCTATCTATTTACTTTTATGTTAAGTCATCATCCTCTTATAAAAAGCACCAGTTGGAGAGCACCACTTTCATTTGTATGCATTGTTATTAATTGATATTGAGTATGACTATGACTGGATCTCTTTCACCATGAATTGCAATGTCTAGTCAGTCCTTGATCTTCAGAGGTGCTCTGCATTTATGTTTTGCGGTCTTAGAAAGGGCTAGCGAGATACCATCTTGTTATATCATATCATGATTGTTTTGAGAAAGTGTTGTCATCTGAGATTTATTATTATTACTCGCTAGTTGATTATGCCATTGATATGAGTAAATGTGAGACCTAAATGTTACTGTGAATATGGTTAGTTCATAATCTTTGCTGAAAACTTGAATGTTGGCTTTACATATTTGCAACAACAAGATCAAACAGAGTTTGTAAAAGTTTTTCTTTATCACTTTCAGTTTGTCAACTGAATTGCTTGAGGACAAGCTATGGGTTAAGCTTGGGGGAGTTGATATGTCTCCAACGTATCTACTTTTCCAAACTCTTGTGCCCTTGTTTTGGACTCTAACTTGCATGATTTGGATGTAACTAACCCGAACTAACGTTGTTTGTAGTAGAATTGCCATGGTGTTATTTTTGTGCAGAAATAAAAGTTCTCTGAATGACCCCATGAAGGAAATATGCCCTAGAGGCAATAATAAAGTTATTATTTATTTCCTTAATTCATGATAAATGTTTATTATTCATGCTAGAATTGTATTAACCGGAAACTTAGTACATGTGTGAATACATAGACAAAACATATAGTCCCTAGTATGCCTCTACTTGACTAGCTCGTTAATCAAAGATGGTTATGTTTCCTAACCATAGACATGTGTTGTCATTTGATGAACGGGGTCATATTTTGCATGTCTATGTTTTTGTAGATCAATGGCATGTGCTACCGTTCCTTTGAATTTTAATGCGTTCCTAGAGAAAGCTAAGTTGAAAGATGATGGCAGCAACTACACGGACTGGGCCTGTAACTTGAGGATTATCCTCATTGCTGCACAGAAGAATTACATCCTGGAAACACCGCTAGGTGCCAGGCCTGCTGCAGATGCTCTGATGATGTTAAGAACGTCTGGCAGAGCAAAGCTGATGACTACTCGATAGTTCAGTGTGTCATGCTTTACGGCTTAGAATCAGGACTTCAAAGACGTTTTGAACGTCATGGAGCATATGAGATGTTCCAAGAGTTGAAGTTAATATTTCAAGAAAATGCTCGAGTTGAGAGATATGAAGTCTCCAACAAGTTCTACAGCTGCAAAATGGAGGAGAATCGTTCTGTCAGTGAACACATACTCAAAATGTCTGGGTATCATAATCACTTGACTCAGTTGGGAGTTGATCTTCCAGTTGATTGTGTTATTGACAGAGTTCTTCAATAAGTGCCACCAAGCTATAGAGACTTCGTGATGAACTATAATATGCAAGGGATGAACAAGACTATTCCCGAGCTCTTTGCGATGCTAAAGGCCACGGAGGTAGAAATCAAAAAGGAGCATCAAGTGTTGATGGTCAATAAGACCACTAGTTTCAAGAAAATTGCAAAGGGAAGAAAGGTAACTTGAAGAAGAACGGCAAAAAGGTTGCTGCTCAGAAGAAGAAACCCAAGTCTGGACCTTAGCCTGAAACTGAGTGCTTCTACTGCAAAGGGACTGGTCAATGGAAGCGGAATTGCCCCAAGTATTTGGTGGATAAGAAGGATTGGAAAGTGAAAGGTATATTTGATATACATGTTATTGATGTGTACTTAACTAATGCTCGCAGTAGTGCCTGGGTATTTGATACTGGTTCTGATGCGTAGGTAAGAACGGTTCTTGCTAGAAGCCCGTAGCAGCCACGTAAAACTTGCAACAACAAAGTAGAGGACGTCTAACTTGTTTTTGCAGGGCTTGCTGTGATGTGATATGGTCAGGCATGATGTGATATAAATTGTTGTTTGAGATGATCATGTTTTGTAACAAAGTTATCGGCAACTGGTAGGAGCCATATGGTTGTCGCTTTATTGTATGCAATGTAATCGCCATGTAATTGTTTTATTTTATCACTAAGCGGTGGCGATAGTCGTAGTAACAATAGGTGGCGAGAAGACAATGATGCTATGATGGAGATCAAGGTGTCACGCCGGTGACGTTGGAGATCATGACGATGCTTCGGTGATGGAGATCATGAGCACAAGATGATGATGGCATACCATGTCACATATTTTGATTGCATGTGATGTTTATCCTTTATGCATCTTATTTTTCTTGGAACATTGGTAGCATTATAAGATGATCCCTTACTAAATTTCAAGGTACAAGTGTTGTCCCTGAGTATGCACCGTTGCTACAGGTCGTCGTGCCGAGACACCACGTGATGATCGGGTGTGATAAGCTCTACGTTCAAATACAATGGGTGCAAGCCAGTTTTGCACCGCAGAATACTCGGGTTAAACTTGACAAGCCTAGCATATGCAGATATGGCCTCGGAACACTGAGACCGAAAGGTCGAGCGTGAATCATATAGTAGATATGATCAACATAGTGATGTTCACCATTGAAAACTACTCCATCTCACATGATGATCGGACATGGTTTAGTTGATTTGGATCACGTGATCACTTAGATGATTAGAGGGATGTTTATCTAAGTGGGAGTTCTTAACTAATATGATTAATTGAACTTTAATTTATCATGAACTTAGTACCTGATAGTATTTTGCATGTCTGTGTTGTTGTAGATCAATGGCCCGTGCTACCATTCCTTTGAATTTTAATGCGTTCCTAGAGAAAGCTAAGTTGAAAGATGATGGCAGCAACTACACGGACTGGGTCCATAACTTGAGGATTATCCTCATTGCTGCACAGAAGAATTACATCCTAGAAGCATCGCTAGGTGCCAGGCCTCCTGCAGATGCTACTGACGATGTTAACAACGTCTAGCAGAGCAAAGCTGATGACTACTCGATAGTTCAGTGTGCCATGCTTTACTGCTTAGAATCGGGACTTCAAAGGCATTTTGAACGTCATGGAGCATATGAGATGTTCCAAAAATTGAAGTTAATATTTCAAGCAAATGCTCGAGTTGAGAGATATGAAGTCTCCAACAAGTTCAACAACTGCAAAATGGAGGAGAATAGTTCTGTCAATGAACACATACTCAAAATGTCTGGGTATCATAATCACTTGACTCAACTGGGAGTTGATCTTCCAGTTGATTGTGTCATTGACAGAGTTCTTAAATCACTGCCACCAAGCTATAAAGGCTTCGTGATGAACTATAATATGCAAGGGATGAACAAGACTATTCCCGAGCTCTTCGCGATGCTAAAGGCCGCGGAGGTAGAAATAAAAAAGGAGCATCAAGTGTTGATGGTCAATAAGACCACTAGTTTCAAGAAAAAAAGGGCAAAGGAAAGAAAGGGAACTTCAAGAATAACGGCAAAAAAGGTTGCTGCTCAAGAGAAGAAACCCAAGTCTGGACCTAAGCCTGAAACTGAGTGCTTCTACTACAAAGGGACTGGTCACTGGAAGCAGAACTGCCCCAAGTATTTGGCGGATAAGAAGGATGGCAAAGTGAAAGGTATATTTGATATACATGCTATTGATGTGTACTTAACTAATGCTCGAAGTAGCGCCTAGGTATTTGGTACTGGTTCTGTTGCTCATATTTGCAACTCGAAATAGGGGCTGCAGATTAAGCAAAGATTGTCTAAGGACGAGGTGACGATGCGCGTGGGAAATGGTTCCAAAGTCGATGTGATCGCGGTCGGCACGCTACCTCTACATCTACCATCGGGATTAGTTTTAGACCTGAATAATTGTTATTTGGTGCCAGCGTTGAGCATGAACATTATATTTGGATCTTGTTTGATGCGAGACGGTTATTCATTTAAATCAGAGAATAATGGTTGTTCTATTTATATGAACAATATCTTTTATGGTCATGCACCCTTGCTGAGTGGTCTATTTTTATTGAATCTCGATAGTCGTGATACACATATTCATAGTGTTGAAGCCAAAAGATTGAAGTTTAATAATGATACTACAACTTATTTGTGGCACTGTCGTTTGGGTCATATCGGTGTAAAGCAAACGAAGAAACTCCATGCTGATGGACTTTTGGAATCACTTGATTATGAATCACTTGGTGCTTGTGAACCGTGCCTTATGGGCAAGATGACTAAAACTCCGTTCTCTGGAACAACGGAAAGAGCTACTGGCTTGTTGGAAATAATGCATACCGATGTATGCAGTCCAATGAGTATTGATGCTCGTGGTGGGTATCACTATTTTCTTACCTTCATAGATGATTTGAGCAGATATGGTTATATCTACTTAATGAAGCATAAGTCTGAAACATTTGAAAAGTTCAAAGAATTTCAGAGTGAAGTGGAAAATCATCGTAACAAGAAAATAAAGTTTCTACGATCTGATCGTGGAGGAGAATATTTAAGTGATGAGTTTGGACTTCATTTGAAACAACATGGGATAGTTTCACAATTAACGCCACGTGGAACACCACAGCGAAATGGTGTGTCCAAACGTCATAATGGTACTTTATTAGATGGTGTGATCTATGATGTCTCTTACTGATTTACCGCTATCGTTTTGGGGTTATGCTTTAGAGACGGATGCATTCACTTTAAATAGGGCACCATCAAAATCCGCTGAGACGACACCTTACGAATTGTGGTTTGGCAAGAAACCAAAGTTGTTGTTTCTTAAAATTTCAGGCTCCGATGCTTATGTGAAAAAGCTTCAACCTGATAAGCTCGAACCCAAATTGGAGAAGTGGGTCTTCATAGGATACCCAAAGGAAACTGTTGGGTACACCTTCTGTCACAGATCCCAAGGCAAAATCTTTGTTGCTAAGAATGGATCCTTTCTAGAGAAGGAGTTTCTCTCAAAAGAAGTGAGTGGAAGGAAAGTAGAACATGATGAGTTAGTTGTACCTTCTCCCTTATTGGAAAGTAGTTCATCACAGAAATCAGTTCCCATGATTCCTACACCAATTAGTGAGGAAGCTAATGATGATGATCATGAAGCTTCAGATCAAATTACTACAGAACCTCGTAGGTCTTCCAGAGTAAGATCCGCACAAGAGTGGTACGGTAATCCTGTTTTGGGAGTCATGTTACTAGACCATGATGAACCTACGAACTATGAGGAAGCGATGATGAGCCCAGATTCTGCGAAATGGCTAGAGGCCATGAAATCTGAGATGGGATCCATGTATGAGAACAAAGTGTGGACTTTGGTGGACTTGCCCGATGATTGGCACGCCATAGAAAATAAATGGATCTTCAAGAAGAAGACCGATGCAGACGGTAATGTTACTGTTTACAAAGCTCGACTTATTGCGGAAGGTTTTCGACAAGTTCAAGGAGTTGACTACTGAGGGAGTCTTGGATTAGGGGGTGTCCGGATGGCCGGACTATAGCCTTTGGCCGGACTCCTGGACTATGAAGATACAAGATTGAAGACTTCGTCCTGTGTCCGGATGGGACTTTCCTTGGCGTGGAAGGCAAGCTTGGCGATACGGATGTGTAGATCTCCTATTATTGTAACTGACTCTATGTAACCCTAACCCTCTTTGGTGCCTATATAAACTGGAGGGTTTTAGTCCGTAGGACGAACAACAATCATACCATAGGCTAGCTTCTAGGGTTTAGCCCCTCTGATCTCGTGGTAGATCTACTCTTGTACTACCCATATCATCAATATCAATCAAGCAGGAGTAGTGTTTTACCTCCATCGAGAGGGCCCGAACTTGGGTAAAAACATCGTGTCCCTTGTCTCCTGTTACCATCCGCCTAGATGCACAGTTCGGGACCCCCTACCCGAGATCCGCCGGTTTTGACACCGACATTGGTGCTTTCATTGAGAGTTCCTCTGTGTCGTCATCTTTAGGCCCGATGGCTCCTCCGATCATCAACAATGATGCGGTCCAGGGTGAGACTTTTCTCCCCGGACAGATCTTTGTATTCGGCGGCTTTGCACTGCGGGCCAATTCGCTTGGCCATCTGGAGCAGATTGAAAGCTACGCCCCTGGCCATCACGTCAGATTTGGAAGTTTGAACTACATGGCTGACGTCCGCGGAGACTTGATCTTCGACGGGTTCGAGCCACAGCCAAGCGCGCCGCACTGTCACGATGGGCATGATCTAGCTCTGCCGCCGGACAGTGCCCTGGAGGCCACACCAGTGTCCGCTCCGACCCTTAGCTCGGAGCCGACTGCGCCGATCGAGGACGGGTGGCTGGACACCGCCTCGGGAGCTGCTATCCCTATGGTGATTGAGCCGAACACCAACCCTGTCCTTTGCGAAGCTCGTGACTCCAAGGTGTCAGACTCCTCTTCGGACTCCGAACCTTCCGCGCCCCTGCCAATCAAATCCGATTGGGTGCCGATCATGGAGTTCACCACCGCGGACATCTTTCAACACTCGCCCTTTGGCGACATCCTGAATTTACTGAAGTCTCTCTCCTTATCAGGAGAGCCCTGGCCAGATTATGGTCAGCAAGGTTGGGATGCGGACGACGAAGAAATTCAAAGCCCACCCACCACCCACTTCGTAGCCACTGTCGAAAGTTTAAACGACGTGCTCGATTTCGACTACGAAGACATCGACAGTATGGACGACGATGTAGGAGATAAGCATGAACCAGCACCTATAAGGCACTGGACAACCACCTCATCTCACGATGTATACATGGTGGACACACCTAAAGGAAGTGACGACGAGGGACAACGAGACGCCACGAGGGATCATTCCCTCGAAAAGTAGTCAAAACAGCGACGTAAGCGCCGCTCAAAATCCCGCCTCGACAAAGACAGCAGCCATACAGACCCAGCCATAGAGCAGGGCGAACTAGTGGACGACGAACATGCTATCGAGCAACCGTCCGAACAGGACAATATGGATAGACAATCCGTCCCCGGCGAAGATAACAGTCCGGACGATCTCACGCCGGACAAGTTGCTGGAGCAGAAGAACCTCCACAAAAGGCTCGTCGCCACTACGCGTAGCCTGAAAAAGCAGAAGTGGAGGCTCAAAAAAGCGGAAGATGCGCTCAGAATCAGATGGAGCAAAGTACTCAACACCGCAGAAAAATACGGCGATAGTCGTCGAACAAAGAGCTACCCGAAGCGAAAACTGCTGCCCGAATTTGATGAGGAGGCCGTAGAGCCCCCACAATCAAAGAACAAGGAGACCACCCGGTCGGATAGACGACCACATGGCAAAAATAGAGCGGCAAACGGCGCCGCACACAAGCCGGCACGCGATCCGCACACAGATTCGCATCAAAAAGATGGCCCAGTTAGATCTATCTACGGGCCAAGAAAGCAAGCTCTAGTAAGCAATGCAACACATCAAGTATCCGAATATTACGGTACACCTAAATATAGGGGTGCCGCACACCCCTTATGTTTCACCGATGAGGTTTTGGATTATGAATTTCCAACGGGATTCAAGCCCGTAAACATAGAGGCATACGACGGAACAACAGACCCTGGAGTCTGGATTGAGGATTACATCCTCCACATACACATGGCTAGAGGAGATGGCCTCCACGCCATAAAATACTTACCCCGTCAAGCTCAAAGGGCCAGCCCGGCATTGGCTTAAAAGGCTCCCCGAAAACACCATTGGAAGTTGGGAAGAGCTCGAGGATGCTTTTCAGGCAAATTTTCAAGGGACCTATGTCCGACCTCAGGATGCAGACGATTTAAGTCACATAACTCAACAACCCGGAGAGTCAGCCCGAAAATTCTGGAATAGATTCCTTACTAAAAAGAACCAAATAGTCGACTGTCCGGACGCCGAAGCCTTAGCAGCTTTCAAACACAACGTCCGAGACGAATGGCTCGCTAGACACCTCGGCCAAGAAAAGCCAAGAACAATGGCCGCATTAACAAGCCTCATGACCCGCTTTTGCGCGGGAGAGGATAGTTGGCTGGCAAGATGCAGTACCAGCGACCCAAGTACATCCTAAGTCAGGGATGGAAACGGGAAACCGTGACGCAGCAAGGACCAGCGCCGGAACAAGGGAAACAGCCCGAAGAACACGACAGTCAACGCCGGATTCAAAAGCTCTCGGCAGAATCATAAAAAACTGCCCCTTAAGGATAACAGGGACGAGCTATCTAACTTAAACAAAATCTTGGACAAGATATGCCAAATCCACAGTACTCCCGAGAAGCCTGCAAACCATACCCATAGAGATTGTTGGGTCTTCAAGTAGTCCGGCAAACTCAACGCCGAACACAAGGGGCTCGACACACCAAGCGAGGACGACAACGAACCCCACATGCAAAGCACCGGAAAACAAAAGAATTTCCCACAAGAAGTCAAAACAGTAAACTCACTTCGCGTGACAAAAGGGAAAATAGAGCGGCGCCCATAGAGGTACGCGCCATACGGCCTATCCCAGAGGTGTCCCGCCACTGGTTGTTAAAACCAATCACCTTCGACCATCAGGATAACTCCAGAAGTATCCGGAATACAGGATGGACTGCCTTGATATTAAATCCGATAATTGATGGACTCCAATTTACACAAGTCCTAATGGACGGCGGCAGTAATATAAACCTGCTATACCAGGACACAATCCGCAAAATGGGGATAGACCCAACCAAAATGCGCCATAGCAACACTTCCTTTCAAGGGGTAATGCCAGGCCCATATGCCCATTGTACGGGCTCTCTACTGCTAGAAGTTGTGTTCGGCTCGCCCGACAACTTCCGCCGCGAAAAGTTAACCTTCCACCTCGCCCCGTTCCCAAGTAGCTACCAAGTACTACTAGGACGCGAAGCTTTCGCCCGCTTTATCGCAATACCGCATTATGCATCCCTTACACTTAAAATGCCCGGTCCGCGAGGCATCATCTCCTTAAAGGGAAATACCGAGTGTTCCTCGAGCGCGGAAGATGGTGTGAGTGCCTTGACAGCCACACACTAAGCCGGCTTCACCGATGAAAGCACCTAAACAGGTCGTTCAGACCCCGGACACGGTTAGACGAGTCCGGCGCAAACATACAAGGGCTTACTAGCCGCATACCCCTGTACAAGGGGCTCCGCGCATGTACAACAAGAGACAATAAAGCTCAATTTTATTTGTTTTTTGAATCGTACTTTGTTTATTTAACATAACGTACATTTCCGCATGATCTTTTTCAACTAAGTTCCTCTCTTTTACAGATGAACACCGTGCTACACCCGTCCAGGATACGGCACAACGGAGACACAGGCACAGACGTGTAGTAGGGACCCGTGACAAGGATTCTTTTCAGATTAAGACCCTGCGTAAACCTTTTTTACTGTCTGTTGTTGATACACATCCCCTGGTTTCTTGCCATAACCAAGGAGGAGGCTGGTGTTTTGGCATGGGCCACATCAGAATTTTGCGCGTACCTGGACACCACGGGCTTATTACCAAGGGCGTTGTTCGGCCCGTTTTCATAAAGACCGAATACCTTAGGGAGTGTTCGGCGTCTCGAGTTAGGCCTTATATGCATCAGCTCCGAATCATGTCTTTGGTAAAATATTGGGTTTGCCCGGCTCCTGTGTTTTGCTACCTTACGTTCCGCTCTATCGGCTAAGGCGGCACCAGGAGAACTACTGCGATGTGCCCCGGTTCGGCCAGGCGAGCACCTCAGTAGAGAAAGCCGAAAACTGACTGTCATGATATAGCGTGAGACTAGTCAACCACTCGATGACCCGCCGGAATCTATAGGATTTCTTTGCATTGACGAAGGGCCGTTTCCCGGTCAGGCACATACGCGCCCCGAATTCGGGTGAGCGCGGTGCCCCTAGGGGCTATATAGTAGCCCCACTGTCAAACTCCTATGGCTAAGTGAAAGTGATAAAGCATTATAGTCCGGTTGCCTAGTTTGCTGCGCTACCACCTCCTTTATAGGACCAAGACGTTGGATCAAGTGTGAAAATGCGCCTTTTGCAAACACCCCCGCATTATATGCGTGGGGGCTGAAGCCGAAGACTGCCATCTTTCAGGTTATATATACATATACATTAACAACCGCACAGGAGGCATTTTAATTCTTGAAAGGCACAAGTATAAAAAGCTTTTATATTCCATCGATACATTGTTTCACAATAATACATGTTATTCGAACATAATATCCTTCGAGCACAGCGTCTCTATTAAACAAGCGCCCTCCAGAACTTCCTGAAAATAGTGCTCGACAGGTACTTGGCTTCCGTCCGAACCTTGGGATGCAACATCCGTGGCCTTCATCTCCGCCCAGTATGTCTTGACACAGGCAAGAGCCATCCGCGCACCCTCTATGCATGCCGACTTCCTCATTGCATTGATATGCGGCACTGCACCAAGGAACTGCTGCACCAAGCCAAAATAACTCTTTGGCTCGGGCCTTTTCGGCCACAAAAGACTCACGACATCCTTCATGTCAAGTCTGGATAACCTATTCAGCTCCGCCCATTCGGCCAAGCGATCGGTTAATGGAAGTGGGTGCTCTGGATTATGGAACTGCGACCAAAAAACCTTTTCCATTTCATGATCCTTTTGGTCTCGGAAGTGTTCGGCCGTGTCCGCGGCACTTGCCGCCAAGTCCAGATAAGCATCCTCCGCACTCCACAGCCGGTCCAACCGAGCATATCTAGGATCCATGAATTTCCTCCGCAGCAGAAAGGGCTTTCCAGCCGTGATATCTCCGGCCTGACGCAGCTCCTCCTTCATAGCTCTCATCGCAGAGCGAGCATCCTTGGCCTCGGTAGTGGCCTTCTTCAGGTCCTCTTGCACCGCTCGATCTTCTTTTTCAAGAATCTTGCAGCGGTCGGCAGCATTCTTCAACTTCACGGCCATCTCGGCCATTTCCTTCTTGCTTCGGCAGTGAGCAGCCTGTTCGGCTTTTAGCTCTTCGGCCGCCTTTAAGGCAGCCGCATCACTCTTTCTGGCCTGCTCCTTGGCTCGGGCGAGCTCCGCCCGAAGGTTTTCCATGGCAGCGGCCCCATCTGCATCAAGCATACATGTTGTAAGGCACGGGCATCAAGCTCCCTTACCGGGTGTCCGCGGAGAAATTGCATACCTTGTGACTCGTCAAGCCGCTTATTAACAAGCGCGATGTCGGCATCTGCCACGTCAAGTTGCCGCTTTAGTTCGGCAAATTCATCAGTCCGGCTAGCCACCGGAACCTTCACCACCTACATAGGAAGGGCGACACATTATACCTGGGATTACGATCCTCGGCGCGCTATCATTTTTGACAACACACCGAGCCTCAGGGGAGACTATCTACATAGGGCGCATTTTATATGCGGAACTGTCAGAAGGTACATCATTTTGCGTACCTCAAAACCTGTCAGTAAACTTCTGACGGCTTCGTGCAATCCGCTCTCAGCGGATGAAATCCTTTCAATCACCGTACCCATTAATGCACGGTGATCTTCTGAGATAGACGCTCGCCCGAGCAGATCCTTCAGCTCCTCCGACCGTACACAAGGTGGTGTCGGACTCGTCCGATGGCCTTTTCGAAGGACGGACACGGAGGGCTTTGAGGGGACATACGCCTGCCTTCCGGCCCCGCCGGACTCGGAGAAACCCTCCGCGACGACACCTCAGGGTCGCCCGCCTCGCAAGACGGTACGGCAGGGGGAGGCGTTTCGCTCTCCATCATCTCCGGACGAAGATCCCCCGAAGATGAGCTCTGCTGAGAAGGGCTGAGATCCGAACTACAAGGTAAAATTTCGGTTATCTTCATCAGAAATAGGGCAGGGATATCCTTTCTTTTAAAAAAAACCCCTTTTTACTTACGGCTCGGTGGAGGGCTGATCCCCTTGGGGGCACAATCCGGCCGAGGCATCTCTCGGTGCAGGACCCTCTGACGAACATTTATTCCCCCGCTTTGAGACCATGGTCTCCGGGTCTTCAGAGGTGGTCCTATTCTTCCCTTGGATGGACGGATTCTCGATCCCTCCTTTCCTGACAGCCTCCTTCGCGGAGGCGGTAGCTTCCTTGTTCCCCCCTTCACCTTCTTCCGAAGGCGCAGCCTCAAGCATCCTGGTTAACACGGGATCCGGCGTGGTCTCAGGGAGGGGGGCCGGACACCTGATTAACTTTGCTTTCGCTATCCACTCATGTTCAGGGAACAGCTCTTTTAAAAGGCAAGTTCATGATAAATACGGGATAGCGTGTCTGGGTACAGGGCTACTTACTTCATTATCCGGGCGATTGCAGCTCAAACCTGCGTCCTCGGTCGAGTCCGGACACATCGCTTGTGATCTGAAGAAAAGCTTGTACATCTCCACGGGCATCGCGCCCATAAAATGTTGGAGAGCTCGTGGTCCCTCCGGGTTAAATTCCCACAGGCGGAGGGGGCGACGTTTGCAGGGCAGGATGCGATGAATCAGCATGACATGCGCTACTACGACCAGAGTAATCTCTCTCTCTAAGAGGTCTCGAATGCGGCCCTGCAACAAGGGCACGTCCTTGGACGGCCCCCAGTCAAGTACTTTATTGACCCATGACGCCAACCGCGGTGGAGGACCCGAGCGAAAGGCAGGTGGCGCTGTGATATAAAACCACTCTTGTTGCCATAAGCTGAGCTCCTCTTGAAAAGAGCCCTCGGGCCATGGAGCATCATCATTCTTGCTTATAACAACCCCTCCGCACTCTGCCTGCTGCCCCTTGATCATTTTCGGCTCTACTTTGAAGGTCTTGAGCCACAATCCGAAGTGAGGGGTAATGCGGAGGAAGGCTTCGCATACGACAATGAACGATGAGATGTGGAGGATTGACTCCGGATCCAAGTCATGAAATTCCAACCCATCGTAAAACATGAGCCCCCTCACAAAGGGGTCCATCGGGAAGCCTAGCCCCCGAAGAAAGTGAGATGCGAACACTACGCTTTCGCCAGGCTTGGGAGTGGGAATAACCCGCCCTTGGGCAGGCAGCCTATGCAAAATTTCGCCGGTTAGATACCTGGCATCTCTTAGCTTTAGCACGTCTTCTTCCGTAACGGAGGAAGGCATCCACCGGCCTTGCAGGTCGGAGCCAGACATCATCGAAGGTCTGAAATGCCTGAATCTGGAGCTTTGGGTGTTGGAACTCGAGGCGAGGGGCGGATTCGATTGAGATTGAAAGAAAGGAGTGGAGCCTTGGTCTCTTTATAAAGAGGTTGAATACCAAGAGCCTTCCCCGTGACCGTTCGGGACTCGCCTTCGATAGAGGAGACGTGCCAATGGGCACGACTAAGTTACTCGCGCCCATATTAATGAGAATCCCGGAATAAGGGGACACGATCTCTGCTTTGACGAGACGTGCCAAGGAAACCGCCTCGCTAAACGCGCTGAGGTGGGATAGTAAAAATGATTCGAATAAAGGCCTGGCCGTGGTGTGATGTCACGCCACAAAATACGTCAGCAGATTGAATTTGTGTAAATATTATTCTCTCTATGGTGGTATGCGGAACTTATTTTGCAGAGCCGGACACTATCCTTGTGTTCAAAATCTTCTATGAAGTATTCGGAGGAGGAACCCGCCTTGCAATGCCAAAGACAATATGCGCGCCGGACTCGTCATCATTGAAGCCTGGTTCAAGGGCTACTGAGGGAGTCCTGGATTAGGGGGTGTCCGGATGTCCGGACTATAGCCTTTGGCCGGACTCCTGGACTGAAGATACAAGATTGAAGACTTCGTCCCGTGTCCGGATGGGACTTTCCTTGGCGTGGAAGGCAAGCTTGGCGATACGGGTGTGTAGATCTCCTATTATTGTAACCGACTCTGTGTAACCCTAACCCTCTTCGGTGCCTATATAAACCGGAGGGTTTTAGTCCGTAGGACGAACAACAATCATACCATAGGCTAGCTTCTAGGGTTTAGCCCCTCTGATCTCGTGGTAGATCTACTCTTGTACTACCCATATCATCAATATCAATCAAGCAGGAGTAGGGTTTTACCTCCATCGAGAGGGCCCGAACCTGGGTAAAAACATCGTGTCCCTTGTCTCCTGTTACCATCCGCCTAGACGCACAGTTCGGGACCCCCTACCCGAGATCCGCCAGTTTTGACACCGACAACTACGATGAGACTTTCTCAGCAGTAGCAATGCTTAAGTCTGTCCGAATCATGTTAGCAATTGCTGCATTTTATGATTATGAAATTTGGCAAATGGATGTCAAAACTGTATTTGTGAATGGATTTCTGGAAGAAGAGTTGTATATGATGCAACCGGAAGGTGTTGTCGATCCGAAGGGAGCTAACAAAGTGTGCAAGCTCCAGCGATCCATTTATGGACTGGTGCAAGCCTCTCAGAGTTGGAATAAACGCTTTGATAGTGTGATCAAAGCATATGGTTTTATACAGACTTTTGGAGAAGCCTGTATTTACAAGAAAGTGAGTGGGAGCTTTGTACCATTTCTAATCTTATATGTAGATGACATAATGTTGATTGGAAATGATATAGAATTGCTAGATAGCATAAAGGGATACCTAAATAAGACTTTTTCTATGAAAGACCTCGGAGAAGCTGCTTACATATTGGGATCAAGATCTATAGAGATAGATCAATACGCTTAATTGGACTTTCACAAAGCACATACCTTGATAAAGTTTTGAAGAAGTTCAAAATGGATCAGTCAAAGAAAGGGTTCTTGCATGTGTTACAAAGTGTGAAGTGGAGTCAGACTCAAAGCTCGACCACCGCAGAAGATAGAGAAAATGAAAGTCATTCCCTATGCTTCAGCCATATGTTCTATCATGTATGCAATGATGTGTACCAGACCTGATGTATGTCTTGCTATAAGCATAGCAGGGAGGTATCAAAGTAATCCTGGAGTGGAGCACTGGACATCAGTCATGAACATCCTGAAATACCTGAAAAGGACCAGGATATGTTTCTCATTTATGGAGGTGAAAAAGAGCTTGTCGTAAATGGTTACATTGATGCAAGCTTTGACACAGATCCGGATGACTCTAAGTCGCAAACCGGATATGTATTTTTATTGAATGGAGGAGCTGTCAGTTGGTGTAGTTCCAAGTAGAGCGTCGTGGCATGATCTACGTGTGAAGCGGAGTACATTGTTGCTTCGGAAGCAACGAATGAAGGAGTTTGGATGAAGGAGTTCATATCTGATCTAGGTGTCATACCTAGTGCATCGGGTCCGATGAAAATCTTTTGTGACAATACTGGTGCAATTACCCTGGCAAAGGAATCCAGATTTCACAAGAGAACCAAGCACATCAAGAGACACTTCAATTCCATCCATCATCAAGTGTCGAAAGGAGACATAGAAATTTGCAAAATACACACAGATCAGAATGTTGCAGACCCGTTGACTAAGCCTCTTCCACGAGCAAAACAAGATCAGCACCAAAGCTCCATGGGTGTTAGAATCATTACTATGTAATCTAGATTATTGACTCTAATGCAAGTGGGAGACTGAAGGAAATATGCCCTAGAGGCAATAATAAAGTTATTATTTATTTCCTTAATTCATGATAAATGTTTATTATTCATGCTAGAATTGTATTAACCGGAAACTTAGTACATGTATGAATACATAGACAAAACATATAGTCCCTAGTATGCCTCTACTTGACTAGCTCGTTAATCAAAGATGGTTATGTTTCCTAACCATAGACATGTGTTGTCATTTGATGAACGGGATCACATCATTAGGAGAATGATGTGATGGACATGACCCATCCGTTAGCTTAGCATTATGATCGTGTTAGTTTCATTGCTACTGCTTTCTTCATGACTTATACAAGTTCCTCAGATTATGAGATTATGCAACTCCCGAACACCGGTGGAACACTTTGTGTGCTACCAAACGTCACAACGTAAATGGGTGATTATAAAGGTGCTCTACAAGTGTCTCTGAAGGTGTTTGTTGGGTTGGCATAGATCGAGATTAGGATTTGTCACTCCGTGTTTCGGAGAGGTATCTCTGGGCCCTCTCGGTAATACTCATCACTATAAGCCTTGCAAGCATTTTGACTAATGATTTAGTTGCGGGATGAAGTATTACAGAACGAGTAAAGCGACTTGCCGGTAACGAGATTGAACTAGGTATTGAGATACCGACGATCGAATCTTGGGCAAGTAACATACCGATGACAGAGGGAACAACGTATGTTGTTATGCGGTTTGACTGATAAAGATCTTCATAGAATATGTAGGAACCAATATGAGCATCCAGGTTCCGCTGTTGGTTATTGACCAGAGACGTGTCTCGGTCATGTCTACATAGTTCTCGAACCCGTAGGGTCCGCACGCTTAACGTTCGATGACGATTGCTATTATGAGTTTATGTGTTTTGATGTACCGAAGGTAGTTCGGAGTCTTGGTTGTGATCACGGACATGTAGAGGAGTCTCGAAATGGTCGAGACATAAAGATTGAAATATTGGACGACTATGTTTTGACATCGGAATGGTTCCGGGTGAGTCCGGGCATTTACCAGAGTACCGGTGGGTTACCGGAACCCCCCGGGGAGTGTATGGGCCTTATTGGGCCTTAGTGGGATAGAGGAGAAGGCGGCCAGGTGGAGGGCACCCCCCCCCGCCCCAAGCCCAATCCGAATTGGGTGGGGGGCCGGGCCCCCCTTTCCTTCCCTCTCTCTCCCCCTTCCTTCCTCTCCTACTCCAACTTGGGCATGCCATAGAGGGCCGGCCCTCCACCTCCTCCACTCCTTTATATAGGGGGAAGGGGGCATCCCTTAGACACACAACTTGACAATTGTTTTAGCCGTGTGCGGTGCCCCCCTCCACAGTTACACACCTCGGTCATACCATCGTAGTGCTTAGGCGAAGCCCTGCGCCGGTAACTTCATCATCACCGTCACCACATCATCGTGCTGACGAAACTCTCCCTCGACCTCAGCTGGATCTAGAGTTCGTGGGACATCACCGAGCTGAACGTGTGCAGATCGCGGAGGTGCCGTACCTTCGGTGCTAGGATCGGTCGGATCATGAAGACGTACGACTACATCAATCGCGTTGTCATAACGCTTCCGCTTTCGGTCTACGAGGGTATGTAGACAACACTCTCCCTTCTCGTTGCTATGCATCACCTAGATAGATCTTGCGTGATCGTAGGAATTTTTTTTAAATTACCTCGTTCTCCAACACCTGAAACTTCACGGAGACACTTTTTGGAATTAATAAAAAAATACTGACGAAATAATCAGCTGAAGGGGGCCCACACCCTGGCCACGAGGGTGGGGAGTGTTCCCTACACCCTGGGCACGCCCCCTGCCTCGTGGGCCCCCTGGACCTCCACCGACCTCAATTCCAACTCCATATATTCACGTTCGGGGAGAAAAAAATCAGAGAGAAGGATTCATCGCATTTTATGGTACGAGCCGCCGCCAAGCCCTGTTCTTCCCTGGGAGGGCTGATATGGAGTCCGTTCGGGGCTCCGGAGAGGGGAATCCGTCGCCATCGTCATCATCAACCATCCTCCATCACCAATTTCATGATGCTCACCGCCGTGCGTGAGTAATCCCATCGTAGGCTTGCTGGATGGTGATGGGTTGGATGAGATTTATCATGTAATCGAGTTAGTTTTGTGAGGGTTTGATCCCTAGTGTCCATTATGTTCTAAGATTGATGTTGCTATGACTTTGCCATGCTTAATGCTTGTCACTAGGGCCCGAGTGCCATGATTTCAGATCTGAACCTATTATGTTTTCATGAATATATGAGTGTTTTGATCCGATCTTGCAAGTTATAGTCACCTACTACGTGTTATGATCCGGCAACCCCAGAGTGACAATAGTCGGGATACTTCCCGGTGATGACCGTAGTTTGAGGAGTTCATGTATTCACTAAGTGCTAATGCTTTGGTCCGGTACTCTATTAAAAGGAGGCTTTAATATCCCTTAGTTTCCAATAGGACCCCGTTGCCACGGGAGAGTAGGACAAAGATGACGTGCAAGTTCTTTTCCATAAGCACGTATGACTATATTCAGAATACATGCCTACATTATATTGATGAACTGGAGCTAGTTCTGTGTCACCCTATGTTATAACTGTTGCATGATGAATGCTATCCGACATAACTATCCATCATTGATCCATTGCCTACGAGCTCGTTTCATATTGATCCTTGCTAAGTTACTTCTCCGTTGCCACTGTTACGATTGCTACAAAACTGCTACTGTTACTTTTGCCACAGTTACCGTTACTCCCATACTACTTTGCTACTAAATACTTTGCTGCAGATATTGAGTCTTTTAGGTGTGGTTGAATTGACAACTCAACTGCTAACACTTGAGAATATTCTTTGGCTCCCCTTGTGTCGAATCAATAAATTTGGGTTGAATACTCTACCTTGAAAAATTGTTGCGATCCGCTATACTTGTGGGTTATTAGGATGCGGAGAAGAGCCTCACACATGACGATGAACTCCAATATGTGGGAATTTGGGGCTAGATCGTGGAAATCTAACCCGTAGTAGAACATGAGACCTCGGACGAAGGGGCGGAGGGGAAATCCTAGCCCTCGGAGGAAATGGGGGATGAACACGGCCTTCTCACCGGGCCCCGGAGTAGGGATAACTGATCTTTGTCAGAGAGCCTATGTGCGATATCCGCGGGCAGATAGCCCGCGCACAGGAGATTGTTGACGTCCTTTTCGGTGATGGAAGAGGCCTCCCATTTGCCCTTGGAACCGGACCCGGCCATTGCTGGGGATGGTGGTGGTGGTGGGAAAGATCGGAGTTTTGGGGCGCTAGAGCTTGGAGGTTGGAAAACAGAAGCTAGAGGAAGGCATGGGGCAAAAGGAGGGATCTTTATCCTCTTATAGACGGTGAAAATGCCAACCGTCCCCCTCTCAAGCCACAAACCTCACCTGTTCCCAACGAGATCGTGCGTAAGGTGCGGTTGGGTTACCCAAACCATATTGATGAGAATCTCGTAATGGGCGGGCAAGAACTCTGTTTTGACAAGACGTGACAATGGAGGCTAAGCCTCGAAATGCGAAACGGGAGGCATGAAAACTGTTCGGAATGTTAAAGAGTCAAGTGTGACGCTTCGTTGAAAAAAAGTTGTCAGTAAAAGACACTGTTCCTGTTTTGACATCTTGCCTTCGTGGCTAATGGTTGTATCGATTATGTAGAGTCGAACACAGTTCTTTTATACGGGAAGTTAACTTAAAATATTTAGGAGAAGGAACCCGCCTTGCAATGCCGAAATAATCCGCCTGCCGAACACATCGTCATTGAAGACTGGTTTAGGGCTACTGAGGGAGTCCTGGATTAGGGGGTCCTCGGGTGCCCGATCTATTCGATATGGGCCCGATTGATGGGCCGTGAAGATAAAGCAGAAGACTATCCCCCATGTATGGGTAGGACTCCTATATGCGTGGATGGCAAGATTGGTGTTCGGATGTACTATTTCCTTCCCTTGTAAACCGACTCTGTACACCCCTAGGCCCCTCTGGTGTATATATAAACCGGAGGGTTTAGTCCGTAGAGGTCATCAGAATAATCCTAGGCTAGACAGCTAGGGTTTAGCCATTACGATCTCGAGGTAGATCAACTCTTGTAACCCCTATACACATCGAATATAATCAAGAAGGACGTAGGGTTTTACCTCCTTTAAGAGGGTCCGAACCTAGGTAAACATCGTGTCCCCATTGTCCCTTGTTACCATTGATCCTTAGACTCACAGCTTGGGCCCCCCTACCCGAGATCTGCAGGTTTTGACACCGACACCAGGCCCATGCTAAGGCAATTCAGTGTGATTCATGGGTGTTGGTTGTATCTGCTCCCATAGGCTTGGTAGCCCAGGCCGAGGTTCTCCGCTCTAAAGTGTTAACCTTGTCTTCATCTCAAGGAGGCGGTCCATCCTATGTGTGATGCCGCTGAATCAATGCATGGTTGCTTGCTTCAGTATGGAGCATGCGGAAGTTGCATCGAACAGACTATCTCTTCCATCGAATATGAGGCATACCCCTCCTATGGTGGATCCCTATGTTAATTTTGCACATATGAGGGATGCAGAGCTCTATTATTGTTCTCACCTCATACCGGGGCAGTCCATCGTCACTGGATGCATTACCATTTGCCGATGTTCATACCATGGTTGAGGAAATTTTCTTGGTCCTGGCTCCAGTGTTGCAAATCATGCCTGAGCTTATGGGGATGTGTGTGGAACTGGTTTCATCATTGTCACAGGAACATCTAGAGGGGGACTCAGACTGTGGCTTTGGCTGCTGTTCCAACCACCATGGAGCCTAGCCAAGTGTTTGAAAATGGAGAGAGGAGTTGTCTTTTGATGTTCCTGTGGGTGAGGATATTGTTGTGGTCAGTGTGGTTGTGCCTAATCCCGAGGCCCTATTCACGGCTAAGCTTTCTGATTTCTCATCAAACTGGATTCTGCAAAATATGGAAAGATGATTGGATGCGTCTTGAAGGAAACAGCATTGACGGACAAATGTCAGAAGTGCAGTGGAAACCTCAAAGAGAAATCTAGCAGAAGCAAAGGCAAAGGGAATGCACAAGATGTTCCATCATCAATGATTCTAGTTTGGTGGGATGTGTACCTAGACTTTGTCGATGTGTTCTTTCAAATTGTAGCGATTCATTGGTTTTCCCTTTGCTATGTTGAGCCTCGTGCTTTGAGGGGTGGCAGTAGTACAATAATTCTACATCTACATAATATGTTACATGATCCTACGTAACCTTCCCTCTAATTATCTCCTCTCCCAATTTTCCAGGGGGTGGGGCCACCTTCCTCCGCTTATTCCAATCAAAACTGGCCAAATCAGCTGCATCACGTAAAATGTACTCCCTCCGTTCGAAATTACTTGTCTCGGAAATAAATGTATCTAGAACTAAAATACGTCTAGATACATCCATTTTCGCGACAAGTAATTCCGAACAGAGGGAGTACGTAGCTTTGTGTGGGTGTAGCATTCCTCGCGGTAGCATCATTGGGCATGTTTGTCGGCCTGCCACCGCGGTCGTCTGTAGGTGTGTGTTTGTTCAGGTGTATTGAGCAAGTTTGTAACGCCTTTCATCCGCTTTTTCATAAATTAACTACGCAACTATTTTCTTCTAATCTCTTTTTGAGTAAATTTATCCAATGATGAATTTGTGATTAACCAGTAACCAATGCACACGCAACCTGCTCCTCCTCCTCCCAAAAAACTATGGTTCCTCTGCCTTCTACTGGTGCTCCCGCCAGTCTGCCTCATCTCCGGTGGCCCTAGCCCATGGGGGCGCGGTGGATCGTTGGCAAGGGCCGGTGGGAGGGATCCGTTTTTAGATATTCCTTTGAGTTTTGTTAGGGTTTGTGTCCTACTCAGGAAAACGAGGCGACGACGACTCTATGCTGATGGAATAAAGTTCTTCCTGTCTAGCCCCTGTCTTAGTGTTGTGTCTAACATCATCGGTTGACGTGTTGAGGCGTGTCTCCAGCGAATATATCTATGGTGGATTTGGTCAGATCTGGTCGTTGTTCGTGTACGTTCGTGTGTCTTCAGGTTGGATCCTTTTGATCCATGATATTCTTCATTAGCGTGGTTACTATTCTGGTGCGCCGGTCCTATGTGCTAAGCGCTAGTCCTATGTGGCCTTAGCACGACGACTTCTCGACTGTCTACTACAACAAGTTTGACTGACTGACATTCGGCTCGCTTCAGTGTTGATAGTCGTCACTAGGTGGTCCACGGATCTGGATGTAATTTTTATTATTTTTGATGTTCATTATACTACGAAGATTAAGGATGAATAGATCGAAAGTTTTCCGAGGAAAAAACAGTAACGAATGCCATTCGCTAAGGATCCAGGAACGGGCCGTCTTAGAGCAACTCCAACGGGGCGACCCATTTTGTCCGCCGCCGTCCGTGGGTCGGCACGGACAAAAGTGGAGGCCCAACGCGCCGACCCAAACCCAAAACGCGTCCGCTTCGCGTCCGCGCCGATGCATTTGTGGCCCAAATTTGTGCCCCAAATGCGTCGGCGCGGACGCGGAACGGACGCCACGTGCGCCTTCTCGATGTCCGTCGCGGCCCCACCTAGCGGTCGCCCAACTACCCACCCCCTCGCCGGTCAGCTTAATTTATGATCCCGGGCCCACGCGTCAGCGTTGGCGGTCGTCCTTTTTTAAGTCGACCGTGTGGCGGGGCCGTCCTCATCCACTTCCCGTCCCCATCTAGGCTACGCTCGCTCCCCCGCCGCCGGCAAGCAAACCCTAGCCACCCCAGCCGCCCCAGCTGACGGTGTCCTGGACTAGGGGGTACTCACCACGTCGTCTCCCGACCAGCTAGATCGGGCTGAGGACCCCCATGGTGGTTCACTATTGGGCCAGTTCGGACAACCCATGCCGCATACAAGGAGGATTCCACAAGACTTGGCGCCCAAGACAAAGGACTCCTCTAAACCCTAGGCCTACGGTGCATATATAAGCCGAGGCCAGGCTAGTCAATAGACAATCTCATATTCATTACTACAATCTTGTGGTAGATACATGTACTCTGTACTACACCCATATGAATACAATCAAAAGCAGCATGTAGGGTATTATCTCATCAAGAGAGACCGAAGCTGGGTAAAACCCTGTGTTCATGTTACCATCGCTCCAAGACGCCTAGCTTAGGACCCTTACGATGAGATACGTCGGATATTGAACCGACATTGGTGCTTTCGATGAGAGCCTGCTGGGTGATCGTCGTGGATCGATGGGATGATCAGGTGCTATTTTTTCAATTAGATTTGTTCCACACGAACTGATTTCTTTGAGAGCTATTTTTGTTGGATCGCAATTTACAAGCCCGTTTAGGATTGACTTTGATCTTAGATCGGATCAACGGATTTATGCGCCGGACGGCCGCTAAGCGTTAAGAGATCGGCACGACCAAGGACAAAAGCGTCCTCGTCGGCTGAGCTCGTCCTGGTGTGATACCTGGTCCCAAGGACTCGGCTCCCCTGACGTAATGCAGGGTGCAGTTGGGTCGCTGACAGGTGGGCCAACTTGCTTTCGGGCCCACCTGTCAGTGGCCCAACTGCACCCTGCAGTACGTCAGAGGAGCCTCGTCCTGGTCCCAAGCGGCCACGAGGGGCCTGAAGCTGCCCTCCACCGGCAGTGCATGCACATGGATGATCCTCTCCTCTCCTTTTCCTTTTCTTTATTACTAGCAAAAAGGCCCGTGCGTTGCAACGGGAGAAAAAACACAACACACACTCTTAACCAAACAACCATCACTCAAGACCACAATAGGTCTATCTCCTTTATTTTAGCGATGCATCATATTTGAATGTGGTTAATCATAAAATGTCTCCCTCTCTCACCCTCGCTGGCGATGGTCTTAGTGTTCACACAAACCAAAACGTGTTTGAATGTGGTTAATCCTAAGATGTCTCTCTCTCCCTCTCCCCCCCTCTCTCGCTTTCTCTCACACTCGCGATGAGAAATCTGTTGTTTTCCCCTGCGATGTATTCAGAGGTATGCATGTGTAGTTCTCGATGTTTTCTTTTCCCTATATGACTATAGTTGGTGTTTATTTTAAACCCGGATCGCCGCCTGTACGAAAGAAAAATCGGTCGTGCGTTATAGTTATAAGTTTGCTTCCAAAACAATATTTAAAAATATTTAACAGGTAAAATTAACATCATATTCAGATTTCACACATTTTTCTAATCAAAATTCATATATAACATGTTAAAATCGGAGTTATGGTCTAAAAGATATGTATAATTTAGAAAACCATTTGTTTGACTTAAATATCTTCCAAAATAATATTTATAAGTACTTAACAGGTTAAAATAATCTTATATTCATATTCTACATATTTTTCTAATCAAATTTCGTATATAACATGTTTAAATCGGAGTTACGGTTTAAAAGATATGGATGGTTTAGAAAAACATTTGTTTGATTTAAATATGATCCGCGGATGAAGTTAAGGGGGTTTTCGAAAAACCATAAAAATAACGATTCGGTGTGACTTAAATCCAAACTGCGGGTTGATTTCATAAAAACGCAGCGGCTTTTTTACAAAACAGTGCGACGGACGGACAGAAACCCTGTGTGATTTATTATTAGGTAGAGATTAAGGTCAAATCAGCCTCGCAAGAGACTGAGCGATGCTGGGGCATGTGCAGAACCAAAATGCTTTGGACTCCTACTAGTAGTACAAAATCCATTGGGAGTTCACGTATAAGACTCCGTCCAAAAAATACTAATTGGTTATCACATCTTTTGGAGGATTGATTGGTCATCTACTCTGTCAAGGCGGCGGTGCAGACTACCTAGCATAGGCACACGAACGATCGGGCATCTACTCTGTCAAAACGGCCTATCGAGCTCTAATGAATCAAAAAGAGCGTGTAGCTCTAGAAGAAGGGCAGATAGCGGAACCATCAACGAATGAACAGCAGATGTGGAGTGCTCTTTGGAAGCTAAAAGTGGTCCCTAAGGTTAGGGTTTTTTGGTGGAGAGTGGTCCGTGGGATCATCCCGGATGAGTGTACACTCAAACACCGACATATCAAAGAAACAAGTTTATGCAAATTGTGCCTTGCCATGGACGAGGACCTGATGCATGCTTTGATCCATTGCTCTCACGCAAGGCGGTTCTGGGAGGAGGCGAGGCTACTCTTTGAGATCCGGCTCCCGCGGCTTCACCCCAGTTCTTGGGCAAGAGACATAATGTGTGATCGGCGGTTCTCTGACAAGGATCGCGCCACGATCATCACGGTTATGTGGGCAATCTGGATGTCCCACAACAGATATACGCATGATCAGGAGATCATTGACCCTGCCAGCTCGGTCAGGAGAATTCGCGAAGATCTTGCATTGCTTGATATACCCGAACAGGGTTCTATACCTATACCGGGCCATGGCTGGCGACCTCCAGAGGGAAACTTCATCAAGATCAACATTGATGCAGCGATCCATCGAGACTCAGGCACTGCAGGCATTGGAGACCTTGCCCGCTCTTCCTCGGCATTCTTGGGTGCATGGTGCAAACCCCAACTAGGGGTCACTGATCCGTTCATATCTGATGTGCTCTCCATTCGCGAGGGTATCATCTTCGGCCGTCTTCGCGGCTACACGCACGTGCAACTAGAATTCGACTGTCTAGAGGCAGTTGACCTCTGGAACTCTGGCTACACCGATCGATCGGTTGTAGCGCCCATTCTAGCTGAAGTTAGAGAGCTCTCTTATAGTTTTTCTTCATTTACTATTACTCATGTAACTCGATTCGCTAACAGTCCCGCACACTTGTGTACTAAGCGTGCATGTACGCTGAACGGGACTGAAAGCTGGCTGGACACCACTCCTAGCTTCCTGGTTAGCAGCCTCCTGGCTGACTGCCCAGCGAATGCCTTCGGTTAAATAAAGCTCTCTAAAGTTCCCCGCAAAAAAAGAGGATTGATTGGTCTTCGTACAAGGCTCCACTTGTCCTGGCTTTTTACCTTGGGTTTTAACACCTCGTCATCCGAGCAAAGAACACCAGATTTTCCTGCGGCTGGTCCACAATTTTGTCCGCTGACCTACTGGTCCAGAAGATTCAAACACGGCCAGCTCCTGTCCGGCCGGCGTCACCCGTAGTCCGGCGAACACCGAACTACGTCGAGGAGTCACTGCATCTCGCGGTCATGCCATCAATCCGACCTCGAACGCCTAGGCCATATTTACCAGATTATTCACTTCGCATAAATCAATTATGTATCTTTTTTCAATCATTATTATTATTTCTAGCTTGCACTGTCTATATGTGGGCAGGGAAGTTACTTTGCCCCCCCCCCCTAGTGACGACTAGTATGCGTCGTCACCGCGACGGGCCACCCTGCGCTGGCATCATTGCACCGTCGCTTCCCAAGCCAACGTCCATCATGCCGACCAGCTTCGGCACGTCGGCTAACATGGGGCTCCAGCTTCAGCCATCACGCGCAGTGGTGCACGTGAGGCCGACAAGCATTCTGTTCGGCGGCAATCCATGGAGATTCTCCCCTTCTTATATTTGTTCCTTTTGCTTTATTTTTTATTCGGCACCCGGTCTCTGATCGTCCGTTAATCGTGTCCTTTCCTTGGTAAAAGGAGTACACTTGATTGCTAGTTTTGCAGTCAATCTACACATACGTGGATGACTATTTGCCCAACCAGTATTACTGCATGCATACTAGATCAACTGCTGTCGTCGCAATAATGCCAGTTTTTATTTTTTCCTAGCTAACTGTATACAATACGGAATATTTTTGGTTGGTTTGTACTACATAATTCTTTGCAGAGATATTTTGCCGGTGCTTGTACAGGTGTTTTCGGTCTGCGTCAATCTGGCAGCCAGTCAACCTACATTCACCTCGGCGTACGAAGTCGTCCTCTCGTCTCCATCAACCAAATTCCACCGTGACCATGGTGTGATGCCATGTGTCGCCATTACCGTGTCGTCGCTTCATCAAACTGACGTCCATCATGCCCTGTGATGCCCTGTGTCGCCATTATACTTGTACGACTTCGTTCCTTGTTCGTGTATTATGCCACAATATGCACCATATTGACTTAAGTGTTCCGCAAGCTGAGTTGCCTTGCTCCTGTGTTTACCCCTACGTTCCCGATTGTTCGGCTAGAAAGTAAAGGGAGCACCTCTGCGATTGTCACGATCGGGTCATCCGAGCTCGGACCTCAGACTGGGTGAAGCCGAAAGCTAGCGCTCTTATTGTTTTCAATTGTGGTTGGCACACAACGGAACTCATGAGTACAAAAAATCTATTGCATAAGTCTCATAGTAACAATGAGCAACTGAAGAAAGGTATCGCTGGGGGTACTATTTTCTTCGAAGATGCTTCTTACACTTTGTCAGTAATATAACATAAGTTCCCTGAGCGCGCTTTGTCTGTTACAGCCTTATGGCCTGATTGCCTGGTTATCGGAAACACCATCGATATTCTCGACAGGTGGAGTACATAACACTTTTCGGCCCTTGACCGAAGAGGGAGAAGTCGGCGGTCGGTTAAGGCGCGTTCAAAGTTCGGGTGAACACAAATATGATATAAGTACTTCGGTACATACAATCATTATACATAAAATTCTTTTGCCCAAGTCACTCGGGGGCTCTTAAATTAGTATGAGCCGTTTTATAATAAGTGTTTTCTTCTTGGTCGTTGCAAAATCTTTTTCTATCACTCCTTTTTCCGATGCGAGTGTGCGGTCAATGGCCGGGGAGCCTAGTTTCTCTCTCAAAAACGTTCGAGTTTATTTCGCTAAACTGTCCTAACGAGCAGTACTCCGCCTTTGGGATAGGAGGTTGCGGCCGTGGGCTGACCCGCTTGAGGTCTTGAGATCGGATGTGTCATATTAATGCACGACAGAAGCACAAATTTTTTAAGACCAATTTTCGGATTGGCACCGAACACATCTTGTTCGGACGTCAAGTCTTTACTGACATTTTTTGGTTTTCCAAGCCTACGGCACTTTTAAACTATCTATGTTTTCCAGCATTAGTCTCGCAGTGCAACGCCGGACACCTTTTGAGATTCGGAAAAAACATTCTCGGACATTTCTATATATGCATCGGTTTCGAATTGTGTCTTCGGTCAATAGTTGGGTTGCCCGGCTCCTGTGCTTGCCTGCTACGTTCCGCTTTGTTCGGCTAGGTGTGCAACGGGAGAACCACTGCGATTGTACTTCCAGCTCCCATGGTTAAGCACCTCAGTGGGGAAAGCGAAAACTGACTGTCACAATAAAGCGCAAACTGGTCAGTGATCCGATGAACTTTGTTAAATGATGGGCCATTCATAACATTGGCTGAAGTGTTTACGGCTTGACCTCATCTGTCGCCGAACACTAACCGGGGGCTCGTAACTAGCTTCCCCAGTTTAAAGCTCCTGTGACTAAGTAAAAGTTATAAAACCCGGATATCTGATTGCCTCGTTTTTGCTAACACAACCGCCTTCGGGCACCGAGACGTCGGCTAAGGGTTGTCTTGTTATTGCGGAAACACCCTGCGTAGTATCTACAAAGGGGTAGAAGCCAACGATGGGCCACTTTCAACTGATAAACGGGCGCAATGGAGTTAAAACAAATATATATCATCGAGTTTGTATTTAATATACGAGGGCCTCCTTCCGCAATCATCGTTATAAAGCCATAAATATGCATCAATTTGACTTAAGATTTTGGCCAAGCTGGATTGCCTGGCTCCTGTGCTTACCCCTACGTTCCCGATTGTTCGGCTAGGCGGTAAAGGGAGCACCTTTGTGATCGTTACTACCGGGTCATCCGAGTTAGTACCTCAGACCGGGTGAAGCCGAAAGCTAGCAATCTTAAAGGATCACATTGGTCGGCAACGATGGAAGTGAAAATTTTGGTTCATCAATACCATAGAGTTCGGGAACTTTCCCCGAACTAAATCCTCAATATTTTCCTCCAGAATTGATCAGAGGTGAGCTGTCATGATCATGATAAGCATGACGACCCAAAGAAAGGAACCGATAGCGGGACTATTTTCTTTGGAAGATGTTTCTTACGTTAAAAAGTAATATAACATATCTCTCTGCGTACCTTTGTTTATAAAACCGTATGGCCGGATTGCCTTGTTTGCCGTAAAACTTTGCCCTCATAAAGGCTTTATAAAGTAGGACAAACACTCCTCGGCTGCTGGCTGAGGAGGTTGAAACCGATGGTCGGTCAACAAAGTTTTGTACAATACGGATCTGAGCATTAATGATGTAGAGTACTTGGATACATAAAATCATTACACATAATTTGTGATTTTACTATGGACATCGATCCTTAATTCGGCCTCCCGTGCCCGCATTAAGGCTCGAGGGCTACTGGGCTTTGGGCTTATCATTTACTAATATTAAAGGGGTACATCGATCCCCTGATTCGGTATTGCCACCCGACCAGTGTCTCGGGGGCTACTGCATTGATAATCCAATGCAGAAAATTTAAAGTGCAATATAGTTTTCGAGGAGATTATGATCCTCAGGTTGGTCGGCCGCACCGAACCTGAGTCTCGAGGACTTTGCACACCGCTTTTTGTGTCCCTAAGTATTCTACCGAGCTAGGAGTTGATCTTCAGGTTGATTTTGCAAATCAACCTGAGTCTCGGGGGCTACTGGGATCAGCGGTCTTATGTCATCCTTCAAGTGCATCTCGGGTTTTTAGACCGACACACACATTGAGGGCTACTGGCTATATATCTCGTCAGTAAATAGATTGCATCAATCGAAAATAAAATCTGCAAACAATCAGCCGATGACCGAGGTGCTGAACCACCTCGAAAGCATTTCGGGATATAGCTCGGATACAAGTGGCTGGCTCCATAAAGGGCATTTCCGGCATTAAGCTCGGCTAAACTCCTTCAACTTTTTTGAACCAAGGTGATCTATGACACCTTGAATATAGTCCGGCGTTGGAGCTCGGATACAGTCCGGCGTTGGAGCTTGGACATAGTTCAACGTTGGAGCTTGGACATAGTCCGGTGTTGGAGCTCGGATACATTCCGGCGTTGGAGCTCGGAAGCGGTCCGGCGTTGGTGCTCGGCTGCTAAAGATACCTCAAATGCAGTCCGGCGTTGGAGCTCGAACACAAGAGGATGCTGCCGCCTAGGAACAACTTCAAACCCGAGGTGTGGCATAAAAATAACAAGGCATTGATAAAGGCCGGAAACTTAAAGGGGCTCCTCGGATACCCGACGTGTAAACTCTTCGGAATCACCTCGGCGATCCTCAAGATCGAAGATGAGAAGATTTGTTGAACTAGTTTTCAAGACCGACGACCGAAGGTGAAGAAAAGTTCGAAAGAATCGAGGAGCGTCCCCAACTTGAAGACCGGTTCAGGGAGCTACTGACGGTGTCCTGGACTAGGGGGGTACTCACCATGTTGTCTCCCGACTAGCTGGATCGGGCCGAGGACCCCCATGGTGGTTCACTATTGGGCCAGTTCGGACAGCCCATGCCACATACAAGGAGGATTCCACAAGACTTGGCGCCCAAGACAAGGACTCCTCTAAACCCTAGGCCTACGGTGCATATATAAACCCAGGCCAGGCTAGTCAATAGACAATCTCATATTCATTCCTACAATCTCGTGGTAGATACATGTACTTTGTACTACACCCATATGAATACAATTAAAAGCAGCATGTAGGGTATTATATCATCAAGAGGGCCCGAAGGTGGGTAAAACCCTGTGTTCATGTTACCATCGCTCCAAGACGCCCAGCTTAGGACCCTTACTACGAGATACGCCGGATATTAAACCGACACCAGCCGCCCAAATGGGGCTCTTCTCCGGCAGCAGCAGCAAGTCAAAGGGCAAGGCCCCCGCCGTCCCCTTCCCCGCGGAGTTCACCCCGCCTCCGCCTGCGCCGGCTCGCCGGCAAAGGCAGCAAGTGAACGTGCCCGTGCACCAGGCGGAGTGGCACTGGCGCCACCACGTGTTGCTGCCGTACCCTGACGTGACGCTGCCGCACGACTGGCATTTGGATCCGGAAAGGATCCCAGTGCCGGAGGCGCCGCGGTCGGCTAGGGCGCACGCGGAGGAGGTGCGTCACCGACGGGCGCTCCTAACGGCGGAGCAGCGCAGCGACGAGGCCTACGCCTATGACTCGCCCAACTGGGCGCGCTAGTTCGCCTTCGAGCATGAGGAGGCGAGGCGGCGCGGCGTGCGCGAGGTCGACCGCAGCGTGCCGCTGCCGCCGCTCATCGTCAAGAAGGAAGACCAGGCGGCAGAGGACGCCTACCAGGCGGCCCTTGCGGCCGTCTACCGGGAGAGCGAGGAGGATGAGCGGCGCAGGGCAGAGGCGGCAGAAGAAGAAGAAGCTCGGTACGAGGCAGCCATGGCGCAGGCCATGGCCCTCTCTGCGGCCGGCGACTGCGTGGTGCCGCCAGTGGCCCCGCCGTCCCGTCCCCGCCGCCTCGCCAAAGCCGAACCGCAGCCGGAGCCAGAGCCGGAGCCCATCGAGCGCTACTCTCGGACAGGAGTAGTCCGCGAGTGGGTGAGGGCGTCGCCGGTCTGGATGCAGGCCACGCCGGAGCAAGAGGCGGCGTACCTCGAGCACTGGCAGCAGATCCGGGTGGCCGAGAAGCGCCGCGAGGACGAGTACCTCGAGATGCTCGAGCGTGACGCCGAGGCCGAGCGGCTCGAGGCCGGGGAGGAGGCGCGCCAGGCCGCGGCGGCCCAGGCGGCGGCACTGCCAGCGTCGGCACAGCCCACGCCCGACATGGCCGCGCTCTGGAACACGGCGTTCAGCTGGGCCGGTCCGGCGCCGACGCTCATCGACCTCATTGACCCCGAGGACGACGACGACAACGCCTAGGGCAACGCACCGGCGCCTAGTTTTTAGTTTGTTTTTAATGTTCTTAAATGCTAATGTGGATGCGTGGACTCCCGCCGGCCTTCGTGGCCGGCTTTAATGTTTAATTAATTTAGTTTTTATGTTAAATATGCATGCGTTCAGTTTTTTTTATGCCGTTGAAATGGGTCGCGCCAGCGTTGGGCGCACGCGCCGACCCAAACATGGAAGCGGACGCCCATGTCCGCCTGGCCGATCCAAACGGACAAAAAGCGGACGAAATCACCGTCCGTTTGGGTCGGCCCGTTGGAGTTGCTCTTATGTCACGGGCCTGTATATATGTCTTTTTTTTTAATGTTGGCAAAAGCTTTGCCAAATTCATTGATCAGGGGGAGAGTACAAGTACAGAAAGGCCAAACGGCAAGCACCAGAAAAACAAACAAATAGGTGCAAAAGGAAAAGAGGAAGAGAAGCAATCTACTCAGCCCCGATCAAAAGGAATGCCGGCTCCGGCCATGTTCCAAAGATGAATCTTCTCTGCAATCTTGCGCACTAGGACAGTTTTGGGCATCAGCTCTTTCTGGAACAGGCGTCTGTTCCGCTCTCGCCACACCTCCCAGGAGACGAGATGCACGAGCGACAAGGCGCCCTTTTTTTCCCTGTCGATGCTTTTTGGACACAAGTATGCATCCAAAGCTTGACAGTGGTGCAATCAGACCAGGTGGATGGCTTGAGTGATGGGATGCTCGTAAGTGATGCAACAGAGCTCCAAATATCACGGACCCAAGGACAGTCCACAAGCAAATGAAGGGGGGTCTCTAAGTTACGTTCACAGAGTGGACAGAAGTAGGAGTTTTCCAAACCGCGTCGGAGTAATGCATCTGCTGTTAGAATCTTCCCTAGGATTGCAGTCCAAATGAAGAATCTACACTTCCCAGGTGCCCAAGCCGACCAAATCAACTCAAACCCATCCAGGGGAATGGAGCCTACAAATTGGAGTTGGTAGGCCGATCTAGCAGGGTAGGCGCCATCGGCCGAGGGGCGCCAAGTGATTATGTCCTGCTGCCCGGGGCGTAGGTCGGCCTCAGCCAGCAAGGCAACCAGTTTTACGAGTTCTGGCGTCATATGTTCTGTAAGTCCTCTCGCCGAATCCGAGAGCCACGACTCCCCAGTCATCGCCTCCTTAACAGTCCTGTTTTTGCGAACCGATATTTGATATAGTGTTGGGGCGACTGTCTTGGGGCATTGTCCGTTCAGCCATCTGTCGTGCCAAAAGCTCGTCAGAGCACCATCCCCAAGCGCTATGTTGGTGGCCATGGAGAAGAGCGCTCTTTCAGTGTCATTACACGGCAATGGACCCTGCACCCAAGGTCTAGACGGCTCCTGCCAAGCCATCCACAGCCACCTTAGCCGGAGAGCCATGCCAAACTTCCTAAAGTCAATAACTCCCAGACCACCCAAATGCTTCGGTCGACATATAAGGTTCCATGCAACTCTACATTGGCCACCATTACAAACCTTCTCACCGTTCCAGAGCCAAGCACGACAGAGCTGAATCATGCGCTTGATGGCCCAGGTTGGCAGCTGGTGCACCGTCATCATGTAAATTACGAGGGCCGTGAGGTTTGATTTGAGGAGCACGAGGCGACCGCTCTTGGCGATGAGTCCACCCCTCCAGAAGGATAATTTGTTCCCGAGCTTTGACAGTAGAGGGTCCAAATCAACCTTGGTCAAGTTCCGTAGTGATAGCGGCATCCCAAGGTAGGTGGTCGGGAATGACTTAATTTGAACACTGAGAGGGGCCAGTATCAGGGGCAAATCGAGACCCGCACACCGGATGGGTAGCGCCACGCTCTTGCTCATGTTGGTGTACAGACCCGAGACATCCGCAAAGCAGCTAAGAACCATCTTGATCATACGTGCATCTCTCTTAGTTGGGTTCATGAACAGCGCGACGTCGTCGGCGTAGAATGCACAGCGCATCAAATTCCTTTGTCCAGGCAGCTTGGAAAGGACCCCCTCTTCGGTGGCCATACTTAGAATTTGCTGAAGGGGATCCATGGCCAAGATGAACAAGAAGGGGGACAAAGAGTCACCCTGCCTTAGCCCTTGGCGATGTAACACATCCTCAGATTGCAGGCCATTAATAAGAATCCGTGAAGATGATGTGCGAAGGATCATGGCGATCCAGTCTCGCCAGCGAGCGCCAAATCCTCTAGCATGCAGCATGTCTAGAATGTATGTCCAGGAAATAGAATCGAAGGCCTTGGCAATATCTAACTTGAGCAGGATGGTCGGCCTCTTTGCCTTATGGAAGTATCTGGCTATGTTCTGAATATAGAGGAAGTTCTCCTGGATGCATCTCCTTTTGATAAACGCACTTTGGCAGTGATGAACAAGCTCGGACATTTTGGGCGCAAGCCGCCGAGCGAGCAGCTTGGTGAATAGTTTGACCAGACTATGAATCAAGGAGATCGGCCTAAACTCCGAGATATTTGTGGCGCCTTGCTTCTTGGCGATAAGCACAATGAACGCCTTGTTTACACGAGCAAGACCTCTACTATCCAACTGGTGCAATTGATGCAGTGCAGCAAGCACGTCCTCCTTGATTATCTCCCAGCAAATTTTATAGAATCCGCTGGAGAAGCCATCCGGCCCGGGTGCTTTGTCTGATGGCATGTCATTGATCGCTTGTTTGACCTCATCCATTGAAAAGGTCCCTTCAATGTCCGAGAGATCCGCGTGATCCAGCCCAAGTTCATCCCAGTTGAGGCCAGAAGGGGTTCGTTGCTCGACGCCGAAAATGTGTGTGAAGTGCTGTTGTGCCAAATCAGTCATGGCCACGGTGCTTGACACCGGCCCCAATGGTCCGTTCAAGCTGTGGATTGTGTTGCGAGTGTGCCTAGCGTTTGCTTTTCGCTGAAAGAAACGAGTATTGGCGTCTCCGGCCTTAAGCCAAAGCACCCTGCTTCTTTGTCGTAACTTGATTTTCAGCAGGACAGCCAACCCCAACGTTCTGGATTTTAGCTTGGAACGCAGGTTGCGCTCGTCCGAAGAGAGGGCCCGGAAATCTTGAGCGGTGTCCAGCTGCAAGATAATTTCATTGGCCAGGTGCAGTTGCTTTTGGATGTCGCCCACGGTCGATTTGCTCCAGGCTCTAAGGTCTTTACTAAGGCGCCAAAGCTTCGTATTAAAACTTGTGATGGGAGATCTGTCTCTGACCGGCCGAGCCCAGGATTGCTGGACGACCTCCTTAAACCCCTGGACATATTGCCAATATGCTTCAAATCTGAATCTTTTGTTTGTTTTGATTATCTCGTCGTTCTGGAGCAGTAGTGGACAGTGGTCCGAGATCAACGAAGCTTGTGGAAGCAGTTTAGCAGCCGGGAACATGAGCTCCCAATCAACATTGTAGAATGCACGGTCTAGTCTAACTAGCGTTGGTGGGTCTTGTTCATTACTCCACGTGTATCGTCTGCCAATCAAGGCTAATTCATGGAGACTTGATCTATTAAGAGTTCGACGAAACTTGTTCATCCATCGACGACAGACTCGGTTGTTATTTTTATCTCTTGGATCCATGATCAGATTGAAATCCCCAATAATTAACCATGGCCGCTGCACGGTGTTATGAATATCGGCAAGCTCATTCAAGAAAGCTTGCTTTCGCTCGTAGTCGTGAGGGTCGTAAACCGTGGTTAGCGTCCAAGACGCCGTATGTCCCTGGGCTCCAGTTGGAGTGAACGTGGCTGTTATCGAGAACCTGCGCACATCGGCAGCAGACACACAGAAGTGGTCCGAGCGCCAACAGAGCAGCACTCCACCACGAGTGACGTCGGCTGGAAGCATGACATGCTTATCAAACACAGGCCCGGCTATTTCAGTGATGTCAGCATCAGCAGCCTGGTCAAGCTTTGATTCCTGCAGACAGACGATCGAGCAAGAGAGCTGATCAAGTAAGGCGCGTACCGCAGCCTGCCTCGCCCTATTATTCAACCCCCGCACATTCCAGCTAGCAATGGATAGAGAACTAATCATAAGAAAACACAAAGGTGCACAAGATCAAGCCTGGGTGGGTGAAACCCAGGCAAACAGGATACATGGCAGCCCGACGGCGCCCAACAGTAAACTTAAGGTTCAAAGGACAACAAATCATTGGAAACTAAGATGCGACAGCGCAGGCATGGTCAAACGAAGGAAGTTCAAGCAGCCTGGCCTGCGAGCTCCTCCAGGATCGCTTGCAGCTCGACGTCCGGAAGCTGTAGCTGAGATGGGGACGTCAGGCCGGCGATCTCCGCCAGCTTGGTGACGTTCTCCGGTGGCATGGGCGCGCGGAAGAACTGAAGGTACGCCAGTAGAGTGTCATCGTTGAAATCTTCAGGGCGTTTGATGAAACCTAGCTTGACGCTGATCGTTGCTTGGGACCTTCTTGAAGAAGATAGGGTGGAGTTCATCCTCTGGAGCCTGGAACTCTGCCGCGAGGCCCTGACCACCCCCAGTAGGCGGTTCTTTAGCTTGCGAGGTGAGGGAGCAGAAACTGGAGGGGGGCCTAGGATGGAGGAGGACGAGAGGGTAGCAATTTTTCCAATGAACTGCCTCTGCTCATCCAGGTGTAAGGCAGCCACCCTTGCCGTGATCGCTGAAACCAAGCCTGGACCAGAGAGGTTTGCCTCCGCCAGTGCTCGTCTCGCTCGCTACTCCTCGATGGATTGTTGGACAAATGATCTTGCATCCCTGTGTCTATCAGCGCAGTCTAGTCCAGGAGGGGGATGGTCCTGCTGTGAAGCCTGAATCCCTGGCCCTAACACCACCTCAGGTCCAGAGGCCCAGCTTGGGTTCGTCATAGGCATCTCTGCCCAGCTTGGTAGCCAGCACGGATTCTGGGAAAAAACAGGTAGGTCCCAGGCCATCGCTGGCGTCCCTGGGGGAGGCAGATCCCATGCAGAGAGGTTGCAAACGTCCAAAGAAGGCGGGAGGGGAGGCAACTCATAGCTGGTACGTTGCTGGAAGAAGGATGTCACCCCCGCTGCGGTAATGGAGGCTGCATCAGTAACCACATTGCTGGCCCAAGGGGCGAGCTGCTTCTGCCGGGGTGGGGAGAAGAGCTGCATCAGACCACCAGGGGTGGGTGCAAGGCCCCAGTCTTGCATGCCCCCAGCCTCCTTCTCCATCACAAGGACAGAGAGCCTCCGTGCACGGTCCATGAGCTCCTGAGGTGGCAAAACCTGTCCAGCCGACAAAGCAGGCAGACTATGGGCGTCACTGAGCTCCTCATCCGAGCGTTGCTGCTGGTCAGGGTTTGGCTGCTCTGCGTCATTGATCTCCTCATCTGTGAGCTGCTGGTGGTCGGCCTGTTCCCTAGAACCGGAGCCGCGCTCTCCCTGGACCACCTGCAGCGATGGGGTGACATACACCTTGTCTTGTGCTGCCGGGCTTTGCCGGCGTTGGGAATCAGCCGGGGCCTGGGGCCGTACCTCTAACGGGAGACAAATGGCGACCTGGGAAGGAGCCATGCCCTCAACATGGCGGCGCCGGCCACGGGGAGCCGGAGCATAGGCAGCAGTATCCCTGCATTGTGCCTGGTCCCGCACCCCCTGCCAGAAGCTTCTGCGCGCACCTCCTCGCTTACCCCTCTTCCTGCGGCCACCACCGAATCCGTCGTCATGGTCGTCGTCGCTGCGCCGGCCAGCGTTGTAGGGGCTGGCCGTCGAGGCGGCTCTGGTTCTGCCCTCTCCATCCTTCACACCCATCCTCCAACCCTTGTGTGTGTATGTGCGAGGCCATTCCTCGGTTGGGCTCGCGGATGGTGGCAGTGGCGTGTAATCCTTGACGACGTCCAAGTGGATGAGGACCGGGAAGTGGGGGCCTTCCTTCCCCTCCTCCGCCGGCACCCCCTCCGGCAACGAGTCCCGTGGGCGAACAATATCAGGACGATGGATCAAATTGAAGTCTGAGGCTCGGGGAATCTGATCCGGATTCCATGTCCAGAGCCAAGCAAACAGCGCTGACCTGTTCCTCTTGCTGGTTGACTGGCGCTCGATGAGGTCCAGCCAGCAATTCTTCCCAAGCACCTCCTGGACACTGTCCCAATCCCAGGCATTCAGCGGCAGACGGTCGATAGCGACACGGCAGTAGAACCTCCACACCTTGTGCCCGCCCGGCGGCGGGAACCAGGGGCGGAGCTGAAACTTCACCCCAGCGACCTCGATGAAGCGGCCTTCATAGACCAGGTCGCGCTGGACACGATCCGCCAAGGTGATGATGAAATCCTCAGGGAAACAGGGCGCGACCACAGCGTCTCCGGCAGGGAAACGGTGATCACGCTCCACCACCCGCTCCACCATGTCCGGAGTGATGCCAGAGCAGGTCGCTGCTGCTCACCTGTATATATGTCTAAGAACAAGACTTTGAATGGTTCGCCTGTGTTTTCTAAAAAAAAAGGAAGGGTTCGCCGTGCAGCTGGGTGAAAGCGAGCGCTAAACAGAATAGCCATCATTTTCCAATTGAGGTGCAGCGCTTAGAGCGCGCGCACCCGATCCATTCCCTCCACGACAAATACCGTTTCGCCTGCGTCTCCGAGGGAAAGTTCAGTCAGTAATTAAAATCCGCGCTTCCGCAGTCATCGACGGTTCCCACTTCCTCCGAATCGCCGAACGCAACGGAGGGGGTGGCGCCACCGCCGGACGGCGACGCGACCGAAGGCTAGCTGTTTGTCTCGCTCGTGCGGGAGGAGAAAGGCTGGTTGGTGACAGTGGGGGGTGGAGAGCTACGAGTCTACGGCCCGCGACGGGTGGCTGGGCGACGCCCCCGTCCGGATTTGATTCCACGAACGCGCGGATCCCTCCCTCCTGCGGTGGCGGACCTGCAAAAGCGGAAAGGGAAAGCGAAAGGTGGCGCGTACACACGACACGACTCGCCCCGCGGGGGTCAGCGCTGCCCGTCCCGTCCGTGCTACCAGCCGAGCACGGAACGCAGGCAGCCAGGCACTGCTCCATTGGCTCTAGTACACGTGGTACAAAATAGCATGACCCGGATCTAGTCTAGGGCCTAGATACCTCTGCACTCGGCTGCTGTTTGTGCAGCCAAAGGTGCACACACATAGTGATACAGGCACTACCTCGGGTCAGGCGTCGCCGGCGTTGGCGCTGGCCCACGGGTGGTGTGCATAAACCTATGCGGAAAAGCACTTCCACTATAACCGCGTGCGCTACACACGGCGGCGCGCGCTAATCAGGCGGCCGAACGCCGATGTGGCGGCGAGGTGGCGCGCTCGGGGGCCCGGCCCCGGCGACAGTGTGCGCGGGCGCGTGCCGGCGGCGCGACGGCCACACGCGGCCGCGTGCGTCGCGGGCGGGCGTTGTATATGCACGGGTGCACCGTGCACGCCCACCACCATTGTCCACTGCTGTACCGGCCTACGGATCGTAGGCGAGTACGTAGCGGCAGCGATCTGTCGCTACTCGCTACGCTACACACGGCCCACTCCCACTTGGCCAACGGACGCGCACGGCGAGTGGCACGCGTGCACGCAACGCAGCGACGAGGGAATGCAGACCGGTCGATCGATGGAGGTCCACACCAGTATGCATGCGCGGTATCGTTGGACCGATCGATCCATCGTGCAGTAGGGTCACTGTTGGAGAGATGCTCTACTCAGTTGAGTTACGAGGCGTACGTATGTATACGTGAACGGCCGTCGTGAGACTCAGCCATTTTAGAGCATCTACGACCCGACCTCTCAAATCCGACCCCTCCTATACGCCCGCGGGTGTGTCCAGCCGCATCCGCGGACAGCGCCCGCTGACCTCTCATATATAACGTCGCACGTTCACATACCTCAAATACCGATCCGTAATTCATGCAATCCATGCACGTTGATCATACGATACAAATTATCCGAATTCAACAGTTTGAAACAAAGCAAATCATAGTTCAACAAACAGGATATGCCAAAATGAAGTCAATGTCCGAGCGTGACAGATGGCTCGCTTGTCGGATCACAAGCCGGACGCGGCCATCCATGCCACCTGCTTCGAGCACAGGCGGATTGCGTCCTGCTCGTCCTGCTCCGCCTGCATCCGGGCAACCTGCATCTGCTCCGTCTGCATCCTGGCCGCATGATCCGCTGCCACCCTCGCCACCTCGTACTCCCTATAGCCGTTGATGTCTTTCTTCTTATTCGCAAGTCACTTCTTTGCCTGCTCATCCAAGAGGGATTCATCTGCCAACATGATCTTCGCATCCTCCGCGTCCCGTGTGAGTTGCAACCTCTCATTATCAAGCTCAATCTTTGCAAATTTCTTGGCCTTCTCGAGTTTCCATTTGGTCGCTGCCTCTTACTTCTCCAACTCCATCTTCTCCCTGTCAATTTCCAGCCTCTTCTCCGCATTCGTCCGGTCCCACTCCATCCTCTCCTTTTGCGCATCCAATATGAGCTTGTACCTCTCTCTTTCTTGTTCTCCCTTGCCGAAAAAATGCCCGTCCATGTGGACGACATTTTTGTAGCCGTGGCGTCACAGGAGGCCCTTGCCTTCTTTCACTTGTTTCCCATGACTTATCGGTTATCCTTTGGCACGGAGGCCCTTCCATTCATGACGACAACATCGTCCTCTTCATCGTCCAACCCAATGGATTGGTGGGAGCTTGAACTGTCATTCGTCTTCTTGCCGGACCTGAGATCGGCCACAAGTTGTGTCCACTTTGGCTTGCCATTCAATATGATCCAACAATGGCTAAATGCCGACGACTTCTTCTCCACCTTGTGATACAAAGTGGCCGCCACAGCATTCTATCAAACAACGTACGTATGAGCACGGGAATGCAAACACAAGAAGCATATTCAAATGACAACAAGATGAAGCAACTGGGTTTACGTGATTTGCCACTCTCATCCCACTTTAGAGCATTTGATCACTTGAGTAGTAGCTGATGTACTTGTTCACTTCCCCTTGAATGATCCCCCATCGATGTTGGAGATATGCCATATTGCGGGTGTCACGATAGCATACGGCTCCACGTACTCCTTTTGTTCATGATACTCCTTCCAAATCTTCTCCCAATACTTGTTCCCCTTTTGTTCGGTGCCGCATATTGGATCCATTGTTGTGGACAACCAAGCTTTGACTAACAAGATGTCCTCAAATCTTGAGAATGTCGGACCTCTTGCCTTCATCGTCTTGCTCTTCTTCTTCTTCTTCTTCTTCTTCTTCTTCTTCTTCTTCTTCTTCTTGCTCAGATTGGTACTAGATGTTGTCGCAACTTCAAATGCGATGCCCTCTAATTCATACTCCATTTCGGTCGGATCCTCATTGTCATTGATCATGTTCGACAAGAACGCCTCCTACATGATCATGGTTTGCAAGCATACATCATGTGCAAAATGAACTAGTGGTCTATGCAAAACATTGAACATGTCGTATGTAACTTTGATCGGACATGAGCAAACAAAACGTACCGACTCTTGTTCCGTCGAACATGTCGAGTGCAACCCGGGCATCGCTGATGCATGTGCTCATCCGTGCCCGAACGAGCTGCGGCGAGTCACATACGTTGACCGCCGGCATTTGCTTGGGTGAAAAGCTATCCGAATGGCCCAGCCGGCCGTCGAATCCTCCTCTGTCCCACCGGGGTCGGACGACATAATCCGCGTCGGGGCTCGGATGGAAGGGGTGCGGGGTTCTGGGTGCGGCGGGGGAGACAGCTGCTCGAGCATGTCCGCACCTGCCTGCGCCGCCGCTGCCGCCTCCCTCTCTCACTGTCGGCGTCGCCGCATCTTCCGGGCGACGTTCTTCGCCTTGCAAGACGCAGCCGAGGAAGGGACGCCGATGGATGAGGTGGATTGCATCTCCGTCACGACGGTCAGGGATTTGTTGGACGTCATCTACGGCGGTGGATCTGGACTAGTGGTGAGGATGGGGAGCAACGGTGGCGGACGATGAGGGCTCAGGCACGGGAAAGGTTGAAGGACGACAGGAGGAGGAGGAAGGGTTTAGTAGATTTGGTGCAATTTATGGCGGGTGCGTCCGGTGCCCTCGTATCCGCCCCATATTTAAGTTGGATATGAGGGTTGCCAGGCAGCCCGGACATTTGAGGACTATTTAAGAAGCCCGTCTGAATCAAAATTTGATAACTGGTCAGTGCCGAGCGGCCCGCCCACGGATTTGGGGCGGGCGCACTGCTGTAGATGCTCTTGCTCGGCCAGAAACGCGCAATGCAGCCGCCCCCCCCCCCCCCCCCCCAGTCTCAAGCTATTGTCATGATTTGCTCCTACTGGCATGATGCATGCATGGAAGCTGCGATGATGGATGGATGGGTTCACTTCTTCTGTTCTTCACATGACGAGAGAGGACAAGGGCACCGGAAAGCTGACCACCTTTAATCGCCGATCCCCATTTCAAAAGCGATTGGTACCTGCTGGCGACGGCACAGTAGCCAGCGATCCATCCTGTGCATGCCGTCCCTTGTTGCAGGCGGAAGAAACAAGCAACGCCCGCCCATGCATGCATGCACCGCGCGTGGCCGCCACCCATGTCCATGCGCGCGCGGTCGCTCGCTCGAACCAGACGCCTTCTTCCTCCACAGGGCCGTCCAGAGGGCTGTGCGAGAGGTGCGACCGCACAGGCCCCCATATCCCAGGGGCCCCCAATTTTGGGCCGACGTTGTATATTTTTTGTTAGCCTATGTAATTTTTCTGCACTGTTTTGGGCCTGTGGCCTGGTCTGACCGCTCGAGCGCTCCCTCCCAATCGCGATTGATCGCATGCCCTGAAGCCTCTTCCTAACTCCCTCAGCTCTCTCTGCCCGATGACTCGATCTAATCTGCTTGTCGAGGCACGACGGCGAGAAGCAGGATGGCAAGGGCATGCAGCAGAATTCGCCCCAAAAATTCAAATATAAACCAGCGCGAGCAAGGGCTAACGCCACCAAGAAAAGCAGAAGGCAGCCGCTGCTAGCCGGCGGTCAAACACCCGAGCCTAGGCCAGATCAATTTGCAGATTAATCAGGTGCGCCCAAGACCAAGCAGATTTAATTTGGTTATTTTTCTATTCAGTTATTTAATGGCTAATGAGTACATTGTATAGGTGGATCAGTTCTTAAGTTAATTGGCTAATAAATTGCTATATGTTTATTGTTCAACCGATGTAATCTTTATAGAAGATAGTTGGTGTATTAGATATATTTCATAATCTTGTACGAAATCCATCTATTTAAGTTAATAGGACTTAAATGAGAGTATCCTTTAGTCATATTAATATTTTTAGTTACAAGAGTTTTCCATATTTTAAGGCATCATTTGCATTTCGCACCGGGCCCCTGAATTCCTGGAGACGGCCCTGTTCCTCCACCCTCCACTCGTGCCTAGCCCGATCCCTCGGCTCCATCCGCCGATATCGAGTACAAAATCCAAATCCCCTTGAACAGTCCTGTGGATGACACGAATATATCAATTTTAGATATTTGGTTTGAGGCGTGAGGCAAATGGGGCATGCATCCTTTGCTTTTTTAGGCGGGAGCATCTAAATGATCCGGATGAGGCAGAGAAGAGAACGAAGGTCGGGGCATGTGAAACTATCATCAGACACGTCAAGCAGGCAGGCCAAAGCTTTAGCCGGGACGCTTTTGACGGCACCTGATTCCCGTCCAAGGTCCCAAGGTTTCGTCTCAAGTTGTTCACCGAGGGAACTGATGTTCCCTGTTCTGGAGCATAAATGCATGAACCACAATGCTAATTATTTACTACACAAAATTCTGTTCTTATTATGCACAATGATCGACACTGTATCACAGTGAGGGTTCCCATTTCGGACACAATTCTATTAGCATGTGATGTGTATGTAGGCGACAGGGCCAGGGCCAGGACTAAAAAGCCACTTTGCTAAAGCACAAGAGCAACCCCAATCAGCCGAGCGCGATCACACGAAGTGGCAGTGCACGATGAGTCGTGTGCCACGGCGCGCCGCGCGCGTGCCGCCGTGCGCCGGGGGGTAAGCCGGCGCGTGCCCGTCGGGGTGCCCTGGTGGCCATTCGTCCGCCGTCCGATCAGAGCCACGGACGGCCACGATGTGCTTCTCTTCCACGGAGAAAATCAACCCAAAGGCGGCGGCAGGCGTACGAGGAGTGGGGAGTAGTGGAGGGAAGGGAGCCGCGAAGTGGAATATAAATTGGGACGACCAGAGGTCAGGCGCTACCATCCAAGAATCTCCGCAAGTGTACTGAGCTACTTGTCCGCCGGAGATACACAGGAGCAAATCATTGTAGCTTCGTAGCTCGGGGGCAGCCACAGCCAGCGAAGCAGAGCGCGTGGTCGCAGAGCGCGAGAGAGATGCCGTCCGCGAAGCCGCCGGCGCCGGCGGCCGACGCGGCGGGAGGGAAGGCGGCGGCGCAGGGGGAGGGGGAGGGGGAGCGGTACCCGGTGGAGGAGGTGGCGCTGGTGGTGCCGGAGACGGACGACCCGGCGACGCCGGTGATGACATTCCGGGCGTGGACGCTGGGGCTGGCCTCCTGCGTGGTGCTCATCTTCCTCAACACCTTCTTCACGTACCGCACGCAGCCGCTCACCATCTCGGGCATCCTGGCCCAGATCCTGGTGCTCCCCGTCGGCCGCTTCATGGCGTCCGTGCTGCCCGACCGCGAGGTCCGGCTGCTGGGCGGCCGCCTCGGGAGCTTCAACCTCAACCCGGGGCCCTTCAACATCAAGGAGCACGTCATCATCACCATCTTCGCCAACTGCGGCGTCTCCTACGGCGGCGGCGACGCTTACTCCATCGGCGCCATCACCGTCATGAAGGCCTACTACAAGCAATCCCTCAGCTTCCTCTGCGCCCTCCTCATCGTCCTCTCCACGCAGGTCCGTTCATCAATCTCTCTCTTCTGCTAATTTCCTGGACCATGGTTAGCGCCATTCACAGAATCGAATGTTCAGAAGAAAAAATTTAAGCTCGATTGATCATTTGGCTGGCATACGCATCAAGGAATTGACAGTGCTCTCTGTTCCGTTTGGTGTTCGATTCCACACGCGAATGCGACTGGCACGAGGCATCTAGCTAAGGACTAGAGATGTGACCAACACTATAGATGTCTGGCTGCCAATCGATGATGTGATGTTCTGGTCCGCGTAGAGAGTTACCGCCAATGATTCTTCGGAGAAAGGATGGAGGAAAATCTTAGCGCGTCACTGAGAATCCATGGCCCTACGAATAATTGGCGGAGCTCTGTTATTCTTGCGTATGCATGCACCATGCCACTGGTGAATTTCATTCGTCGTGGTCAACTTTGAAATTCTGTCAGGTTGCGGTCATCAGTGCAATATTACTAGATCATGGATGCACTGTCATGTCATGGAGCGATTAGTTAAACATAATCCAGAAGAAAAGTGACTGTCTTTGTTTTCCTGTTTGCATGCATGTGGCGTTTTTTAAAATATAACAGTACAAAAGCAAACACTGGAGAAAGTGTAGTGACTTGTGCAAAACTGCGTGCAGATTCTGGGCTATGGCTGGGCTGGCATGCTGAGGAGGTTCCTGGTTGACCCTGCCGAGATGTGGTGGCCTTCTAATCTCGCCCAGGTCTCCCTCTTCAGGTACTGCAAATCTTTGCAACGCAGGAAGATTCTGCACTACATGATTTTTTTTTTCTCAAGAAAACACACCATTGTGCTAATTTGGGTTACAACTTTGGACCGAATGCAGGGCACTGCACGAGACGAAGGAGGGCGGGAAGCCATCGACGGGCCCGTCGCGGATGCGCTTCTTCCTCATCTTCTTCTTCGCGAGCTTCGCCTACTACGCGCTCCCCGGCTACCTGCTGCCGATCCTGACCTTCTTCTCGTGGGCGTGCTGGGTGTGGCCGCGCAGCATCACGGCGCAGCAGGTCGGGTCCGGCTACCACGGGCTTGGCGTCGGCGCCTTCACGCTGGACTGGGCGGGCATCTCGGCGTACCACGGCAGCCCGCTGGTGGCGCCGTGGGCGTCCATCGCCAACACGGCCGTCGGCTTCGTCATGTTCATCTACGTCATCGTGCCGCTCTGCTACTGGCGCTTCAACACCTTCGACGCCCGCCGCTTCCCCATCTTCTCCAACCAGCTCTTCACGGCGGCGGGCCAGAAGTACGACACCACCAAGGTGCTCACCAGCGACTTCGACCTCAACGTCGCCGCCTACGACAGCTACGGCAAGCTCTACCTCAGCCCGCTCTTCGCCATCTCCATCGGCTCCGGGTTCCTCCGCTTCTCCGCCACCATCGTGCACGTGCTGCTCTTCCACGGCGCCGAAATGTGGCGGCAGAGCCGGAGGGCCATCGGCGCCGCGGCCAAGCTCGACGTGCACGCCAGGCTCATGCAGAAGTACAAGCAGGTGCCGCAGTGGTGGTTCCTGGTGCTGCTGGCGGGGAGCATCGCCGTGTCCCTGCTCATGTGCTTCGTGTGGAAGGAGCAGGTGCAGCTGCCATGGTGGGGGATGCTCTTTGCCTTCGCGCTCGCGTTCGTGGTCACCCTCCCCATCGGCGTCATCCAGGCCACCACCAACCAGGTATGCGCACAGATCATCAACCGATTCATCAACCGATTCAAGATCATCAGTAATGCTACAATTTTTGCTACCGCTGCACTGATCATCAACCGATTCATCGTCTGATCTGCTTGCAGCAACCGGGGTACGACATCATCGCGCAGTTCATGATCGGCTACGCGCTGCCCGGCAAGCCCATCGCCAACCTGATCTTCAAGATCTACGGCCGGATCAGCACCGTGCACGCGCTGTCCTTCCTCGCCGACCTCAAGCTCGGCCACTACATGAAGATCCCTCCACGCTGCATGTACACCGCCCAGGTACGTCACACTGACAGAGATCGCTCTCAGCCTCCACAATGCAAGAGGTGCTCATCACTCGCTGAAGGCTGAACTAACCGACGTGCGCTTGGCCGGTGCAGCTGGTGGGCACGGTGGTGGCCGGCGTGGTGAACCTGGCGGTGGCGTGGTGGATGCTGGACAGCATCGACAACATCTGCGACGTGGAGGCGCTGCACCCGGACAGCCCCTGGACGTGCCCAAAGTACCGGGTCACCTTCGACGCGTCGGTGATCTGGGGCCTCATCGGGCCGGGGCGCCTCTTCGGCCAGCACGGGCTGTACCGGAACCTGGTGTGGCTGTTCGTGGTTGGCGCCGTGCTGCCGGTGCCGGTGTGGCTGCTGAGCCGGGCGTTCCCGGAGAAGAAGTGGATCGCGCTCGTCAACGTGCCCGTCATCTCCTACGGCTTCGCCGGGATGCCGCCGGCCACGCCCACCAACATCGCCAGCTGGCTCGTCACCGGCACCGTCTTCAACTTCTTCGTCTTCAGGTACCGCAAGGGGTGGTGGCAGAAGTACAACTACGTGCTGTCGGCGGCGCTCGACGCCGGCACGGCCTTCATGGGGGTGCTCATCTTCTTCGCGCTCCAGAACGCGCACCACGACCTCAAGTGGTGGGGCACCGAGGTCGACCACTGCCCGCTCGCCACCTGCCCCACCGCGCCCGGCATCGTCGTCAAGGGCTGCCCGGTCTTCTGAGCACTGAGCTCGCCGGAGCATCATCGGACACTGCCCGCCATGTATGTAGCTAGCAGCGACCATCGTCTGGATTGGCAGAGGAAGCCATGAATTCAACCTCTCTGCATCAATTACCCGATGCAGCCACCCCCCCGTCCTGAGTCACATTGTAAACATTTGTGTGTTTTGTTTTTCTCCAAGGAAATCAAATGCCTAGCTTATATAAAATCATCACTCTGAATATATATACTCATAGGCAAATCACACCCTTCACTATTAGTGTGATGAATCCACAGAGAAATGGTCAATGCAAAGTAGCAAGCAAATCAATCCCAAAGAACACAGGAATACACACAATTTGACAGAAGAGAATGATAAGAACAGAGCATATTTATGCATCACACAACTGCACTATTCTCAACTGTCACCTATCAGGCTATCAGCAGAGTGACATGAGAGGGAGGCACCTGTGGTCGTCGTGGGCCGTCGGGCACGCCGGAGTGGATAGGTTCAGAGCGGCAGCTCGAAGACCTCGTCTCCTCTCGCGGTGATGTGCTTCCTGCAGACCCACCCAATGTGGCCGTCGTCTCTGTACCGAACGCGCCACAGGCCAAACCTCTGCGCAATGTCCATCCCTGTCAGAACCCCTTGCCCTCTCAGGAAATCCACGAGCCACTGCCTGGCCGCTTTCATATCCTCCCCCATGTCGTTGGCGCCGCTGTTCCTCGCCCTCCCGTACATCACTGCCGCGCCTAGAGCCCCCACCGACGCGGCGGATGCGCTGTACATGGCCGAGGAGTCAAGCAGGTGCACCACCTCCCTGCTCAGGTCAGGAATCATCTCCCCCATCCCAACGATGAAATGTGCGCCGATCTTCAGGGCGAACGTTAAGAGCTTCATGAACTTGCTCATGTAGGGCAGCAGGGACTGCACCGCTTGGTTGTCCACCTGGATCAGATCGCAGCCGATCTGATCCTCCACCACATGCATCTCTCTTCGGAACTCGCACAGCATGTGCACCCGCAGGGATCGCATGCCAGGCAGGATCCTTGTGACCAGCTTCCTGGAGCGGTTGTCTAGGCTGACAAGGTAGAACATCTGAGGCACCTTTCTGTCTTCCAGTTGAATGCTGTAGTTCATCACGTAGTCCATCTTCCTGTGGAGCTCGGTCACAAGGTGATACTCGTAGTACCTCAAGCTTGCAATCTCTTCCTTCAGGTCCCTTATTCCTTGCTCTATTATCTTCAGTCTTTGGAGGACCATCTCGACGCCCCTCGCGATGCCCAGGATGGAGGGATCGACCACGTCTGCTTCTGGGATGGTTTCAGGCTGCTGCAGATTGTCTGGGGTGACGGCGAGTTCAGTCGCGAGAAACTGTAAATCATAGTACCTACGGTGCAAAACTTCATGGAAGTCATCATCTGACAGCAGATCTCTAGCATGGTCGGATCCTGATCTTAAGATGAGCCTTCTATTGCTTTCAACTGCACTCCAGGTATGCTGATAATCGTAGATGCTTTCTGCCGGCAGTGACAGTAGAATTTGCTTTATTTTTTTCAGAGGGAGCTGCTGAGTTGCACGGAACCTTCGTGGTATGAGATATTTCACACAGTCAGGCCTGAGAATGCTTTCCTTGAACGTCATATTGGGAGACAAATTCAGTATCGCTGGGATGACAAACTTGTGGAGTAGCCTCACCATGTCTGTAATATTTCTACCGGAGCATGCAAGCACATCTATGGATGAGCCAAACTTCATTCCCAGCTCCACCTTTACATGGACACCATTGATCACTGTATAAATAAGGTTTTTCTCCAGGATATAAACTGCTTCCTGCTGTCCAAGACACATGATTTTGTTATGCAGACGAACCTGGAAAGAAACTTCCCTTAGAAAATCGAATCTGTATAGAAACTATACTGAAGTAATATCCAGGTGTAACCACCAGTCAATTTATGTTTAAGAGTAAATACCAGAAAACCACAACAATTGCGGCGCTGGTTTGCAAAGCCACAAGTTTTGAAAGAAAAGAAAAGAATCACTTGGCAGATACAAACCACAGTAGTAATTATCTGTTGGTGTATGTTTTTACCTGCAGTCTTGGAAAGAAGTCACTTGTCAGGAGCATATGTGTATCTTCACATTCGAGACGCCTTCCAACAAATCTGCATTCCGGCATAGTTAACTGCCATTTCTCAGCCCCTCCTTTGTTTTCCCCAAGAATGGCTGGTAGTAAGAGTAATGTATGTGGGTTCCCAGGGTCCTGTTCATAGCATAATTCAAGTTCCAGCAATATATTTATGATATCGCTGGCCTGCAAGGATGCACCAGTTCTCCAGTTTGACCTTGGAATTTGGTTGCGCAGCTTCTCTTGCAGTATCTTCTCCAGCTCCTCTTTGTGGACAAAACCACCACTACTCTCTGTCTTGATTGACTTTAATGTAGCTAGCTGGCTGAGGACATCTCGGCAGAACCATTCACAATTCATGACCAGAAGTCCAAGTTCCTCAAAAAATACTATTTCACCCAAGGTATGCAGTGATCTGGCAACAGCACGTCTCCGTGTGTCCACTTTCTCCACATTATCACGCCTTGATCTCAATCTTAGCACTGGAATGTTGAGCTGGCATATCTCGCAGAACTCAGCCCACCTGATCACGGCTCTGTTATTCTTCAACCTCCAGTCATGCAAAACCTTGATCAAATCATTACATACTTCATAAACTTGAGGAACTTGTTGGGTTATTGTCTTTGTTGTCTTTCGCAAGTGGTGAGTGAGCTTGCTTACTGAAACCAACGATCTTGAGTCAACAGCGAAAACAGTGGGGTAAATTTCTGCATGTGATTGGAAGTCTTCTCTGAGCCTTTGTACAACGGAAGCAATTGGCTGTAGCCCTTCTGGTAAATGAGATACCTTGTCATAATGGGTGAGAACTATAGTTACACAGGGTCGAAACGAGTGTGATACTCTCCGCCTATAATTTGAAATCAAGAACCTCAGCCAATATATGAGTTCCCATTCAATCTCGTCTATGCCTTTTGGATATTTAGTAGCAGGCTTTCCAACCAAACTAGACACAATCATGAAAAAGCTTGGACCACCAAGCACCACGAACATGAAATCATGCAACGCAGAACTTCCTTCATTTCCACCAAGATTACACATTGTCAATTTTGTGTTGCCATCAAAGATTGAGTTCATCTTATTCTCATCGGTGAATGGCATCTGCTCAACTGGAGTCTTCAGAGTTTTTCTTGCATCCATGCGAGGCAAATTCATTGAATTCATGCACTGATTCATGGAGCTACATAGCATGCTTTTACCTGAGAGCACATGCAAATTGAAGCATCACATGTTATAACCAATTCTCGAACATAATGAGATTTGTTTTTGTAAAGCTGTCATGTAAGGTACAGATATTTTATAGTGAAGTCAACAAAATGTAGGTACTAATTTAGCAGGCCCACATATCATGTGAATGTGAAGGAGATTGCATCAAATGATATTTGACATGATCAGAAAATTCACAGGTTATTAAAATTGTATGCTGGACAAAATAAAACTAGTATTGCCTTATTTCTGCCTATAGGTTAGCAAAAAGGAGGGTACTGATGGGTGAAACTGCACCTGCTAATTCTTGGCCACACAGAACAACTCGGCAGCATGTAGGAGCACTTAGTGGCAAATCAAGCAAATCATTTGGCAGAACCAAACTCCCGTTCTGGCCAAGTTTCTCATAAATTTGGCCTGTCTTACCTGCAACATGCAAAGGTGTTTCATGAAGATCAATTTCTTCAATCCATGGATTGACCTGCAAAGTATTCATAATGGTCTGTAAGACTGCTTCCCCCTCAACTCCCTTGCACCCTCTGAATGACAAAATTCGAATAGTGGCATTCCTTTGTAAGGTTGTAAAGATATTGACAACATCACTTGATCTCAGGCTTGCATCATCGCATATTGACAGCTGAATAAGGCTCTGGTTTGTCTCCAACATCTGCAAGATTGCAGCCACACCATATCTACCTATATTTGTTCTCTCTCCCCCAAAACTCAAAACCTTCAAAGTGGAATTGGCTTGTGTCTGAAGTGGTGAGAATGTACTAAGAGGGCATAACAAATGCTCCAATCCAACTCCACCAAAGTGATTCCCATCCAAAGTCAAGCTCTCTAAATACTTGTTCTTGAACAGTCCTGCAGCTATATACACCACTGCTTTGTCCCTGAGGCAACACTTGGTAAGTTTGACAACTTTTAGGCTCCTATTCCGGTCGAGGACCTCTCTAAGTTCTTTGGTCCATCTGGACTTTAGAGGGACACCTGTCATGTCCAATGTTGTCACCGTGGTGTTCCATGCCAAAGCACAAGCAACCCGTTGTAGGCCTGTAGAATTGATATTGCTGTAAATCCTCATGTTTCCAGTTTCTGGCAGGAACTCAACAATTTTACAGTTGTTCATGCCACCTCTTGTATCACGACTGCGTCCCCATATATGCACCTCCACTCTGCGGTTGCGTGCCAGCACAGCAGAGATAAGAGGAGCCGCTGGAATGGAGTTGTTGTCAAGTATAATCAGCAGCTTCAACATATAGTTCACCTCAATCATCTTGGAGAGTTCTTCTGCTCCCTTGGAGCCCATGGAGTCTTCCCATACTTGAAACTCTTCCACACTTCTGTTCTTTGCCAAAGCTGACGCAAGCAGTGTCGCTCCAGCAGCTCCAATTCTACAATCATTGAGAACAACTGCTTTCAAGGTGTTGTTCCTTTGGAGCATTTCCGAGAGTGGGACTAAAGCAACAGCTGATTTTGTGCTAAACACATTTTTTTGGAACTCCGCCTGCTTCACATTCGAGCCTGGGCCTAAGTATGAACAGAGAAGTTGGATTGCTTCAGGCTGCCATTCAATACCATGAAAAAGGAGATTAGTCACGCCTCTGTAGCTCTCTTTCGAATCCACAAGATGATGCAGAAACTCAAGCAGAAAGTTGACACCATTCTGGTCTATACAAATATGGATCCTTAGTGATCTCTCACTTTCCATAGACAAGCCCGATCCAGAGTTTGCTGCAACCTGGTAGAATGCGATGTTCTCAATGTCCTTGTACTCCTGTAAATCAATTTCTGCAACATCTCTGATATACTCCTGGTTAGACGGTGATGGTGCCATGATGATCCCATCACCCATACTTGGAGGTGCCGATGAAGAGCAGTTGAATCAGGGACGGGAAGCAGAGGTGAAGGTTTACCTTTACCATGCAAGTAGAATTCAGATGTATATAGGTGTCTGAACAAAACAGATTTCACAGGCAGAAGTCATATATGGCAACTGGAAAGAAAGTTTTCTAAAGAAAACGAGTGCAAGGCAAGGTCAGGCATCAGATTCCTGGCTTGTCTAGGGAGCATGATAAAGAAAGGAATAATCTTTATTTTGCTTTGCTTGTCTGAAGGAACATGATTGGCAAAGCTAATAAGTTCCAAGTATACGGAATCACTTGCGTAGTTCCACGTACCAAGGTATCAAAGTTGTATGCTGAAAGCCTGAAAATATCAAAGTTTTGCTTTGATTTTCAACTTTTTAAAGCATCAACCATGACTCCACTATATGTATGATCCATCCTAAATACGTGCACCCATCCAAAATATCAGATATAACACATAGATATTGCAACGCCAGCACAAATTTTGACAGGAAACATCTACATTGTCAAACAATAAACTTAAAATTTTGTTCACTTATTTCATTGCAGAATTCTGGAAATAAAAGAAGATTTACTTCCCATTGTCTTACATCACTGGTAATCACTGATTATTTCTTAATTTAACATTATATTGCAGTGTGCGCTTTAAGCAGAAAAAGATTCTCAGAAGTGTCCATGAAGTAAAGAATAAGTGCAGGATGCCTTTAATATTCAGATAATAAAAGTTAGCCCATCCTTTTCCCCTCTTAATGTCTACAGAGACTGAGCCTTATATGAGCTTCACACAACTTGTAGATTTCCATCAAACCAAGCACATTGTAGAGTTACTTAATTGTTAAGGTGCTAGGAGTAGAAAGAAGCAAAATGCATACATACTTACCACCAAGTGCAGCCAGAGTGAAGAACTGCTATCTGAAGAAGCAAGCAGCAACAAGGCTGATCTACTTTATTTTATCCTTCACTTCGCCACAGTTTCGGCTCAGCAAGGTATGAAAGTAACTTCCGGCTCCTGATTCCAAAATGCTCATGCGCTATTTATCCTTTATTTTCCATTTTTTAATCTTACTATCTCTAATCATCCCAGTGTTTCTTCTTTCAAAATTCTATTAACATAAAATCCAATCTCAGAGTAAGCAATATAGTAAAGACTAACAGTCTGAAACATGCCGTATGGTAGCTTGGTAGAGAGAGGATATGTGCATATCTGAAATAGCATATACCGAGTGATTCAACTCTGTTACTGAAAACAAAGATATGCAGACTTTAAACCATGTAAACCGGGGGAGGGGCGAGCCGCTATTGCCAGATCCACTGCTCAAAGTTACATAAGCAGATTTCTGTCAGATTCATCAGTGGATATATTTATTGCTCTTGAGATACCATAAACTTTTGAGCCTGAGAAATCATGGCCTCATTGCTGTTCATACTTAGATTCATGGGGTGCTATGCTAACAAGATAAAGTCAACTGTAACCTTGACACCATAGTAAATACAGAAATAATCACTGAACATTGAAAAGAACCATCCAGTAACTGAAATAGAGTGTCTGAATTCATGTCTCCCAGATAAATCAATGAAACACAGAACCATTTAAGGAATTTGAAGAAATACTTACACCTATAAATTTTCAAGCAGAGGATCGCAACTGGGAGAAGCAATGGTGCATAGCGGATGAGCAAACACCAGATGATATCCTACAGATTGCTCTTAGCTGGGCATGTGGTCCTGGAGGTGCAGATTGTACGATGATTGAGCCTAACAAATCGTGTTACCTTCCCAATACAGTCAGGGACCATGCATCTTATGCCTTCAACAGCTACTGGCAAAAATACAAGAACCATGCTGGTTCTTGCTACTTCAATGCAGCTGCAATGGTCACCGACCTAAATCCAAGTATGTTCATAACCTAAACCATCATTAGGAGCATACACTTTTGCAGGTTGAAATTCCACTAGCAAGATCAAACATGCAGAGGACAACCACGCACCACACACACAAGATACCCGCACGCCACAAGCACACACACACGCGCGCGCACACACAAGCACGCACGTAAGGAAGTTCTTTTCTTTGGAATCAGCGTGTACTCTTAGAGAATTTAGGATAGCATCCAAATATAAATAACTTATCTTACTCCTCCTGATTCATAATATAAGCAGTTTTCGAATTTGTGCTAGTCAAACATTTTTAGGTTTGACCATCGATATAGAAAGAATTACCAGCTTAGACAAAATATGAAACTGACATGAATATTGTCATAATTATATTTAGAATTTGTTTGAAACAAAATATTTTTTGAGAAAATTATGATCAAAGTGTTACTTTGAAACCGTGTAAATGGTCTAGGCTACTTATATTGTGAATGACAGGGAGTATACAAAAACATGATCGTTCTCAGCCATGTCATTCACTTCGTGCTGTCATGCCAATGCAGGTCGTAACTCATGTAACTTTGAAGTAGTGCCCTGATATAACGGTGGGCGAAGCACTGGAAGACGCATGCATTCCTGGTTTTCTTCCACTGATCCTTCAGGAAAAGAATGGAAAAAATGTTCGACACATTTTTCGTCTTTGTGGAGGGGATGTCATTACTCGAATCAGGAGGGCAATGCCTAACATTGATCCATACTTCAAAATGTTTCAACTCCGTGTCTCATCTGTAATTTCAATTTTAGTCATGTACCTGGTTTTGTATCAATAAAAGTTGAGCAAGTTTTTATATGGTGTGTAAAGGGGTAGAGACCCAAACAGCTAGGATATAATCAAGCGCAATAATCACTATGGTTATCTGACACTTGTAGCGCAAATAGATCAAATCATTGCTACACTAAGTAGTGCCCGTGCCCGTGCCGATCTCTACAATGTTAAATAAATTATAATGATACAAGTTATGGGAGCACGGTGAACCAAACTATAACCTGAAAATGAGGATATTTTGTTGATGGATGGAAGCAGAGAGATTGACAGAAATCAAGCTGACCATGTTTGCAAGGACAACCACGGGAGCCAAGATCCCGTGATTCTCATGGAAAAAGTATTGGCATTAAATCTAAAGAAACAAGAGACGCAGCTTCATTGGCATGAGCAGTTGATCGGACTGTTAAGCAGGATGTACAAATGAGGAAGTGTGAAACATCAAGGGAACTGTTTTATTCTAATTATTTTGTAAAGGTATGAGAAAGTTGTGTGCCACAGCAGTACAATCATGACCTAATAGAGCGACTGATACAAAGCCTTGTGTAAAGTAGACATAGTTTTCACCCGATAAAACACAATACAATCAGAAGAGCAGGCTGGCCCAAGCAGCAATGAATGCAAAGCCACCGATCGGTGCTGGTGAAGAGAACTTCCTGTCTTCAAGGTAAGCCACAGTGTAGCACCTAGAAATGAAATGAGCAACAATCATTGTGCAATCCCATCATCATTCCAAACAATGAAACAACGCAAACAAAATCCAAGAGCAGCGGTCCTCATTTTCTTTGCATCCCACGAAAATTCACAGTGCAATCTAAAGACAAACACATATACACACTTACGTTCCAGAGAAGAGCACAATCCCAGTTGTCAGAAGGCCTCCGAACTGCACACACAGCAAAGGACCGCATGAATTAGCGCACAGCTAGATAAAAGAAAAAAAGCGAAAGCGCGATGCGGGCGTTGGTACTGACGATGTTGGGGCGCTTGGTCATGGGAGCCCCGAGCAGCGCCGCGGTGTGGACGAGATGGTACAGGGACGCGGTCTGCCAAATCTGTCAGAAAAAAACTCCCCACAACTGTAAGACGCAGATTGATTCATGATTTGGAGGAACGGGCCGGAAGTGGGACGAGGGAGCGGCTGGGGATCGATGAACGGAGAGTGGCCGGGTGTACCTCTTTGTATCTAGGGTTCTGCGGGCGGAACATGTGCGCTCCATAGGTGCCCAGTCCAAGCGCAGCGACCCCTGCTCGACCAATTCACCCAGCCGTCAGAGTGCGGAAGCAACCGGAGGAGGAGGGGAGGGGGGGGGGGGGGGGGGGGTTGAGGGTTACCGGAGACGGCGGCCACCTTGTGCCATAGCATAGGGTCCGTGGGCATCACCATCTTCTTCGGGTCGTCGTCGCCGTTCGCTCGGTTGCTTCTGCTTGTGCTTTCCTTCCTTCCTTCTCCGCTGGTGGTTGGCGTTTTTTTAAGGAGTTGGCGTTTTGCTGCCAGCAGTCAACTATTTTCTGTGGCCAAATCGGTCAAAACAGTTGTGGAACGTTGAATACTTGGATCAATGGCCAGCACGGCGCATTGCTTAGGTTTGCAGCTTAAGAGCATCTACATCCAAGCGCCCCTTACTTTTGAAGGACTCTCCGGTCACTGACAGATCAAAAAATGTGATGCGGTCGGAGGCCTCATATCCAAAAAAAATTATATGAGACCAGGTCTCATATAAAGCAGGTGAGACCCGTCTTGATGGATGACACGTGGCATTCACAAATCAAAAAGCATCTAATCTTTTCCCCCTGATTTCAGATGGGGGTGGGGTAAATGCTTTGTGATTTATGAATGCCACATGTCATTCATCAGGATGGGTCTCACCTGCTAATCCATGAGACCTGGTCTCATAGAATTTTTTTCCCCTCATACCGGCCCGAAACAGCCGATCTGACCGACACCCCATATATCTAGCCCAAATCCGGGGCAAATAGGTTGATGCCCGGGCGGGCCCGAGCACGTCTGTCACGTCGGATTCGTCCCATGTTGGCCCACCCTGACCCCACACATATTTGTCTTCATCGACTCCCCAGACCAAACTCTAGCCATTCCACCCCGCCCATAAGCTTCCTTCCAGTGATCTCCACCTTCTCCGATATGGCGGGCAGTGGATCTGAGTCCTCCGTCACCCGATCTACTGATTGTGAGCTCATCACATGCAGGCCCGAGGAGGAGATAGTCGTCTGCATTGCGCTCGGTCGTGCCCGCAGGGAGAACGACCAGCGCTTGGATCCGACGTGAGGTGCGTCGCCACGACCTCACTGGAGGCAGTGCGGTTCGTATGGCATCTGAACGGCGTGGCGGAGACGTATCCCCTTCGTCGGCGCACCAATTAGGGGGGGCCTTCCCGTGGCCCGTCCGCGGAGGCTAATATGGCGTGATGACCCGTCGTGCGAGGCAAAGGGCGTGGGAGGCCGCGAAAGCCCTCGCGGCAAACACGGCGGGGCAGAGTCGCACTCGCCAGTGCCGCTATAGGTGAACGACAACCCCTGGCGCCGCAATCGTGTCATGATGGACATGTCGGGCTCCGACCACAACGGATCCATCATCGACCTCACATCGACCGTCGACGTGTAGGCCATGGACTCTGACGAGGAAGAGTATGGCATGGGATACGACAGCGCCTCGAGTCTCATGAGCCGGTGTGTATCTCATGTCCTACTCTACCTCGCTGGCGACCGCACCTCCACTCCGAGGGGCTCATCCGGGTCACCTACTCGGAGAGAGGCGATGTCATGACATGGCCGACAACCTCGTTGGGTTCCTCTTCTCAGCGTTGTGTGTGATCTTGTTTGTGCCAGGTCGGCCGGGGTGCCCATTCTTATGGTCGTGTTGTAACGGTTGTGCAACTCTATTCTACCATTTTTAATGAATATGGCCCTAAAAGACCGCGTTTCAAAAAACTTGAAAAAATTCGCTATGTCATTTGGCCGAACCCTTTGCAGATGTGGTGTTCATCATGGGCATCAGTGCGCAAGGGCGGAAGGTACCTGGACGACGGTTGGACCAGGGGTGGAAGGGAGGCGTAGGCAAAGCGGGGCTAGTGCCCGGATGGAGTGACTGACGGTGTCCTGGACTAGGGGGTACTCACCACGTCATCTCCCGATCAGTTAGATTGGGCCGAGGACCCCCATGGACGTATACTCATGGGCCAGTTCGGACAGTTGCCGCATACAAGGAAGATTCCACAAGACTTGGTGATCAAGACAAGGACTCCTCCCCACCGGCGTATTCGGCTAGGACTCTTGTTATCCTAGGCCTCTGATACATTATATAAACCGAGGCCAGGCTAGTCGATAGCTGATTATGACATTACTCATCATACCTCCAGGGTTTAGACCACAACATATGATATCGAGGTAGATCAACTCTTGTAACCCCTATACTCATTATAGTCAATCAAGCAGCATGTAGGGTATTATCTCATCAAGAGAGCCCGAAGCTGGGTAAAATCCCGTGTTCATGTTACCATTGATCCTAAGACGCACAACTTGGGACCCCCTACCCAAGATCCACCGGTTTTGACACCGACATTGGTGCTTTCATTGAGAGTTCCACTGTGTGATCGGCGAAAGGATCAATGGCTCGACTGCAGGTCAACTGCGACGTCGGTTTCTTCGTCACCAGCTCGACTGGTCACCTTGGCTTGACCGAGGACTGCGCCCTACCTCCGATTGTCATGTTTGGATGAGGGCCTTCATCAACATCAACTCCGATCTCTATCAAGATCATGGAGGAGTTATCCATGGAGCTCGGGGGCTCAACGTCAACATTGCCCTCGGGTGACCGTGCTGTTTTTCTAACAGCAAACTCATATCCGCCGCCACCGCCTCCTCGAGTGTCGCCTAAACGATTGCTTCCGTGGAATTATGTGGAATTAAGTCTACAACAACCCTGCAAAAGTTTCGTCGAGTTCCGATGGAGTAATCTCCGGCAACCTCCGATATACCGGAGCCCTGTTGAATCTGGACGAGAATCCGGACGAGTTTGAAGCGAGGTGTCCAGCATCTAGCTCGGACGTCCTTTGGAAGATCCAACCGTTGATCGGCTGCGGAATTCTCATATCTACCACCTGCCAAAAATTCAGCTCGATCCGACCGTCTAAACTCCAGGAACCTTCCGATTAGTGCATCACTTTTTGGATCTGTTTTCTGCGCGAGAACGAATCCGACCCGAGTTCATCTCCTTTACGAACGGGATTTCGGACATCCTTTTTGAAGGACGTTTCCGTATGGGGTATTGTGTTTTATTCTCAAACACATCCCATTAATATTAAAAGTATTTTTACAATATGATCTTCATCATCGCGCCGGTGTCAAACCGGCCCGACAACATCACTCCACGGCTGTCGACCTGCGCTAGACACGTTGTTGCTTTGTTGAGCCGAGCTTAACTTCTTCGGATCATCATCTCGGCCAGCCGAACAATACTTCGGCATTACGAAGGATAAATCGTCACCAACACCGCCGCCCCACGGATTACACGAAGCGGGCACACCGGCATCGCCGCACGGTCACTTCATCAAGCCAGCATTAACCACATCACACGCTATGACCTACATCGGCATGCCCGAACCATTGCTTCATCGAGCCGATGTCCACCACGCTGAACTACTTCAACACCTCGGCTGACACATCTCCTCACCGACCTGCTCTGTCTCCTCGCCTGGACTGGGGGCTTCGTCATCCCGTCATCAACTTATTTCGGAGACTTCAGCGTCACCGGCCGACCAGCTTCATCACATTAGCTGGACCACGGGCTTTTGCCTCGGCGAGCCAACCTTTGCCAACTTCACCATGCCGTCGCTTTATCGCCCATCAGGCAATGGATGTGCAGATCGATTCCCAATTTTGGGAGTCGCTTTTCTTCGGAATGCTACAACAAACAAACCAGGTGCTATTAATCCTAACAATTTTTGTTTGTTGGGTTTATTTTTCTTAAGGAATTATTACTCTGGTTTGTTCCATCATCTGTACATAGGTCTATTAAATGGCGGCCACATTAAAAATGGTCGCGTGGAGATTCGGTCAGTTTCCGTACATAGTTCAGCAAACACCGTATCCGGAGCCCGGACCGCCCTGCAAATTCAGGCTTTTGTCACGCCTTCACTGCGTCGCGCTGACGCCCTGCATCGACATTGTCTCCAACGCCAGGCCACATCTCTTTAAATAAATTATTTTTTGCGTAAAGCAATTAAGCAAGGATTATATATACATATATTATTATTTACTGGACCGCATTGTTTTACGTGTGCAGGTAATTAATTTTGAATGCGTTACGCGGTCACTACTCCAGAGTGCCGAACTCCTCACTCGGACACCTCGGGCCTGGGGCTAGGACCTCGGCCACGCCGAGGACTGCGAACCTTGTCGGATCTGTCGCAGGTCAATGGGCGTCTTCGTCCGGCCACAAGCCCGAATCACATCATCAACACCGAGCACACTAACCAGCTAAGTTGCTTTCATGCTCAAAAACTTTCAGTTTTAAATTTTGTTCGGTTCAAACAAGCATTATACTTTTTGGCACAAAGTTGTTTGTGACAAAATTCCTTGTCAAAACTTTGTTTGTGACGCACATATTCAAATACCCCGTTTATTTGGGGGCTCCCTTGATGGAGCTTTTCCTCTTGCATATGATTATACTTGTATGGCTTCGTTCCTTGTTCGTGGATTACGCCACAATATGCACCATGTTGACTTAAGCGACTTGCAAGCTGGGTTGCCTGGCTCCTGTGCTTACCCCTACGCTCCCGATTGTTCGGCTAGGGAGTAAAGGGAGCACCTCTACGATTGTCACGATCGGTTCATCCGAGCCGAACCTCAGACTGGGTGAAGCCGAAAGTTAGCACTCTTACTGTTTTCAACAATGGTTGGCACACAACGGAACTCATGAGTACAAACAATCTATTGCACAAGTCTCATAATAATAATGAGCAACCGAAGAAAGGTATCGGTGGGGGTACTATTTTCTTCGAAGATGCTTCTTACACTTCGTTAGTAATATAGCATAAGTTCCCTGAGCACGCTTTGTCTGTTACAGCCTTATGGCCTGATTGCCTGGTTATCGGGAACACCGTCGATATTCTCGATAGGTGGAGTACATAACACTCTTCGGTCCTTGACCGAAGAGGGAGAAGCCGACGGTCGGTTAAGACGCGTTCAAAGTTCGGGTGAACACAAATATGATATAAGTACTTCGGTACGCACAATCATTATAACATAAAATTCTTTTACCCAAGTCACTCGGGGGCTCTTAAATTTATGTGAGCTGTTTATAATAAGTGTTCTTCTTCCTAGTCGTTGCAAAGTCTTTTTTTCTATCACTCCTTTTTTCGACGAGAGTGTGTGGTCAATAGCCGGGGAGCCTAAGTACTCCACCTTCGGGATAGGAGGTTGAAGTCGTAGGCTGACCCACTTGAAGTCTTGAGATAGGATGTGTCATATGTTAATGTTGGGGAACGTAGTAATTTCAAAAAAATTCCTACGCACACACAAGATCATGGTGATGCATAGCAACGAGAGGGGAGTGTATCTTCATACCCTTGAAGATCGCTAAGCGGAAGCGTTTATCAACGCGGTTGATGTAGTCGTACGTCTTCACGATCCGACCGATCCAAGTACCGAACGCACGGCACCTCCGAGTTCTGCACACGTTCAGCTCGATGACGTCCTCGCCTTCTCGATCCAGCAAGACGGGCGAAGTAGTAGATGAGTTCCGGCAGCACAACGGCATGGTGACGGTGTTGGTGAAGAACAATCTCCGCAGGGCTTCGCCTAAGCACTACGGAAACTATGACGGAGGATAAACTAGAGGGGACGGGGTTGCCGGCACACGGCTTGGTGTTTATTGATCTCTGTTTGGTGCTAGCCCTGCCCCTCTATTTATATGTTGAGCCCTGGGGTCGAAACTTGGAGTAAAAGCCTCCTCAAAATCGGTTTTGCTCGAAAGGCAAGAGTCCTACACGGACTCCAGGGCTAGACGCCAGGGTTCCCGGCGTCTACCCCCTAGACGCCAGGGTTCCTGGCGTCTAGCCTCTGGTCTCTGCAAAACTTCCTTTTGCACTTTCCAAAAGCCTCGTGGGCTTTCCCATTTGGCCCAAATAACGTGTTCTCGTACCCAAACATTTCGGGAAACATCCGGAACCCCTTCCGGTGAATTCCGGAACCCTTCCGGAGATCAAACACTATTATCCCATATATTAAACTTTATCTCTGGACCATTCCGGAGTTCCTCGTCATGTCCATGATCTCATCCGGGACTCCGAACAACATTCGGTCACCAACATACATAACTCATATAATACTATATCGTCAACGAAACATTAAGCGTGCGGACCCTATGGGTTCGAGAACTATGTAGACATGAACGAGACACGTCTCCGGTCAATAACCAATAGCGGGACCTGGATGCCCATATTGGCTCCCACACATTCTACGAAGATCTTTATCGGTCAAACCGCATAACAACATACGTTGTTCCCTTTGTCATCGGTATTTTACTTGCCTGAGAATCGATCGTCGATATCTCAATACCTAGTTCAATCTCATTACCGGCAAGTCTCTTTACTCGTTCCATAATACATCATCCTGCAACTAACTCATTAGTTGCAATGCTTGCAAGGCTTTAAGTGATGTGCATTACCGAGTGGGCCCAGAGATACCTCTCCGAGAATCGGAGTGACAAATCCTAATCTCGAAATACGCCAACCCAACAAGTACCTTCGGAGACACCTGTAGAGCACCTTTATAATCATCCAGTTATGTTGTGACATTTGGTAGCACACAAAGTGTTCCTCCGGTAAACGGGAGTTGCATAATTTCATAGTCATAGGAACATGTATAAGTCATGAAGAAAGCAATAGCAACATACTAAACGATCGAGTGCTAAGCTAATGGAATGGGTCAAGTCAATCACATCATTCTTCTAATGATGTGATCCCGTTAATCAAATGACAACTCATGTCTATGGTTAGGAAACTTAACCATCTTTGATTCACGAGCTAGTCAAGTAGAGGCATACTGGTGACACTCTGTTTGTCTATGTATTCACACATGTATTATGTTTCCGGTTAATACAATTCTAGCATGAATAATAAACATTTATCATGATATAAGGAAATAAATAATAACTTTATTATTGCCTCTAGGGCATATTTCCTTCAGTCTCCCACTTGCACTAGAGTCAATAATCTAGTTCACATCGCCATGTGATTTAACACCAATATTCACATCTGTATGTGATTAATACCCATAGTTCACATCGTCATGTGATCAACACCCAAAGGGTTTACTAGAGTCAATAATCTAGTTCACATCGCTATGTGATTAACACCCAAAGAGTAATAAGGTATGATCATGTTTTGCTTGTGAGAGAAGTTTAGTCAATGGGTCTGTCACATTCAGAGTCGTATGTATTTTGCAAATATTCTATGTCTACAATGCTTTGTACGGAGCTACTCTAGCTAATTGCTCCCACTTTCAATATGTATCCAGATTAAGACTTAGAGTCATCTGGATCAGTGCCAAAACTTGTATCGACGTAACCCTTTACGATGAACCTTTTGTCACCTCCATAATCGAGAAACATATCCTTATTCCACTAAGGATAATTTTGACCAATGTCCAGTGATCTACTCCTAGATCACTATTGTACTCCCTTGCCAAACCAGGGCAGAGTATACAATAGGTCTAGTCCATAGCATGGCATACTTTTATAGAACCTATGACTGATGCATAGGGAATTTCTTTCATTCTCTTTCTATTTTCTGCCGTGGTCGAGATTTGAGTCTTACTCAATTTCATACCTTTGCAACATAGGCAAGAACTCTTTCTTTGACTGTTCCATTTTGAACTACTTCAAAATCTTATCAAGGTATGTACTCGTTGAAAATCTTATCAAGTGTCTTGATCTATCTCAATAGATCTTGATGCTCAATATGTAAGTAGCTTTACTGAGGTCTTTCTTTTAAAGAACTCCTTTCAAACACTTCTTTATGCTTTCCAGAAAAATTCTACATCATTTCTGATCAATAATATGTCACTCACATATACTTATCAGAAAGGTTGTAGTGCTCCCACTCACTTTATTGTAAATACAGGCTTCATTGCAAGTCCGTATAAAACTATATGCTTTGATCAACTTATCAAAGCGTATATTCCAACTCCGAGATGCTTGCACCAGTCCATAGATGGATCGCTGGAGCTTGCACATTTTGTTAGCACCTTTAGGATTGACAAAACCTTCTGGTTGCATCATATACAACTCTTCTTTAAGAAAACCATTAAGGAATGCAGTTTTGACATCCGTTTGCCAGATTTCATAAAATGTGGCAATTGCTAACATGATTCGAACGGACTTAAGCATCGCTACAGTTGAGAAAATCTAATTGTAGTCAACACCTTGAACTTGTCGAAAACCTTTTTGCGACAAGTCGAGCTTTGTAGATAGTAACACTATTATCAACGTACGCCTTCCTCTTGAAGATCCATTTATTTTCTATGGCTTACCGATCATCGGGCAAGTCCACCAAAGTCCACACTTTGTTCTCATACATGGATCCCATCTCAGATTTCATGGCCTCTAGCCATTTCACGGAATCTAGGCTCATCATCGCTTCCTCATAGTTTGTAGTTTTATCATGGTCTAGTAACATGACTTTCAGAACAGGATCACCGTACCACTCTGGTGCGGCCGTACTCTAGAAGACCTACGAGGTTCTGTAGTAACTTGATCTGAAGTTTCATGATCATCATCGTTAGCTTCCTCACTAATTGGTGTAGGAATCACTGGAACTGATTTCAGTGATGAACTATTTTCCAATTCAGGAGAAGGTACTATTACCTTATCAAGTTCTACTTTTCTCCCACTCACTTCTTTCAAGAGAAACTCCTTCTCTAGAAAGGATCCATCTTAGCAACGAATATCTTGCTTTCGGATCTGTGATAGAAGGTGTACCCACTAGTTTCCTTTGGGTATTTTATGAAGATGCACTTCTCTGATTTGGGTTCGAGCTTATCAGGTTGAAACTTTTTCACATAAGCATCGTAGTCCCAAACTTTAAGAAACGACAACTTTGGTTTCTTGCCAAACAACAGTTCATAAGGCGTCGTCTCAAACGGATTTTGATGGTGCCCTATTTAAAGTGAATGCAACCAACTGTCTGTAATGCATAACCCCAAAACGATAGTGGTAAATCGGTAAGATACATCATAGATCGCACCATATCAAATAAAGTGCAGTTATGACGTTCGGACACACCATTACGTTGTGGTGTTCCATGTGGCGTGAGCTGTGAAACTATTCCACATTGTTTTATATGAAGGCCAAACTCGTAACTCAAATATTCTCCTCCACGATCAGATAGTAGAAACTTTATTTTCTTGTTACGATGATTCTCCACTTTACTCTGAAATTATTTGAACTTTTCAAATGTTTCAGACTTGTGTTTCATTAAGTAGATATATCCATATCTGCTCAAATCATCTGTGAAGGTCAGAAAATAACGATACTTGCCACGAGCATCAACACTCATTGGATCGCATACATCGGTATGTATTATTTCCAATAAGTCAGTAGCTCATTCCATTGTTCCGGAGAACGGAGTTTTAGTCATCTTGCCCATAAGGCACAGTTCGCAAGCATCAAATGATTCGTAATCAAGTGATTCCAAAAGTCCATTTTTATGGAGTTTCTTCATGCGCTTTACACCGATATGACCCAAACGGCAGTGCCACAAATATGTTGCACTATCACTATCAACTTTGCATCTTTTGGCATCAATATTATGAATATGTGTATCACTACGATCGAGATCCAACAAACTATTTTCATTGGGTGTATGACCATTGAAGGTTTTATTCATGTAAACAGAACAACAATTATTCTCTGACTTTAAATGAATAATCGTTTTGCAATAAACATGATCAAATCATATTCATGCTCAACGCAAACGCCAAATAACATTTATTTAGGTTTAACACTAATCCCGAAAGTATAGGGAGTGTGCGATGATGATCATATCAATCTTGGAACCACTTCCAACACACACATCACTTCACCCTCAACTAGTCTCTGTTTATTATGTAACTCCTGTTTCGAGTTACTAATCTTAGCAACCGAACAAGTATCAAATACTCAGGGGCTACTATAAACACCAGTAAGGCACACATCAATAACCTGTATATCAAATATACCCTTGTTCACTTTGACATCCTTCTTATCCACCAAATATTCAGGGCATTTCCGTTTCCAGTGTAAGCACTCAATTCCAGGCTTTGGTCCAGCTTTGGGCTTCTTCGCGAGAGTGACAACTTGCTTGTCATTCTACTTGAAGTTCCCTTTCTTTCCCTTCGCCCTTTTCTTGAAACTAGTGGCCTTGTCAATCATCAACACTTGATGCTCTTTCTTGATTTCTACCTTCGTTGATTTCAACATCGCGAAGAGCTCGGGAATCGTTTTCGTCATCCTTTGCATACTATAGTTCATCACGAAGTTCTACTAACTTCGTGATGGTGACTAGAGAACTCTGTCAATCACTATCTTATCTGGAAGATTAACTCCCACTTGATTCAAGCGATTGTAGTACCCAGACAATCTGAGCACATGCTCACTAGTTGAGCAATTCTCCTCCATCTTTTAGCTATAGAACTTGTTGGAGACTTCATATATCTCAACTCGGGTATTTGCTTGAAATATTAACTTCAACTCCTGGAACATCTCATATGGCCCATGACTTTCAAAATGTCTTTGAAGTCCTGATTCTAAGCCGTTAAGCATGGTGCACTAAACTATCAAGTAGTCATCATATTGATCTAGCCAAACATTCATAACGTCTGCATCTGCTCCTGCAATAGGTCCGTCACCTAGCGGTGCATAAAGGACATAATTCTTTTGTGCAGCAATGAGGACAATCCTGTTGGGGAACGTTGCAGAAAATAAAAAAATTCCTACGGTTTCACCAAGATCCATCTATGAGTTCATCTAAGCAATGAGTGAAAGGGGAGATGCATCTACATACCACTTTGTAGATCGCGAGCGGAAGCGTTCAAAAGAACGGGGTTGAAGTAGTCGTTCTCGTCGTGATCCTATCACCGGAGATCCTAGCGCCGAACGGACGGCACCTCCGCGTTCAACACACGTACGGTCAGCGTGACGTCTCCTCCGTCTTGATCCAGCAAGGGGGAAGGAGAGGTTGATGATGATCCAGCAGCACGACGGCGTGGTGGTGGATGCAGCAGAACTCCGGCAGGGCTTCGCCAAGCTGCTGCGGGAGGAGGACGAGGTGTAGCAGGGGGAGGGAGGCGCCAAGACTTGGGGTGCGGCTGCCCTCCCCCCTGCACTCCTTTATATAGGCCCCCAGGGGGGGCGCCGACCCTGGGAGATCAATCTCCCAAGGAGGGCGGCAGCCAAGGGGGTTGGAGTGCCCCCCAAGGCAAGTGGTGCCCCCCCCCACCTAGGGTTTCCAACCCTAGGCGCAGGGGGGCCCAAGGGGGGGGGGGGCGCACCAGCCCACTAGGGGCTGGTTCCCCTCCCACTTCAGCCCACGGGGCCCTCCAGGATAGGTGGCCCCACCCGGTGGACCCCCCGGGACCCTTCCGGTGGTCCCGGTACAATACCGGGTGACCCCGAAACTTTCCCGATGGCCGAAACAGCACTTCCTATATAGTTTTCTTTACCTACGGACCATTCCGGAACTCCTCGTGACATCCGGGATCTCATTTGGGACTCCGAACAACATTCGGTTTGCTGCATACTCATATTCATACAACCCTAGCGTCACCGAACCTTAAGTGTGTAGACCCTACGGGTTCGGGAGACATGCAGACATGACCGAGACGGCTCTCCGGTCAATAACCAACAGCGGGATCTGGATACCCATGTTGGCTCCCACATACTCCTCGATGATCTCATCGGATGAACCACGATGTCGAGGGTTCAAGCAACCCCGTATACTATTCCCTTTGACAGACGGTATGTTACTTGCCCGAGACTCGATCGTCGGTATCCCAATACCTCGTTCAGTCTCGTTACCGGCAAGTCACTTTACTCATACCGTAATGCATGATCCCGTGACCAGACACTTGGTCACCTTGAGCTCATTATGATGATGCACTACCGAGTGGGCCCAGTGATACCTCTCCGTAACACGGGGTGACAAATCCCAGTCTCGATCCGTGTCAATCCAACAGACACTTTCGGAGATACCTGTAGTGCACCTTTATAGTCACCCAGTTACGTTGTGACGTTTGGTACACCCAAAGCACTCCTACGGTATCCGGGAGTTACACGATCTCATGGTCTAAGGAAAAGATACTTGACACTGGAAAAGCTCTAGCAAAACGAACTACACGATCTTTGTGCTATGCTTAGGATTAGGTCTTGTCCATCACATCATTCTCCTAATGATGTGATCCCGTTGTCAATGACATCTAATGTCCATAGTCAGGAAACCATGACTATCTGTTGACCAACGAGCTAGTCAACTAGAGGCTTACTAGGGACGTATTGTGGTCTATGTATTCACACGTGTATTACGATTTCCGGATAATACAATTATAGCATGAATAAAAGACAATTATCATGAACAAGGAAATATAATAATAATAATCCTTTTATTATTGCCTCTAGGGCATATTTCCAACAGTCTCCCACTTGCACTAGAGTTAATAATCTAGTTACATTGTGATGAATCGAACACCCATAGAGTTCTGGTGTTGATCATGTTTTGCTCGCGAGAGAGGTTTAGTCAATGGATCTGCGACATTCAGATCCGTATGTACTTTGCAAATATCTATGTCTCCATCTTGAACATTTTCACGGATGGAGTTGAAGCGACGCTTGATGTGCCTGGTCTTCTTGTGAAACCTGGGCTCCTTGGCAAGGGCAATAGCTCCAGTGTTGTCACAGAAGAGTTTGATCGGCCCCGACGCATTGGGTATGACTCCTAGGTCGGTGATGAACTCCTTCACCCAAATTGCTTCATGCGCTGCCTCCGAGGCTGCCATGTACTCCGCTTCGCATGTAGATCCCGCCACGACGCTCTGCTTGCAGCTGCACCAACTTACTACTCCACCATTCAACATATACACGTATCCGGTTTGTGACTTAGAGTCATCCAGATCTGTGTCGAAGCTAGCGTCGACGTAACCCTTTATGACGAGCTCTTCGTCACCTCCATAAACGAGAAACATGTCCTTTGTCCTTTTCAGGTACTTCAGGATATTCTTGACCGCTATCCAGTGTTCCTTGCCGGGATTACTTTGGTACCTTCCTACCAAACTTACGGCAAGGTTTACATCAGGTCTGGTACACAGCATGGCATACATAATAGATCCTATGGCTGAGGCATAGGGGATGACGCTCATCTCTTCTTTATCTTTTGCTGTGGTCGGGCATTTAGCTGAGCTCAATCTCACACCTTGCAGTACAGGCAAGAACCCTTTCTTGGACTGATCCATTTTGAACTTCTTCAAAATCTTATCAAGGTATGTGCTTTGTGAAAGACCTATGAGGCATCTCGATCTATCCCTATAGATCTTGATGCCTAATATGTAAGCAGCTTCTCCAAGGTCCTTCATTGAAAAACACTTATTCAAGTAGGCCTTAATGTTGTCCAAGAATTCTGTATCATTTCCCATCAAAAGCATGTCATCTACATATAATATGAGAAATGCTACAGAGCTCCCACTCACTTTCTTGTAAACGCAGGCTTCTCCATAAGTCTGCATAAACCCAAACGCTTTGATCATCTCATCAAAACGAATGTTCCAACTCCGAGATGCTTGCACCAGCCCATAAATGGATCGCTGGAGCTTGCACACTTTGTTAGCATTCTTAGGATCGACAAAACCTTCCGGCTGCATCATATACAGTTCTTCCTTAAGATGCCCATTAAGGAATGCCGTTTTAACGTCCATCTGCCATATCTCATAATCATAGTATGCGGCAATTGCTAACATGATTCGGACGGACTTAAGCTTTGCTACGGGAGAGAAAGTCTCATCATAGTCAATCCCTTGAACTTGTCGATAACCCTTAGCGACAAGTCAAGCTTTATAGATGGTGACATTACCATCCGCGTCCGTCTTCTTCTTAAAGATCCATTTGTTTTCTATTGCTCGCCGATCATCGGGCAAGTCAGTCAAAGTCCATACTTTGTTTTCATACATGGATTCTATCTCGGATTTCATGGCTTCTAGCCATTTGTTGGAATCTGGGCCCGCCATCGCTTCTTCATAGTTCGAAGGTTCACCATTGTCTAACAACATGATTTCCAGGACAGGGTTGCCATACCACTCTGGTGTGGAACGTGTCCTTGTGGACCTACGAAGTTCAGTAGCAACTTGATCAGAAGTACCTTGATCATCACCATTAATTTCCTCTCCAGTCGGTGTAGGCACCACAGGAACGTTTTCCTGAGCTGCACTACTTTCCGGTTCAAGAGGTAGTACTTCATCGAGTTCTACTTTCCTCCCACTTACTCCTTTCGAGAGAAACTCTTTTTCCAGAAAGGATCCGTTCTTGGCAACAAAGATCTTGCCCTCGGATCTTAAGTAGAAGGTATACCCAATGGTTTCCTTAGGGTATCCTATGAAGACGCATTTTTCCGACTTGGGTTCGAGCTTTTCAGGTTGAAGTTTCTTGACATAAGCATCGCATCCCCAAACTTTTAGAAACGACAGCTTAGGTTTCTTCCCAAACCATAATTCATACGGTGTCGTCTCAACGGATTTAGACGGTGCCCTATTTAAAGTGAATGTAGCTGTCTCTAGAGCGTATCCCCAAAATGATAGCGGTAAATCGGTAAGAGACATCATAGATCGCACCATATCCAATAGAGTGCGATTACGATGTTCGGACACACCGTTACGCTGAGGTGTTCCAGGCGGCGTGAGTTGTGAAACGATTCCACATTTTCTTAAGTGTGTACCAAATTCGTGACTTAAATATTCTCCTCCACGATCCGATCGTAAGAACTTTATCTTTCGGTCACGTTGATTCTCTACTTCATTCTGAAATTCCTTGAACTTTTCAAAGGTCTCAGACTTGTGTTTCATCAAGTAGACATACCCATATCTACTCAAGTCATCAGTGAGAGTGAGAACATAACGATATCCTCCGCGAGCCTCAACGCTCATTGGACCACACACATCAGTATGTATGATTTCCAATAAGTTGGTTGCTCGCTCCATTGTTCCGGAGAACGGGGTCTTGGTCATTTTGCCCATGAGGCATGGTTCGCATGTGTCAAATGATTCATAATCTAGAGACTCTAAAAGTCCATCAGCATGGAGCTTCTTCATGCGCTTGACACCAATGTGACCAAGGCGGCAGTGCCACAAGTATGTGGGACTATCGTTATCAACTTTACATCTTTTGGTATTCACACTATGAATATGTGTAACATTACGTTCGAGATTCATTAAGAATAAACCATTGACCATCGGGGCATGACCATAAAACATATCTCTCATATAAATAGAACAACCATTATTCTCGGATTTAAATGAGTAGCCATCTCGTATCAAACGAGATCCAGATACAATGTTCATGCTCAAACTTGGCACTAAATAACAATTATTGAGGTTTAAAACTAATCCCGTAGGTAAATGTAGAGGTAGCGTGCCGACGGCGATCACATCGACCTTGGAACCATTCCCGACGCGCATCGTCACCTCGTCCTTCGCCAGTCTCCGCTTATTCCGCAGCTCCTGCTGTGAGTTACAAATGTGAGCAACGGCACCGGTATCAAATACCCAGGAGTTACTACGAGTACTGGTAAGGTACACATCAATTACATGTATATCAAATATACCTTTAGTGTTGCCGGCCTTCTTGTCCGCTAAGTATTTGGGGCAGTTCCGCTTCCAGTGACCCTTCCCCTTGCAATAAAAGCACTCAGTCTCAGGCTTGGGTCCATTCTTTGACTTCTTCCCGGCAACTGGCTTACCGGGCGCGGCAACATCTTTGCCGTCCTTCTTGAAGTTCTTCTTACCCTTGCCCTTCTTGAACTTAGTGGTCTTATTGACCATCAACACTTGATGTTCTTTCTTGATTTCAACCTCTGCTGACTTCAGCATTGAGAATACTTCAGGAATGGTCTTCACCATCCCCTGCATATTGTAGTTCAACACAAAGCTCTTGTAGCTCGGTGGGAGCGACTGAAGGATTCTGTCAATGACCGCCTCGTCCGGGAGGTTGATCTCCAACTGGGACAGGCGGTTGTGCAACCCAGACATTTTGAGTATGTGCTCACTGACAGAACTGTTTTCCTCCATCTTACAACTATAGAACTTGTCGGAGACTTCATATCTCTCGACCCGGGCATGAGCTTGGAAAACCATTTTCAGCTCCTCGAACATCTCATATGCTCCGTGCTTCTCAAAACGCTTTTGGAGCCCCGGTTCTAAGCTGTAAAGCGTGCCGCACTGAACGAGGGAGTAATCATCAGCACGTGATTGCCAAGTGTTCATAACGTCTTGGTTCTCTGGGATGGGTGCTTCACCTAGCGGTGCATCTAGGACATAATCTTTCTTGGCTGCTATGAGGATGATCCTCAGGTTCCGGACCCAGTCCGAATAGTTGCTGCCATCATCTTTCAGCTTGGTTTTCACGCATTGAAGTTCATGTTGACATGAGCGTTGGCCATTTGATCTACAAGACATATTTTGCAAAAGTTTTAGACTAAGTTCATGATAATTAAGTTCATCTAATCAAATTATTTAATGAACTCCCACTCAGATTAGACATCCCTCTAGTCATCTAAGTGTTACACGATCCGAGTCGACTAGGCCGTGTCCGATCATCACGTGAGACGGACTAGTCATCATCGGTGAACATCTCCATGTTGATCGTATCTTCCATATGACTCATGTTCGACCTTTCGGTCTCTGTGTTCCGAGGCCATGTCTGTACATGCTAGGCTCGTCAAGTTAACCCTAAGTGTTCTGCATGTGTAAATCTGTCTTACACCCATTGTATGTGAACGTAAGGATCTATCACACCCGATCATCACGTGGTGCTTCGAAACGACGAACTTTAGCAACGGTGCACAGTTAGGGGGAACACTTTCTTGAAATTATTATAAGGGATCATCTTATTTACTACCGCCGTTCTAAGTAAACAAGATGCATAAAACATAATAAACATCACATGCAATTATATAGTAGTGACATGATATGGCCAATATCATATAGCTCCTTCGATCTCCATCTTCGGGGCTCCATGATCATCTTCGTCACCGGCATGACACCATGATCTCCATCATCATGATCTCCATCATTGTGTCTTCATGAAGTTGTCACGCCAACGACTACTTCTACTTCTATGGCTAACGCGTTTAGCAATAAAGTAAAGTAATTTACATGGCGTTCTTCAATGACACGCAGGTCATACAAAAAATAAAGACAACTCCTATGGCTCCTGCCGGTTGTCATACTCATCGACATGCAAGTCGTGATTCCTATTACAAGAACATGATCTCATACATCACAATATATCATTCATCATTCATCACAACTTCTGGCCATATCACATCACATGACAATTGCTGCAAAAACAAGTTAGACGTCCTCTAATTGTTGTTGCATCTTTTACGTGGCTGCAATTGGGTTCTAGCAAGAACGTTTTCTTACCTACGAATAACCACAACGTGATTTTGTCAACTTCTATTTACCCTTCATAAGGACCCTTTTCATCTAATCCGCTCCAACTAAAGTAGGAGAGACAGACACCCGCTAGCCACCTTATGCAACTAGTGCATGTCAGTCGGTGGAACCTGTCTCACGTAAGCGTACGTGTAAGGTCGGTCCGGGCCGCTTCATCCCACAATACCGCTGAAGCAAGAAAAGACTAGTAGCGGCAAGCAAGTTGACAAGATCTACGCCCACAACAAAATTGTGTTCTACTCGTGCAATAGAGAACTACGCATAGACCTAGCTCATGATGCCACTGTTGGGGAACGTTGCAGAAAATAAAAAATTTCCTACGGTTTCACCAAGATCCATCTATGAGTTCATCTAAGCAACGAGTGAAAGGGGAGATGCATCTACATACCACTTTGTAGATCGCGAGCGGAAGCGTTCAAAAGAACGGGGTTGAAGTAGTCGTTCTCGTCGTGATCCTATCACCGGAGATCCTAGCGCCGAACGGACGGCACCTCCGCGTTCAACACACGTACGGTTAGCGTGACGTCTCCTCCGTCTTGATCCAGCAAGGGGGAAGGAGAGGTTGATGATGATCCAGCAGCACGACGGCGTGGTGGTGGATGCAGCAGAACTCCGGCAGGGCTTCGCCAAGCTGCTGCGGGAGGAGGACGAGGTGTAGCAGGGGGAGGGAGGCGCCAAGACTTGGGGTGCGGCCGCCCTCCCCCCTGCCCTCCTTTATATAGGCCCTAGGGGGGGGCGCCGGCCCTGGGAGATCAATCTCCCAAGGGGGGCGGCGGCCAAGGGGGTTGGAGTGCCCCACAAGGCAAGTGGTGCCCCCCCACCTAGGGTTTCCAACCCTAGGCGCAGGGGGGGCAAGGGGGCGGCGCACCAGCCCACTAGGGGCTGGTTTCCCTCCCACTTCAGCCCACGGGGACCTCCGGGATAGGTGGCCCCACTCGATGGACCCCCCGGGACCCTTCCGGTGGTCCCGGTACAATACCGGGTGACCCCGAAACTTTCCCGATGGCCGAAACAGCACTTCCTATATAGTTTTCTTTACCTACGGACCATTCTGGAACTCCTCGTGACATCCGGGATCTCATCCAGGACTCCAAACAACATTCGGTTTGCTGCATACTCATATTCATACAACCCTAGCGTCACCGAACCTTAAGTGTGTAGACCCTACGGGTTCGGGAGACATGCAGACATGACCGAGACGGCTCTCCGGTTAATAACCAACAGCGGGATATGGATACCCATGTTGGCTCCCACATACTCCTCGATGATCTCATCGGATGAACCATGATGTCGAGGGTTCAAGCAACCCCGTATACTATTCCCTTTGTCAGACGGTATGTTACGTGCCCGAGGCTCGATCGTCGGTATCCCAATACCTCGTTCAGTCTCGTTACCGGCAAGTCACTTTACTCGTACCGTAATGCATGATCCCGTGACTAGACACTTGGTCACCTTGAGCTCATCATGATGATGCACTACCGAGTGGGCCTAGTGATACCTCTCCGTAACACGGGGTGACAAATCCCAGTCTCGATCCGTGTCAACCCAACAGACACTTTCGGAGATACCTGTAGTGCACCTTTATAGTCACCCAGTTACGTTGTGACGTTTGGTACACCCAAAGCACTCCTACGGTATCCGGGAGTTACACGATCTCATGGTCTAAGGAAAAGATACTTGACATTGGAAAAGCTCTAGCAAAACGAACTACATGATCTTTGTGCTATGCTTAGGATTTGGTCTTGTCCATCACATCATTCTCCTAATGATGTGATCCCGTTGTCAACGACATCTAATGTCCATAGTCAGGAAACCATGACTATTTGTTGACCAACGAGCTAGTCAACTAGAGGCTTACTAGGGACGTATTGTGGTCTATGTATTCACACGTGTATTACGATTTCCGGATAATACAATTATAGCATGAATAAAAGACAATTATCATGAACAAGGAAATATAATAATAATCCTTTTATTATTGCCTCTAGGGCATATTTCCAACAAATCCTCAGATCACGAATCCAATCCGCATCATTGCTACTAACATCTTTCAACACAATTTTCTCTAGGAACATATCAAAATAAACATATGAAAGCAACAACGTGAGCTATTGATCTACAACATAATTTGCAAAATAATACCAGGACTAAGTTCATGATAAATTAAAGTTCAATTAATCATATTACTTAAGAACTCCCACTTAGATAGACATCCCTCTAATCATCTAAGTGATCACGTGATCCAAATCAACTAAACCATAACCGATCATCACGTGAAATGGAGTAGTTTTCAATGGTGAACATCACTATGTTGATCATATCTACTATATGATTCACGCTCGACCTTTCGGTCTCAGTGTTTCGAGGCCATATCTGCATATGCTAGGCATGTCAAGTTTAACCTGAGTATTCTGCGTGTGCAAAACTGGCTTGCACCCATTGTAGATGGACGTAGAGCTTATCACACCCGATCATCACGTGGTGTCTGGGCACGACGAACTTTGGCAACGGTGCATACTCAGGGAGAACACTTTTATCTTGAAATTTTAGTGAGAGATCATCTTATAATGCTACCGTCAATCAAAGCAAGATAAGATGCATAAAAGATAAAGATCACATGCAATAAATATAAGTGATATGATATGGCCATCATCATCTTGTGCTTGTGATCTCCATCTCCGAATTACCGTCATGATCACCACCATCACCGGCGCGACACCTTGATCTCCATCATAGCATCGTTGTCGTCTCGCCAACTATTGCTTCTACGACTATCGCTACCGCTTAGTGATAAAGTAAAGAAATTACAGGGCGATTTCATTGCATACAATAAAGCGACAACCATATGGCTCCTGCCAGTTGCCGATAACTCGGTTACAAAACATGATCATCTCATACAATAAAATATAGCATCATGCCTTAACCATATCACATCCCAACATTCCCTGCAAAAACAAGTTAGACGTCCTCTACTTTGTTGTTGCAAGTTTTACGTGGCTGCTACGGGCTTAGCAAGAACCGTTCTTACCTACGCATCAAAACCACAACGATAGTTCGTCAAGTTAGTGTTGTTTTAACCTTCTCAAGGACCGGGCGTAGCCACACTCGGTTCAACTAAAGTTGGAGAAACTGACACCCGCCAGCCACCTGTGTGCAAAGCACGTCGGTAGAACCAGTCTCGCGAAGCGTACGCGTAATGTCGGTCCGGGCCGCTTCATCCAACAATACTGCTGAACCAAAGTATGACATGCTGGTAAGCAGTATGACTTGTATCGCCCACAACTCACTTGTGTTCTACTCGTGCATATAACATCTACGCATAAAACCAGGCTCCGATGCCACTGTTGGGGAACGTAGTAATTTCAAAAAAATTCCTACGCACGCACAAGATCATGGTGATGCATAGCAACGAGAGGGGGAGTGTATCTTCATACCCTTGAAGATCGCTAAGTGGAAGCGTTTATCAACGCGGTTGATGTAGTCGTACGTCTTCACGATCCGACCGATCCAAGTACCGAACGCACGGCACCTCCGAGTTCTGCACACATTCAGCTCGATGATGTCCTCGCCTTCTCGATCCAGCAAGACGAGCAAAGTAATAGATGAGTTCCGGCAGCACGACGACGTGGTGACGGTGTTGCTGAAGAACAATCTTCGCAAGGTTTCGCCTAAGCACTAGGGAAACTATGACGGAGGATAAACTAGAGGGGACGGGGTTGCCGGCACACGGCTTGGTGTTTCTTGATCTCTCTTTGGTGCTAGCCCTGCCCCTCTATTTATATGTTGAGCCCTGGGGTCGAAGCTTGGAGTAAAAGCCTCCTCAAAGTCGGTTTTGCTCGAAAGGCAAGAGTCCTACACGGACTCCAGGGCTAGACGCCAGGGTTCCCGGCGTCTACCCCCTAGACGCCAGGGTTCCTGGCGTCTAGCCTCTGGTCTCCGCAAAACTTCCTTTTGCACTTTCCAAAAGCCTCGTGGGCTTTCCCCTTTGGCCCAAATAACGTGTTCTCGTACCCAAACATTTCGGGAAACATCCGGAACCCCTTCTGGTGAATTCCGGAACCCTTCCGGAGATCAAACACTATTATCCCATATATTAAACTTTATCTTCGGACCATTCCAGAGTTCCTCGTCATGTCCATGATCTCATCCGGGACTCCGGACAACATTCGGCCACCAACATACATAACTCATATAATACTATATCGTCAACGAAACATTAAGCATGCGGACCCTACGGGTTCGAGAACTATGTAGACATGACCGAGACACGTCTCCGGTCAATAACCAATAGCGGGACCTGGATGCCCATATTGGCTCCCACATATTCTACGAAGATCTTTATCGGTCAAACCGCATAACAACATGCGTTGTTCCCTTTGTCATCGGTATGTTACTTGCCCGAGAATCGATCGTCGGTATCTTAATACCTAGTTCAATCTCGTTACCGGCAAGTCTCTTTACTCGTTCCATAATACATCATCCCGCAACTAAGTCATTAGTTGCAATGCTTGCAAGGCTTTAAGTGATGTACATTACCGAGTGGGCCCAGAGATACCTCTCCGACAATCGGAGTGACAAATCCTAATATCAAAATACGCCAACCCAACAAGTACCTTTGGAGACACCTGTAGGGCACCTTTATAATCACCCAGTTATGTTGTGACGTTTGGTAGCACACAAAGTGTTCCTCCGGTAAACGGGAGTTGCATAATCTCATAGTCATAGGAACATGTATAAGTCATGAAGAAAGCAATAGCAACATACTAAACGATCGAGTGCTAAGCTAACGGAATGGGTCAACTCAATCACATCATTGTTCTAATGATGTGATCCCGTTAATCAAATGACAACTCATGTCTATGGTTAGGAAACTTAACCATCTTTGATTCACAAGCTAGTCAAGTAGAGGCATACTAGTGACACTCTGTTTGTCTATGTATTCACATATGTATTATGTTTCCGGTTAATACAATTCTAGCATGAATAATAAACATTTATCATGATATAAGGAAATAAATAATAACTTTATTATTGCCTCTATGGCATATTTCCTTCAGTTAAAGCACGACAGAAGCACAATTTTTTTTCTAAGACCAATTTTCGGATTGACACCGAACACGTGATCTTGTTCGTACGTCAAGTTTTTACTGACGTTTCTTGGTTTTCCAAGTTTATGGCACTTTTAAACTATTTGTGTGTTTTCCGCATAAGTCTCGCAGTGCAATGTCGGACACCTTTAGAGATTCAGCAAAAATTCTCAGATATTGCTATATATGCATCAGTTTCGAATTGTGTCTTCGGTCAATAGTTGGGTTGCCCGGCTCCTGTGCTTGCCTCCTATGTTCCACTTTGTTCGGTTAGGTGTGCAAAGGGAGAACCACTGCGATTGTGCTTCCAAATCGCATGGTTAAGCACCGCAGTAGAGAAAGCCGAAAACTGACTACCACAATAAGCGTAAACTGGTCAGTAGTCCGATGACTATGTTAAATGACGGGCCATTCATAACATTGGCCGAAGTGTTTATGGCTTGACCTTGGCTGTCGCCGAACACTAAGCGGGGGGCTACTTGCTGGCCTCCCAACTTTAAGCTCCTATGACTAAGTGAAAGTTATAAAGCCCGCATATCTGATTGCCTCGTTTCTGCCAACACAACCGCCTTCGGGCACCGAGACGTCGGCTAAGGGTTGTTTTTTTTATTTCGGAAACACCTTGCGTAGCATCTACAAAGGGGTAGAAGCTGACGATGGCCACTTTTAGATTATAAACGGTTGCAACGGAAGTGAAAATTTGGGTTCATCTAGACCAGAGAGTTTGGAAGCTTTCCCCGAACTAAATCCTCAGTATTTTCCTCCCACATTCATCAGAGGTGAGGTTTCATGATCGTGCTTAGCATGACAACCCAAAGAAAGGAACCGATAGCGGGACTATTTTCTGTGGACGATGTTTCTTATGTTAAACAATAATATAACATGTCTCTCTGCGTACCTTTGTTTATAAAACAGTATGGCCAGATCGCCTTGTTTTCCGTAAATCTTTGCCCTCATAAAGGCTTTATAAAGTAGGAGAAACACTCCTCGGCTGCTGGCCGAGGAGGTTGAAGCCGATGGTCGGTCAACAGAGTTTTGTACAATGCGGATCCGAGCATTAATGATGTAAAGTACCTGGATACATAGAGTCATTACACATAATTTGTGATTTTACTATGGATATCGATCCTTAATTCGGCCTCCCGTGCCCGTATTAAGGCTCGGGGGCTACTAGGCTTCGGGCTTATTATTTACAAATATTAAAAGGGCACATCGATCTCCTGATCTGGTGTTGCCACCCGACCAGTGTCTCGGGGGCTACTGCATTGACAATCCAATGCAGAAAATTTAAGCGCAATATAGTTTTCGAGGAGATTATTATCCTCAGGTTGGTCGGCCGCACCCAACCTGAGTCTCGAGGACTTTGCGTGCCGTGTTTCTATTCCTAAGTATGTTGCCGAGCTGGGAATTGATCCTCGGGATGATTTTATGAATCGACCTGAGTCTCAGGGGCTACTAGGGTCAGCGATTTGATTTTTTCCTTCAGGTGCATCCCGGATATTAGGCCAACACGCACCTTGAGGGCTACTGGCTATACATCTCGGCAGAGATTACATTGCATAATTTAGAATTAAATTCATAAAAATCAGCCCCTGGCCGTGGTGGTGCACCACCTCGGATACAGTCCGGCGTTGGTGCTCGACTACAATAGACACCCCAGAAGCAGTCCGGCATAAAGCTCGGACGCTAGTGGCTGGCTCCGTAGAGGGTATTTCTGGCATTAAGCTCGGCTAAACTCCTTCAACTTTTTTGAACCAAGGTGATCTATGTGTTGGGGAACGTAGTAATTTCAAAAAAATTCCTACGCACACGCAAGATCATGGTGATGACATAGCAACGAGAGGGGAGAGTGTAGTCCACGTACCCTCATAGACCGTAAGCGGAAGCGTTAGCACAACGCGGTTGATGTAGTCGTACGTCTTCACGATCCGACCGATCCAAGCACCGAACGTATGACACCTCCGAGTTCAGCACACGTTCAGCTCGATGACGATCCCCGAGCTCCGATCCAGCAAAGATTCGGGGATGAGTTCCGTCAGCACGACGGCATGGTGACGATGATGATGTTCTACCGGCGCAGGGCTTCGCCTAAACTCCGCGACGATATGACTGAGGTGCAATATGGTGGAGGGGGGCACCGCACACGGCTAAGGAACGATCCGTAGATCAACTTGTGTGTCTATGGGGTGCCCCCCGCCCCCGTATATAAAGGAGCCAGGGGGAGGAGGCGGCCGGCCAAGGAGGGCGCGCCAAGGGGGGGAGTCCTACTCCCATCGGGAGTAGGACTCCCTTCTTTCCTAGTGGGAATAGGAGAAGGGGGAAAGAGGAGGAAGAGGGGAAGGAAAGGGGGCGCGCCGCCCCCCTTCCGTTGTCCTATTCGGACTAGGAAGGGGAGGGGCGCGCGGCCCCCTCCTGCCTCCTTCCCTCTTCTCTCCCGAGGCCCATGTAGGCCCAATAACCCCCCGGGGGGTTCCGATAACCTCCCGGTGCTCCGGTAAAATGCCGATTTCACCCGGAATGATTCCGATGTCCAAACATAGGCTTCCAATATATCAATCTTTATGTCTCGACCATTTCGAGACTCCTCGTCATGTCCGTGATCACATCCGGGACTCCAAACAAACTTCGGTACATCAAAACTTATAAACTCATAATAAAACTGTCATCGTAACTTTAAGCGTGCGGACCCTACGGGTTCGAGAACTATGTAGACATGACCTAGAACTATTCTCGGTCAATAACCAATAGCGGAACCTGGATGCCCATATTGGTTCCTACATATTCTACGAAGATCTTTATCGGTCAAACCGCATAACAACATACATTGTTCCCTTTGTCATCGGTATGTTACTTGCCCGAGATTCGATCGTCGGTATCCAATACCTAGTTCAATCTCGTTACCGGCAAGTCTCTTTACTCGTTACGTAATACATCATCTCATAACTAACTCATTAGCTACATTGCTTGCAAGGCTTAAAGTGATGTGCATTACCGAGAGGGCCCAGAGATACCTCTCCGACAATCGGAGTGACAAAACCTAATCTCGAAATACGCCAACCCAACATGTACCTTTGAAGACACCTATAGTACTCCTTTATAATCACCCAGTTACGTTGTGACGTTTGGTAGTACCCAAACTGTTCCTCCGGTAAACGGGAGTTGCATAATCTCATAGTTACAGGAACATGTATAAGTCATGAAGAAAGCAATAGCAATATACTAAATGATCAAGTGCTAGGCTAACGGAATGGGTCATGTCAATCACATCATTCTCCTAATGATGTGATCCCGTTAATCAAATGACAACACATGTCTATGGTTAGGAAACATAACCATCTTTGATTAATGAGCTAGTCAAGTAGAGGCATACTAGTGACTATATGTTTGTCTATGTATTCACACATGTATCATGTTTCCGGTTAATACAATTCTAGCATGAATAATAAACATTTATCATGATATGAGGAAATAAATAATAACTTTATTATTGCCTCTAGGGCATATTTCCTTCACTATGACACCTAGGATATAGTCCGACATTGGAGCTTGGACATAGTCCGGCGCTGGAGCTCGAATACAGTCCAGCGTTGGAGCTCGAATATAGTTCGGCGTCGGAGCTCAGCTGTAACAATACTCCTCAGATACATTCTGGCATTGGAGCTCGGATCCATTCTTAGAAAGGATCCATTCTTAGCAACGAATGTCTTGCCTTCGGATCTGTGATAGAAGGTATACCCAGCTGTCTCTTTCGGGTATCCTATGAAGACACATTTCTCCGATTTAGGTTCGAGCTTATCTGGTTGAAGTTTCTTCACATAAGCATCGCAGCCCCAAACTTTAAGAAACGACAACTTTGGTTTCTTGCCAAGCCACAGTTCATAAGGCGTCATCTCAATGGATTTTGATGGTGCCCTATTTAACGTGAATGCGTCCGTCTCTAAAGCATAACCCCAGAACAATAGCGGTAAATCAGTAAGAGACATCATAGATCGCGCCATATCTAGTAAAGTACGATTACGACGTTCGGACACACCATTTCGTTGTGGTGTTCCGGGTGGCGTGAGTTGCGAAACTATTCCGCATTGTTTCAAATGTAAACCAAACTCGTAACTCAAATATTCTCCTCCACGATCAGATCGTAGGAATTTTATTTTCTTGTTACGATGATTTTCCACTTCACTCTGAAATTCTTTGAACTTTTCAAATGTTTCAGACTTGTGTTTCATTAAGTAGATATACCCATATCTGCTTAAATCATTTGTGAAGGTGAGAAAATAACGATATCCGCCACGAGCTTCAACATTCATCGGACCACATACATCTGTATGTATGATTTCCAATAAATCTGTTGCTCTCTCCATAGTACCGGAGAACGGTGTTTTAGTCATCTTGCCCATGAGGCACGGTTCGCAAGTACCAAGTGATTCATAATCAAGTGATTCCTAAAGTCCATCAGTATGGAGTTTCTTCATGCGTTTTACACCGATATGACCTAAACGGCAGTGCCACAAATAAGTTGCACTATCATTATTAACTCTGCATCTTTTGGCTTCGACATTATGAATATGTGTATTACTACTATCGAGATTCAACAAAAATAGACCACTCTTCAAGGGTGCATGACCATAAAAGATATTACTCATATAAATAGAACAACCATTATTCTCTGATTTAAATGAATAACCGTCTCGCATCAAACAAGATCCAGATATAATGTTCATGCTCAACGCTGGCACCAAATAACAATTATTCAGGTCTAAAACTAATCCTGAAGGTAGATGTAGAGGTAGCGTGCCGACCGCTATCACATCGACTTTGGAACCATTTCTCACGCGCATCGTCATCTCATCCTTGGCCAGTGCTCGCTTATTTCGTAGTCCCTGTTTCGAGTTGCAAATGTTAGCAACAGAACCAGTATCAAATACCCAGGTGCTACTGCGAGCTCTAGTAAGGTACACATCAATAACATGTATATCACATATACCTTTGTTCACCTTGCCATCCTTCTTATCCGCCAAATACTTGGGGCAGTTCCGCTTCCAGTGTCCAGTCTGCTTGCAGTAGAAGCACTCAGTTTTAGGCTTAGGTCCAGACTTTGGTTTCTTCTCTTGAGCAGCAACTTGCTTGCTGTTCTTCTTGAAGTTCCCCTTCTTCTTCCCTTTGCCCTTTTTCTTGAAACTAGTGGTCTTGTTAACCATCAACACTTGATGCTCCTTCTTGATTTCTACTTCCGCAGCTTTTAGCATTGCGAAGAGCTCGGGAATTGTCTTGTTCATCCCTTGCATATTATAGTTCATCACGAAGCTCTTGTAGCTTGGTGGCAGTGATTGGAGAATTCTGTCAATGACACTATCATCAGGAAGATTAACTCCCAGTTGAATCAAGTGATTATTATACCCAGACATTTTGAGTATGTGTTCACTGACAGAACTATTCTCCTCCATCTTGCAGCTATAGAACTTATTGGAGACTTCATATCTCTCAATCCGGGCATTTGCTTGAAATATTAACTTCAACTCCTGGAACATCTCATATGCTCCATGACGTTCAAAACGTCGTTGAAGACCCGGTTCTAAGCCGTAAAGCATGGCACACTGAACTATCGAGTAGTCATCAGCTTTGCTCTGCCAGACGTTCTTAACGTCGTCAGTTGCATCAGCAGCAGGCCTAGCACCCAGCGGTGCTTCCAGGACGTAATTCTTCTGTGCAGCAATGAGGATAATCCTCAAGTTACGGACCCAGTCCGTGTAATTGCTACCATCATCTTTCAACTTTGCTTTCTCAAGGAACGCATTAAAATTCAATGGAACAACAGCACGAGCCATCTATCTAAAACAAACATAGATGAGCAAAAAACTATCAGGTACTAAGTTCATGATAAATTTAAGTTCAATTAATCATATTACTTAAGAACTCCCACTTAGACAGACATCTCTCTAGTCATCTAAGTGATCACGTGATCCAAATCAACTAAACCATAACCGATCATCACGTGAGATGGAGTAGTTTTCAATGGTGAACATCATTATGTTGATCATATCTACTATATGATTCACACTCGACCTTTCGGTCTCCGTGTTCCGAGGCCATATCTGCATATGCTAGGCTCGTCAAGTTTAACATGAGTATTCTGCGTGTGCAAAAACTGGCTTGCACCCGTTGTAGATGGACGTAGAGCTTATCACACCCGATCATCACGTGGTGTCTGGGCACGACGAACTTTGGCAACGGTGCATACTCAGGGAGAACACTTCTTGATAATTTAAGTGAGAGATCATCTTAAAATGCTACCGTCAATCAAAGCAAGATAAGATGCATAAAGGATAAACATCACATGCAAGCAATATAAGTGATATGATATGGCCATCATCATCTTGTGCTTGTGATCTCCATCTTCGAAGCACCGTCGTGATCACCATTTTCATCGGCGCGACACCTTGATCTCCATCGTAGCATCATTGTCGTTACGCCATCTATTGCTTCTACGACTATCGCTACCGCTTAGTGATAAAGTAAAGCAATTACAGGGCGTTCGCATTTCATACAATAAAGCGACAACCATATGGCTCCTGCCAGTTGCCGATAACTTCGGTTACAAAACATGATCATCTCATACAATAAAATATAGCATCACGTCTTGACCATATCACATCACAACATGCCCTGCAAAAACAAGTTAGACGTCCTCTACTTTGTTGTTGCAAATTTTACGTGGCTGCTACGGGCTGAGCAAGAACCGTTCTTACCTACGCATCAAAACCACAACGATAGTTCGTCAAGTTAGTGTTGTTTTAACCTTCGCAAGGACCGGGCGTAGCCACACTCGGTTCAACTAAAGTGAGAGAGACAGACACCCGCCATCCACCTTTAAGCATGAGTGCTCGTAACGGTGAAACCAGTCTCGCGTAAGCGTACGCGTAATGTCGGTCCGGGCCGCTTCATCTCACAATGCCGCTGAACCAAAGTATGACATGCTGGTAAGCAGTATGACTTATATCGCCCACAACTCACTTGTGTTCTACTCGTGCATATGACATCTACGCATAAAACCTGGCTCGGATGCCACTGTTGGGGAACGTAGTAATTTCAAAAAATTTCCTACGCACACGCAAGATCATGGTGATGACATAGCAACGAGAGGGGAGAGTGTAGTCCACGTACCCTCGTAGACCGTAAGCGGAAGTGTTAGCACAACACGGTTGATGTAGTCGTACGTCTTCACGATCCGACCGATCCAAGCACCGAACGTACGACACCTCCGAGTTCAGCACACGTTCAGCTCGATGACGATCCCCGGGCTCCGATCCAGCAAAGCTTCGGGGATGAGTTCCGTCAGCACGACGGCGTGGTGACGATGATGATGTTCTACCGGCACAGGGCTTTGCCTAAACTCCGCGACGATATGACCGAGGTGGAATATGGTGGAGGGGGGCACCGCACACGGCTAAGGAACGATCCGTAGATCAACTTGTGTGTCTATGGGGTGCCCCCCGCCCCCGTATATAAAGGAGCCAGGGAGGAGGAGGTGGCCGGCCAAGGAGGGCGCGCCAAGGGGGGAGTCCTACTCCCACCGGGAGTAGGACTCCCTTCTTTCCTAGTTGGAATAGGAGAAGGGGGAAAGAGGAGGAAGAGGGGAAGGAAAGGGGGGCGCCGCCCCCTTCCCTTGTCCTATTCGGACTAGGAAGGGGAGGGGCGCGCGGCCCCCTCCTGCCTCCTTCCCTCTTCTCTCCCGAGGCCCATGTAGGCCCAATAACCCCCCGGGGGGTTCCGGTAACCTCCCGGTGCTCCGGTAAAATGCCGATTTCACCCGGAACGATTCCGATGTCCAAACATAGGCTTCCAATATATCAATCTTTATGACTCGACCATTTCGAGACTCCTCGTCATGTCCATGATCACATCCGGGACTCCGAACAAACTTCGGTACATCAAAACTTATAAACTCATAATAAAATTGTCATCGTAACTTTAAGCGTGCGGACCCTACGGGTTCGAGAACTATGTAGACATGACCTAGAACTATTCTCGGTCAATAACCAATAGCGGAACCTGGATGTCCATATTGGTTCCTACATATTCTACGAAGATCTTTATCGGTCAAACCGCATAACAACATACGTTGTTCCCTTTGTCATTGGTATGTTACTTGCCCGAGATTCGATCGTTGGTATCCAATACCTAGTTCAATCTCGTTACCGGAAAGTTTGTTTACTCGTTACGTAATACATCATCTCGTAACTAACTCATTAGCTACATTGCTTGCAAGGCTTAAAGTGATGTGCATTACCGAGAGGGCCCAGAGATACCTCTCCGACAATCGGAGTGACAAAACCTAATCTCGAAATACGCCAACCCAACATGTACCTTTGAAGACACCTATAGTACTCCTTTATAATCACCCAGTTACGTTGTGACGTTTGGTAGTACCCAAAGTGTTCCTCCGGTAAACGGGAGTTGCATAATCTCATAGTTACAGGAACACGTATAAGTCATGAAGAAAGCAATAGCAATATACTAAACGATCAAGTGCTAGGCTAACGGAATGGGTCATGTCAATCACATCATTCTCCTAATGATGTGATCCCGTTAATCAAATGACAACACATGTCTATGGTTAGGAAACATAACCATCTTTGATTAATGAGCTAGTCAAGTAGAGGCATACTAGTGACTATATGTTTGTCTATGTATTCACACATGTATCATGTTTCCGGTTAATACAATTCTAGCATGAATAATAAACATTTATCATGATATGAGGAAATAAATAATAACTTTATTATTGCCTCTAGGGCATATTTCCTTCACTATGACACCTAGGATATAGTCCGACATTGGAGCTTGGACATAGTCCGGCGTTGGAGCTCGAATACAGTCCGGCGTTGGAGTTCGGATACAGTTCGGCGTTGGAGCTCAGCTGTAACAATACTCCTCAGATACATTCTGGCATTGGAGCTCGGAAGCAGTCCGGCATTGGTGCTTGGCTGCAAAAGATACCTCGAATGCAATCCGTCGTTGGAGCTCGGATGCAAGAGGACACTACCGCCCGAGAATAACTTAAAACCTGAGGTGTGGCATAAAAATAACAAGGCATTGATAAAGGCCGTAAACTTAAAGGGGCTCCTCGGATACCCGACGTATAAACTCTTCGGATGCACTTTGGCGATCCTCAAGATCGAAGATAAGGAGATTTGTTGAACCAGTTTTCAAGACCGATGACCGAAGATGAAGAAAAGTTCAGAAGAATCGAGGAGCGTCCCCAACTTGAAGACCGGTTCAGGGGGCTACTGACGGTGTCCTGGACTAGGGGGTACTCACCACGTCGTCTTCCGATCAGTTAGATTGGGCCGAGGACCCCCATGGCCGTATACTCATGGGCCAGTTCGTATAGTTGCCGCATACAAGGAAGATTCCACAAGACTTGGTGATCAAGACAAGGACTCCTCCCCACCGGCGTATTCGGCTAAGACTCTTGTTATCCTAGGCCTCTGGTACATTATATAAATCGAGGCCAGGCTAGTCGATAGACGATTATGACATTACTCATCATACCTCCAGGGTTTAGACCACAACATATAATCTCGAGCCCCTATACTCATTATAGTCAATCAAGCAGCATGTAGGGTATTATCTCATCAAGAGAGCCCGAAGCTGGGTAAAATCCCGTGTTCATGTTACCATTGATCCTAAGACGCACAGCTTGGGACCCCCTACCCGAGATCCGCCGGTTTTGACACCGACAGTGACATTTGATGCTTTCGATGTTTGCTAGTCTACACCAATAGTTACTGAATTTGTTATAAGATTCATGTCAGAGACAAACCGATGACATATGAATCTCACGTAGTAGTAGTAGTTATAAAGGAAAAGAAATTTTTTGTTTAACACATTACAGACGCAAGACATTCACACCCTACTCCTATGAGCATATCCGAGAGACTGATCCTATATATCATCTTGAGATTTATGAAGTCATCAAAGATGCCTCATAGTTTATGAGAGAAGAATATATGTAGCTTTTGGTTGCAAGATTGTCATCAACGGCATCAAATAGAGAATGGCGCGGTCATTCGTGAAATCATAGATCATTTTAGTTTCTTTGATAGTTGCTCTTTTAGTCATGAGTTTAGGAGCTCGAATATCGAGACTCACAATTTAGCGAAGTATGCTCTATCACTCGGAGTTGGCCGCCATGTTTGGTTAGGCAATCCGGATGACCTTACTTTCGTCCCTGTAAACATTGTGACGAGTTAAATAAAAGCTTCGCGAGATTGTCTCAAAAAAAATAGGAAGGATGGCTATAGAACGAGACCTAGCTCAACGTTGCAACTCATACCTTTCTCGGTATTTTGGCTAAGATCAAATGTGGCATCCGTTCTTTATCAATTTAATATCTGATATGTGAACCATGTGTTACAACAATATTAAATTTATTTTGTATGGGAGAGGATCCACCATGGTAGCTTGCAGCCGGGGCTCTAACGTGCCGCCCAGGTGTTGTACTATTGCTTGGGCCTGGCACATCCCAACCAAATCAATAATTATTAATTTTTGGAAATTTGATGAGTTCGATGTGGGTTGCAATGCAAGTCGCTCGAACATCGAAGAAAGCTAAGCTGTAGTTCATCGGACATGCTTTGAAACCGGCAGTAATCTTCAGTGTCTGGTGAAATATATGTATGCTTCTGTTCAGCAGAGCATATTTTTCTAGTGTTTGCACTACTGACAGGTGGTCGGATTTTCTTCTACTTGGCGAACAATATAGCGCTGCCACATACCTTCTTCGTTTCAAAATAGATGACCCAACTTTATATTAAGAGAGTGTTTATTTCTAGGGACTTATTGGCTTAGGGACTTAAAAAAGTCCCTATAAGTCCTATCTAAACCAAACATGAGGGACTTATAGGGACTTAAAGTGGGCATTTGAGACTTATGAAATAAGACTCTCAAGGAGGGACTTATAGGGACTTATAGTTGTAATATGGTCTTATAGAGACTTATAAGTCCCAGGAACCAAACAGGTAGGGACTTTTTAGGGACTTGGGACTTATAAGTTGAGACTAAACAAAAGTCCTAGAACTTATGAACCAAACAGGGCCTTACTTTAATACAAAATTGGGTCATCTATTTTGAAACGGAGGAAGTAGTAATATAACCAAGCAAAGGTTACCAACAACAAGAAGCATCAAATTTTATTTCCTCCAATACGAATCGTGAGACAATTCAAACTAGTGTATCCTTGAAGTCGACTGCAGCAAGAAAAATATAGCGGGGTACAAGCGTTCACTATTCAATCAATGGTGTGTTTTAAACGGGAGGGAACGCCACCAGCATCTTCAGCCTGGTGTAACGCTGGGAAATTTACACGATCCATGACCTGAAAAAGGAATATAAGAATTCTTATTAGAAGGTGGATAGTTGGATGGCCGCGGCTCCTAAGTTAGTTTCATCATGTTTCTACAACATATATGCAATAAGTAGAACATACGTACATTCAAATATGCAATGCCATTGGCACATTTCGAGTGTAGGCTCCTCCCCTGCGCTCCTGCGCTCCGCGCCGGCCGTCACTCCGGCGCCGGCGGCCACCACAAGCGTCGCGCTCCACCCCGGAGGCGGCGCCCACCCTCCCGCAGCGCCATGGCCTCTAAGGTCTCTCTCTCGGGGTCGTTCTCGTCCGGGTCGGCGGCTTCCCCCTCTCCGCCCCGGGCTCCTATGCCCTCCCCACCCCGCGTGCCTTCCGCGCGGATCTCCCCTCCTCCGGCGCAGCTGCGGCCGCGGCTCAGGTCCATGGTCGTCGTCCCGGAGATCTTGGGCACTCCCTTCGGCCCGGTGGTCCAGGGCGGGGCTGGCTCCTCGCGCGCTCTGGCTCCTCTGTCCGGGGTTGGGGCCTGGCAGACCAAGGTGGGCCGCCGCCCGCGTGCCCCGCCTGTCCGCGTCTCGCGTCCGAGGCGTCGCCGCCCGGCTGGTGAGCCGCGCGTGCTCACTGCTGCCCGCCCGCCGCCTACCTCCAAGCTGCCGGCGGAGCTGTATGGCTGCTGCTATAACTGTGGCAGCGAGGGCCATATCTTCAGGGAGTGCACCAACCCCACGTTCTGCGTCCGTTGCCGCGGTGCCGGCCATACCTCGCGTGGGTGCACTCGACCGCGCAGTCCGTCTCCGGTGGAGCAGCAGCCGCGCCTGCCTCCGGCGCTCCGTCTTCGGGCTGCTGTGGATGCGCCCTCGCCGCCGGCCTCGCCGCATTGCTCGCCCTCGGTCTTACCTCCTCCGCCGCCGGGGCCACCTCCGCCGGGCGCGGTGCGCTTGTGGAGCCATGTGGTGCAAGGGCCTCCTGCGGCATCGTCGGCGAGACGGGCTTCGCCGGAATTCACGGCACCTTTCGGCTCCCTGGAGGCCACGCCGCCTCGTCCGGAGCCGGAGCAGATGGAGGTCTGCTTCTTGGAGGCGGCGGAAGACACGCGGCGGCTGGAGGCGGAGCTGGCGCGAGCTGTGCTTGTCACTGTGACCGGCACTAGGCCTTCGGTGGACGTGGACTCGGCGGCGCGTGCTCTGCATGCGGCATTCGGCGTCGGCCCGGCGGAAATGTCCATTCGACGTTACTATCCGGAGGATTTCTTGGTGCTCTGCCAGGATGGTGATCTTCGGGATCGGATGGTGCGTGAAGGCCGGGCGAGTTCCTCATGGTTCAAGCTCTCCTTGCGGCCCTGGATTCGCCAGTCGCAGGCCACGGCGGCATCCCTGCCCTTCCTCGTCCTGATCTCTCTGTGAGGGGTGCCGGCACACGCCTGGAGCCAGAGGACGGCGAGCATGGTCTTGCGTGGCTTAGGCTACGTTGTGGGGGTGGACGAAGACACCGCCAGTCGTGCGGACATGGCGGACTTCCGGGTCTGGCTACACACAGACCGTCCGCAGCGGATTCCGAGGCGGCGTTTGCTCTTCATTGACGAACCCCGGCGAACACTTTGGGCCATGGAGGAAGGACGGCGACTTACTGTGGGACGGTGCACTACGGCACTCTCGTATCCTATCGACATCGAGGTATTGGCGGACCCGTTGGTGGACGACGAGGCTATGGAGGGGCGGCCGGCGCCGCCTCCGCCTCCATCGCCACCCACTGGGAATGACGATCCAGCGCCTGGTGACCATGGTGGTCAAGGTGGACAGGGTGGTCGCGCTCGGCGTACGGGCGGCCATGGTGGTGATTCGGCGAGCACGGCCAGATCGTCTACGGCGGCGGCGGCGTTGCCGACGAGGGGTGCGCGCAACCGCGGTCAAACGATGCGGATGGATGACGGGTTGGTCAGCAACAGCCGCGTGGCTGACGCCATGCGTATCCCCACGGGCCCGGTCGTTCAGCCAATCTTGGGGCCCGGCGCGTTGGGGGCCAGCTGTTCCCTGTCACGCGAGGCGTCCTGCCCGGCCCCGACAGCGATGGGGTCCACGAAGACTGCGTGCTCACCACCATCGGTGCAGCTAATCAGGTGGCGACAGAAGGAGGTGGACGAAGCTGCTGGGATGCAGGGGAGTGGGGCCGCCGCCTCGGTCCGGGTGCCCATTGGAGGCCGGAATGTGCATGGATCTGTGCAGATCGGATTGGTTCAAATCCCCTTCCTCCTGCAGGATATGACGGACGAAGATTTGGCAAGCTTCGGGACTGGGGAAAATCAGGAACTCCTGTCGTTGCAACAGGATGTGGAGGATTGCGCCATGCTGGTGGAGCCCTAGGACACTTTCCAGGTCAGCCTCTCCTCGGGGGATACAAGCCCGCTGCAGGACCCGAGGCCGGGTATGGTTGGGCAGGCGCCTGACGCGGGCCAGCCAGAGGACGAGGTGGGCCATATGGCCAACCAACTGGCATGCAGGCCACACTGTCCGGCCAATGGGGTGGATAAGGACCCACCTGAGGAGGAGCTTGGCCATGCGTCGGATTCGAGGCCATGCAGCGCTGCTCCCATGCAGGCAGGGGTGGGGGACGAGTTTCACGTAGACGTGGGGGCATTTTGTGCTGGTGTTCGCCAACCCTTGTCTCCGATCTTGCCCAGGCCGAATAGAAGGAATGTTGCCCACACCTGTCGTCAGGCAAGGAAGAAGCAGAGGATCGAAGTCACGCCCAGGAGGAGTGCCAGGATTGCCAAATATGCGGCATCTAAGCCGCAACAAGTGCTCATCAGGAAGTTGTGCTTGGCACATGAGGGAGAGGCTATTTTGGAGGATGCCCTTCGGATGTACGTTGACCTTTTCTCACGCCCGCTCTCGGACGCGCACATTGCAGTTGTGCTGGCCTTGTTTGGATGGGAATCACCCCAGGAACCGTGGATCGATGGGCCGGCTGTGGCCTAGTGACCCGTTCTGCTACGCGGGGTCGTTGTGGGCATCGCAAATGAATGCACAACCCCTTAAGATGTTGGTGTGGAATGTCCGTGGGCTTAATGCTCCGGCGAGGAGGAACGCTCTATTTCAGGTGGTGACATCCGCCAATCCGGCCATTGTATGTCTACAAGAGACGAAATTGCAAGCATTGTGCGCCAATGCCTTGGTAATAAATATGAGAAGTTCTTCTACTTACCGGCGTTGGGAACACGTGGTGGGATCTTGGTGGTGTGGGATGAATCTATTACTCACTTGTCCAACCCACACTACACAAATCATACGTTGACGGCACTGGTCAAGTGTCCGGAGGATGAACAAGCCTGGTGGTTGACATGTGTCTACGGCCCCCAGGAGGAGGCCGACAAACTTGAGTTCCTACAAGACCTGGTGGATATACGGGACCTGCACGCGGGGCCTTGGCTAGTTGCTGGAGACTTTAATCTCATAGCTGGGCAGGAGGACAAGAACAATGATTTGATTAATCGGAGGATGTTAAGGCGGTTCAGATCTAAGCTGAACATGCTAGAACTGAAGGAGTTATACCTGAATGGGCGACGATACACTTGGTCCAACGAGAGGCAGAACGCAACACTAGAGAAAATCGATCATGTCTTTGTCTCCAATGAATGGGATGAAGCATTCCCATCATGTTTCCTTTCTGCGCTGGGTACGGCAGTATCGGATCACTGCCCACTGCTTCTCGATATGAACTTGGAGATTATGACGAGGAAAAGGTTCAAGTTTGAGGCGTTCTGGGTCAAGGCAGAGGGATTCATGGAAACAGTACAGGCGGCTTGGGACTCCACCCCTGTGGCCTCGAATGACTATCTTACGCTCCAGAACAAGCTGAGGGCCACGGCGGTTAGTCTTCAGAAGTGGAGCAACCGTTGGATTGGTAATGTAAAGTTACAGATATCCATTGCATTGGAGGTGATAAAGCAGCTAGACGTTGCCATGGAATCAAGACAGCTAGCAGACGCAGAGAGGGATTTGAGGCAACGCTTAAAGAGGAAGCTGTTAGGGCTATGCTCACTGGAGAGAACTATCGCAAGACAACGCTCCAGGCTACTGCAGCTCCGAGAAGGGGATGGGAGCACGAGGCTTTTCCATCAACAAGCTAGTCACAGGCAGCGGAAGAATGTACTCAAATCGGTGAAATACAATGGGGCTATTCACTCAGGGCAGGAAGAGGTGGCGTCCGCGGTGGATGCGTACTATGGCAGGGCTTTCGGCACCATGGAGCCGTGGAGTTACACACTAAACCTACAGGGGCTAGACCTGCCGCATCTGGACCTATCACAGTTGGAGGTGGCTTTCACTATGGAGGAAGTGGAAAACGTGATTAAGGATATGCCCCTGGATAGGGCGCCAGGGCCGGATGGGTTCACGGGCCGGTTCTATGCAAAGTGTTGGAACATTATTAAGGTAGATTTCATGAAGGCCATGGATTGCTTCTACAATGGAGACATGAGGGGATTGGCGGCTATCAACAAATCTTTGGTGACATTATTGCCTAAGATGGATGGTGCTTTGGACGTGGGTGACTTCAGGCCGATCAACCTCGTGCATGGGGCTATCAAAATTTTTGAGAAGGTGCTTGCTTGTCGCTTGGTGGTGCACCTTCCGCAGTTGGTTGGAAACCACCAGAGCGCTTTTGTGAAAGGTCGATCGCTGCATGACAACTTCATGTTGGTTCAAAGTATGGCCTGAAGGCTGAATGCCCTGAGGATGCCCTCGGTGCTTCTAAAGTTAGATATTTCGAAGGCCTTCGATTCGGTGCAGTGGCCGTTCTTGCTTGAGGTGATGCAACAAATGGGGTTTGGCCCTCGGTGGAGATCCTGGATCTGTGGAATCCTTTCAACATCCACCACCAAAGCCATGGTAAATGGAGACCCCGGCGACACCATCTATAACTGCAAGGGGCTGCGACAAGGGGATCCGATATTGCCGATGCTATTCATTCTTACTATGGAACCGTTGCAGAGGTTGTTTCAGAGGGCCACGACTAGGGGTGTGTTGGAGCCCTTGGCACATACAGGTATGAGGCAACGCTTGTCTATATTTGCTGATGATGTGGTGGTGTTCATCAAGCCCAAGTCCACGGAGCTAGACATATGCAAGAACATTCTGGAAATGTTTGGAGAGGCTTCGGGCTTGAGGATAAACATGGGCAAATCGGTGGCCCTACCGATAAGATGCAATGATCAGGAGGCAGGTACGGTGTGTCATCGGCTGGGATGCCCGAGAGGGGCTTTTCCAATTAAGTACCTTGGGCTGCCGCTGACCTTGAGGAAGCAGTCCGCGGCACAAATGCAGTTTCTAGTTGATCAGATGGCAAATTGTCTGCCTAAGTGGAAAGCGGCTCTAATGCCGAAGAGTGGGCGGCTTACATTGGTGAAGTCTGTGCTCTGTGCCATGCCCATCCACGCCATGATGGCGCTCGACTTACCAAAGAAGACGATTGCGGCAATGAACAAAGTGTGTAGAGGCTTCCTATGGTGCAGAAGAGCGGAAGCTAACGGAGGGAACTGTGCGGTTGCTTGGGATTCGGTGTGTGCGCCGAAGTGGGCTGGTGGCTTAGGGATACCTAACCTTAGATGGCTGAATGTGGCCATGCAAGCCAGGTGGGCATGGCTCACAAGAGTGGACACGAGTAGACCTTGGAGCGAGTTCAAGATCAAGATCCCCAAAGAAGCTAAGTTACTTGTCCAGGCGGCTATGAGGAGTGAAGCAAACTGTGGTCTCCATACACTTTTTTGGGAGGATCGTTGGCTAGATGGTATGCGGATACAAGAGATTGCTCCAACAATATATGGTATGATCCCAAGGCGGACCAGATTGACGAGATCAGTCGCCCAGGCTGTGCAAAATGGGTCTTGGGCATCGGATGTTGGCCCGAATATTGGTGAGGGAGCATTGCAGGAGTACTTACAGCTTTGGATCAAAGTAAGCACGTGGGAGCAGCAGGCGGATGGGCCGGACTTGGTCGGTTGGTCATGGGAGACCAACGGCCGTTTCTCGGTGCGCTCGGCTTACGCGGCAAAATTTTGGGGACGGACGGTTGAGCCTATGGCAGAGCTGACCTGGAAGTCTCACGCCCCAGCTACCTGCAAGTTTTTTGCTTGGCTTGCCTTAAGAAACAGGTGTTGGACCTCTGACAGACTGGCGAGGAAAGGCCTCCCACACCAGGATGCATGCCCCTTATGCGACCAGGAGGACGAAACGATTGATCATGTGCTACTGACGTGCGTCTTTGCCAGGTCAGCGTGGGCTGCAGTATGTGAGGCGCTGGGCATGCTGGACTGGACTCCGACTGCACACGATTCCTTAGCCATCTGGCTTGCGGAGAAGCATGGGACTAACGGCTGGCACAAGAAGGATCTTCATACGGTTTTCTTGCTGACTTTGTGGGAGTTGTGGAAGCATCGCAATGCTATTGTGTTTGATGGGGCATCACCTTCGTTAGGTGTTTTACTAGGTAGAGTAAGGTCGGAAGGAAGAATGTGGTCTATTGCCGGCAAGTTTAAGAGAGACATGGACCCCTTCTACCTTCGGCTTGAACGGTGGGCTAGTAGTGAGGATTAGGAGTGTTGTAATATGAACCTTGGAACTATGATGGAGGCACTCTTTGCCTTTCTTTTATAATATATAATATGCACACTCGTGCATATTCGAGAAAAAAACATTTCGAGTGTATTTCTAGTGAACTTCTGAAAATAATTTCTGGAGCAACATGTAAACAAGGATGTAAGGCTGAAGAATGGCTCACTGGGATCGACGGTCGTCTCCACGGCTAGGCCGCCGAAGTAGCACCACCCGCCGTACTGCTTGCTGAACCTGTTCCAGTGCGCGCTGAACACGTAGCTCGCGTGCGCGGCCACCGTGTCCGGCAGGTGGCACCCGCCGCTGGGCCGCACGGGGTCGCACAGCCCGGCCTCGTCCGCGCACGCCGTCGCCACCTGCTCCCTCACCGCCGTTTCGTTCGCCACCGCCCCGTGGCGGTCCGTCCTCGCCACGCACCACAGCTTCCCGGGGTACGGCAGGTCGTTCGTGGCCGGCGGCAGCGGAGGGTACGGCGCCGCCGGCCGGCGCCCCGTCAGGTCGACCTCGTACACCGCACTGCCGTTGGGGTAGAAGAGGCCCCAGTGCCGCTCTGTGCCGGGGCCGCCCTTGACGTTCTCGTTGAAGAGCGCGAACACGAGCACCGGCATGCGCATCCCCGGCCGCCGCGGCGTGCCGGCGCCGGACGCCAGGTGCCGCGCCACGTTGCGGTTGTACGTGGCCGCGTTCCGCACGTTGGCGCCGAACTCGTTGAGGTCGCCGGCGTTGGGTCAGCCGGTCTCGGCCAGCGCCAGCTTGACGCCGCAGTAGCCCGCGCGGCACATGGCGTCATGGCGGCGACCACGGCGTCGAGCATATGGTCGAGGAGGTTGGTGTACGACAGCCCCGTTCCGGGGTCGTGGTACTGGAACCCCGACGCCGGCGACGGCTCGAGCAGCGCGTAGGTGAGCGGCACGATGGTGTGATTCGCCGACCAGGTGAAGTAGGTGTACGCGTCAAAGAAAAGGTACGAGTCAGTACGCTCGAGGAAGGCGAGGAGCGGGCGCACGGCGACGTCGATGATGTCCGGGCGGAACACCCCGGCGGACGGCGGGAACACGTTCTGGCCGACGAGAGCGTCCATCCCGAGGGTGGTGCTGACCTTGACACGGCTGAGGCCATATCGTCGGAGCGCGCGGCGGAGGTTAGTGATTGCGGGGACGAGCCGGGACCAGCGGGACTTGGTGGTGGGGTCGGAGAGCACCTCGTTGCCGACGAAGAGGTAGCGGAGGCGGCGGTTGCGACGGAAGGGGAGGAGCGTGGAGGCGACCCACGCGTCGGCGGCGCGCTGGGAGGCGGCCAAGGAGACGATGAGCTCGTTAGGGACGGCCGGGACGAAGCCGAGGCCGGAGGACGCGGCCGCGGACAGGAAGGTGGCGTTGGCGTCGTAGAACCTGACCGCGGCGGTGCCGGCCGAGCGGGGGAGCTCAAGCGCGATGTGCGGGGGCGGGAGGTCGTCGCCAAGCCTGCCGTAATTGACTCCCAGAAAGTGCTGCGCTGTCCCCGAGGCCGGCTCCGCGGCGGCAATGGCGAGGAAGAGGAAGCTGAGCAGGACGGTGAGGGACGACGATGCCATTGCCATGGCGGAGGTGAACCCTAATGGCATGGCATGGCATAGCATAGCGGGAGACTTCTGTTTATAATGTGGATGTAGCGTAACGCAAGTTCCAGCGATAAAAGAAGAGAAATTTGGTATAATACGATTAATTTTTGAGGAAAACGATAGAGGCAGCAGGTGAAAGCGTCGGTCTCAAGACGCAATCGGCCATTGTTATTGTCTCACAACACCCAAGCAAACGACTGATGGTCGTAAAGAAAAATCAGATAGAACGCATGCGCGTCCTTTGGATCAATAACAATGGCGTTCTTTTTAATGTGACGCGTGTTTCGATTGTTGCTCGTAGTCATCGATAGTTGACTCTGGACAAATACCAACGGCATGGAAATTTACAGTCTGTCCCAGCGGGTGACGGTTTGGTCTGTCTCTGGCGTTTTATTAGGCGACTCTCTGGGAGGCCGCCGCCGTCCTGGTTCGTGCGCCGCCGCCGCCGCCCACCACCGCCGACCTCCTCCCTCAGCAGCCCCACCCCTCGCAGCTGAGCTCCGCCCCTTCCCCCCCTCCCTCCCACCACCATAGGCCGTTGGGGTGCGGCTGGGGCGCGCCGTCGTTTCAGCACCGGCGAACCCTAGGTCCCAAGTCTCTGGATCTCTTGGTCTAGTCTGTTTTCTGGTTCAAGGTTCCAATGGAGAGGGTGTCGGGGTTGATGGAGAAGCTACTGTTGTCGGAGGCAGAGAAGAAAGGGGTGCGAATCGGGTGGTCGGAGGGATTGAAGAGAGGTGAGAGGGACACACAGGCCCTGGTGAAGGTACTGTCGGAGAAGCCGGCGGTGGGGGAAGCGCTGGAGAACTCGATTGGTCGAGTATGGTGTCCGATGCGTGGAGTGGAGTGTAAGATGATGGGGGAGAATGTTTTTCTGGTCACTTTTCTGCAGCATTCTGGGAAGAGGAAGGCGATGGAGGAAGGTCCGTGGATGTTCAAAGGGGATGCTCTGGTGCTGGAAGAATTTGACCCAAGGAAGACTTTGGAGGAATATGAATTTGCATCCTTGCCGGTCTGGATCAGGGTGTCAAAGTTGCCGCTGGGAATGCTCAATGCACAAGCTGGGGAGCTCATTGGAGATGAAGTGGGTGAGTTTATGGAGGCTGAAGTTGTGGTGGATGCGGTGACGAGGTGCCGCATTCTGAGAATTAAGGTGCGTATCAATATCAAGGAGCCGCTGTGGCGTGGGATAACCATACATGATGAGGAAGAAAAGAGAAAGGAAAATGGAGAGGCGCAGGAGAGTGGGCAAGTGCAAAAGTAAAATGAGGAGGAAGGAAGATGGTGTCCTTTTGCTTATGAGTTCATACCTGACTTTTGTTACACCTGTGGAGTGATAGGACATACGGACAAATCGTGCTCCATCAGGCTAGGTCAAAGGGAGGTGCAGCAATGGGGCCCATGGCTAAGTTGGAAACCACCCAGGAGAGTTGATTGGGGATCTGATAGTAGCTCGGGAAGCAAATGGAGAGGTGGAAGAGAGAAACACTTTGAAAACTTTGGGAGTAAGAATAGCAGATCTTCAGGCAGTGATGGTCTCAATTGGAGGAAGGATGACCAGAGTTTAAAGGAGCAAAAGAACAAAAAGGGGGAGGACGGAGAGGTTACCGGCCCACTAAAAATCACCAGGGGGGGAGGAGGGGACGGAAAATGAAACAGGTGATGGCAGGAGACAGTTGGAGTTTAATGCTGAAATAGGTGTCGAGCTTCAGTCAAAAAAGGCGGAGGGTGGAGGAGTAGACCAGGTGCAAGAAGAGCAGCAGCAGGCTAATGGGCTGTTTGTGGGGGATGGGATAAAAGAAGCAATAGATGGACACATTAAGGAGGGATCCGCATCCCTGGAAATGAACGCCCCCATGCACGTCGATCAGGAAAATGAGGGCGAGGAGTCACAGGTCCAAGAGAGAACCACGCAGCATGGGGGTAGGAAGTGGGTTAGGCAGCCGAGGATAACTGGTGGGGCGGAGCAAAAAACTGAGTCTGTGGCTGATACTGAAAGCAAGCTTAAGGAGAAAAAGAGTGAAGGCGCAAATCTTGATATGGAAGAGGGAGGTGACATGAAGAAACAGAGGATGGATGGGGTGGTGGGGAGTGAAGCCGAAAACCCGACACAGGTGGACGCGGGGCTGCACGGACAGCTCCGCGAGTACAATTGAGGCTCGTGGCTTGGAACTGCCGGGGGCTTGGGAACAGGTCGGCAGTTCATGGTCTTCTGGAGCTCCAGAAGAAGGAGGATCCCGATGTGTTATTTCTTTCAGAAACAAAGTTGAAGAAAAGTAAAGTGGAGAAGCTGTGTTACACTTTGGGTATGCCAAATCTCGTCTACAAGGTGTGCGATGGCAAGAGTGGTGGCTTGGCTATGCTATGGAAGAGAGACATAAATCTCAGCTTAAGGTGGATGGGAAGGATGCACATTGATGTAACAATTGAGGAGAAGGATGGGTATAAGTGGAGATTCACCGGTATTTATGGGGAGCCCAAGATGGAGAAGAAGGAAGAGACATGGCGTCTTCTGCGCAATCTGCATCACCAGGAGAAGCTCCCGTGGGTTTGCATGGGGGACTTCAACGAGATCCTCTACAACTTTGAGAAGCAGGGGGTGTGCCCAAAGCACAAATATATATGGACCGCTTTCGTGATGCTTTGAATTTTTGCAACCTGAATGACCTTGGTTTCGAGGGGGACATCTTTACTTGGCGCAATAATAATTACCGGCTGGAGGGTTATATTCGTGAGCGTCTTGATAGGGCTGTGGCAAATCCACAATGGTGTGCATGCTTCCCAGGTTACAAGGTGACTAATGGATGTCCCGAACATTCTGATCATAGGCCGGTCATCATGGATGTTCATGGTGCGAGAAGGAAGGTCATGCCTAAACCGAATAATCTTAATAAGCGCTTCGAAGCCCGCTGGTTACTTGAAGAAGACTGCGAAAAGGTGGTTGTTGAGGCATGGGACGAAGCTGCAACAAAGGGTAATGGGAAGGTGATGGAACGCATCAAAGAAGTCTCACAGACTCTTGACAAATGGAGTAGAGAAGTTTTGGGTGATCTCCAAAAAAGAATAAAGAAGTTGCGGCAGGAGTTGGAGGAGTGCCGAAGGAAGGCGTTGTCGGAGGCAGAGGTGAAGCGTGAGCAAGTGGTGCGGTACAAACTTGGACGTTTGGAGGAGCAGCTTGATATCTTTTGGCAGCAGCGGGCACATGTGAACTGGTTGACGAAGGGAGATCGTAACACAGATTACTTCCATGGTGTAGCGTCGGAGAGGAAGAGGCGAAACATGACTCATAAATTGAAGGGAGAGGATGGTGTGGAGGTAGAAGGGGAGGAGGGCTTAAAGGCTCTCATAACTAACCATTTCTCTAGCTTGTTTACCCCCATGGCAGGTTCTCAAATGGAGCAAGTTCTACATTGTGTTACGCCCCGTGTGACTCCACAAATGAACACCTTCCTCCAAAAAGAGTACACGGCTCAAGAGATAAAGAGTGCGTTGGATGATATGGGAGACTTAAAAGCCCCTGGGGCTGATGGTATGCCGGCTGTTTTCTACAAGAGATTTTGGGGGACGGTGGGTGAGGTTGTGGTACAAGAAGTTTTACGCGTATTGCAAGGCGGCAACATACCAGAGGGATGGAATGAAACTTTTGTGGTACTCATCCCAAAGGTTCGGAACCCGGATCATATCAAAGATCTTCGCCCTATTAGCCTTTGCAATGTGGTGTATAAGCTTGTTTCCAAAGTTCTCGCCAACCGACTCAAGGTGATCTTGGATGAACTCATATCATCTAACCAAAGTGCATTTGTCCCGGGACGGCTAATATCGGACAACACCATCCTTGCTTATGAGATGACGTGCATTTTATGAGGAGAAAGAGAAGTGGAAAGGATGCTTATATGGCCCTCAAACTAGATATGAGCAAGGCTTATGATAGAGTGGAGTGGCCTTTTTTGGAGGGCATGATGAAACGTTTGGGTTTTGTGGATGAGTTTACCCAACTGATTATGAAGTGTGTGACTACTGTGACCTACAGGTTTCGAGTTAACGGAGATATCACAGATGCTATCGTCCCTGGTAAGGGCCTACGACAAGGTGACCCCATCTCACCCTATTTGTTTCTAATCTGCGCGGAAGGTTTCTCTGCTTTGTTGCACCAAGCTGAAAGAGAGGGTAAAATCAAGGGTATCCAGATTGCTCCTATGGCCCCAACGGTGAGCCATCTACTTTTCGCTGATGACTCACTATTGGTGATGCAAGCAAGTGTACAGGGGGTCCAAACGGTGAAATCTATCTTGCAAGTATATGAAGAGAGCTCGGGTCAAGTCATCAACAGGGAGAAATCTTCAGTGATGTTCAGCTCAAATGCAAGGCAGAGTTTCAAAAACTTGATACTCCAGGAACTTCAACTTGGGACTGAGGCGAACGGTGGGAAATACTTGGGGCTGCCCATCTACATTGGAAAATCTGTTAAGAAGTGCTTCCTCTACATAAAAGACAGAATTGTAGGCCGTTTGCAGGGAGGCTTGGAAAGGGTTTTGTCTACTGCCGGTAAAGAGATTTATGTCAAAGCCATCGCACAAGCAATTCCAACCTATGCTATGGCTTGTTTTGATCTTACGAGGTCCTTGTGTGATGAAATAAGCCAGTTCATATGCCGTTACTGGTGGAATCAGCAAGAGGATGAGAAGGAAGATGCATTGGATAGGTTGGGAGAAGATGAAACTCTCGAAGGAGGAGGGGGGTTTGGGCTTCCGAGATCTGCACTCCTTTAACTTGGCCATGTTGGCGCGACAAGGATGGCGTCTTATTCAAGCCCCGGACTCTCTGTGTGCGCAGGTGCTCCGAGCGAAGTATTATCCCAATGGAGATATCCTAGCTGCTGTGCCTGTGAAAGGAATGAGCTATGTATGGAGGAGTATCTTAAGGGGCATTGAGGTGCTGAAGGAAGGCCTAATTTGGCGCATCGGGGATGGAACCAATGTGAGGATCTGGGAAGATCCATGGATCCCGAGGGGTGTTACGCGCAGACCAGCATCATACCAAGGCCCAAATCTCCTCACCAAAGTTTCCGAGCTGATCGATCCGAACACAGGCTGTTGGGACCGTAATCTTGTGTCAGACTGTTTCCACCCGGACGATGTCCCCATCATTTTGAGTATCCCAATCGGCGAGCATGGGGAAGATTTTATGGCATGGCATTTTGACAACAAGGGCATCTTCTTTGTGAAATCAGCCTACAAAATCCATGTTCAGATGATGAAGGATGAAGCAAGGCGGGAGAAGGGGAAAGTTCTTCTGATGTACAACCAACCTCTGAAGTTTTTCGAGCCATTTGGAAGGTTAAATGCCCACCAAGAGTCCACCATTTCCTTTGGAGATTAGCACATAACAGTCACCCAATGTATATGAACATTAGCAGATGAGGGGTGGAGCTTGACACACGATGTGCAGTATGTGGGAAGCTTTTTGAGGACGGCGGCCACCTTTTTCTCAACTGTAAATTCATCAAGCAACGATGGCGAGCTCTGCTACTTGAGGATATCAGACTCAAACTACTCCAATGTACATCTGCTAAAGAAACTCTGTCAGTTATCCTCAGACTGCCTGAAGAGAGGAAGCTGCTATCCATTGCTTTGCTTTGGTGTTGGTGGGCTGAGCAGAACAGAGGCAATCATGGGGAGAAACGGCTCGAGGTTGAAGCTTTTCGATACATTGTTAGTCATCATGCAAATGAATGGAAAGAGTTCTTGTGCGCAAAGCCGACTGCACCGGTTCGACAACAGGATAAGTGGGTGAAGCCCCCTACTGATATGGTGAAAATTAGCATTGATGCCGCGTTTGCAGAACAAACAAGGTCTGGAGGCTGGGGCATGATATGCAGAGATGACACCCAGGACGTTTGTTTTGCTATAGCTGGAGCCCGTCTTGATCTGAACAGTGCACTACATGCTGAAACAATTGCCCTTTTCGAAGCTGTGACGCTGGCGGACAGGCTCGGTGTTGGGCGCGTGATTTTTGAAACCGACTGCCTGGTCCTTCAGCAGGCCATGAACTCAAATGCTTATGCTTTCTCGCCCCTGGGTGTGTTGTTTAGTGAGATCAGGTTTACACTTAGGACCCTTTTCATTGAGGCCCAGGTGGTGTTTGTGCCGAGACTTTGTAATGGTCCAGCACATGTGCTGGCTTCCATAGGTGCATGTTTAACTGATGGTGAGCACCGTGAGTGGTTCACCAGCTACCCGGATGATGCACTCAGTGCTGTGACCGGCGATCGAGCCGTGTCTTAATGGAATACCAGTGTTCCATTTAAAAAAAACAACGGCATGGCTCTAGAGTACCAACGGCACTTCATGGCCCTAGAGTAAGCAAACTGCGAACCAACCTGTTGTTCGATGATTAGAGGGACAGTGGTATCACCAGCCCATCAAAATACAAGTCCTGATGCCCCGTCGACGACGAGCCGCCTACGATGACTTCGAAATCTCAAGATTATATGTCAGCTCAGTCTCTCGATGGTGCTCATAGGGGTAGGGTGTGCGTGTGTGCGTTCATAGGGGTGAGGTGTATATGCGTATGTACGAGTGCTTATGTCTGTACTGTGTTCAGAAAAAAAACATACATATGATTGCATAGTACTATACTACCATTAGTCTACAAAGGGAGTAGAAGATATTCAACGCATTATTGCATAAGTTAGAGACAAATCTCTTCCAATGCATTGTTGCTTAGGCGAGGTCTTAATCCCCCCAATGCATACGTGATTAACTTTTGTAGCTAAGCTTCCTTCATCTGTAATTGTTATAAGCAACTAATCTCCTTCATGCATTGGTTGGTAGGCATTTTGCATAGGTCTGAATGCTTAGCATCATTTCTTTATGGGGCATCATAATGCTCTCTCTCATCTTTAATTGCTTTGTCACAACAGTGTTTTGCCTATGTGGCACCCTTAACACCTGCACACCGTTGAGCACCAGGAAGGACCTAAAACATGAATTGTAAAATGATACTTGGGTGCATGAAAATATTGAATATAAATACAATGACGATCAAACTTAACTCATATAAACTTGTTACATTATCATCAACTGGAGTTGGAAACTCTATAAACATGATGCATCTCTAGATATTATGAACTCGGAACCATTCAAACATCTTACATATGTTATGATTCATGCGAGGATATAGAAGTAAAAGATCATCCTTGTCGGATTCTGGGCTTCGCAGACCCAAGAAAGGTTCGAACTCACGGGCGTGTACGAAGAACTCAACCACTCAAGCCGATCGATCCGCTGCTCTCACGATGTCGGGGGATAGACCCCGGGTAGACTCATCAACACTTAACCACATTTCAAGATATTGGGGCTGGCCAATTCCCTCAGTCCGACTGGTCGCAAGGCCGACCTCATGGGCCAGATAGAGCCAGAGGGCCGCCTCCTAGAAGATGGCCGACCCCAAGAAAGCGGCTGGCCCAGAGGCCCGCCTCCTAGAAGAAGGTGACGCGCTCCAGAAAGCGGCAAGGGCATGGGCCGGCTCCCAGCAGGCGGCCCACCCCCTCCCTTGCACTACAAAAAAAGACACATCCGTGACATTTTGGGACGATCGATTTTTTTTTCTGTCATGCTTATGACACTTCTATGACGATAATTGTGACAAAACCCGGTATCATCATAGATGTGGTGGGCTCCTACTTCTATGACAAAAAATCATGACAGAAAATGGATTTTTCGTCCTGGGCGGGCCGGAGATGCAGATGCATGACATTCTTTGGGCCGTCCATGACGGAAAAACCATGGTAGAAGCGAGGGAGAGGAAAATATCAGGGAGTTCACGGTTACGGTGGGTGGTTGGGGGCCGAGCGATGAGCGTTTCTCTCGTACACGTACACGCATGGGTGCGAGGCATTGGGCTCCAACTGAACCCAAGTGAGGCGTTCGCCTAACTGAACCCGAGCAATTGCACTGCAGGCTACGCGTTACTAAACCTGAGCGATCGATCGATGGCTGTTAACTGAACCCGATCGAGCTATTCCTTCGCTACTATTGCTAACTGAAGCCGATCGATGCTGCCTCTGGATGAACAACGAGCGTTGTTGGGGGGTTGGATGAACAGTTCTCGGTGAGCGGTTGGATGAACAGGACCCCATGGTGTTGCCGCTGGATGAACAGGACCCCGATTGATCGAGCCGGTTGGGCATGAATGAACAGGACCCCGTGGAGGGCTGGATGAACATGACCCCGTGGAGGAAAGGTTGAACAGTAGCCGGTGGAGGGCTGGTTGAACAGTAGCCGGTGGAGGGTTGTCTATGCCTTTCGGGCTCAAGAGTGCCCAGGCGACTTACCAACGCTGTGTGCAGAATTGTTTTCATGATCAGATTGGGGGCAATGTTCATGCTTATGTGGATGATATTGTGGTAAAATCCAGAAAGAAGGAAACTTTGATAGATGATTTGAAGGAGACCTTTGACAATCTCCGGGTCTACAAGATGATGCTTAACACGACCAAGTATGTTTTTGGTGTGCCAGTAGGCAAGCCTTTGGGCTTTCTGGTTTCTCAACGGGGTATTGAAGCTAACCCAGAAAAAAAATTAAGGCTATTACTTCCTTGTCTAAGCCGGCGTGTGTCAATGATGTTCAAGATCTGGCGGGTCGTATTGCAGCTTTAAGCCGGTTCATAAGATGGCTGGGAGAGAAGGCTATCCCTCTGTATCAGATGATGAAAAAGATAGATAATTTTGTCTGGAGTGATGCTGCTAATGAAGCGTTTGAAGCCTTGAAGAAACAACTGGCTGAGTCACCGGTCCTTGATGCTCCTATTGATAAGAAGTCATTGTTGCTATACGTGGCTGCTAATGCCCGGGCTGTCAGCGTAGCTATTGTGGTGGAACGGAAGGAAGCATGCAAGGAATATCCGGTTCAGAGGCCGGTTTACTACATCAGTGAAGTTCTTATTGAGTCCAAGCAGAGATATCCGCATTGGCAGAAGCTTGTCTATGGGGTGTTCATGGCTAGTCTAAAGCTCAAGCAATATTTCTTCGGTCATCCTATCACTATGGTTAGTTCTGCTCCTTTAGGGGATATTATTCAAAACAGAGAAGCCACATGTAGAGTAGCCAAGTGGGCTATTGAGGTTGGACCTCATGGTTTGAAATATATGCCTCGCACGGCCATCAAATCCCAAGCACTCGTGGATTTCATAAATGACAGGACAGAGCTGTAGATGCCCGAGGACAAGCCGGATAACACATATTGGACTATTCATTTTGATGGGTCCAGGCAATTGGAGGGCTCGGGGGCTGGAGTTGTCTTGACTTCCCCACGAGGTGATAAATTCTGTTACGTCTTAAGGTTCATGTTCCCTTGTACTAACAATGCAGCTGAGTATGAAGCCTTGCTCCATGGTCTTCAGATGACTAAGGAGATGAATTTAAGCCAGGTAAGATGTTTCGGCGACTCAGATTTGGTGGTGCAACAAGTTTCAGGCAAATGGGATTCTAAAGATCCGCTCATGGTGGCTTATCATCGTGAGGTTGATGTTATTGTTGGTCATTTCAAAGGTTATCAAGTTGAACATATCGATCGTAGGAAGAATGAGGTGGCTGACGCTTTGAGACGGTTAGGGTCCCAGCGTAAGACGGTGCCACCTAACCCTTTCCTGGATATTCTGCATAACCCTTCAGTCAAATTGCTTACAGAAGAAGATCTTGTTGTTCCTGACCCGAAGGTGCAATTGGTGGCGGCTCTTCACGCTATTCCTGATTGGACAGTTCCATATTTGGCTTATATGACCCGGGGTGAGTTACCTGAGGATGAAACCTTGGCCAGACAGATAACCCGGCGGTCTAAGTCGATGACAATTGTCAACGGAGAGCTGCACCATTGCAGTGTTACTAGGGCGTTTCAACGTTGCATTTCTCCTGAAGAGAGCCGTGAAATCCTTCACGAGATTCATGAAGGAGATTGTGGTCATCATGCCGGTTCTAAGTCTCTGGTGGCTAAAGCTTTTCGTCATGGATTTTATTGGCTCACGGCTCATGCTGATGCAGAGGATTTGGTTAGTAAATGTGATGGTTGTCAAAAAATTTCATGACGAGCTCATGTGCTGGCTCAAGAGTTGAGGATGATTCCAATTACTTGGCCGTTTGCAGTCTGGGGGCTTGATATGGTTGGGCCTTTCAAAAGGTCCAAGGATAAAAAGACCCATCTTTTGGTGGCAGTTGACAAATTCACAAAGTGGGTCGAAACAGAGCCGGTTAGTAAGTGTGATGCGGCAACAACGGTTCAGTTCATTAAAAAAGTGATTTTCCGCTTTGTCTTTCCCCACAACATTATAACTGATAATGGCACTAATATATCAAAGGGACCTATGAAAGAGTTTTATCAACGTGAGCACATTTGACTTGATGTATCATCAGTGGCTCACCCCCAATCCAATGGTCAAGCTAAGAGAGCCAATCAAGAAATTTTGAGAGGCATCAAACCCCGGCTTATGGTTCCTTTGCAAAGAATGCCGGGTTGTTGGGTGGAGGAGTTACCCTCCGTGCTATGGAGTATCAATACTACCCCCAACAGATCTACGGGTTACATGCCTTTCTTCATGGTTTACGGAGCAGAGGCGGTTCTCCCTAGTAACATCCGTCATGACTCGCCCCGTGTGGCAGCTTATGTTGAAGCTGACAATGAAAAGGCATGTCAGGATGCACTTGACCTGTTAGATGAGGAGCGTGACCTCGCGGTGGCTCATTCGGTGATTTACTAGCAAGATTTACGCCGTTATCACAACCACCGGGTTAAAACCAGAACCTTTCAAGAAGGCGACTTGGTGCTCTGGCTTATCCAGGATCAATCTGATATGCACAAGTTATCCCCACCTTGGGAAGGGCCCTTCGTGGTCAGCAAAAATCTGAACAATGGGTCATACTACCTTATCGATGTTCGAGGCCACAAGGACTCACGCATGTCGAAGGAGGAGACCCGCCGGCCATGGAATATTGCTCATCTTCCGCCTTATTACACCTGAGCCACCAGCTCTTGTGACGTACATACATTATCAGTGTATATATTATCATGAATATAATAAAGCCGACATCCCTGATAAAGCAGGGTCTCTGCCATTTCATTTCTGATAATAATGAGTCATTATTGACACTGCATATGATTACATGGGGGCTTCCTGTTCAACGAGCGAAGCTATGATTACCCTTTAATCCGGCTTATACGCCATGTTTACAAAACACCTGGGGGCTTGCTACCCAGGATAAAGGGACCAAAGAGAGTCTGTTCCAAAGCACAACTCAAACATAGGTACCTGATGACCCACAAGTATACGGGATAGTTGTAGCCTCTTTCGATAAGTAAGAGTGTCGAACCCAACGAGGAGCTAAAGGTAGAACAAATACTCTCTCAAGTCCTATCGGCCACTGATACGACTCTACGCACGCTTGACGTTCGCTTTACCTAGAACAAGTATGAAACTAGAAGTACTTTGTAGGTGTTGTAGGATAGGTTTGCAAGATAATAAAGAGCACGTAAATAAAAACTAGGGGATGTTTAGATAAAGATGCAAAAAAAGTAAATATAGCGAGTGTGGAAAAGTGGTGGTAGGAGTTGTGAAATTGCCCCTAAGCAATTGACTATGTTACTAGACCGGTAATCACTATTGCAATTCTATTTGAGGGAGAGGCATAAGCTAACATACTTTCTCTACTTGGATCATATGCACTTATGATTGGAACTCTAGCAAGCATCCGCAACTACTAAAGATTCATTAAGGTAAAACCCAACCATAGCATTAAGCATCAAGTCCCCTTTTATCCCATACGCAAACAACCTACTTACTCGGGTTTGTGTTTCAGTCACTCACGCAACCCACCATAAGCAAATCATAAACATATTGCAAACCCTACAGCGGGAATCCCTCACGCTTGCGCGACACGGAGGGCACAATAGGACAGCGCCAATAATAAAATATGCAACTCAAACCAATCATAGCAATTCATCAATCACCGATAGGACAATGGAAATCTACTCAGACATCATAGGATGGCAACACATCATTGGATAATAATATGAAGCATAAAGCACCATGTTCAAGTAGAGGGTACAGCGGGTTGCGGGAGAGTGGACCGCTGGATATAGAAGGTGGAAGGTGATGGAGATGTTGGTGAAGATGACGGCGGTGTTGGTGAAGATCGCGGTGATGATGATGGCCCCCGGCGGCGTTCCGGCGCCACCGGAAGCAAGGGGGAGAGAGCCCCCCTTGTTCTTCTTCTTCCTTGACCTTCTCCCTAGATGGGAGAAGGGTTTCCCCTCTGGTACTTGGCTCCCATGGCTTGGGAGGGCCGAGAGCCCCTCCGAGATTGGATCTATCTCTCTGTTTCTGCGTTCTCTGATTCTACCCCTTCACCGTTTCCTTTATATCTGGAGATCCGTAACTCCGATTGGGGTGAATCTTTCGCCCAGATCTTTCTCATAAAATTAGCTTTGTTGTGCCAAAAGAAGAGTGTCAACCGCCTTACGAGTGGACCACGAGGGTCAGGGGCGCGCCTGGGGGGGTAGGGCGTGCCCCCCTACCTCGTGACCACCCCGGACACCGTTTCGCGTTGATTTCACTTCCCAAAAATCATAAATATTCCAAAAAAATCGCCATCCGTTTTTATCCCGTTTGGACTCCGTTTGATATTGGTTTTCTGTGAAACAAAAAACATGCAACAGACAGGAACTGGCACTGGGCACTGGATCAATATGTTAGTCCCAAAAAATGGTATAAATGGAGAATATTGGCATGGAACAATAAAAAATTATAGATACGACGGAGACGTATCAGCATCCCCAAGCTTAATTCCTGCTCGTCCTCGAGTAGGTAAATGATAAAAAAATTGATGTGGAATGCTACCTAGCATAATCTTGATCATATGTCTAATCATGGCATGAATATTAAGACACGAGTGATTCAAAGCAATAGTCTATCATTTGACATAAAAACAATAATACTTAGGGCATCCCAACAAACAAGCATGTCTTTCAAAACATCAATGCTTCAGAAAGTTATCCCTACAAAATCATATAGTCTTGTATGCTCCCTTTTCTTAACACAAGGTACCCCTCATGCCTATCCCGGTGTCAGCCAAGCAATTGTTTCATACTTTGGTATTCTCAAACTTTTTCAACCTTCACACAATACATGAGCGTGAGCCATGGATATAGCACTATGGGTGGAATAGAATATGATGATGGAGGTTATGTGGAGAAGACAAAAGGGAGAAAGTCTCACATCAATGCATCTAATCAACGGACTATGGAGATGCCCATCAATTGATGTTAATGTGAGGAGTAGGGATTGCCATGCAACGGATGCACTAAGAGCTATAAGTGTATGAAAGCTCAACAAAAGAAACTAAGTGGGTGTGCATCCAACTTGCTTGCTCATGAAGACCTAGGGCATTTGAGGAAGCCCATCGTTGGAATATACAAGCCAAGTTCTATAATGAAAATTCCCACTAGTATATGAAAGTGACAACATAGGAGACAATCTATATGAAGAACATGGTGCTACTTTGAAGCACAAGTGTAGAAAAAGAGATAGTAATATTGCCCCTTTTTTCGGTGGGCTTCTTTGGCCCCCTTTTTTATTTAGGCTTCTTTGGCCTTTCCTTTTTTTTATGGGGCAATGCTCTATAATGATGGTCATCACACTTTTATTTACTTACAACCCAATATTACAACTCGATACTAGAACAACGATATGACTCTATATGAATGCTTCCGGCAGTGTACCGGGATGTGCAATGATCTAGCGTAGCAATGATATCAAAAAACGGACAAGCCATGAAAACATCATGCTAGCTATCTTACGATCATGCAAAGCAATATGACTATGAATTCTCAAGTCATGTATATGATGATGATGGAAGTTGCATGGCAATATATCTCGGAATGGCTATGGAAATGCCATGATAGGTAGGTATGGTGGCTGTTTTGAGGACGATATAATGAGGCTTATGTGTGATAGAGTGTATCGTATCACGGGGTTTGGATGCACCGGCGAAGTTGGCACCAACTCTCGAGGTGAGAAAGGGCAATGCATGGTACCGAAGAGGCTAGCAATGATGGAAAGGTGAAAGTGCGTATATTCCATGGACTCAACATTAGTCATAAAGAACTCACATACTTATTGCAAAAATTTAAAAGCCCTTGAAACAAAGTACTACACGCATACTCCTAGGGGGGGGGGGGTTGGTAGGAGTTAACCATCGCGCGCGCCCGACCTTCACGCAAAGATAAACAATCAAAATACAATGCGCGCCAATTTGGTTACATAGTTAGTAGACTATACGTGCATGCTTCGGGAATCACAAACCTTAACACCAACATCTTTACTGAACACAACCATCTACTAGTACCTCCCACATATTATCACCTCTATATCACAAAACTATTGCAAGGAATCAAACATATCATATTCAGCGATCTACAAGCTTATGTAGGATTTTATGACTAACCATGTGAATGACCAATTCCTGTCATCTCTCTAAATTGATATAAGTGAAGAAAGAGAGTTCAATTCTTTCTACAAAAGATATGCCCACATTCTAACAAATATAAGTGACGCAAAAGAGCATTCTACAAATGGCGGTTGTCTAAGTGAAGAGAAACAAGCAATCCAAACTTCAAATGATATAAGTGAAGCACATGAAGCATTCTATAAAGCCATACTCAAAAGATTTAAGTGAAGTGCAATGAGCATTCTATAAATCAACCAAGGACTATCTCATACCAGCATGGTGCATAAAAGGAAAGTGAAAACTAAATGCAAAAGACGCTCCAAGACTTGCACATAATGCATGAATGAAACGAATTCGAAAACATACCGATAGTTGTTGAAGAAAGAGGGGATGCCTCCCCAGCATCCCCAAGCTTAGATGCTTGAGTATCCTTGAATATTTACTTGGGGTGCCTCGGGCATCCCCAATCTTGAGCTCTTGCCTCTCTTCCTTCTTCTCACATCGAAACATCCTCGATTAGACACTACATCCACACAAAACTTCAACAGAACACTCGGTAAGATCCGTTAGTATAATAAAGCAAATCACCACTCTAAGTACTGTTGCAAACCAATTCATATTTTGTTTTTGCATTGTGTCTACTGTAATATAACTTTTTCATGGCTTAATCCACTAATATAAATTGATAGATTCATCAAGACAAGCAAACTATGCATCAAAAACAGAATCTGTCAAAAACAGAACAGTCTGTAGCAATATGAACATCCACCATACTTCTGGTACCCCAAAAATTCTACCAAAATTAGGAAAAATAAAAAAGTTGTATATCAAGACAGTGCAAAAAGAATCAGAACCAATTGATGTTCCAGATAAAAAATGTAAAATCGCGCACTACAGCCAAAGTTTCTGTCCTGCACCGTACAAACCAACAAGCATTGTAAACATCCTAAAGGCAAACCTTGGCACATTATTTTTATAATACAAAGGAATTGTACAAGGGAATAATTATTTTTATTTAAAAGTTTCTGTAATTAAGATTCACAAAGTTCCCATGGGCCTGAACAAGTTTAAGGACGTCCCCCACTTTCACAATGCTCGTCTCTCTCACTTTCACTTTTCTTTTTGAAAAGTTTTGGGTTTCCCTCTTTATTTTTGTTGTTTTTAAACTATATGAAAGCACCCAACAGAAATAAATGACTCTCTAAAACTTCCGGGTTGTCTCCCTGGCAGCGCTTTCTTTAAAGCCATCAAGCTAGGCATATAGTGCTCAAGTAATGAATCCACCCGGATCCCTAGGTATATCAAAGCCAATTTTAATTAACAATGATTTGTAATTTAGTAGTGAGCACAAAGTAACATATATCATGCAATGACGAAGTCTAACTCTCTTCATATGCATCGGCATGTCATAAAAGAAAAAATCATGCACACCTAGTAAAGGCCAATGCATAGTATAAACAGTTTCTTGCAATTCTATCGTGTTGAAAACATAAAGAGGCGGAGATATAGTTCCTCTCTTATAATAATTGCAAGTAGGAGCAGCAAGCACATGCATATTATATCTATAAAAATCATCATGTGCAATGGTAAAAGGCAACCCATCAATGTAATCCTTAATAAGTGCAAACTTCTCTGATATAGTGTACTTTGGAGAATTCAAAAAGATAATAGGACTATCATGCGTGGGTGCAATAGCAACAATTTCATGTTTAACATAAGGAACTATAGCAAGTTCATCTCCATAAGCATCATTCATATTGGCATCTTGGCCACAAGCATAGCAAGCATCATCAAAAAGGGATATTTCAAAAGAATCATAGGGATCATAACAGTCATCATAGCAATCATCCTTCGGTAAGCACGAAGGGGAATTAAATAATGTATGAGTTGGAGGGTTACTCTCATTAGAAGGTGGGCACGGGTAGCTAATCCGCTCTTCCTCCTTTTGTTCTTCGCTCTCCTCATCATCTTTTTCATCCAATGAGCTCATAGTTTCATCAATTTCTTCTTCCGTAGCTTCCTTCAAAATATTAGTCTCTTCTTGGACAGCGGATAATTTCTCAATATATAGTTTAACATAGGCATTAGAAGCATAATTACATAACAATATTCAAGTATGGCAAAATTTTCAGATTTGTGGAGAGTAGCGTCATACTTTTCAATCAAAGAAGCAATTTCAAAAGCACCCTTAAAAGCAACAAATTCTTCAATTTGTTGAACATCGTAGTAACTATAAACACCCTTAGCATATGAAGATAAGATCCCATTATCAATAAACTCACATTGGTAGGGAAGGTGTTTTTTAGGGTTTTCAGAACAACAAGTAAAATCATATTCCCAACATAAATTCCAAGCATAGCATTGCAAATGTTGAATTTGACCCCATAATAGTTTCCCTTTTTCAGATATACGGTGTCACACATAACAAGCATGCTCATCTAAAGATTTGCCCTCAACTAAGCTAGTTGGGGTTTCAGCACGAGCACATAGGGATCGAAGATGATCCAAGTAATAAGCTTCAATAGTATGATAGATTTTGAGTGGTTCTTCAACCATTGGTTCAGCAGGTACAACTATTTCTTTGGTATTTTGTGTTTCCTACCCATGACTAAAGATAGAAAACAATTAAGAACAGCAAATAAAAATTACTTAGTGATAAAGCAAACAAGCACACACGAGAATATTCACCCCACGCTATGACTCCCCGGCAACAGCGCCAGAAAAAGGTCTTGATGACCCGCAAGTATACGGGATAGTTGTAGCCTCTTTCGATAAGTAAGAGTGTCGAACCCAACGAGGAGCTAAAGGTAGAACAAATACTCTCTCAAGTCCTATCGGCCACTGATACGACTCTACGCACGCTTGACGTTCGCTTTACCTAGAACAAGTATGAAACTAGAAGTACTTTGTAGGTGTTGTAGGATAGGTTTGCAAGATATTAAAGAGCACGTAAATAAAAACTAGGGGCTGTTTAGATAAAGATGCAAAAAAGTAAATATAGCGAGTGTGGAAAAGTGGTGGTAGGAGTTGTGAAATTGCCGCTAAGCAATTGACTATGTTACTAGACCGTAATCACTATTGCAATTCTATTTGAGGGAGAGGCATAAGCTAACATACTTTCTCTACTTGGATCATATGCACTTATGATTGGAACTCTAGCAAGCATCCACAACTACTAAAGATTCATTAAGGTAAAACCCAACCATAGCATTAAGCATCAAGTCCCCTTTTATCACATACACAAACAACCTACTTACTCGGGGTTGTGTTTCAGTCACTCACGCAACCCACCATAAGCAAATCATAAACATATTGCAAACCCTACAACGGGAATCCCTCACGCTTGCGCGACACGGAGGGCACAATAGGACAGCACCAATAATAAAATATGCAACTCAAACCAATCATAGCAATTCATCAATCACTGATAGGACAATGGAAATCTACTCAGACATCATAGGATGGCAACACATCATTGGATAATAATATGAAGCATAAAGCACCATGTTCAAGTAGAGGGTACAGTGGGTTGCGGGAGAGTGGACCGCTGGATATAGAAGGTGGAAGGTGATGGAGATGTTGGTGAAGATTGTCGGCGTTCTGGGAACGGGGGTCCCCAGACTTGCCTGCCTGCGGCCTGCGGCGTGGCTCAAAGGGGGCCCAGCACGGCCAATCTTCATCAGCACAAGCTCAAGACCCTCACGAGGGGATAAGCCTCACGGGGCGGACTACAAGAGCTTCCTCAGGCACAGCCTCGTCAGGCTGGCTCGCAAGGAGGCAGAGAGTTCAAGGCGGGGTACCTCGCGAGGTGCCCATGACGCAAGCCATGACGACCAAGGGCGCCTGCCGGGCGCTGACCCGCGCAGTGTCCTTCTTTCCTCTTTGGTGCAAGGGGAGCAAACGTAGGCAAGAGCTTCAAGCAAAGGCATCCATTTCGGTGCAACAAGACCAAGACCAGTCCAACGGCAGGATGGAGGTCACCGTGGAGCCCAAGACGGCGTCACCACCGGAGCCTTTGACAGGCGAGGACCAACTTTAGTCAGGATAAGTGTACTAGATGTTCCCCTTCAAATTGGCCAATTGTTGGCGCCCTTCCCGCTCAATATTTGGGAAGAGGCCCAGGGCCTTCGCCTATAAATAGGACTAGCCACCCACAGGGTAGGGGGGACTGTGACACACAATTTTTTTTTGTGGTTTTTGTTTTCAAAAAAGAAAACCATTTTTTTGGTTTTGGGCCTTTATTTGGTTTTGATCTTTTCTTAAGTTTTACCATGCCTCCTATGGTAAAAAATTTCCCAAAACCCCTCCTTCCACTTTGGTACAACCCAAACATTCTATCCAAACTAATAAAATCCATTTTTGGATTTTATTCCATTAAATTCTTTCCTCAAAATAATTATGTCCTTCATTTGGAGCCTAGGTAGTTTGCAAAGCAAGTACCTTAATGCATTTGATTTTTAACCTCAACCTAACTCCTCTGGATAGTCCTTTGTACCCACAACCTAGAACCATCTTGATCCACTCTTCTTCTTTTCAATTATTTCAAATTTCACTCTCTGCAAGTTTGGACCAGATTTGCCAAATTTGGTGAAATTCATATCTACACTTCTCCAAAAATTCCACCAAAATTCAGGCAACCTCTAGTTGCAATGAGAGACCTCTCCACCAAAAACCAGCTCAAGGAAAAATCCCTACATGCCAGAATCATTCTGTCGAACACTTGGCATGCACTGTTTTTGTTCATATTCAGTAAATTCAGAGTTTCAGTGTCGTTTCCCCGACAGAACTTCAGTCACATGCCCACTGTGCATATGGCTCGATGCTCGCAGCCCCTCCCTCTTGTCCGGAGCTCCACACGCGCACTTGGCGCCTTCCTGGCATCGGTGGCGCCCTGGCCCGCCTGCGCCGGCGTGCTTTGCGGTGGCAGAACCACCGTAACGGCCGACAGGGGGCAACACCACGGCAGAACACCGTTCGGCACCACCCAACCCTCCTGGTAGCTCCGTGTGGCCATCTCCTTGCCAGCACACGCATGCAGCACCGTCGCCGTGGCCTGGCACGCGTAGAGCGCGTTCTCTGCCGCCGACGGGCCGTGCTGCCGTTCCGTCGAGGGCAGGCCGTAACCCTCCCTCCCGTGCTGAGTTGGAACCTGAAATGGCACCACTGCTCCACCTAGACGATGCTCAAGCTCCTAAGCCGACCGTTCCGCCACAGCACCGCCGTAATCACCCACCGGACTTATCCGTCCATGGCAACCGCCTCGGGCCGGCTATAAATAGCACCCCCCGAGCTTGCCCTCGCCCACGCACAACTCCACCACCTCACTAGACCCCGCCTAGCCACTGGGAGAGCCTCGAGGGGCCTTTCTTCTTCGACTCCGGCCACCTCCGTTCGCCTCGGGCTCCGGCAACATTCTCTTCGGTGATAACTCCTCCGCCGCCCTGCTCTTGCCCGTAGCCTCGTACCACCTCCAGTAGGCTAACCCCCACTTCAATTTGGACACCGCAGCTTCCTCCGGCGAGATCCACGACTGCCCAAACCGCTGTCCGCCGGAGCAAGGGCCGCCGTCGACACAGTGCTCGCCGGCAACCACCACCACCACTCACAGACGCGGAAGGGTTCACTGATCACGAAGGTAACCCCCAATCACCTTGCCTCGCCGTGGATCGCCGTCGGCGACCACCGCACCTCTCGGGCGCCGTCGCGCTCTGGTTTCCTCGTTTGAAATTTCAAACCTGACGGGTGGAGCCCGCCTGTCAGTCTCTCAGCCGTTTCTTTTAAATGAAACGTTTTCTGGACTTTTCCGCAGAGCCCCCTGGAAACTTTCTGTTTCATTACAGATGGGTCCTTGGACCAAAACTCTTATAACTTCTCAACAGAAAATGGTTTTTGATTGATTCTTTTTCTGTCATCTTTATTTTTCTGTCTAGTTTTTTGTCATATTTATTTGAAAAATATTTGGAATACTTTTCTGTACACTCACGGTATTTACGTTATGTACATATTTTTCTTATACCGTAGATTCCGGAGGAAGCAACGGAGCCGCAAACTTTGCATAGATAGACTCCGACTACTCCGAACCAGGCAAGCATGTTTGAAATATTGATATGATGAAGTGTTTGTTGCATGTTTGCATTTTAGGAGTTTCATGGCATGTTAATGAACATATCATAGAATGTTATATTTCGTGCACAGAGTGGAAAGTAAGTTTCGGAAAGCCATATGTTGTTGGATACATATTGGCAAGGCCATGAGATGGCATGAGGATGGGTAAGATGGTAGTGTTGTGACATGCCAGTCTTATGCCAGTCCATTTGATAGTAGTATCATCATGATCAAATCATATTCCCATTCACTTCCTTCCTGTGCTGCCACATGTTTTCCGCAAGGAATATGGCGTAGTAAGTTGCAACCGTTTTCCTGGTACACACCAAGTAGAGAGGCCGGGATGAGGGTTCCATGGCCCTGGATTAAAGCCTGTCATCCGGTCAGGGGGCATGGGTGTTTCCGGTTGGGACCGAGAGGGGGGCACCCCTCAGAGCGCGCGTATAGAAATTGGATCCCATGCTATTCGAGGTTGTGGCCTCCCCGTCTCAAAGTTTTTCTTGGATGTTGCCTAGGGTGATTCTTGGCATCGTGAGGTGGAATGGGTGTGTACTAGTTAAATGTGTTTCTTCCGAAATACCGTAAACGGAACTAGTCCTTCGTGACTACGGAAATCCGTTGGCTGTGGACAGTAGTACAAACTCTGCAGAGTCACAACTCCTTAAATCATCTTGTACTTGTCCAAGTACTGTATTCATCTTATCTTGTTAGGTATCTGTCTTAGTGACAAAACTTCGGTGGACTACCAGGGTGATAAACCCGGCAAAAAGATTATTCTTGTGGATGGACTAATACTTGTTGTTTACATTTGTCATAAGCCCTGTCTGTGATGTCGCTCAGAGGTCCAACGGTGGCATACCTGTTATCTACATTTGTCACAAGCCCTGTCTGCGATGTCGCTCAGACGTCCGATGGTGGCATTTCTTTTAAAGCCCTTTATGTGATGTCGCTTAGACGTCCGACTGTGGTATTTCTTTTAAAAGCCCTTTATGTGATGTCGCTCAGACGTCCGGCTGTGGCATTTCTTTTAAAAGCCCTTTATGTGATGTCGCTCAGACGTCCGACTGTGGCATTTCTTTTAAAGCCCTTTATGTGATGTCGCTCAGACGTCCGACTGTGGCATTTCTTTTAAATCCCTTTATGTGATGTCGCTCAGACGTCCGACTGTGGCATTTCTTTTAAAGCCCTTTATGTGATGTCGCTCAGATGTCCGACTGTGGCATTTCTTTTAAAGCCCTTTATGTGATGTCGCTCAGACGTCCGACTGTGGCATTTCTTTTAAAGCCCTTTATGTGATGTCGCTCAGACGTCCGACTGTGGCATTTCTTTTAAATCCCTTTATGTGATGTCGCTCAGACGTCCGACTGTGGCATTTCTTTTAAAGCCCTTTATGTGATGTCGCTCAGACGTCCGACTGTGGCATTTCTTTTAAAGCCCTTTATGTGATGTCGCTCAGACGTTCGACTGTGGCATTTCTTTTAAAGCCCTTTATGTGATGTCGCTCAGACGTCCGACTGTGGCAATTCTTTTAAAGCCCTTTATGTGGTGTCGCTTAGACGCCTGACTGTGGCATGCATTTTATTTGTTTACCCTTTCGAGGCGTCGCTCCAGACACCCGATCGGTTTTCAGTTATTTATTCTACTTGTCAAATCTTTATTATTGAGCATTATTACTTTGCTCATGACGCATTCATGCATGCATTTGTTATATCTTTTGTCCGAACTGTCTTGCGAGTACTTTCAAAGTACTCACCTGGCTTGTTGATTTGGCCAGATGTTGATGAAGGTGATCTCATGGATGAGGAATTCAATAGCGAGTCCGACGCCTAGAGGAGTCCCAGTCAGTCCCGAGCGATCCTGTTTTGGTCATTGTATCATATCCGCTTCCGCTACCCCAGAATAAATTCATCGAGCCTCACCTCGATGCTCAATGAGCTGCCAGTAGAAGTCAAGTTATCCTCCACCACTTTCTATTTCGAGCTAGTAGCATGTCACCACACCCCCCGTGCCATAACCGCCTTTATGTAAGATATTGGTGAGTTTCTAATAATTTGTTGAGCAGCCTCAGCTCAACCCTGTAAAATATTTGATGCTACTGGTCCTCTGTTTATCAAGTATTTGTCTACCAGAAAGGATGACTTTTCCTATACTGGGTTTAAAAGATCGGTTTTATCAATAAGCATTTTATTGAAAAGCCGGTCGTGACAGGGACCGATCGATTCATCCGGCCGGCAAAGAGAGAGAGACCACAAGAACAGACCCTCGCGAGGCTGTTCTTCCCTGTATTGTTCATCAGCCTAAGAGGCAATCCACCACACCACACACTGGAGTAGGGTATTACACCACAATGGTGGCCTGAACCAGTATAAATCCTGTGTCTCTTGTGTTGTTCTTCTCGTAGTTTAGATCCTAGAGATTCGGCGAGGAACAGGTAGGTAGAAGGCGAAACCTCCGCACGCACCCCAGTGTTCGAACCTCAAGGTTCTGCCGGAACCCTAAATCCGACATTTGGCGCGCCAGGTAGGGGTGCTCCGGACTTTGTCTTCCGTGGCCTTGTTCTTCCCCGACCGTTGCGACCATGTCTGACGCACGTCGGGTTCGCGCCGAGCGCCGAGCCGCCCTCGCTTCCCGCGTCACCCAGACGGCTCCCATCGGTGGGCGCCCTCGTCGTTCCTCGTCGCCTGCCGTCAACGCCGCCACCGGCCCGGCGGGGAATGAGCAGCAAGCATCGTCCCAACACCCGTCCATGAGGCGAGACGGCCGCACCGCTACGCCCCTCGCTCACCCCCGCTGGTTCTTCATCCCGTGCGCCTCGCGCGGCCATGGAGGCTCGAGCTGCGCTCATCGCGGCAAACGAGCTCCTGCGCTACCGCCCAGTCGACGACGTCTACGAAGAGTGGCTCGACCGAGTCGCCGAACTCGTCCGCGCCGCTGGGGGCTCCCCTGCGCCATCTTTCTCGCTGCACCGCGCCCCGCCATGCGCGTGTAATGAAGTTCCTGGGGCGCCTTAGCCGCCTCCCCCTCAAGAAGGCGCCCTGGCTCCAAGGCGCGCGGCCCCTGGGTGGAACCCGCCCCGTCAGGAACCAGCGTGGCAGGAGCAGAGCTGCCAAGAGGTCCCACGCCCTCGAGAAGCTGCCCGAGCGCTCCTGCTCTGGCTCGTCCCGACCACGCTCCTGCTCCAGCACGTCAAGACCCCGTGCTGCACCCAGCTGCGGCGCACAGGGACCCGCAAGACTGAGCCCTTCATCCTCCAAGGCCTCCTGTGGCCACGGCGGGCTGCCGCGCCTTCACCACCGAGCTACGCACCGTCACGTGGCCCGGCAAGTTCAAGCCAGACCTGCCTCCTCGTTATGACGGGACGGCAGACCCTGCAGAGTTCCTCCAGCTCTACGAGCTGGGCACTGAGGCTGCCAACGGAGACGAGAAGGTCATGGCGAACTGGTTTCCCATGGCTCTCAAGGACGGGGCCCGCACCTGGCTTCTGAACCTGGCCCCAGGCACGATCTCCTCCTGGGACAAGATGCGCACCCGCTTCATCGCCAACTTCCAGGGTACTCGCGACCGGCCACCCGCCATGAGCGACATGCGCCGCATCAAGCAACAACCGGGGGAAACCCTACAGAAGTACATCCAGCGCTTCAACAACGCGCGCCTCAAGATTCCCAAGGTGACCGAGGAGGCCATCATCTCAGCCTTCTCTGACGGCGTGCGTGACGTTAAGATGAAGGAGGAGCTCGCAATGCATGAAGATCTGTGCACTTCCTTGGAGCTGTTCAATCTGGCGACCAAGTGCGCCAGGGCTGAGGAAGGGCGTCTCTCCCTCCTCGAATTGCCTGCCGCAGACCCTAAAGAGAAGAAGCCCAAGGCCAAGGACGTGAAGCGCAAGGGGGCTGCCGTACTCGCGGCAGAACCGGACACCAAGCGGGGCAGAGATCAGCCTGAATCCTCCAAGGGCAGTCGGTACTGCATGTACCACGACCTCCACACCCATAACACCAATGAATGCCAAGAGCTCAGGGCCGTGCGTGAAGGGCGGACTGGCCGGCGTCCCGACCGCAACGACCAGGGCTACGACCGAGGAGGAGGAAGGAACGCAGGACGCTGGGAAGACCGTGGCCCACGTCAAGGGTGGCGCGACCAACCTCGCGAGGATCGCTGGCAGGACCCGCCTCGCGAGGGAGGCTGGAGGGATCAGCCTCGCGAGGATCGCCCGCAAGGTAACGCAGGCCTCCCTCCGCTACCGCTGCAGCCAAGGAGAAATGAGGACCGTCATCAGGACAAAGGGGCTAGGGGCTTCCAGGAACCACGTGCGATCGCCTGCATCCTAGGCGGAGCTCAAGCCCCAGCCTCTCAGCGCATCTTCAAGCAGTTCGCCCGCGAAGTGAATGCGGTCCTCCCCAAGCTTGAGGCCATGCGCCCTCTCGGGTGGTCGGCGTGCGCCATCACATTCAGCTCAGCGGATCAGCTCAAGTGCGCGGCCACAGCTGGGGTCCTCCCGATGCTTTGTTCCCCAATCATCAGCAACGTGCTAGTCACCAAGACCCTCATCGATGGCGGGGCAGGGCTCAACGTCCTGTCCGTGGAAATATTCAACAATCTCCAAGTACCCTACAGTCAGCTTCAGCCCACCAAGCCTTTCTCCGGAGTCACCGACGGCTCCACGGTCCCGATTGGGCAGGTCCGCCTCCCTGTCACCTTCGGGGCATGCGACAACTACCGCACTGAGCTCATCGACTTTGACGTCGCCCACATTCGCCTGCCATACAACGCCATCCTCGGGTACCCAGCGCTGGCCAAGTTCATGGCCGTGACTCACCACGGCTACAACATCCTCAAGATGCTAGGAAGTGGCGGGGTCATCACGGTGCCCTGCGAAGAGAGAGACACAGTTTGCTCCCTGGAGAGAGCCTTTCAGGCCGCATCACTAGAAGACCCAGATCGTGGAAGCAGGAGGCTTCCCGAGGCCGCCCCCAAGAAGAAGAAGACATCGGCCGGCCCGGCCCCTCAGGAGGCAGGCCCCTCTGGGCCCGCGCCTGCTCAGGGGGAACCTCCTGCCATCGCATAGGGAAGCGCGCCCGGCGCCCTCCTCAGGCAGGGCTCGGGGGCTCTCCCCTGGAGGGCCGTCGACCTCGCCAAGGTCACGAGGGAGGCGCTTGGGCACCACATGGAGGCGTGCTTCGAAGCACGTTTATATCAAGAAGGAGCAAGGCAAGGAGGGCTAAACCCTCAGGAGTTCGTCAGCAAGGCCATTCAGGAGTTACAGGAGTCAAGGGTCATGAGAGGCAGCCGTCGCTTACCCGATGTGGCCCCCCATCCAGGCGAGGATGGTGGGCTGCGCGTCTGCATCGACATACCAGGGCTCAACCAAGCCGCGTCTCAGGAGCGCCTCTGGCCTTCGCGAGTTGGACGCTGTGAGGGCCCGCCCCACAGCTACGTTCGCATGCCTTACGGCTTGCCGAACGCGGCTGCTGCATACAAGCGCATCATGAGGGCCATCCTAGAGGCTCAAGAGGTCAGGCGTTCCGCAGCCCTGGTGGAGATGGAGATGGTCCGCGAGGAGCCACCAGCGCCTCCGGAGCCTCCCGAGGCCCCGGGGCCTGGGGGCTCATGAGGACCTGCTCCCGCAGCCCACCGAGTCTGCCGCATCAACACCCCTTCGTCTTTAGCGTCATCAGGTGACATCTTTCTAGTTTCATTTCCAGCTGGGAGCGCCCTCAGGGCCGCATTATTCCCAGGCCGCGTGGGTCCATCCCTGTGGCATGTATCTCTTTTATTTCATGTTCTTAGCTCACTCTGCTGGGGGCGCCCCTCGGGCTGCATTATCTCCAAGCCGCTCGGGTCAGACCCAGTGGCATATACCCCTCTTGCATTTATCTTAGGGCCGTGTTTTCGACCCGTCATGCTTGTTATTTGGTGCCGGTTCATGGTACCTTTTTTATTCCCGGATGTCGCCAGCTTGCGTGTTAAAGGGGGGGTGCCTGAGCATCGCGACTCAAGGCTCCTACCGGCTCTCCGGCCCTCACCCTCTGGTCTGCCCACGGCATCGCGCCCCGGCACACCAGCGACGGCTGAGACCAGCCCGAGAGTCGGGACCCGAGGACGTAGAGTTTCGACATCTAACCCAGCTTGCACGTTAAAGGGGGGGTGCCTGAGCATCGCGACTCAGGGCTCCTACCGGCTCTCCAGCCCTCACTCTCTGGTCTGCCCACGGCATCGCGCCCCAGCACACCAGCGACGGCTGAGACCAGCCCGAGAGCCGGGACCCGAGGACGTAGAGTTTTGTCATCTAACACAGCTTGCGCGTTAAAGGGGGGTGCCTGAGCATCGCGACTCAGGGCTCCTACCGGCTCTCCGGCCCTCACCCTCTGGTCTGCCCACGGCATCGCGCCCCGGCACACCAGCGACGGTTGAGACCAGCCCGAGAGCCGGGACCCGAAGATGTAGAGCATCGGCATCTAGCCAAATTTGCAGGAACACACTCCAAGATAAGGCCTAGAGCCAGGCGCAACCCGCCTTGAGGTAGGGCCCCGTGAGTCCCGCGCTAGCTCACGGGTGCCCAGATACACCTCGTCAAGCCCTACCGTGCCAGCCACGTGTCAGGGCGGGGCTGTACACGCCCCGGGGGCTCCTCCCGGAGGGGAGCCCCCTACCACGCACCAGTGGAAGCACCATGCTCCGCGCTGGCTGACGACACTGCCGAGGAGCGGCTATGCCCGTACGCATACAGAAGCGCTATGCTCCGCGCTGGTGATAAACAACTGAGGGTGGCCCCCCGGGCCGCATCAATCTCAGGGAGCCCAGAGCTCAGTGTCTAGCCTCATCGCAACGCCTCCCCTCGGGAGTGCCGCGCGAGGGGGCTGAGCACGGGGGCTACGCCTGGGTCACGCCCAGGCACACGCCACCCAGCCAGGCCCCCCCGGGCCTGGTTCGTCGCGCGTCCCTCCCCGAGCGGAGCCAAGGTATGAAGGCCGTTTGAGCGTCAAGGGGGACTTCTGAGCATCGCGACTCAGGAGCCTAACTGGTCACGTAGCCCCTCACTCCTTGGTCCCGTCCTGGTTTCCGGTCGGGGTTAACGACGGTTGAGGTATGCGCGGGGCCGGGCTCTGCAGACGTAGAACGGTAGATCCACCCCCACATCTCACCTCCCTACTTGCTGTTCGGGCACCAAGGGGGACTCCTGAGCATCGCGACTCAGGAGCCTAACTTGTCACGTAGCCCCTCACTCCTTGGTCCCGTCCTGGTTTCCGGTCGGGGCTAACGGCGGCTGAGGTATGCGCGGGGCCGGGCTCTGCCGGTGTAGGACGCAAGCAAGTAGGAAGGAAATAGCGCAAATTTCAAGGAATTCAAAAGCAAATATTACAGTCCATATTGTTATCACAGCACCAAATGCAAGTTTTAACGCCTCCCCGAGGCCTGATACACGTGCAGAAACTAAAAGCAGGGCGGGAGCCACGACGGAGTCACTTGTCGGCCTTGGAGTTGCGCGGAGTAGGTTCGCCTTGTGGAGCTGTCGGGCTGGCAGCACTCCGCTTCGGCCTGGTGCTGAAGGCCCGGAACTTCCCCAGCAGAGCCTCCGCACGACCCTTCACAGCCTCAGCAGCGGCAGCGGCATGCTCGCCACTCGCCGGCTCCAGCAGGCTATCGAGGTCGACGTTGGGGTCCCGAAGATAGATGTGGGTGAACACCCGCATCAGCGCCGCAGAAGACAAGATGCGTGCCTAGGCCTCAGCCGTAGGGCCGAGGCCAAGGGCGACATCGTCAAGGGCACGAACCAGGAAAGGAAGCAGCTTAGCAGGGCCGTCCTCCTCGCCGGCCAGCGGGCTCTCCAGGCTGCTCTCATAAAGCGTCTTCAGTGAAGCTCGGGCCTTCTCCTCCATCTCCGCAAAGGCCACATGATCCTCGGCAAGAACTCGTGCCTTGCCGTCCAACTCAACCTTCCTCGCCTCCAGCTCTTTCTCCAGCGCGCCTAGGCGGTCACGACGCTTCTTGAGCTTGGCGTCCCAGTCCTTGACGGCCGCCTCACGAGCCTTCATGTTGTCCTCCTACTCTAGGCGAAGGCGAGTCTCCTCGGCGAGCCGGTCCTGCAGGCCCTTCAGCTCGCCCTCCAGCACCTCGCAACGACCTCGGGCATTAGCCGCCTCCCCCAAGGGGGCGTCACGGGCAATCTTCGCCCCAAGGACGGCCTGCTTCTCCTCGTCGGAGGCCGTCGAGGCCTGGACCAGCGCCGCCCGAATCGAAGCATCGGAGCGAATCCAGCCAGAGGCTAGCTCCAAGCGTCCGGCCACCAAACGAGGGTCGGCGCTCAGAAGATCCCGCCGCAGACGGTCCAGTTCAGTAGCAGCATGATCCAGGACAGTAGGAGGAGACGGGGAAGCAGCAGTCGGCAGAGTAGGAGGAGGAGATGGCAGTGTGACCACGGTGTCCTGAGGCGGAGCCTGCTGCGCCCCAGCGGCTGTGGCAACGGCGTCAAGCGGGGGCGCCTCGGGGGTCGCCAGGGTCATAGGTGCCAAGCTCGCCCCAGCCGGCTCGGCAGGGCCTCGCAGGGACGCCTAGGCAGGAGAAGCCCGCGCGTCATGTTCATCTTCTTTCGCGAGCAGAAGCGCTACCGCGGATGGAGTCTCAGGAGCCCCCTTCGGCTTCTTTGCCGTGGGCGCCAGCCTAGCCGGGAGATGCGAGCGTCAAGCCTGAGCAACGAAACAAGAAACAAGACAGGGATCAAGCACTTACAAGTCGTCGCCCGTGGACTCGAGCAGCCTCCGGTCGTACTTGAAGCCCGAAAGCCGGTTGCAAGGATCAGCCTCAAGGAGCGCGGGTGCAGTTGGGGCGCCTGCAGATCGCCTCGGGGCTGGGGCGGACCCGTGGGGGATCAGCCCAGTCCGGTCCTTCTTCGGAACCGGGGGCAGGCTCCCGCCGCCCTGCTCGCCATCACCCTCGTCGTCGTCACTCAGAGAGAGGCGGAGAGTGCGGGACTTGCGCCGAGGAGGTGGAGCCCTTGACTCTGCCTCGGAGTCAGCCCCCTCTTCCCGCTCCCCTTCCTCCCTCTCTTCGCTGGAATCGCCGGAGGATACGTCCACCAGGTCCTCGGGAGCCTCCGCGGGCACAGGCCCGTCCCCGTTGAGGACGGGCATGGACCCCACAACCTGCTCCCAGCCCTCACGAAGGAACAAGGGCGTCGGAGCGCCCTCCAGCCTTGCCACGTCGCCCCCGACCAAAGACTGGAGGACCGCGGCCAGATCCTCATCGGCCAGGACCGCGGGGCTCGGGTGGGGCCTCCACACCAAAAGCGAGTACTAACAAAGCGGAGCCAACTGATGCTCCAGGAACTCCCTCAGCAGCGAGGCGCCAGTCAGCTTTGCCGCCACCATGCTGGCCGGCCTCAGATCCGCATCCATCTTCTCCAACAGCAGCCTTGCGCGGGGATCCACAAGCTCCACTCGAGACCAGTCGTCGGATCTTGAAGAGGTCCCCGTGGTCAAGGCCAGCCGGGGGTGGACGCGCCCAGCATCAACCAAGACCCACTTGCTCCTGAAGCCCTCAATCCTTTTCCCGGGATTCGAAATGGCGATGGAGCTGTCGTACGCGAAGAAGCTCGCACACGCCGAGATGGAGCCGCGAGAGGGCCGGTGGTAGAAGTAGTGGCACAGCAGGGCCACTGAGGGCTTCACCCTCACGTGAGCCTCGCAATAGTAGGCGAAGATTGCCAGAAGGAGGACAGAATTGGGGTGGAGATGTAGAGCTTGAAGGTTGTAATGGCAGAGGACGGAAAAGAAGAACTCAGAGAAGGGAGGCACCAGACCGGTGACAATGGCGCTCACGAAGAGCGGATAGAAGGTGCTTCCTTGGCCCTCAGGGAGGGCAGGGCCGGCCTTGAACACCTTCGCCCCGTCGACGCCCTGCGCCGCTGCCAACTGGCGCACCCGGGCATGGCTCGCCTCCGACACGTTTGGCGAGTCCAGGGCGGACGAGTACCAAGCTCCGGCCGGGGCCTGGCGAGGCGCCATGTCTGGCTAGGGTGCGCGGGTGGAGTAGATCTGGAGATTTTGAAGGAAGGAAGGAGAGGCGCAAGAAAGGGGATCTGAGCAGCAACTAGAGAGAGCAAAGGAGGCAGAGGGAAGATGCCGCTCCTTATCAACTAGTGCGGTTGCAGAGACGCCCACGTCCAATCAACCGCCACGCGGCGCCCAAGGCCGCAGGCTGTTAGGGCCCACGACGCTTCGCACTTGCCCTTTCGCCTCTCTACTCGGCCAAGTCCGGGCGCGCCTTGGGCCCGGGGGTTACTGTCGGCGTTCTGGGAATGGGGGTCCCCAGACTTGCCTGCCTGCGGCTTGCGGCGTGGCTCAAAGGGGCCCCAGCACGGCCCATCTTCATCAGCACAAGCTCAAGACCCTCGCGAGGGGCCAAGCCTCGCGGGGCGGACGACAAGAGCTTCCTCAGGCACGGCCTCGTCAGGCTGGCTCGCGAGGAGGCGGAGAGTTCAAGGCGGGGTACCTCGCAAGGTGCCCATGACGCAAGCCATGACGACCAAGGGCGCCTGCCGGGCGCAGGACCGCACAGTGTCCTTCTTTCCTCTTTGGTGCAAGGGGAGCAAGCGCAGGCGAGAGCATCAAGCAAAGGCATCCATTTCGGTGCAACAAGACCAAGACCAGTCCAACGGCAGGATGGAGGTCACCGTGGAGCCCAAGACGGCGTCACCACCATAGCCTTTGACAGGCGAGGACCAACTTTAGTCAAGATAAGTGTACTAGATGTTCCCCTTCAAATTGGCCAATTGTTGGCGGCCTTCCCGCTCAATATTTGGGAAGAGGCCCAGGGCCTTCGCCTATAAATAGGACTAGCCACCACAGGGTAGGGGGGACCGATCGATTCATCCGGTCGGCAAAGAGAGAGAGACCACAAGAACAGACCCTCGTGAGGCTGTTCTTCCCTGTATTGTTCATCAGCCTAAGAGGCAATCCACCACACCACACACTGGAGTAGGGTATTACACCACAATGGTGGCCTGAACCAGTATAAATCTTGTGTCTCTTGTGTTGTTCTTCTTGTAGTTTAGATCATAGCGATTCGGCGAGGAACAGGTAGGTAGAAGGCGAAACCTCCGTGCGCACCCCAGTGTTCGAACCTCAAGGGTCTGCCGGAACCCTAAATCCGACAAAGATGACGGCGTGTTGGTGAAGATCGCGGTGATGATGATGGCCCCCGGCGGCGTTCCGGCGCCACCAGAAGCAAGGGGGAGAGAGCCCCCCTTGTTCTTCTTCTTCCTTGACCTTCTCCCTAGATGGGAGAGGGGTTTCCCCTCTGGTCCTTAGCTCCCATGGCTTAGGAGGGGCAAAAGCCCCTCTGAGAGTGGAGCTATCTCTCTGTTTCTGCGTTCTCTGATTCTACCCCTTCATCGTTTCCTTTATATCTGGAGATCCATAACTCCGATTGGGGTGAATCTTTCGCCCAGATCTTTCTCATAAAATTAGCTTTCTTGCGCCAAAATAAGAGCGTCAACTGCCTTACGGGTGGACCACGAGGGTCAGGGGCGCGCCTGGGGGGTAGGGCGCGCCCCCTTACCTCGTGACCACCCCGGACACCGTTTCGCGTTGATTTCACTTCCCAAAAATCATAAATATTCCAAAAAAAATCTCCGTCCGTTTTTATCCCGTTTGGACTCCATTTGATATTGGTTTTCTGCGAAACAAAAAACATGCAACAGACAGGAACTGGCACTGGGCACTGGATCAATATGTTAGTCCCAAAAAATAGTATAAAAAGTTGCCAAAAGTATATAAAAGTTGGAGAATATTGGCATGTAACAATCAAAAATTATAGATACGACGGAGACGTATCAGTACCCTGCTTTGATATCATTTGGGAGCGGCCTGCTTAATGAGCAGAGCCTTGATTACTCTCTTGATCCGGCTTGTATGCCCTTAATAAAAATGTTACTTGGGGGCTCTTTGTTCAACGAACAAGAGTTTTTATGACCCTTGTAATAGGCTTAAAAGCCAGGCTTGGAAGCCATGTGTATTCACCTAAAAACCCGAGTTATCTTGCCTTTTTAAGAGTGCCACTCTGCCCAGATTGACTGGAATGACCCGCTGTACTTTTGACAGTCAATGTTATATAAGACCCTGAACGTGTCAAAGTTAAAACGACGATTGTTCATGTGAGGCCCGACTTATAAGGTTTGCATGAAGGTTTAACTCAGTGGCTGTGCAGCCCTTTGAAAGCACTTGAGATTTCGGCTTGGCGGCCTATGAAAGCCTTGTTTTTCTGTTTTATTCAAACTTTTTGGGTTCATCTTTGTACCATATTGACATATGGTTTAAAAACCGATTCAGGCCCTATAGCCTTAATTTCTATTGCTCATCCTTGAGTATACCCATGGTTTTTGATAACCCGGCCTGGCTTTGGACTATAAGTCGCCAGTATATGACACTTGGAAGCATCATGCTGTAAGTTTTGGGATACTCTCCCTTGCTGCAAACAGTGTTGTAAGCCGACAGTATATAACGATTAAACAGGGCATTATATGCTGAATATTCTGGGTTGTTACCCGTACTGCACTAGTATGATAAGCCGGCAGTGTGATTACATATCACAGGTATGATATTTTTTGTTATGATTATATACGGTTATGTTTAAACCGGCCTTGGTCATGAACTATTTTAGTCACCAGTGGTTTTATATGGGATACTATGACCCGCCCTACGGTAAACCAGCAGGGCACTTGTGATCTCATTGTATGCAGGATAATGCTAAATCTGATTGACACTATCATAAACATAAAGTGGCGTTTTTCAATTGGCAGATCAGCAGTGTTGTGCAAAACAAAACGTGCACGATGGCACGGCAGATCAAAGTTTTTCACTAGCCTATTACATGACTCAGTGAGCCAAAAGTGGTCAAGTGTTTTCAGAAGATCAAATATATAACCGCCCATCGGATCAACTTTCTTGGCCTTGATAGCTTGAAGCTTCTGGATCATCCTTCTCTAGTTCTTCGTCCTCCTTTGTTGCCTGGAAGTTTGGTGATGACCAATCGATGCCACACAAGGCTTGGAATTCAGCTTCATCATCTATAAGGTCAGACGGATCAACTTCAGGATCGAAAGTGTGCTTACGGGCTGGGGGGGATCAGATCCATCACTTTATAAGCCGGCGTGGGCATCTTCTGAATCTCCATATCATAAGCCGATTGATATTTTGAAATATTCATTTCATCAGCAATCAGATTGGCTAGGGGGCGTATTAACTTCACGCGGGCAGTAAAGTCTTTCTTGTCAAAAGGCGTGCCATCTTCTTTTAAACTTGGATACCCAGTAGCTAGATCGGCCGTCTAGCTCCGGTTGCCATGCTTTAGCCCGGCTTAAAGCCGTCACAACACTGGCTCTTGCAGATGACCGTTTTATCTCTTCAACCCTAGCAGGGAGAACATATAGTTTTTTCAAGATGTCACTCAATAGAGTGGGTGCTTGGTTAGTTGGAGAAATTGTAGCCAGCGTGCGCTGAGTTCCAGTATATAGTTGTTCAACGAGTGTATATACGGCTTTGAGCTTCATAAGCATCTCTTGACCAAGATTGCTGCTTCTAGGACCCGTGTAACAATTGCCGATTGATCAAAGGCAGTTTATGACATGAAAGATAAGACTCGGTTATGATGATTACCGAAGATAGCAGAAACCATCTGGGATATACGGCATTTTAAACCGGTAAGCTCACTGGTCATATTTTGGAGAGCAGCTTCCGCTTTTTCAGCCCGCTGCATCAGAGCAGTTTTCTCTTCAGCCCAGGAGGTTCTTTCGACATCAAAACTGGTCTTAAGTTTTTTTGTTTCATCCAGACTAAATTTGAACTTTGAGTCGGCTTTCCGGGTCTCAGATTCTTGGTGCTCCAGTCGGGATTTCACATCAGCCAATTGCGATTGAAGTTGAGTAGTGGTGTCGTGTATATGCATAGATTTGAAATCATTTGGATTACAGAAATAAAGTCCCAAGCTTTTTGCAAGCAACAATGCTCAGCACTTGGGGGCTAATGGGTATAGAAAAATTCTTCATACAATGGCACATATGAGCAAGTCCCAAGCACTTTGCAAGCAACAGCACTTGGCACTTGGGGGCTAATGCATATTGCTCTCATTTCATTATTATTTTATGATGACCCGGTTGTGCCGTAAACAACCACAGCCGGCTCATGGGGGCTACACAAGTAAGCTTTCATTCATAAACAATGGTGAACAGTAACGGTTCATTCATGCTGATTAAACCGGCCCTTGGGGGCTACGGATACTATGTTAATTGTTAAAGATCTGGTTTAACTCGGATGGTCAAAGCCGGATTTTGAAGGACTCTACCAAGGATGCTATTTATATTCATGGTTATTCTAAGTCTACAGCACATTCAACCCTACCATACACAATAGACTTGGGGGCTGACAGGATATGCATAACTTATTAAAGCAGGAATTCGTACCTCATATTTTTTATGCATCTGTTTCACCATATCAACTTCAAGGTCGCAGCTGGTTTGCACTTGATTGAGATAACCAGAGAGTACTTCACCAATGCTCAATTGAGAATAGTTGGCGATGTCAAATCTCACTTTTCGCTTTTCAATAACTTCTTCTTTGGCGGAGTGCTTGGCCAAGACAGTAGGGTTTCCCGGCTCTTTGAAGCCGGTGCTAGTGATCATAACATCATCAGCATGTGTTCCTGTGGGTTTAATTTGGCTTGATGATTCAGTGTTCAACGAATTGATATTTGTTGGGTCGCTGGAAAGGTCAGGAATTTCTGGTGGAACATCATGAACAGGCTCTTTTGGTTGTGGCACGGAGGCATCAAACGCTGGAATTGGCTGCTTTGGTTCATGGACTTTGGGGTCTTCAGTCGTCTTGATCACCTTTGCCTTCTTGCTAGTTTTTGGTTTTCCACTGCATGGGTTATGAGAGGTCAGTACAAATATAAGAGCCCAAGGAGGAAGAAAATAATAAGTAATTGTTGTTACCCAGGGGCAGTTTTGAAAGCCGTCAGCTGGGTCTGTGATGAGTCACACGAAGAGGAGCGACATGCCTCCTGATAGTTTGAATCGGAAAAATTAAGTGGCTGGCAAATGAGACCCGCCAGAGGATAAAAAGAGTTTAAATTTGGAATGACCTCGTTTCGACGTTTCCTTGGAGCTGGAGTATTTGGTAAGTCGGAGAATAATTCTTCACCGTCGCTGGTCCGAGTTTGTCGCCGGTTCTCGTGCTGCTGTTGCTTCAAAAGAAAGTGATGATCCAGATGAGCTAAGGGGTGTGAAAAGCTTACTTTCCGGGGTCAACTTTTCTGTCTTGGCAAAGGCTCTGAGTCAGAGGAAATGATAGTTACCTCTTCTTCAACCGCTTGACTGGCCCCCATGTCATCCTAATGATAATCAGTGTCAATAAGATAGTTGAAAAAGGATCCAAGGGAATCAAGAGCTACCTCCAACTCAAAGTTGTCGTCCAGTTCAAACATCTCGGAAGCGCTTAATTTCTTCTTATTCTTTTTGGCGGTTCTCTTGACGGCTTTCAATTTGGCCCTAGCTTTCTTGGCAGCTGCATGGTCATATTCTTTATTCCAAAAGTCGGATTCAACATGTGAAAATCATCAAAGGTTGAGTTAATAGAACATTTCAATGATAAAGTAAAATAAGTGATTTAAAGACTCACATCTGGTGGCGGGTTAAGTTCGCAGAAAGGGTTCAATCCCACTTTGCCGCAGTCTTCCAGGCTCTCATTCAGAAGGGTATTTGTCATTTCATTGGCTGCATTATCAGTTAAACATACGGAGCTGTGACGCAGTGGATCTTTTGCATCACCCGTATAAGTGCACATTAAGCCGGATTGTCGGCTCAAGGGTATCATTCGCTAGGAAACCCAGCACCGAATCAAGTCAACTCCGGTTAACCCATTCCCCAACAGGGCTTTGACCTTTGCAATAGTGGGTGCAAGTTTGGCACATTCAGCAGTGGTAAGCTTTTCAGGAAGATGATGTTTTGGATCGAGTCGCTGGACACGATAACCCGGTAGTGATTCTCGTCAGTCGGAGAGGTGTCTTTACAATAAAATCATGTCTGGTTCCAATCTTTGGGGTGGCTTGGCAGGTGAGCATAGGGGAAGATAGCATCTCTTCTCCATTGAACTGAGACCCCGCCAAGTTCTAAGCTGGGGGCATTGGTAAATCGTTCTGCCGGTTCATATAAAAGTATTCCCTGAAGAGTTCAACACTGGGCTCCTTTTGAAGGTATACTTCACAGAACACTTGAAAATTACAGATGTTTGACACGAAGTTGGGTCCAATATCTTGAGGATGCAGTTGAAAGAAGTGCAGAACATCTCAAAAAAAACTTGGATGTAGGCGGTGAGAAGCCCCGGTTCATATGATCAGTAAAAACAATGATCTCACCATCCCGCGGCTGAGGTTTTTTCTCATTGGCTTGGGAGCGCGCCAATACAAGACATCTTTTGCTGGCAAATAGCCAGTTTTGACAAAGTCCTCGAGCGTATTTTTTGTGACAATGGAAGGAACCCAATTGCATGAGGTAACCGTCTTCGGAATCGTAAGGGAAAAGCCTAAAAGGAATGTCGCCGGTTTAAGTTGACTTGTTAAGCCGGAGATAAATATTGCAGCATACATTTATATTGGCGGCTTAAATTGGGCCTAATGACATATGACTAGTTATAACTGGTGATGTAAGCCGCCATGACAATACTGATATTTAAGATCTATCAAGAAGGAAAATTCTACTAAGTGTTGGATAAACAGGTTTTACAGATTGGTGCAATCAATTTTGGATCTGGCGTTGTTCGGAAAATAAAATAAAATCAAGACCTAGTATCGCAGCAACGGAAGAGCTAGTATGTTGGTAAGATTTCTGCATCTGGGAAGCATATTCAGTGATTGAGAGAAGGTATAGAAAAAGATTCCGCATGTTTTAAAGGCCATCTTTGGATCCAAGTAAGGATCAAATAGTGGTATAGTGAAGAACGATGATGAACTCCTAAAGAACTTTAGAAACCCTAATGGAGATCTATGGCGGGGAAGTTAAGATGCTTACTGGGTCTGCTGAGCAACGGAGAGGCACCGCGTTTCTCTAGTCTCGTTCAGGTCGATGTAGCGGCCTGAGTCAAGGAAGTTGGCGAGGTCGGCAGCGGCGGTGTTCAGATGCGCAGATGCGTCACGAGGTTGAAGACGAGAAGGCAGAGGGGGAGAGTGAAAAGGAACCCTTGGCCCTATTTATAGGGCTAGAAGGATAAGTGACATGTGCGGGAATCGAGGAGACCAAAAAATGGATACGTGACAGCGCATACACCTTGATTTCTGGAGCTTCATTAAAAGAAAAGATTTATTAAGATTTAGGCTTTGTGTAATATTAATGATAGGTGACGTCACAGCGGGTTACCACAATCATACGAGGTGACGTCATGGCGGGTTATGAGATCTCGCAAGAATAAAGGAAGAAGGATTTTTCTAAGTGTTGAAGATTGACATGAACAAGTTCAAATCAATCTGGGGCCTAATGTTGGGGATATGACTATTGGGTATGACCCGCCCAGGAGGGGCCAGGTTATACCAACGGAGGTTCATCAATACAAAAGCCCATGAAGATGGCGGTTCATGAAGCAGGCTTGCTAAGGGCCCAAAGCCCAAAGGCGACTTAAGGCCCATAGGGGTAAACTGGTACTTAGTCACCGAGCTGGACACGTTGTTTATGAGCCGACAGGGACTCCGTGAGCCGCTGGGCGTCAACCTATGTATATAAAGGGACGACCCGGCGACGGTTTAGGGTAAGAGACAAGAGATCGAAAGCTAGGTGAGGGAGTCCTGGACTAAGGGGTCCTCGGACAGTCAGACTATATACTTTGGCCGGACTGTTGGACTATGAAGACAGAAGATAGAAGACTTCGTCCCGTGTCTGGATGGGACTCTCCTTTGCATGGAAGGCAAGCTTGGCGATTCGGATATGTAGATTCCTTTCTCTGTAACTGACTTTGTACAACCCTAGCCCCCCCCGGTGTCTATATAAACCGGAGGGTTCAGACTTCTAGGGTTTAGCCACAACCATCAGAACTTCATAGGCTAGACTTCTAGGGTTTAGCCATTACGATCTCATGGTAGATCAACTCTTGTAATACTCATATTCATCAAGATCAATCAAGCAGGAAGTAGGGTATTACCTCCATAGAGAGGGCCCGAACCTGGGTAAACATTGTGTCCCCCGCCTCATGTTACCATTAGCCTTAGACGCACAGTTCGAGACCCCCTACCCGAGATCCGCCAGTTTTGACATCGACACTAGGTCAAGCGGATTCGCTCCCTGGTAATCGAGACATAAGCAATACCACCTCAAACTGGATTAGGCCTTTACCTTCACCGCAAGTGGCCGAACCACTATAAACTCCCTGTGTCCTTGGTCCCGTTTAACCCCTTTAAGCTAACCTAGTTGCGATGGCTTCACGACTAAGTCCTCACACTAGGACATCTACCGTGACAATTCCACGACACAATTGACATTAATAAAATTTATAATAACATCATTTCAATCATGCTTTTCATTGAAAGATATATCATGAATCTCTTTATCAATTTCTTCTTCCAACACTTTCACAATCTTCAGATTCATGAATTTCAATACAAACTTCATAGAGATAATCAAGTGCACTCAATTCACTAGCAATTGGTATATCATAATTGGATCTTTTAAAAAAGATTAGCAAGTGGATGAGGATCAATATCAATATATTTTTATCAAGTAAAGATGTAAGCAAATAAGAGGCACATGGTAACACAAGCAAACAAAAGATTGACCGACAAAAAGGCAAACGGAAAGAAGGTAATTAAAAAGGGAATTTTTTGTGAAGTGGGGGAGATGAAAATGAGAGGCAAATGGCAAATAATGTAAATTGCAAGGAGATGAGATTTGTGATTAGGAACCTGATAGATGTTGATGATGTCTCCGCGGCAATGACGCCAGATGTTTGGTCCTCCCTTTTTTGATGTCTTGTATCGTATTTTCCCCAACAAGTAAGGGATGATGCAGTATAGGTAAGGTAGGTAGATCCCCCAGTTATGAAACCAAGGTTATCGAACTAGTAGGAGAACCAAGCAACACTATGTAAACGGTACCTGCACACAAAGAACAAATATTTGCAACCCGACGTGAAAGAGGGGTTGTCAATCCCTCTCGGTTAAAAGATTGGTAAAGTGATAGATTGGTAGATGCAAAAAAAAAATAAAGGCAAATAAAATTCAGCGAGGTATTTTTGGGTTTTTGGCAATATAGATATGAAAATAAAAGATGCAAATAAATAAAAAGGCAAATAACAATGTAGATCTGAAAATATATGATGAGAAAATAGACCCGGGGGCCGTAGATTTCACTAGTGACTTCTCTCGAGAAATTAACATACGGTGGTAAACAGATTACTATTGGGCAATTGATAGAACCTTAAATAATTATGATGATATGCAAGAAATGATCATTATATAGGCATCACGTCCAAGATTAGTAGACCGACTCCTGCCTGCATCTACTACTATTACTCCACACATCGACCGCTATCCAGCATGCATCTAGTGTATTAAGTTCATGGAGAAACGGAGCAATGCATTAAGAAAGATGACATGATGTAGACGAGATCTATTGATGTAGGAATATCCCTCATCTTGTTATCCTTAATAGCAACAATACATATGTGTCTTGCTGCCCCTTCTGCCACTGGTAAAGAACACCGTATGATCAAACCCATCCAAAGCACTTCTTCATGGCAAGGAAAATTGATCTGGTCGGCCTAACCAAACCAAAGATTCGAAGAAGAAATACGAGGCTATAAGTAATCATGCATATAAGAGATCAAAGAAACTCAAATAACTTTCATTGATATAAAGATCTGATCATAAACTCAAAGTTCATCGGATCCCAACAAACACACACAAAAAGAGTTACACCAAATATATCTCCAAGAGACCGTTGTATTGAGAATCAAAAAGAGATAAGAAGCCATCTAGCTACTGCCTACGGACCCGTAGGTCTACAATGAACTACTCACACATCATCAGAGAGGCGCCAATGAGGATGATGAAGCCCTCCATGATGGTGTCTAGATTGGATCTGGTGGTTCTGGAACTTGCGGTGGCTGGATTTGTGTTTTGTCGACTCCCCTGGGGTTTTTGGATTTTCGTGGTATTTATAGAGCAAAGAGGCGGTGCGGGAGGCGGCCGAGTGGGCACAACCCACCAGGGCGCGCCTGGGCCCCCAGGCACGCCCAGGTGGGTTGTGCTCCCCTCGGAGCCCCCCTCTGGTACTTCTTTGGCCCAACCGGTGTCTTCTGGTCAAGACAAATTCTCCAAAAAGTTTCACTGCATTTGGATTCCATTTGGTACTGATATTCTGCGAAGTAATAACAAGCAAAAAAAAGTAACTGGCACTGGGCACTGTGTCAATAGGTTAGTCCCAAGAAATGATAGAAAGTTGTTAAAAATGATTGTAAAACATCCAAGAATGATAATATAACAGCATGGAATAATCAAAAACTATAGATACGTTGGAGACGTATCAATGGTCAGGAGAGATAGGCATCTAATATTCTTAGCTAGGTTGTTAGGAGATGAAATCCATTGGGAAAGCTTGATCGTTTGACCCATGGGAGCTATCTTGTTACTATTTTGGTTCAACAATGGGACTAGGTTGTGTAAAAGGTAATGATGTGGAGGCACAAGAACTCTTAGAAATGGAGCTAACTACAAAAATGTCAAGTTGGTAATTGTAATCATGATAAAGTTTAACTATCTCAATACTACGCAAACCTCAACAACACTTAACGAAGGGGGGGGGGGGTACTCCATCTGGACCATCGCTGGAGGGAGCGGTGCCTCTAGACTCTATTACAACTATTCAACCAATCCACATGGGTCAATTTCAGCAAATTATCCATCGCGCCTATCAACACCGATGATACTACTCTTAATCAACTTCTTACTGCATTTGGATGCAAAATAGAAAGCTTAACATTTAGATACCTTGTGCTCCCTCTGGGAACCACCAAACCACTTGTTCAAGACTTGATGCCCATCATTAACGGAAATGACAACAAATTATCTAGCATTGTCAATCTTATGAATTATGCTGGTAGACTTACTTATGTGAACTCAGTCATTGCCTCCATGCCTATTTTTTCCATGCACACTTTCGAGTTCATATCACTGTACTGGAACATGTAAACAAATCCAGTAGGTCTTTCCCATGGCATGTAAATGATATTAACAAGAAAGGTAATTGTCTGGCCAACTAGCAGATAGTTCGCAAGCCCAAGGAACAGCGTGGTCTTGGTGTACTCAATCTTAAAACCCAAAACACTGCTCTACTCATGAAACATGTTCACACTTTTAATAATCGTGATGATGTTTCCTGGGTGAAACATATTTGTCAAGCACATTACTCAAACACTATGATCCCACATGCTTGCACCAATAAAGGATCATTCTGGTGGAGAGACTGTATGAGTTTGATCGATACATACAGAAATTTTACATCTTGTATCGCCATCAATGGAGATTCTATACTCTTATGGAAGGACAACTGGAAAGGCCAGCCCATGATAGACAAATATCCCGAGCTACATCCATTTGCAACCAATGATAACATCTCATTATACTTTGCCAATCATCATGATGGTTTATACTCCATGTTCCAACCGCCACTATCTGTCATTGCCCACCAACAATTCTTGCAACTCACAAATTCATTAGATATGGTCAAGGACTCACATGAGCATGACACTTGGAAATTTCATTGGGGAGGTGCTTCTTATTCTACCAAAAAGATTTACAGTCCCCTTATGGGACAATCAAGCCCCCCTCCTATCACATGGATCTGGAAAACATGATGTCTTCCCAAACATATATTTTTTGTTGGCTGATGTTACATGACATAGTTGATACCTATGACATGTTATCTATTTTTTTTTCATCTGGACAATACCCAATGTACACATGCCAGAACTACAATATGGAGGACATGGGGTTAGTTTGGTTTCCGTCCTGAGCATTTGTCACCTGGCCTGGCCTTGCCTGAGAGCTGCCTGGCTGTTGTTTGGTTGACGTCCTAGTCACGAGGGAGACGGCCTGGCCGGAGAATAAGAAAAGGTAGTTAGCCTGGCTCACAAAACGAGACACCTAGTTAGCCTGGGCCAGGCAACCCATTCTGGACGCCTGGGCTTGCCTGGAGTCTCTGCCTGGAACGCTAATCAGAAGGCTCGGAAAACGAGGCGAGTTGAAAGGACTCAAATAGCTAGACATCGGGATAACAACAACTCATTAGCACTCTCCAGGCCAGGTCCTCAACCAAACGCATCTATCCTATACTAGCCTGACCAGGCATTTTTTGAAAATTCCCAGGCACATTCCAGGCATCGAAATCTTCCAGGCATCTTGTCCAGCGCAGAAACCAAACTGACCCATAATGCATCTATTCTTTGGATGCTCATCCAGTCAAAGTTTCTGGTGAAGTATTGGTATGGAATGGGATACATATGCTGGCATCCACAACACGATTACTGATGCAAAACACACGTACAATATGCACTTTATCATGGAGATTCTAGTCACTGGCTGTTGGAGCATATGGAACCATAGAAATGGCATTGATCTTTGAAGGCACATAATGCTCTGGTAGTGCTTGCAAAATGGATTTTATTAGCCAATTTCACATGACAATGCCTAGGGCTAATCCACGCATCAAGGAAGGGATGAGATCATAGATGTCAATGTATAAATAGGCTATATAACTTTACTTACCCATTTCTCTTTTCTTTTTCTCTTTCTTTTTTCTATGTAACCTCCCGTGTTACACTTGTAACTTACTGGATTCCCTAATGATTAATGGAAAAATGACTCATCCCTACTGTTTTTGGTCAAAAAAGAAAACAAAATGATAATTCTTTTGTTTTGTTTCAAATTTGTTAGCCCAAACAATGACTCACTACAAGTGTTGCTTAATACACGGCGTGATCTGGGAAGACTACATTATTTACTTAATTCGCTCTTCTGGGTTGAAAAAAATAATTCTTTCTGTTCGAGGAAGCTTCATGCGCGCCCATAGTATTCTCTTCTTTAATGTACTAGTACTGTATGCAAAAATAATATTCTCTTCTATAATGTACTAGTACTATATGCAAAATCAAAATCTGAATAGCTTGATGTTTACAAGTGGAAGGGCATTTCAAGAAATTTCAAATGGCACCGTGTGCACTCATGGGACAAATATTGAATGTATTTTTCTTGAGTTCATATATTGAGTGTTGGTAGCAAATGGCCAGCACAAGACGTGTGGATCTTTTGAACAGCTTGCCTTTCACCAAAAACCAGGCGCACTTCACTCGCAAAAAAAAAAAACAGGCGCACTTTCTACAAAAAAACAAAAAAGGCAGCTGCACACATGACCACGCATAAAGAACTCCTGACTCGCCAGGTCACCGATCCGTGTGCTCCCATCCTCTACCGTCCGATTAGGCCAGCCGGAGCAATCTCATCCGTCCATCCTCGTTACCATCGCCACCATGCGATCCATCCATCTCACTCTCGCTCACTCCTCTTCAGTTCTTATCCGGAGTACTCCGATCCAACTCTCTCCGCTCGCACGCAGCCGCCGCAGACCTCCTCTCGGGAAGAAAAATTCCCCACCTCTCCTCCCTTTCCCATCCTCGTCCCCGCCGCTTCGCCATGGCCGCCGAGGAGGCCGCCAAGCCGGCCACGCTCCCGTCCTATCCCGAGGTACTACCCGAGCCGCCGTTTCTTGCGGCGTTGTAGTATTTGTTTCTGCCTTTGGTTCGACGGTGGTTGCCAAGATTTACATTTTGTTGGGTTGAGGTGGTGCCGGAGATGGATTTCTTACGTTGATCTGTGTTTTTTTGGACGAGTTCAGATGATACTGGCGGCCATCGCGGCGCTCAACGACAAGAACGGGTCGAACAAGTCCGCCATCTCCAAGCACATCGAGGGCAAGTACGGCGACCTCCCCAAGGAGCACGCGGCGCTGCTGACGGCGCATCTGGTGCGCATGAAGGAGACCGGCCAGCTCCTCTTCCTCAAGAACAACTACTTCCGCACCGACGCGCCGGACGCCCCGCCCAAGCGGGGCCGCGGCCGCCCGCGCAAGCCCATTGACCCCAACGCGCCGCCCAAGCCCGCCTCCCCGCGCCCCCGCGGACGCCCGACCAAGCCCAAGGATCCTGAGGCCGAAGCTGCCAATCCGCCCAAGAAGGCCAAGACCGCTCCTACCCCTGCCGTCGACGGATCCGCCAAGCGCGGCCGCGGCCGTCCGCCCAAGGCACGCCCCGCCGAGCCGGCGGCGGCCTGACTCGTCCTCCGCTCCACCTGGGCGCGGCTGTCGGTTTCTCTGGATCACCCGGGTGCTGGTTGGTTAATCTTGTTCTGTAGTGCTTAATAATTGTCGGTCGCTCTCTTTAGTTGTAGTGGTACTTAATTGCCGGGATCGCCGTGTCGTGATTAGGAGGGTTTAATGTGTCGTCGTCGCCATTGCTGTCGTGGTCGTAGCGCTACCGCCATTGTTGTAACCTGAGGTTGATTAGGATGTTGAGTGTGCTGATTGTTCAGCAAATGTGGATCTATTTGTACAATCGGTGGATGGATTAACTGTTTTGATTAGTCATGGTGTTCATGTCCTCCTCAGTTTGCTGTACCAGGTATCTGCTCCATTGACTAGTTGGTAGTGGTACTAGCAGCTGTCCTTGGTAGAAGTAGTTGTGATCGAGCCTGTTAAGATTCGTCAGTAATGATCTCTTCCATTTTGTCAAGGAGGCGGCTGCAGAATGGCTGTGATGGGCTGGGACTGTACCCTTGATCCTCCTATGACGAACTGGTGTCTGCAACTCGCTGGCCTGGTACCTGGCGTGTTTTAAGTCAGTTTGAGGGATGGTATCTCCTTCAAGCGCCCTCTCGTCCAATCTAGTCACTGTCAGTCGAGTACCACAACACAATCTTGAGCAATGATCGCAGCAGGCAACATGCTCGTTTGACTCCATCTTAGAGACAACCCCATTTATCTACGAAACAAGCTCTTGTCCTGCTTTATAGATAAAACACGAACCAAAATACATGGTCGATATAAGGTTGGGCATACAATGGCACACTGTGGAAGGTACGGACCATCAGAATAACTGAGAAAATTACTAGTATCAGAATAACTGGGGAAAAATGAGTCATATACACTATAAGAGCGGCAGACAGGTTATCTGAAATAGGCTGCAACAATATATCATTGTTTTATCTTCAAACCATTTTTTATATTACAAAGTAATGAGAAATAAAAACCATAACTTACACCACCAAAATGAGATGAGGCATCTGCCATGTGCCCTGGGTGACAATCCCCGACGCAGAAATAAATATATGAATGTCAAAGATGGTTTCCCTATGGTACCACATTCATGAAATGGTGTCATTGTCCTTTCTATGTCAAAAATATGGGAATAAACTTTTATAAAATGTCATTAACATTTTACAGTTGTTTCAAGCCTTGCGCTGCTCGGCATGGCCCCATAGCTTCTGCAATCAACACTGACTACTCCACCAAGTAAGCAATACATGAAAAAAAAAATCCGCAGAAATTACTGATAATATGATGTGGCAGATCCCTTGAAAAACTAAACACATGTGCAACTATTAGGATTGGAATGCCTTCTTGATTTATTTGTACCATGAATTAGCATAGAAGAAGGCATGCTAAAAGCAAGTATATATTGTCTCCTTGGGTACACTAAATCTATCCGCAAATCATAATTATCATAGAAATATATGGGTATCATTTCAAGCTAGTTGCAACTTTGTAAATTGGAAAGAACGCTAATCAATGGAATTTGAAACATAATTATTACTATTTTTCAACAATGATTTTTTTGCAATGTCAACCACAAAAGTAAATCATTAGTACATTGATATTGATATAGCTAAAGGGAAATACCCGAGAACATCTGTTAAACCAGGTGTAAAACATGTATGCCACAAGATTTGTTATTACAATGTATTCAAGGCAACATATGAAAATCTATTTGTGATCAAGGGGTGAATGAGGTTAATAGTGCTAAGAGAATTACTGCAAAATTCAAAAGATTAAGGAAGGGTCTCAAAATATGGGCAGAGAATATTTCACAACTGGCCATGCTCATCAAAAGATCTAATGGTCAAATCCCACTGTTTGACACTTTGGAAGAATATATACCTCTTTCTATTGAGGGATGGAATGGAAGAAATATCCTCAAAGATCATTTGTTCAATCTCGTCTCACATCAGAATGCCTATTGGAAGCAAAGAGCAACTATAAGATGGGTCAAGTTTGGAGATGAGAACACTAATTTATTTCAAGATAAGTCAACAATTAAGTACAGACACAATCAAATTCAGTTCTTACAAAGTTACAAGATGAAAACCTAAATGAGCACACAGACCATCAGGCTAAAGCTGCCATCCTATGGAGAGCTTTTAAAGGTAGAATGGGAACAATTGAGAATTTTTCCCTCTCCCAGATTTGTTACCAGCTGACGTTTCTTTGTCTAAATTGGAAATTCCTTTCTCAAAAGAGGAGATTGACAGTGTTATTAAAGAGCTTCCTTCAGACAAAGCCCCTGGCCATGACGGCTTTAATGGGAACTTCATTAAAGCCTGATGGAGCATCATTGCATATGACTTATATACTCTCACCGGAGATTTCTATCAAGGCTCTATTAATCTCCAATCTATCAATGGATCATTTATCACTTTGGTGCCAAAGATAGATAACCCTCAACAACCTGCAGATTTAAGGCCCATTTCATTGCTAAACTGCACAATAAAAATTATCAGAAAGTTGTTAGCAAATGATGCTCAAGTTAGTCCACACTAACCAATATGGATTTCTAAAGAATAGATACATCCAAGACTACCTGGCATGGGCCTTTGGATATATTCATCAATGCCAGCAATCCAAAAAGGCCATGGTGTTATTAAAGCTAGACTTTGAAAAGGCATTTGGCATGATTGAAGATACCACAATTTTGGAAATCCTTAAGGCAAGAGGTTTTGGAGATAGATGGATTATGTAGATGTCAGGACCCCGATCCTAAGTCACACCGATCTAGCATGTAACACATCATATCACTTTGCGGCCTCACGCACGGTATTCCCACGGGTGCCACCTTACCTGGCCCGGGACCGTTTGCGCCTTTTGGCTCACGTATATGATAGTGCCGCTAGCATCCATATGACAAAGAACCCGGGCTGACATGGCCAGTCGTGAACCCAAAGTGGAACAAACTTATAGGGACAGGCATCCATGACCCAGCATCGAACATGTCGGTCATCAGCGAGTGAATCCAGGCTGTAGCACTGGGCTAGCAGGACTCCGGTGAACCGAGCTGTAGCGGCTAACATGACTCCGGTATTCATCGCGTGACATTTCCCCGAAGGGACAGACACATGAACGAAGAAGGACACATGCCGACCAGCCTAAGTGTTCCGGAGCAGTAGCAAGCTACCAAGGCTCAGTGGAAGCACTAGGAGACATCTCCCGGTAAGAGAGGCCACTAAGGATAAACAACTAGATAGTCAGATCCCACACATACCAAGCATTTCAATAACATACACACAATATGCTCGATATGTGCAAATACAACATGGCATCACAACATGGCTCTACAACTCAAGTATTTTATTCAATAGGCTCCGAGGAGCGAGATATTACAAACATGGGTCTCATGACCCAACACTCAGAGCATTCAAGTCAAAGCACAAGCAGAAGCTTAACATGTCTGAGTACAGACATCTACAAATGGAAAAGGCTGAGAAGCCTGACTAACTACCAGATCCTACCGAGGGCACAAGATCGTAGCTGAGGTAACAAGCTAAACGTCGAAGTCCACGTGGAACTACTAGTGAGACTGAAGTCTCTCTGCAAAAACATAAAATAGGCAAACGTGAGTACAAATGTACCCAACAAGACTTACATCAGAACTATCTACATATGCATCATTATCAACAAAGGGATGGTGGGGTTTAACTGCAGCAAGCTAGCTTTGACTCGGTGGCTGTCCTGAACTACGACTGCAAGCAACTCTTTGAGGTGGCGCACACGAGTCCACATATTCACCAACCAATACACCACTATGGATCCGCTCCCGTCCCCCTACGAGAACGCCATCCATAGCACTCACGCTTATCTTGCGCATTTTAAAGTATCCACTTTCACTTGTCTATGAACTGTTATAGGCAACCCAGAAGTCCTTTACCGCGGACACGGCTATTTGAATAGATGATGTTAACCCTGCAGGGGTGTACTTCTTCATACATGTTTCCACCACTTAGCGTTTGCACACGACATGTGCTCGGAAGACTTCAAGCGAAAGCCAACGTGGGTGTAGACCACAACCTACCTAAACACTCAAGTCTCTAGTCCAGGTTTATCGCCTATTCAGGTTCCATCCGCAGGGAGTCCGGCCGAGGTTTCCACATACGGCCCCGAACGATGTGTACAGGGTTCCGTGACACCAAACGGGCGCCCGGTATACCCGCCCACGTGCCTACCGCATCACAGCCCACCCCTCGGGTCAGCGCTGCCCACGACCTCCAGCATACTACAAACACCAGAAACTACTTGCAACTCCTGGACAGAGGAAAAGGGTGATTAAGAAGTCGAGCGGGGTCATATTTCAGGGCCCAATGCATGGTAGTAGTTGTTTCATGGATCACAAACACAGAACTCAGTTCCTAAGGACGGCTTCAATGAGACAACCCACCATGTACTCCTACATGGCCTCTCATCAATACCTTTACCAAATCGTGTTCACACACTTAGCTCATACATAGTAGGACATGTTCACACACCTCTGATTCATCCCCGATGAATCAGACCTGACTCAACTCTAAGCAGTAGCAGGCATGACAAACAAACATGAATGAGCAGGCACAACAGGGCTCAAACAACTCCTACTCATGCTAGTGGGTTTCATCTATTTACTGTGGCAATGACAGGTCATGCAGAGGATAAAGGGGTTCAGCTACCGCATCAAGTAACAAATGAATCGTTGTTGTCCTAATGCAGTAAAGTCGAGCAGGAGCGAGAGAGTAGGATTGTATCGGAATGAACAAGGGGGTTTTGCTTGCCTGGCACTTCTGAAGATAGTATAGCTCTTCATCGGTGTCATCGATCTCATCGTCGGTATCACATCTATCGAAAGGGAACAAATACCGGTAACACAGAAGGAAACACAATCAATGCAATGCACAATATGATGCATGAACATGACATGGCAATATGCTGTTGATTGGCCTAATGCAACTAGCAACAAGTTAAATGGAGTGGGTTTGAACACTAGGTTCAAATTCAAACTCCATATGTGCTTTCTTAAATGCCAACTAATTGAATTGTCCTAAACAGCAACTTTAAGTTGTTCCAACATGCATGAAAATGGTACAGATGGATAGATTGGATTTTTCTGATCATTTTTCATATATAATTTATTTCATTTGGAGCTACGGTTGATTTTATATGATTTTTAGAAGTCTTGGACATTTTCTGGAATTAAATAAATCAAATAGATTTATTTAAAATCCAGAAAAGCATTACCGCGTCAGCCTGATGTCAGCATGACGTAAGCGAGTCAACGAGACGTCCAGGTCAACCTGACCAGTGGGTCCCGCGTGTTAACAGTTAGTTAAACTAACTAAACTTAGTTAGTTCTAAACTGAGTTAATTAGCAGAGGGGGGGGGGGCACTTGTCATAGACTCAGGGGAGTCAAGCTGGGCCCGCCCGGTAAAGGTCAACGGGTCAAACCCGCCGGCGTTTAGCCGCCGGCGAGGCCAGACGCGGCGGTGGGAGTGCAATTTCGTGTTTCGGCGGCCAAATGGGCAGCGGGGAGTGTCTACGCGTAGCTGGGAGCAAGCCGCAGTGTTTGGTGGCGGTGGTTGGGCTCGGGGTTGCCGAAAACGTCGCCGGCGATGAGTTTGGCGGCGATCGGAGCTCGGGTGAGCTCGGACTCGTCGCTAAGGGGCACGGCGAGGCGCGTGGGTTAGGGCGTTGAGCTCCTGGGGGTGCGTTAGGGCTAGTGGGCAAGGTGGCGCAACCGTTGGGTGGCCGGAGCCTCGTCGGCGACGAGCTCCGCGGCGGCGCGTGCGGGTGAGCTACGTGCAGTCGCTACGGGGCTCGAGAGAGGGAACGGGGAGGATGGGGAGATAGCTAGGCTCACAGCGGTTGCAACGAAGCTGACGGCAAGGTCGGGGATGAACTGTTGCGGCGGTGACGACAAAGGGGGTCTTCGGCGGTGACGGAGACGGGCGAGGTCGGTGCAGAGGCTTCGGGGCAAGCGAGCACTCGGGGCTCGGCTTGCTCGAAGGAGAGGAGGGCGGCCGAGCTTCTGGACATGGTGGCACGACGCAGGGACGACGGAGAGCGCGACTACGACGACGGTGCGGCTGCGGTGGCGTCGGCCATGGTGCGGGAGAGCGAGGGAGAGAGGCAGGAGAGCGAGTGAGGTGTCCAGGGGGTTCGGGGCACGACGTGGAGATCACCCAGGTGTCCAGGGGCACGGGCGGCAAGCAGGTGGCGTCGTGGCGAGCTCGTGCTCGCCGGCGTCACCTCTGTGCCTGCCTGGCAAGGACGAAGCAGCTGGCTGGCATGGTCCAGCACAGTGCTGGGCCTGCCAGGTGGACCGGCCAGGTAAGTGGCCCAGGTAGGCGTTCTCTCTCTCTCTCTTCTAAATTGTTTTCTGTTTTCTATTTTTCTGTAACTTCTGAGCTTTATTTAAAATACCAAAACGTTTTCAAAAATCCTGAAAATAATTGTGGGATTTATTTGGAATATTCCCAACAGCCCTCACTTAAGTTCAGAATTAATTGAGCATTTAAATTATTATATAACATTTAAATGCCCAATTGCAAATAGCATATGATTTAATCCAGAGCCCAAATATGACATGGGAAAAGGTGCACCACCTCTGGTTAATGTTTCTAGTATTTTCCAGAAATGATGAACATTTTTGGAAGTCATTTGGATTCACTGAGAATATTTTAGTTGAACCTAGTGGATTCCTTAGAAGCTAGGGTTTAGGCAATCCCCATTTCAGGTTTAACTGAAATTTAAACATGATGCAACACCAGATGCTAGCACTAGGCATTAATAGAACTAGGGATGTGACAGTAGATCAAAATGATTTTTTTCTTTAGGGGTTTCTTTTGTGCTCTTGAATGGAGTGACATGCAAACAGTTACATTGCAAAAGAGGGGTGAGACAAGTAGATCCTCTATCCCTCTCATCTTTGTTCTTGCTGCTGATTTCTTGCAGACAATTCTGAATAAGGCAATGAAGACAGGAATCATACAAGCTTCAATTGAATCAAGCTCAAAACCTGATTTCCCTGTCAATCAATATGCATATGACACAATCCTAATCCTGCCAGCAAGCATAATACAAGTGGAGCAAGTGAACAATCTGTTGAAACATTTTGCTAATCAAACTGGGCTAAATATTAACCATCACAAGTCAATTACGATTCCTATCAATGTATAGGGAGAGAGTTTCATTCAGATCCTTAATTCTTTGGGATATAAGAGAGGGTCCTTCCCATTTACATACTTGGGGCTTACTCTAAGTGCTAGCAGACTCAAAAAAGAGGATTTCACATCCATTTGCCAAAAAATTGAGAGAAGACCGTCTGGATGTTCAACAATGCTTTCTTATGATGGCATGATGACCCACAAGTATAGGGGATCTATCGTAGTCCTTTCGATAAGTAAGAGTGTCGAACCCAATGAGGAGTAGAAGTAAATGACAAGTATTTTGACCAAGGTATTCTGTGCAAGCACTAAAATTATCGGTAACAAATAGTTTTGTGATAAGATAAATTGTAATGGGTAACAAGTAATAAAAGTAAACAAGGTGCAGTAAGGTGGCCCAATCCTTTTTATAGCAAAGGTAAGCCTGGATGAACTCTTATATAATGCAAAGCGCGCCCGAGGACACATGGGAATTGTCGTCAAGCTAGTTTTCATCATGCTCATATGATTCACATTTGTTACATTGATAATTTGATATGTGGGTGGACCGGTGCTTGGGTGCTGCCCTTCCTTAGACAAGCCTCCCACTTATGATAAACCCCTCTCGCAAGCATCCGCAACTACGAAAGAAGAATATGAAGGAAATATGCCCTAGAGGCAATAATAAAGTTATTATTTATTTCCTCATATCATGATAAATGTTTATTATTCATGCTAGAATTGTATTAACCGGAAACATGATACATGTGTGAATACATAGACAAACATAAAGTCACTAGTATGCCTCTACTTGACTAGCTCATTAATCAAAGATGGTTATGTTTCCTAACTATAGACATGTGTTGTCATTTGATTAATGGGATCACATCATTAGGAGAATGATGTGATTGACATGACCCATTCCGTTAGCCTAGCACTTGATCGTTTAGTATGTTGCTATTGCTTTCTTAATGACTTATACAAAGTTCCTGCAACTATGAGATTGTGCAACTCCCGTTTACCGGAAGAACACTTTGTGTGCTACCAAACGTCACAACATAATTGGGTGATTATAAAGGTGCTCTACAGGTGTTTTTGAAGGTACATGTTGGGTTGGCATAATTCGAGATTACGTTTTGTCACTCCGATTGTCGGAGAGGTATCTCTGGGCCCTCTCGGTAATACTCATCACCTAAGCCTTGCAAGCATTGTAACTAATGAGTTAGTTATAAGATGATGTGTTACATAACGAGTAAAGATACTTGCCGGTAACGAGATTGAAATAGGTATTGGATACCGACGATCAAATCTCGGGCAAGTAACATACCGATGACAAAGGGAACAACGTATGTTGTTATGCGGTTTGACCGATAAAGATCTTCGTAGAATATGTAGGAACCAATATGGGCATCCAGGTTCCGCTATTGGTTATTGACCGAGAATAGTTCTAGGTCATGTCTACATAGTTCTCGAACCCGTAGGGTCCGCACGCTTAACGTTACGATGACAGTTTTATTATGAGTTTACAAGTTTTGATGTACCTAAGTTTGTTCGGAGTCTCGTATGTGATCACGGACATGACGAGGAGTCTCGAAATGGTCGAGACATAAAGATTGATATATTGGACGACTATATTCGGACACAGGAAGTGTTCTGGGTGATTTCGGAGAAAACCGGAGTGCCGGAGGGTTACCGGAACCCCTCCCGGAGAGTTAATGGGCCACATGGGCCTTGGTGGGAAGAGAGAGGGGCGGCCAGGAAGGGCCGCACGCCCCCTCTCCCTCTGGTCCAAATTGGACTAGGAGGGGGGCGGCGCCCCCCTCTTTCCTTCCCCTCCTCTCTCCCTTCCTTCCCCTCCTAGTAGGAGTAGGAAAGGGGGAGTCCTACTCCTACTAGGAGGAGGACTCCTCCTCCTGGCGCGCCCAACAAGGGCCGGCCGGCCTCCCCCTCCCTCCTTTATATACGGGGGCAGGGGCCACCCCATAGACACACAAGTTGATCTACGGATCGTTCCTTAGCCATGTGCGGTGCCCCCGTCCACCATATTCCACCTCGGTCATATCGTCGCGGAGTTTAGGCGAAGCCCTGCGCCGGTAGAACATCATCATCGTCACCACGCCGTCGTGCTGACGGAACTCATCCCCGAAGCTTTGCTGGATCGGAGCCCGGGGATCGTCATCGAGCTGAACGTGTGCTGAACTCGGAGGTGCCATACGTTCGGTGCTTGGATCGGTCGAATCGTGAAGACGTACGACTACATCAACCGCGTTGTGCTAACGCTTCCGCTTACGGTCTACGAGGGTACGTGGACAACACTCTCCCCTCTCGTTGCTATGCCATCACCATGATTTTGCGTGTGCGTAGGAATGTTTTTGAAATTACTACGTTCCCCAACAGTGGCATCTGAGCCTGGTTTTATTCGTTGATGTTATATGCATGAGTAGAACACTAGTGAGTTGTGGGCGATACAAGTCATACTGCTTACCAGCATGTCATACTTTGGTTCGGCGGTATTGTGAGATGAAGCGGCCCGGACCGACATTATGCGTACGCTTACGCGAGACTGGTTTCACCGTTACGAGCACTCGTGCTTAAAGGTGGCTGGCGAGTGTCTGTCTCTCTCACTTTAGCTGAATCGAGTGTGGCTACGCCCGGTCCTTGCGAAGGTTAAAACAGCACCAACTTGATGAACTATTGTTGTGGTTTTTATGCGTAGGAAAGAACGGTTCTTGCTATAGCCCGTAGCAGCCACGTAAAATTTGCAACAACAAAGTAGAGGACGTCTACTTGTTTTTTGCAGGGCATGTTGTGATGTGATATGGTCAAGACGTGATGCTATATTTTATTGTATGAGATGATCATGTTTTGTAACCGAAGTTATCGGCAACTGGCAGGAGCCATATGGTTGTCGCTTTATTGTATGAAGTGCAAACACCCTGTAATTGCTTTACTTTATCTCTAAGCGGTAGTGATAGTCGTAGAAGCAATAGATGGTGTAACGACAATGATGCTACGATGGAGATCAAGGTGTCACGCCGGTGACGATGGTGATCACGACGGTGCTTCGAAGATGGAGATCACAAGCACAAGATGATGATGGCCATATCATATCACTTATATTGATTGCATGTGATGTTTATCCTTTATGCATCTTCTCTTGCTTTGATTGATGGTAGCATTTTAAGATGATCTCTCACTAAAAATTATCAAGAAGTGTTCTCCCTGAGTATGCACTGTTGCCAAAGTTCGTCGTGCCCAGACACCACGTGATGATCGGGTGTGATAAGCTCTACGTCCATCTACAACGGGTGCAAGCCAGTTTTGCACACGCAGAATACTCAGGTTAAACTTGACGAGCCTAGCATATGTAGATATGGCCTCGGAACACGGAGACCGAAAGGTCGAGCGTGAATCATATAGTAGATATGATCAACATAGTGATGTTCACCATTGAAAACTACTCCATCTCACGTGATGATCGGTTATGGTTTAGTTGATTTGGATCACGCGATCACTTAGATGACTAGAGAGATGTCTGTCTAAGTGGGAGTTCTTAAGTAATATGATTAATTGAACTTAAATTTATCATGAACTTAGTACCTGATAGTATTTTGCTTGTCTATGTTTGTTTGTAGATAGATGGCTCGTGCTGTTGTTCCGTTGAATTTTAATGCGTTCCTTGAGAAAGCAAAGTTGAAAGATGATGGTAGCAATTACACGGACTGGGTCCGTAACCTGAGGATTATCCTCATTGCTGCACAGAAAAGTTACGTCCTAGAAGCACCGCTGGGTGCCAGGCCTGCTGCTGATGCAACTGACGATGTTAAGAACGTCTGGCAGAGCAAAGCTGATGACTACTCTATAGTTCAGTGTGCCATGCTTTATGGCTTAGAACCGGGTCTTCAACGACGTTTTGAACGTCATGGAGCATATGAGATGTTCCAGGAGTTGAAGTTAATATTTCAAGCAAATGCCCGGATTGAGAGATATGAAGTCTCCAATAAGTTCTACAGCTGCAAGATGGAGGAGAATGGTTCTGTCAGTGAACATATACTCAAAATGTCTGGGTATAATAATCACTTGATTCAACTGGGAGTTAATCTTCCGGATGATAGCGTCATTGACAGAATTCTCCAATCACTGCCACCAAGCTACAAGAGCTTTGTGATGAACTATAATATGCAAGGGATGAACAAGACTATTCCCGAGCTCTTCGCAATGCTAAAAGCAGCGGAGGTAGAAATCAAGAAGGAGCATCAAGTGTTGATGGTCAACAAGACCACTAGTTTCAAGAAAAAGGGCAAAGGGAAGAAGAAGGGGAACTTCAAGAAGAACAGCAAGCAAGTTGCTGCTCAAGAGAAGAAACCCAAGTCTGGACCTAAGCCTGAAACTTAGTGTTTCTACTGCAAGCAGACTGGTCACTGGAAGCGGAACTGCCCCAAGTATTTGGCAGATAAGAAGGATGGCAAAGTGAACAAAGGTATATGTGATATACATGTTATTGATGTGTACCTAACTAGTGCTCGTAGTAGCACCTGGGTATTTGATACTGGTTCTGTTGCTAATATTTGCAACTCGAAACAGGGACTACGGAATAAGCGAGCACTGGCCAAGGACGAGGTGACGATGCGCGTGGGAAACGGTTCCAAAGTCGATGTGATCGCGGTCGGCACGCTACCTCTACATCTACCTTCGGGATTAGTTTTAAACCTGAATAATTGTTATTTGGTGCCAGCGTTGAGCATGAACATTATATCTGGATCTTGTTTGATGCGAGACGGTTATTCATTTAAATCAGAGAATAATGGTTGTTCTATTTATATGAGTAATATCTTTTATGGTCATGCACCCTTGAAGAGTGGTCTATTTTTATTAAATCTCGATAGTAGTGATACACATATTCATAGTGTTGAAACCAAAAGATGCAGAGTTAATAATGATAGTGCAACTTATTTGTGGCACTGCCGTTTGGGTCATATCGGTGTAAAGCACATGAAGAAACTCCATACCGATGGACTTTTGGAATCACTTGATTATGAATCACTTGGTACTTGTGAACCGTGCCTTATGGGCAAGATGACTAAAACGCCGTTCTCCGGAACTATGGAGCGAGCAACTGATTTGTTGGAAATCATACATACTGATGTTTGTGGCCCAATGAATGTTGAGGCTCACGGCGGGTATCGTTATTTTCTCACCTTCACAGATGATTTGAGCAGATATGGGTATATCTACTTGATGAAACACAAGTCTGAAACATTTGAAAGGTTCAAAGAATTTCAAAATGAAGTAGAAAATCATCGTAACAAGAAAATAAAGTTTCTACGATCTGATCGTGGAGGAGAGTATTTGAGTTATGAGTTTGGCCTACACTTGAAACAATGTGGAATAGTTTCGCAACTCACGCCACCTGGAACACCACAACGAAATGGTGTGTCCGAACGTTGTAATCGTACTTTACTTGATATGGTGCGATCTATGATGTCTCTTACTGATTTACCGCTATCGTTTTGGGGTTATGCTTTAGAAACGGCCGCATTCACATTAAATAGGGCACCATCAAAATCCGTTGAAACGACGCCTTATGAACTGTGGTTTGGCGAGAAACCAAAGTTGTCGTCTCTTAAAGTTTGGGGCTGCGATGCTTATGTGAAGAAACTTCAACCAGATAAGCTCGAACCTAAATCGGAGAAATGTGTCTTCATAGGATACCCAAAAGAGACTATTGGGTACACCTTCTATCACAGATCCGAAGGTAAGACATTCATTGCTAAGAATGGATCCTTTCTAGAGAAGGAGTTTCTCTCGAAAGAAGTGAGTGGGAGGAAAGTATAACTTGATGAGATAACTGTATCTACTCCCTATTGGAAAGTAGTTCATCACGAGAACCAGTTCCTGTGACAACTACACCAATTAGTGAGGAAGCTAATGATAATGATCATGAAACTTCAGATCAAGTTTCTACTGAACCTCGTAGGTCTACCAGAGTAAGATCCGCACCAGAGTGGTATGGTAATCCTATTCTGGAAGTCATGTTACTTGACCATGATGAACCTACGAACTATGAGGAAGCGATGATGAGCCCGGATTCCGCAAAATGGCTAGAAGCCATGAAATCTGAGATGGGATCCATTTATGAAAACAAAGTATGGACTTTGGTTGACTTGCCCGATGATCGGCAAGCCATTGAGAATAAATGGATCTTTAAGAAGAAGACTGACGCTGATGGTAATATAACTGTCTATAAAGCTCGACTTGTTGCAAAAGGTTTTCGACAAGTTCAAGGGGTTGACTACGATGAGACTTTCTCACCCGTAGCGATGCTTAAGTCCGTCCGAATCATGTTAGCTATTGCTGCATTTCATGATTATGAAATTTGGTAAATGGATGTCAAGACTGCATTCTTGAATGGATTTCTAGAAGAAGAGTTGTATATGATGCAGCCGGAAGGTTTTGTTGATCCAAAAGGTGCTGACAAAGTGTGCAAGCTCCAGCATTCCATTTATGGACTGGTGCAAGCATCTCGGAGTTGGAATAAACGCTTTGATAGTGTGATCAAAGCATATGGTTTTATATAGACTTTTGGAGAAGCCTGTATTTACAAGAAAGTGAGTGGGAGCTCTGTAGCATTTCTAATTTTATATGTAGATGACATATTATTAATTGGAAATGATATAGAATTTCTGGATAGCATAAAAGGATACTTGAACAAAAGTTTTTCAATGAAAGACCTCGGTGAAGCTGCTTACATATTGGGCATCAAGATCTATAGAGATAGATCAAGACGCTTAATAGGACTTTCACAAAGCACATACCTTGACAAAATTTTGAAAAAGTTCAAAATGGATCAGGCAAAGAAAGGATTCTTGCCTGTGCTACAAGGTGTGAAGTTGAGTCAAACTCAATGCCCGACCACAACAGAAGATAGAGAGAAAATGAAATATGTTCCCTATGCTTCAGCCATAGGCTCTATCATGTATGCAATGCTGTGTACCAGACCTGACGTATGCTTAGCAATAAGCTTGGCAGGAAGGTACCAAAGTAATCCAGGAGTGGATCACTGGACAGCGGTCAAGAACATCCTGAAATACCTGAAAAGGACTAAGGATGTGTTTCTCGTATATGGAGGTGACAAAGAGCTAGTCGTAAACGGTTACGTCAATGCAAGCTTTGACACTGATCTGGACGATTCTAAATCGCAAACCGGATATGTGTTTTTATTAAACGGTGGAGCTATAAGTTGGTGCAGTTCTAAACAAAGCGTCGTAGCGGGATCTACATGTGAAGCGGAGTACATAGCTGCTTCGGAAGCAGCAAATGAAGGAGTCTGGATGAAGGAGTTCATTTCCGATCTAGGTGTCATACCTAGTGCATCGGGACCAATGAAGATCTTCTGTGACAATACTGGTGCAATTGCCTTGGCAAAGGAATCCAGATTTCACAAGAGGACCAAGCACATCAAGAGATGCTTCAATTCCATTCGGGACCAAGTCCAAGTGGGAGACATAGAGATTTGCAAGATACATACGGATCTGAATGTTGCAGACCCGTTGACTAAGCCTCTCTCACGGGCAAAACATGATCAGCACCAAGACTCCATGGGTGTTAGAATCATTACTATGTAATCTAGATTATTGACTCTAGTGCAAGTGGGAGACTGAAGGAAATATGCCCTAGAGGCAATAATAAAGTTATTATTTATTTCCTCATATCATGATAAATGTTTATTATTCATGCTATAATTGTATTAACCGGAAACATGATACACGTGTGAATACATAGAAAAACATAAAGTCACTAGTATGCCTCTACTTGACTAGCTCATTAATCAAAGATGGTTATGTTTCCTAACTATAGACATGTGTTGTCATTTGATTAATGGGATCACATCATTAGGAGAATGATGTGATTGACATGACCCATTCCGTTAGCCTAGCACTTGATCGTTTAGTATGTTGCTATTGCTTTCTTCATGACTTATACAAAGTTCCTGCAACTATGAGATTGTGCAACTCCCGTTTACCGAAAGAACACTTTGTGTGCTACCAAACGTCACAACGTAACTGGGTGATTATAAAGGTGCTCTACAGGTGTTTCTGAAGGTACATGTTGGGTTGGCATAATTCGAGATTAGGTTTTGTCACTCTGATTGTCGGAGAGGTATCTCTGGGCCCTCTCGGTAATACTCATCACCTAAGCCTTGCAAGCATTGTAACTAATGAGTTAGTTATAAGATAGTATGTTACAGAATGAGTAAAGAGACTTGCCGGTAACGAGATTGAACTAGGTATTGGATACCGACGATCAAATCTCGGGCAAGTAACATACCGATGACAAAGGGAACAACGTATGTTGTTATGCGGTTTGACCGATAAAGATCTTAGTAGAATATGTAGGAACCAATATGGGCATCCAGGTTCCGCTATTGGTTATTGACCGAGAATAGTTCTAGGTCATGTCTACATAGTTCTCGAACCCGTAGGGTCCGCACGCTTAACGTTACGATGACAGTTTTATTATGAGTTTACAAGTTTTGATGTACCGAAGTTTGTTTGGAGTCTCGGATGTGATCACGGACATGACGAGGAGTCTCGAAATGGTCGAGACATAAAGATTGATATATTGGACGACTATATTCGGACACCGGAAGTGTTCCGGGTGATTTCGGAGAAAACCGGAGTGCCGGAGGGTTACCGGAACCCCTCCCGGAGAGTTAATGGGCCACATGGGCCTTGGTGGGAAGAGAGAGGGGTGGCCAGGAAGGGCCGCGCGCCCCCTCTCCCTCTGGTCCGAATTGGACTAGGAGGGGGGGGGGCGCCCCCCTCTTTCCTTCCCCTCCTCTCTCCCTTCCTTCCCCTCCTAGTAGGAGTAGGAAAGGAGGAGTCCTACTCCTACTAGGAGGACTCCTCCTCCTGGCGCGCCCAACAAGGGCCGGCCGGCCTCCCCCTCCCTCCTTTATATACGGGGGTAGGGGGCACCCCATAGACACACAAGTTGATCTACGGATCGTTCCTTAGCCGTGTGTGGTGCCCCCCTCCACCATATTCCACCTCGGTTATATCGTCGCGGAGTTTAGGCGAAGCCCTGCGCCGGTAGAACATCATCATCGTCACCACGCCGTCGTGCTGACGGAACTCATCCCCGAAGCTTTGCTGGATCGGATCCCGGGGATCGTCATCGAGCTGCACGTGTGCTGAACTCGGAGGTGCCGTACGTTCGGTGCTTGGATCGGCCGGATCGTGAAGACGTACGACTACATCAACCGCGTTGTGCTAACGCTTCCGCTTACGGTCTACGAGGGTACGTGGACAACACTCTCCCCTCTCGTTGCTATGCCATCACCATGATCTTGCGTGTGCGTAGGAATGTTTTTGAAATTACTACGTTCCCCAACAGAATAAAGGTAAACCTAACCATAGCATGAAACATATGGATCCAAATCAGCCCCTTACGAAGCAAAGCATAAACTAGGGTTTAAGCTTGTGTCACTCTAGCAACCCATCATCTACTTATTACTTCCCAATGCCTTCCCCTAGGCCCAAATAATGGTGAAGTGTCAGGTAGTCGACGTCCACATAACACCACTAGAGGATAGACAACATACATCTCATCAAAATATCGAACGAATACCAAATTCACATGATTACTTATAACAAGACTTCTCCCATGTCTTCAGGAACAAACGTAAATACTCACAAAGCATATTCATAATCAAGATCAGAGGAGTATTAATTATCATTAAGGATCTGAAAATATAATCTTCCACCCAATAAACCAACTAGCATCAACTACAAGGAGTAATCAACATTACTAGCAACCCAGAGGTACCAATCTGAGGTTTTAGGACCAAGATCAAATACAAGTGATGAACTAGGGTTTGAGAGGAGATGGTGCTGGTGAAGATGTTGATGGAGATTGACCCCCTCTCGATGAGAGGATCGATGGTGATGACGATGGCGATGATTCCCCCCCGGAGGGATGTTTCCCCAGCAGAACAACTCCGCCGGAGCCCTAGATTGGTTCTACCCAGGTTTCGCCTCGAGACGGCGATGCTTCGTCCCGAAAGCTTTCTTTTGATTTTTTCCAGGTCAAAACACACCATATAGCCAAAGATGGGCATCGGAGGCCTGCCAGGGGCCCCACAAGGTCGGGGGGCGCTCAGGGGTGTAGGGCGTGCCCTCCACCCTTGTGGCTGGCTGGTGGCCCCCCTCTGGTTCTTTCTTCGCCCAATATTTTTTATATATTCCAAAAAATGCTCCGTGAAGTTTCAGGACTTTTGGAGTTGTGCAAAATAGGTCTCTAATATTTGCTCCTTTTCCAGTCCAGAATTCCAGCTGCCGACATTCTCCCTCTTCATGTAAACCTTATAAAATAAGAGAGAAAAGGCATAAGTATTGTGATATAATGTGTAATAACAGCCCATAATGCAGTAAATATCAATATAAAAACTTGGTGCAAAATGGACGTATCAACTCCCCCAAGCTTAGACCTCGCTTGTCCTCAAGTGAAAGCCGATATCGAAAAATATGTCCACATGTTTAGAGATAGAGGTGTCAATAAAATAAAATATGGACATGAGGGCATCATGATCATCTTGAGAACAACAACATATAATTTCTTATGCTAAAGTAACAATTCATTCACAAGGTAAAGTACGAATCAGAAACTTTATTGAAAACTAACAAACTATGATCTTAGTCATTGGAGCAATTGTAATTTATCATCACATCGGAAAGAGTCAATCAAGAGCTTTTCAGCAAGTCCACATATTCAACTATCATATAATCTTTCACAATTGCTAACACTCACGCGATACTTATGGGTTCAAAGTTTCAATCAGAAACATAGAAAGATAGGGGTTTATAGTTTCGCCTCCCAACCTTTTACCTCAAGGGTAGTCTCAACAATAATACTTTATGAAAACCTACATCCGAGTGGATATATATATATATATATATATATATATCCAGATCTGTCCAACACATAGAGCTTGCCAAAGGAAAAAGTGTAAAAAGGAAAGGTGATGATCACCATGACTCTTGTATAAGGATGGAACATAAAGGTAAAAGATAGGCCCTTCTCAGAGGGAAGCAGAGGTTGTCATGCGCTTTTATGGTTGGATGCACAAAATCTTAATGCAAAAGAACGTCACTTTATATTGCCACTTGTGATAAAGACCTTTATTATGCAGTCCGTCTCTTTTATTTCTTCCATATCACAAGTTCGTATAAAGCTTATTTTCTTCACACTAATAGATCATGCATATTTAGAGAGCAATTTTTATTGCTTGCACCGATGACAACTTACTTGAAGGATCTTACTCAATCCATAGGTAGGTATGGTGGACTCTCATGGCAAAACTGGGTTTATGGAAGTTTGGAAGCACAAGTAGTATCTCTACTTGGTGCAAAGAATTTGGCTAGCATGAGAGGGAAAGTCAAACTCAACATGTTGGATGATCCAGGACAATGTAACTTCTATTCGGATATAAGAAAACATAACCTATTATGTTGTCTTCCTTGTCCAACGTCAACTTATAGCATGTCATATTTTAATGAGTGCTCACAATTACAAAAGATGTCAAAGATAGTATATTTATATGTAAAACCTCTCTTTCCTTATTACTTCCTATTAATTGCAACAATGACCAAAACTATGTTTGTCAACTCTCAACAACTTATATTTCATCATACTCTTTATATGTAAAGTCATTACTCTCCATTAGATCAATATATGATCCCTTTTTATTTCTTTTTATTCTTTCTTTTATTTAGTTCCCTCAAGATCATAGCAAGAAAGCAAAGCCCTTTACTCAAAACTACTCTTTATTATATATAACTCACGGACTCGATTACATCGAGGGAACATAAAGCAAAACTCAAAGCTAGAACATGCTAAAAACTTTATTCTATTAGATCAAGATATAACCAAAAGGATAGAACTAAGAAAAACGATTAAGATAAAGATGTGATGATGATACGATACCGGGGCACCTCCCCCAAGCTTGGCAGTTGCCAAGGGGAGTGCCCATACCCATGTATTTATGTCTCTTTCTTCGGGGGTGGTGACGATGGGGTTGCCGCTGAAGTAGTGCCCAACATCGAGCGTAGGAGATGCTCCATTTTACGAATAATGCCCTTGAGTGCGGTGATATGCTCTTGCAACATAATATTTTCACGAGTGAGATACTTGTTCTGCACACGAACTATTTCAATGATCTTGAAAGCTTCAATTTCAGTAGGAGTAACATAATTGTAGTAAGGTTGAAGGATGTCTTCTTCTGCTGCCGGAACTTGATCCTCTGCGGCCTTCTTGATCTTATCACCCTCATTGATCTCCCCAGGTTCTTCTCTCTTCGTCTCTATCTTCATTAGACAAGCATTGTGGACCGCGTTGTTGTAGGAGGGGGACGACATGATGCCTGACCTTGAAAACTCTGGCAGAAAACAGCTTGAAACAAAAACAAGAGATATTATCGTGGTACGGTGGTCAAAACCTTTGGGAGATTATATAATGAATTTTTACCGACCATATGAAGTATCATGCAAGAAAACGGAGTCCAGAGAGTACATGAGGTGGCCACAAGGACAGGGGGCGCACCCTCCACCCTTGTGGACGCCTCGTGTCTCTTTCTGACTACTTTTAATTTTCCTAATTATTAAAATATTCCAAAATAGAGAAAAAATATCATTGGAAAGGTTTTGGAGTCGGTTAACTTACTGTACCACATACCTCTTCCTTTTCGAAGTCTGAAATGTTCTGGAAAGTGTCCCTTATGTACTCCTCCAGGGTTACGATATCAATTATATTGGTCTCAACATTTATGGAAGTACCTGAGATATAATGTTTGATTCTTTGACTGTTTACCACCTTCGGATTTGTGCCTTCGGTGTTGTTGATTTTTATGGCACCGGAATGATAGACCTCCGTGACGATGTAAGGACCTTCCCATTTAGAGAGAAGCTTTCCTGCAAAAATCTTAGACGAGAGTTGTATAGCAAAACATGATCACCTACATTAAACTCACGCTTTTGTATCCTTCTGTCATGCCATCTTTTAACTTTTTCTTTAAACAACTTGGCATTCTCATAGGCTTGGGTTCTCCATTCATCAAGTGAGCTAATGTCAAATAACCTCTTCTCACCAGCAAGTTTGAAATCACAATTGAGCTCTTTAATAGCCCAATATGCCTTATGTTCTAGTTCAAGAGGTAAATGGCATGCTTTTTCGTAAACCATTTTATATGGAGACATACCGATAGGGTTCTTATAAGCAGTTCTATAAGCCCACAATGCATCATCAAGTACCTTAGACCAATTCTTCCTAGATCTATTAACAGTCTTTTGCAAAATTAACTTAATCTCTCTATTGCTCAACTCTACTTGACCACTTGACTGAGGATGATATGGATATGCAATTCTATGGCTAACATCATACTTAGCCAGCATTTTACGGAAAACACCATGAATAAAATGTGAACCACCATCAGTCATTAAATATCTACGGACTCCAAACCTTGGGAAAATAACTTCTTTAAGCATCTTAATAGAAGTGTTATGATCGGCACTACTAGTTGGAATAGATTCCACCCACTTAGTAACGTAATCAACAACAACTAAAATATGTGTATACCTATTAGAAGAAGGAAAATGTCCCATATAATCAAAGCCCCAGACATCAAATGGTTCAATAACAACTGAATAGTTCATAGGCATCGTATAATCAAAGCCCCAGACATCAAATGGTTCAATAACAACTGAATAGTTCATACGCATTTCCTGACATCTTCTAATATTGCCAATTCTCTGGCACTCATCGCAAGATAAGACAAACTTACGGGCATCCTTAAAGAGAGTGGGCCAATAAAACCCAGATTGCAATACCTTATGTGCAGTTCTATCTCCAGCGTGGTGCCCTCCGTAGGCCTTGGAGTGACACTTGCGTAGGATCTGTTCCTGTCCATACTCAAGTACACAACATCTAATAACACCATCTACTCCTTCTTTATAAAGGTGTGGGTCATCCCAAAAATAATGTCTTGAATCATAGAAAACCTTTTTTTTGCTGGTATGTGAAACTAGGTGGTATAAATTTAGCAACAATATAATTAGCAAAATCAGCATACCATGGATTATTACGAGAAGCATTTATGATGTTTAATTGTTCATCAGGAAAGCTATTAATAGGCAGTGGGTCATCAAGAACATTTTCTAACCTACACAAGTTGTCTGCAACGGGGTTCTCAGCTCCCTTTCTATCAATAATATGCAAATCAAATTCTTGCAGCAGGAGAACCCATCTAATAAGTCTAGGTTTAGCATCTTTATTTTCTATAAGATATTTAATAGCAGCAAGATTAGTGTGAACAGTTACTTTGGAATCAACAATATAAGGTCTGAACTTATCACATGCAAATACAACTGCTAAAAATTCTTTTTCAGTAGTAGCATAATTTCTCTGGGCATTCTCTAGAGTTTTACTAGCATACTGAATAACATTTAATTTCTTATCTACCCTTTGTCCTAGAACAGAACCAACAACATAATCACTAGCATCACACATAATATCCAAGGGTAAATTCCAATTAGGTGGCTGAACAATAGGTGCAGAAATCAAGGCTTTCTTAAGTATTTCAGAGGTTTCTACACAATCATCATCAAAAACAAAAGGAACATCTTTTTGCAAGAGATTAGTGAGAGGCCTAGAAATTTTAGAGAAGTCTTTAATAAACTTCCTATAGAAGCCAACATGACCAAGGAAACTTCTTATACCTTTGATATCTTTAGGGCACGACATCTTTTCGATAAATCTACTTTAGCTTTATCAACTTCAATACCTCTCTGAGAAATTTTATGCCCCAGGACAATGCCTTCACTAACCATAAAGTGGCACTTTTCCCAATTCAATACAAGATTAGTTTCTTCACATCTCTGCAAAACTTGATCAAGGTTGCTTAAGCAATCATCAAAATAATTTCTGTAAATGGAGAAAGCATCCATGAAAACCTCAACAATCTTTTCACAAAAGTCAGAGAATATGGCAGTCATACATCTTTGAAAGGTAGCAGGTGCATTGCATAAACCAAACGACATACGTCTATAAGCAAAGGTATCAAAAGGGCAAGTAAAAGTGGTTTTCTCTTGATCCTCTTTTGACACAGGTATTTGAGAGTAACCAGAATAACCATCTAGAAAGCAAAAGTGAGTATGTTCGGATAGTCTTTCTAGCATTTGATCAATGAAAGGTAGAGGGTAATAATCCTTTCTAGTAGCTTTATTCAATTTTCAAAAATCAATTACCATTCTATAACCTCTAACAATTATTTGTGGAATCAATTCATTCTTATCATTAGGAACAACAGTAATACCTCCCTTCTTGGGGACACAATGAACAAGGCTTACCCATTGACTATCAGCAATAGGATAAATTATACTTGCTTCCAGAAGTTTTTGTATTTCATTTCTTACCACTACTTTCATCTTAGGATTTAACCATCGTTGATGATCAACAACTGGCTTGGCATCTTTCTCCAATTTTATTTTGTGCTGACATAGAGTGGTATTAATTCCCTTAAGATCATCAAGAGTATATCCAATAGCGGCACGATGCTTCTTCAGGGTTTTCAATAATTTCTGTTCTGCATGCTCTGAAAGGTTAGCACTTAATAACATGATATATCTTCTTTTCATCAAGATAAGCATATTTCGGAGTATCAGGTAATTGTTTAATCTCAAACACAGGATCACCCTCGGGTGGAGGAGGATCCCCAAGGATTTCAACAGGCAAATTGTGTTTCAAAATAGTTTCCTGATTAAATAATACTTCATCTATTTCCCTTCTTTCATTCATAAACATATCATTTTCATTGTCTAGCAAATATTGTTCTAAAGGATCATTAGGAGGGACGACAATAGAAGCAAGACCAATAATTTCATCCTTACTAGGCAATTCTTTATCACGGGGTTGTCTACAAAATTTAGAGTAATTGAAATCATAAGACATATCTCCTAAACCAATAGTAACAATGTCTTTCTCGTAGTCTATCTTAGCATTAACGGTATTCAAGAAAGGTCCACCAAATATAATGGGACAAAAATTATCTTTTGTGGAAGCAAGAACAAGAAAATCAGTAGGATATTTTATCTTCCCACACAAGACTTCAACATCTCTAACAATCCCAATTGGTGATATAGTATCTCTATTTGCAACCTTAATAGTAACATCAATATCTTCCTCAGCTGGTGCAATGTCATTCAAAATTTCTTTATATAAGGTATAATGAATTGCACTCACACTAGCACCCACGTCACATAAGCCATGATAACAATGATCTCCTATTTTACCATAAACAACAGGCATGCCAGCAACGGGTCTATGTCTATCTTTAGTATCAGGCTTAGCAATCCTAGCAGCTTCATCACAAAAATAAATAATATGCCCATCAACCTTATCGACCAAGAGATCTTTAACCATAGCAATACTAGGTTCAAATTTAATTTGCTCAGAGGGTTTGGGTGTTCTAATATTACTTTTGTTGACCACCGTTGAAGTTTTAGCATGATCCTTTATTCTAACAGGGAATGGTGGTTTCTCAATATAAGCAGTTGGAACGATAGGATCAACATTATAAGTAATAGTTTTTTCTTCAACTTTAATGGGTTCAACTACTTTAACTCCAATGGGAGGATGATATTTAAACCACTTCTCCTTAGGGAGATCAACATGAGTAGCAAAAGATTCACAGAAAGAAGCTACTATCTCAGTGTCAAGTCCATATTTGGCGCTAAAATCATGAAAAGCATCGGTATTGATAAAAGATTTAACACAATCAAACTTAAGGTTTATACCTGACTCTTTACCTTCATCGAGTTCCCAATCTTCAGAGTTGCATTTAATTCTTTCCAATAATTCCCATTTGAATTCAATATCCTTCTTCATATAGGAACCAATACGAGAAGTATCGAGCATGGATCGATCATTATGAGAAAGTCGAGCATAAATTTTTTGAGTAATAATTTCTCTTGAGAGCTCATGATTGGGGCATGAATATAACATTGACTTAAACCTCCCCCAAGCTTGAGCAATAGTTTATCCTTCACAAAGCCAACAATTATATATATAGTTCCGATCACGAAACCAGATGCATATGATAAAACTTCTGATGAAATTCCAGTTTCAGTCGGTTGTAGTTACATGATCCAATATCACCCAATAGCCTATACCATGTAAATGCCTTTCCCTTCAAAGATAAAGGGAAGAACTTCTTCTTGACAACATCCTTGGGCATACCTGCAATCTTAAATAATCCACAAACTTCATCCACATAGATTAGATACATATCAGGATGTAATGTTCCATCTCCTGCATAAGGATTAACTAGCAGTTTCTCTATCATAAGCAAAGGAATTTCATAATAAATATTTTCAGTAGGTGCAGTAGGTTGAGGAGCAACTCTTTGATCTTCTGATCAAGGTGAAGATACCCCGAACAAGTCCCTCAAAGGATTATTCTCCATAGTAACAAGTGACAGCAAATTTCAGCACACTATATAAATGTTTCCTTACCAAATTCCACTTACCAAAGGCGCTTCACTCCCCGGTAACAGCGCCAGAAAAGAGTCTTGATGACCCATAGGTATAGGGGATCTATAGTAGTCCTTCCGATAAGTAAGAGTGTACAACCGAACATGGAGTAGAAGGAAATGATAAGTGGTTTTCAGCAAGGTATTCTTTGCAAGCACTAAAATTATCGGTAACAAATAGTTTTGTGATAAGATAAATCATAACAGGTAACAAGTAATAAAAGTAAACAAGGTGTAGAAAGGTGGCCTAATCCTTTTTATAGCAAAGGACAAGCCTGGATGAACTCTTATATAATGCAAAACGCTCACGAGGACACATGGGAATTGTCGTCAAGCTACTTTTCATCATGCTCATATGATTCACATTCGTTACTTTGATAATTTGGTATGTGGGTGGACCGGTGCTTGGGTGCTGCCCTTCCTTGGACAAGCCTCCCACTTATGATTAACCCCTCTCGCAAGCATCCACAACTATGAAATAAGAATTAAGGCAAACCTAACCATAGCATGAAACATATGGATCCAAATCAGCCCCTTACGAAGGAACGCATAAACTAGGGTTTAAGCTTCTATCACTCTATCAACCCATCATCTACTTATTACTTCCCAATGCCTTCCCCTAGGCCCAAATAATGGTGGAGTGTCATGTAGTCTACATTCACATAACACCACTAGAGGATAGACAACATACATCTCATCAAAATATCTAACGAATACCAAATTCACATGATTACTTATAACAAGACTTCTACCATGTGCTCAGGAACAAACGTATCTACTCACAAAGCATATTCATAATCAAGATCATAGGAGTATTAATTATCATTAAGGATTTGAAAATATAATCTTCCACAAGATAAACCAACTAGCATCAACTACAAGGAGTAATCAACACTACTCACAACCCACATGTACCAATCTGAGGTTTTGGGACCAAGATCAAATACCAGTGATGAACTAGGGTTTGAGAGCAGATGGTACTGGTGAGGATGTTGATGGAGATTGACCCCCTCTCAATGAGAGATCGATGGTGATGACGATGGCGATGATTTCCCCCTCCCCGGGGGATGTTTCCCCGGCAGAACAGCTCCGCGAGAGCCCTAAATTGGCTCTGCTCAGGTTCCGCCCCAAGATGGCGGTGATTCATCTCGAAAGCTTTCTTTTGATTTTTTCCAGGTCAAAACACACCATATAGCCATAGATGGGCACCGGAGGCCTGTCAGGGGGCCCACAAGGTCGGGGGCGCGCTCAGGGGGTAGGGCGCGCCCTCCACCCTTGTGGCTGGCTGGTGGTCCCCTCTGGTTCTTTCTTTGCCCAATATTTTATATATATTCCCAAACATGCTCTATGAAGTTTCAGGACTTTTGGAGTTGTGCAGAATAGGTCTCTAATATTTACTCCTTTTCTAGTACAGAAATCCAGTTGCCGGCATTCTCCCTCTTCATGTAAACCTTATAAAATAAGAGAGAAAAGGCATAAGTATTGTGATATACTGTGTAATAACATCCCATAATGCAATAAATATCAATATAAAAACATGATGCAAAATGGACGTATCATGGCAGACTATTGTTAATCAAATCAGTCTTTTTTGTGTTGCCAATATTCTTCATGAGCATTCTGCTCATGCCTACCTCAATCACTAGCCAGCTCAATAATTTTCTCAGGAACTTCTTGTGGAGAAAACTTGGACTATTGGTTGTTGGCCCTACACTAATTTCCTGGGATTTTTTATGTAAACCAAGGTGGTAAGGTGGTCTTGGAATTTTGGATGTGAGTCTGCACAATAAGGCCCTGGTGATGAAAATTGCAGAAGTTTCTTAACAAGGAACCCCTTCCACGGGTCCAACTTATGTGGGAGAAATACTACTCTCAATACATCCAGGCTCTAAGATGGAGGGGTCCAGCTGGTGGGGAAGTCACTGGGATTGTTTGAGGATTATAAATCAAATCCAAACTGCAAACTGGGGCAATGGACGGGCTACGCTTCTATGGCATGACAAATGGTCTGAAGAGCCACTCAAGGAAATATTTCTAGAGCTTCTTTCTTTTGCAAATAATGATATTCTATATGTAAATGATGACTAGGACTGAGGATCATACACAATTATTTAAGACTCTACTGTCCATTCAAGCTTACATCCAATTCACTCAAATGCAACAGCTGGTGCAGATGCATGGTAATGACCAACAAGATTATTCTTGAACTTGTAAGGGCTAGAAAAGTAATCTTTCTTCTATCATGATGTATCATAATCTAAGCCCTCCTCAGCAAGAACATTAGTTGTTTAAATGGCTGTGGAAGAGTTCATGTAGGTTGAGGCACCCATTTTTCTTGTGGCTTCTTTTGCATGGCAGGGTGAACACCAGAAACTTGCTCAACAGGAAATCATTCTCTCTAGAAAGTTATACATGTGTTTTCTGTCATGAAGATACTGAAGAAACTGCAAGAGATCTTTTTTGGGACTGTGGATTCTCTCAAGACTGTTGGCACAACATACTTCACAACAAGAAACTTGGTATATCTTTTGTGGATGGAATTCTCTTGACAAGGGCTGAATTACCAAGACACGTTGCAGTAGAAATCATTATTCAAGGGTGTTGGGCCATCTAGGACAAAGAAATGGGATTTTTTTAGAAGAGAAGTTCCAAGTATTAACTGCTGTAAGTTCAGGGTAAAAGAGGATCTAAAACTGCTGGAACACATGATTAAGGCAAAGTACTTGAACACTTTGCAAGGCTGGATCAGTGATCAGCTAGAATGAACATTGTATGCATTGAATTATTAGTTTTTTTCCCATGTTAGAAAAAATCTGGTATTGGATAGGCTTTCTCTGTTTTTCTTCCTTTTTTCTTTGCTATGTATATATGTACTGGTCTATACTTTTTTAATAGAGAATACCGTAGAGAAAATTATGTATTCCCTCGAGTAGATAGACATTTTCTTATTTTTAGTGGCACTCGTAGTTGGATTACTACTACTACTATAAATATGAGATAAAATATGTTTTTTAAGATAAAATTCAAGTAGGGTGATATATGTGTAATATGGATGGTAGAAATATATTTTTATAATCCGAATAAATAAAAGCAGCAAGGTAACAAGTAATGAAAGAGATGAAAATGGTGTCTCAATGCTTAGAAACAAGGCCTATGGTTCATACGTTCAGTAGTGCAATCTCTCAACATTATTAATATAATTGAACATCATGGTAATCCCTCAAAGTGCAGCAAATAATCACTCCAAAGTTTCTATTTTTGACGAAGAAAGTGATACGTCTCCAACGTATCTGCTTTTCCTAACGCTTTTCCTCTTGTTTTGGACTCTAATTTGCATGGTTTGAATGAAACTGACCCCGGATTGACGCTGTTTTCGGCAGAACTACCATGGTGTTGTTCTTTGTGCAGAAATAAATATTCTCGGAATGTAACGAAACTTTGTGAGGATGTTTTACACAATAAATGAGAATTTATGGAGCCAAGAACCACCGTAGGGGGGCACCTAGGTGGGCACAACCCACCAGGGCACGCCCCCCTCCAAGTGGCCCCGCAGACCCCGAAACTGTAAAAATCCTATTTTTCCAGAAAAAATCAGAGAGAAAGAATTATCGCATTCCACGAGACAGAGCCGCCTTCTCCTCTTGTTCTTCATCGGGAGGCCATATATGGAGTATGTTTGGGGCTCCAGAGAGGGGGATCTTTGATATTCATCATCACCAACCCTTCTCCATCGCCAATTCCCTGATGCTCCCCACCGGGAGTGAGTAATTCCTTCGTAGGCTTGCTGGTCGTTGAGGAGTTGGATGAGATTCATCATGTAATCTAGTTAGTTTTGTTAGGGCTTGATCCCTAGTATCCATTATGTTCTGAGATTGATGTTGCTATGACTTTGCCATGCTTAATGCTTGTCACTTTGGGCCCTGGTGCCATGATTTCAGATCTGAACCGTTTATGTTATCACCATCATATCTATGTTCTAGATCCGATCTTGCATGTTATAGTCACCTACTATGTGTTATGATCCAGCAACCCCGGAGTGACAATAGTCGGGACCACTCCCGATGATGACCATAGTTTGAGGAGTTCATGTATTCACCGCATGCTAATACTTTGTTCCAGTTCTCTATTAAAAGGAGGCCTTAATATCCCTTAGTTTCCAATAGGACTCTGCTACCACAGGAGGGTAGGACAAAAGATGTCACGCAAGTTCTTTCCATAAGCACGTATGACTATTTACGGAATACATGCCTACATTATATTTATGAACTGGAGCTAGTGCCGTATCGCCCTAGGTTATGACTGTCACATGATGAATATCATCCAACAAATCATCAATCCAATGCCTACAAATTTCTCTTATATTGTTCTTGCTAAGTTACTACTGCTACCGTTACTGCTGCACTTGTCACAAAACTACTGCTATCACTGTTAACATTACTATTGCTGTTGCTACTATTATCAAAACTATGATACTACTTTGCTACCGATTACTTTGCTGCAGATAATTAATCTCCAAGTGTGGTTGAATTGACAGCTCAGCTGCTAATACTTAAAAATATTCTTTGGCTCCCCTTGTGTCGAATCTATAAATTTGGGTTGAGTACTCTACCCTCAATTGTTTTTGCGATCCCCTATACTTGTGGGTTATCAAGACTTATTCTGGCACCGTTGCCGGGGAGCATAGCTATATTTGTTGAGTCACTTGGGATTATTATCAAATTATCACTATGAAGAATATGAAGGGTGATAAGACTAAGATTTTTCCCTGTAAGACGAGGGGAGGTAAGGAACTGCCATCTAGCGCCGCTTTAGATTCACCTTTTGTTATAAGTAAACTTGCAACACCACCACATGCTATCAATCCTGATATGTCGCAAGTTATTGATGATGCTACTTCTGCTATGAATGATACTTATGATTATGCCAGTACCTTGCTTGATAATGATGTGCCACTAGGTGACTTTCTTGATGAACAAATTGCTAGGGTAAGACAACATGATATTGTTGAAACTGATGATGATCTTGAAACTGAAAATCTTGAAACACCTACTAGAACTATTCCTCCTAGATATGAATTGCCAAAGGTATCGGAAGGTTATGTTATGGGTGAAGAGGCAACTAGAGATATTCTTGCTTGTAAGGATAAAGATGATCCAATTGTTATGCAAGTATAAAGAGAAATCTTTGAATGCTAAAATGAAATGTGATCCTAAGTTTGCTACTTCACCTATCTTTATTGATGACAAGGATTATGAATTCTCTGTTGACCCAGAGTTGATTACTTTGGTTGAATCTGATCCTTTCCATGGTTATGAAACTGAAACTGTTGTGGCACATCTAACTGATGACCCACAAGTGTAGGGGATCTATCGTAGTCCTTTCGATAAGTAAGAGTGTCGAACCCAATGAGGATCTGAAGGAAATGACAAGCGGTTTTCAGTAAGGTATTCCCTACAAGCACTGAAATTATCGGTAACAGATAGTTTTGTGATAAGGTAATTTGTAACGGGTAACAAGTAATGAAAGTAAATAAGGTGCAGCAAGATGGCCCAATCCTTTTGTAGTGAAGGACAAGCCTGGACAAATTCTTATATAGAGAAAAGCGCTCCCGAGGACACATGGGAATTATCATCAAGCTAGTTTTCATCACGCTCATATGATTCATGTTCGTTACTTTGATAATTTGGTATGTGGGTGTACCGATGCTTGGGTACTGCCCTTTCTTGGACAAGAATCCCACTTATGATTAACCCCTATTGCAAGCATCCGCAACTACAAAAGAAGTATTAAGGTAAACCTAACCATAGCATGAAACATGTGGATCCAAATCAGCCTCTTACTAAGCAACTCATAAACTAGGGTTTAAGCTTCTGTCACTCTAGCAACCCATCATCTACTTATTACTTCCCAATGCCTTCCTCTAGGCCCAAACAATGGTGAAGTGTCATGTAGTCAGCTTTCACATAACACCACTAGAGGAAAGACAACATACACTCATCAAAATATCGAACAAATACCAAATTCACATGACTACTTATAGCAAGACTTCTCCCATGTCCTCAGGAACAAACGTAACTACTCACAAATCATATTCATGTTAATAATCAGAGGGGTATTAATATGCATAAAGGATCTGAACATATGATCTTCCACTGAATAAACCAACTAGCATTGACTACAAGGAGTAATCAACACTACTAGCAACCCACAGGTACCAATATGAGGTTTTGAGACAAAGATTGGATACAAGAGATGAACTAGGGTTTGAGAGGAGATGGTGCCGGTGAAGATGTTGATGGAGATTGACACCCTCCCGATGAGAGGATCAATGGTGATGATGATGACGATTTCCCCTCCCAGAGGGATGTTTCCCCGGCAGAACAGCTCCGCCAGAGCCCTAGATTGGTTCCGCCAAGGTCTCGCCTCATGGTGGCGGTGTTTCATCCCGAAAGCTTGCTTATGATTTTTTCCAGGGTGAAAGACTTCATATAGCAGAAGATGGGCACCCGAGGCCTGCCAGGTGGCCCACGAGGCAGGGGGCGCGCCCAGGGGGGTAGGGCACACCCCCCACCCTCGTGGCATGGGCCCCCTCTGGTATTTTCTTCGCTCAATATTGTTTATTAATTCCAAAAATAACTTCCGTGGAGTTTCAGGACTTTTGGAGTTGCGCAGAATAGGTCTCTAATATTTGCTCCTTTTCCAGCCCAGAATTCCAGCTGCCGGTATTCTCCCTCTTCATGTAAACCTTTTAAAATAAGAGAGAATATGCATAAGTATTGTGACATAACATGTAATAATAGCCCATAATGCAATAAATATAAATATCAAAGCATGATGCAAAATGGACGTATCAACTCCCCCAAGCTTAGACCCCGCTTGTCCTCAAGTGGAAGATGATAACGAAAAATATGTCCACATGTTTAGAGATGGAGGTGTCGATAAAACAAAATACGGACATGAGGGCATCGTGATCGTAACATCGTCATATGATTTATTATGCTCAAGTAATAATCTATCCACAATGTCAAGTATGAATCAGAAACTTCATTGAGGACTAACAAACTATGCTCTCGGTCATTGAAGCAATTGCAATTTATCATAACATCGGAAAGAGTCAATATAAGAGCTTCTCAGCAAGTCCACACACTCAACTATCATTTAGTCTTTCGTAATTGCTAACACTCACACAATAATTATGGGTATGGAGCTTCAATCGGACACAGAGAAAGATAGGGGCTTATAGTGTTGCCTCCCAACCTTTTACCTCAAGGGTAATGTCAACAATAATAGTTCATGCAAACTTACATCCAATTGGATATATATATCAGGATCTTTCCAACACGAGGTGTTTGCCAAAGGATAAAATGTAAAAAGGAAAGGTGAAGATCACCATGACTCTTGCATAAGATATAAGACAAAAGTAAAAGATAGGCCCTTCGCAGAGGGAAGCAGAGGTTGTCATGTGCTTTTATGGTTGGATGCATGAAATCTTAATGCAAAAGAACGTCACTTTATATTGCCACTTGTGATATGGACCTTTATTATGCAGTCCGTCGCTTTTATTGCTTCCATATCACAAGATCGTATAAAGTTTATTTTCTCCACACTAATAAGTCATACATATTTAGGGAGCAGTTTTTATTACATACAACAATGACAACTTACTTGAAGGATCTTACTCAATCCATAGGTAGATGTGGTGGACTCTCATGGAAAAACTGGGTGTAAGGATATTCAGAAGCACAAGTAGTATCTCTACTTGGTGCAAGGAATTTGGCTAGCATGAGGGGGAAAGGCAAGCTCAACATGTTGGATGATCCATGACAATATACTTTATTTCGGATATAAGAAAACATAACCCATTACGTTGTCTTCCTTGTCCAACATCAACTCTTTAGCATGTCATATTTTAATGAGTGCTCACAATCATAAAAGATGTCCAAGATAGTATATTTACATGTGAGAACCTCTCTTTCTTTATTACTTCCTATTAATTGCAATGATGACCAAAACTATGTTTGTTAACTCTCAACAACTTTTATTCATCATACTCTTTATATGTGAAGTCATTACTCTCCATAAGATCAATATGATCTCTTTATTTCTTTTTATTCTTTCTTTTTCTTTTATTCCCTCAAGATCATAGCAAGATAGCAAAGCCCTTGACTCAAGACTAATCTTTATGATATATAGCTCACGGACTCGATTACATAGACGAATCATAAAGCAAAACTCAAAACTAGATCATACTAAAACTTTATTCTACTTGATCAAGATATTACCAAAAGGATCGAACTAAGAAAAACGATAAAGATAGGAGTGTGATGGTGATACGATACCGGGGCACCTCCCCCAAGCTTGGCAGTTGCCAAGGGGAGTGCCCATACCCATGTGATTAGTCCTCCTTTGCTGGTGAAAAAGGTGGTGGTGATGATGGATAGTCGCACATCGAGTGTAAGAGCTCCTCCAGTTTGCGGATAATGCCCTTGAGTGCGGTGATATGCTCCTTCAACAAAATATTTTCACATGTGAGATACTTGTTTTGTATGCGAGCTAACTCAATCATCTTGAAAGCTTCAATCTCAGTTGGGGTAAGAGGGTTGTGATGGGGTTGAAGGATGTCTTCTTCTTCTTCTGCCACCGGAGCTTGATCCTCCATGACCTTCTTGATCCTATCATCCTTGTTGATCTCCCCAGGTTCTTCTCTCTTCATCTCTATCTTCATTAGCCAAGCTTCGTTGCCTTCATTGTTGGAGGAGGGTGACGACATGACGCCTGGCCTTGACAACTCTGACAGAAAATAGCTTGAAACAAAAATAGAGGATATTTGCGTGATACGGTGGTCAAAACCTTCGGGAGATTATATAATGAATTTTTACCGACCAAAAGAAGTATCGTGCGATAAAATGGAGTCCGGAGAGCACACAATGTGCCCACGAGGCAGGGGGCGCGCCCTCCACCCTCGTGGATGCCTCGTGTCCTTCCCGGACTACTTCTTATTTTCCTATTTTCTTAAATATTCCAAATCGGAAAAATTGCTATTAGAACTGTATTGGAGTCAGTTTACTTACCGTACCACATACCTATTCCTTCGGAGTCTGAAATGTTCTGGAAAGTGTCCATTATGTATTCTTCCAGGGTCACGGTTTCAATAACGTTAGTTTAAACATTTATTGGATTACCTGAGATATAATGTTTGATTCTTTGGCCGTTCACCACCTTCGAATTTGTGCCTTCGAAGTCGTTGATTTTTATGGCACCAGAACGATAGACCTCCTCGATAACGTAAGGATCTTCCCATTTAGAGAGGAGTTTTCCTGCAAAAAATCTTAAACGAGAGTTGAAAAGCAACACATAATCACCTACATTAAACTCATGCTTTTGTATCCTTTTGTCATGCCATCTTTTAACTTTTTCTTTAAACAGTTTGGCATTCTCGTAGCTTGAGTTCTCCATTCATCAAGTTAGCTAATTTCAAATAACCTCTTCTCACCGGCAAGTTTGAAATCATAATTAAGCTCTTTAATGGCCCAATATGCCTTATGTTCTAGTTCGAGAGGTAAGTGACATGCTTTTCCATAAACCATTTTATATGGAGACATACCCATAGGATTTTTATATGCAGTTCTATAAGCCCATAATGCATCATCAAGTTTCTTGGACCAATTCTTTCTAGATCTATTAACATTCTTTTGCAAGATCAATTTAAGCTCTCTGTTACTCAGTTCTACTTGGCCACTAGACTGTGGGTGATATGGGGATACAGTTCTATGATTAACATCATACTTAGAAAGCATTTTACAGAAAGCACCATGAATAAAATGTGAACCACCAACAGTCATTACTCATTAGGTATCTAGGGACTCTGAACCTTGGAAAAATAACTTCTTTAAGCATCTTAATAGAGGTGTTATGATCAACACTACTAGTTGGAATAGCTTCTACCCACTTAGTAACATAATCAACAGCAACTAAAATATGTGTATGCCCATTAGAGGAAGGGAATGGTCCCATATAATCAAAGCCCCAAACATCAAATGGTTCACTAACAAGAGAATAATTCATAGGCATTTCTTGACGTCTACTAATGTTACCAATTCTTTGACATTCATCACAAGACAAGACAAACTTACGGTCATCCTTGAAGAGAGTAGGTCATTAAAAACCGGATTGCAATACCTTATGCACAGTTCTATCTCCAGCGTGGTGTCCTCCATAAGCCTCAGAGTGACACTTGCGTAGGATCTGTTCCTGTTCATGCTCAGGTACACAACGTCTAATAAGACCATCTACTCCTTTATAAAGGTGTGGGTCATCCCAGAAGTAATGTCTTAAGTCATAGAAAAACTTTTTCTTTTGTTGATATGTGAAACTAGGTGGTATAAATTTAGCAACAATGTAATTAGCATAATGAACATACCATGGAGCAGTACGAGAAACATTTATGACAGCTAATTGTTCATCAGGAAAGCTATCATCAATAGGTAGTGGGTCATCAAGAACATTCTCTAACCTAGACAAGTTGTCTGCAACGGGGTTCTCAGCTCCCTTTCTATCAATAACTAGATGATACCCCACGCGTTGCTGCGGGATACTATAGTTCACTTATGTGTGGAGTTAGTGTTGATACACATTGCATGACTCCATGAAAAAATAGAAGCCCCTGGTAACATTTTATTAAATAAAACTAACAAAGTCTCGTCAGTCATTCCATCATCAGTACATTGCACTGGAAAAAATAGGGTAGTACAATTAGAAGTGGGGCCAGAAGGAAGAAACCAGAGTGTCCCCTGTCCAACTTTCTTGTATTAATGTGTAACGAAGGAAGGATGGAAGCAATATAAGCAAGCATCCTCGGTTTATTTATAACATTTCAGTCAACAATACATGCCTTCAAGGTTTGCAAGTAAGATGGTTTCGCTTTCAAGACATGCCAACATTGGACAGAACATAATAAAACATAAGATCAAAATTATTCCAAACACGCAAACATAAAAGAGGTGTGTGAAAGCACAATCTTTTTATTGCTGGAAATTATTAAAAAAACTTGACCGTCAGGAAAATAAGAAGGAACCCAAAGGCATGCCTTTTTTATGTAAGGGAAGGACCCAAAAGCTGGCTCCATTGCCCGCAATGGCGCAATTGCAAACTCAGTGTGGCACCCTTTTTGTGAGAATCAAGGTTGTAGCCTTTACACCTACATGACTTCCCGCCATGCTAGAAGCACTTCTTTCAAAAATTGAAAAGAGTATAAGATTTGAAAATAAGTGAGGCTCCTACTTCAAGTTTTAATAAAAAACTATAATTAATATATCCGGGGGATTCAAAGGCATATTTTGCATTTAATAGAGGGGAAGATCACATGTCAGACAACTAAAGAATCAATGATTGTCAATCCCGTAAGTAACACACAATCAAATATCCACAAAGAAAACTAAGAAAATGACTCTGTACAATCAAGTGTTAGATTAAAACCAAACATGAAAACCATACTTGCCTCATTGTTTATTGGTAACACTTATGGTCGTCATCATTGTACAGCTTTCAGCGGTTCCCAGTAGTGTTGAATGAACATGACCTGGAAATTACCTTTAAACAAATAATTACTTCAAGGAGAATAAGTACATGCATTAGAAGGAATGTCAGTATACACATATATATGCTATCAATACATTTCGACAATCACAACTGAAAGGTTTTTTTGTGCATATTCAAAAAGCGCCAATCACATGAAACAAAAGCAACCAAGCTATAACAGAAACTTCATACCGGAATTGGCTAAAGCATGTCAAATGCAACAGACCCTTAAATATAATAAATTCCAAATGCAGGGAAATAATGAATATCCGCGCTGGCTTTTTTCTTCATCTGATCCTTTTCCCTTGACTTTTCATCTGACACTTTTCCTCTGATAAAATGAAAGAATGGCTGCCTTCTTTTCAAAAAAAGAAAGAAAGAACATGAATGTTTATTACGGACCGATGCCAAAGCCTCGTGCATCAAAAGGGTGAGATCAAAAACATGGAAGAACACTCATGCATCAAAAGGGTGAGATCAAAACCATGGAAGAACAACGTTGCTACCGGCCATCATCTATCAGGCCACGAGTAAACCTGCCACGGCCACCTTCGCACGTGTCGACGTTGCATATAGCTGCAACACAGGAATACATGCATATAGATCGGCTTGTCGATGGATCGAATTTGGATGAAACTATATTAAGAATAGTACATACCTGCAGATTAAGGTCGAGTTTTCCTATTGGGCCAGCCAGGCGAGATCGAGAAGACCTTGTCCTATCTATTTGCCTACTCTGATCCCCGTCGGCGTGACACCCTTCCAGATCTTGCGATCCTAAAAAACTCCCAAGCAGTGGGAGGGGCAATGCTAGATACCGGTTCTTGTGGCCTACAACATCAAAAGCTGCAGTCTTAAAAAATAATGAAACGTTCATACTTTCCCTAACTTGAGAACTGCTAATCCCAGACTTGCACAAAGTAATCAACAACATTAGATCTACATGCGTGGGACATGATGAGATCATGGAGCCTAACCTTTGGTGAGGATTTCATGATGCGTTGATGGGGCAGTCATGATCTAAGACTACAACGCCATGGGACTTCCTCATTGTTGAACGATCACTCACTCAGAATCGAAGGTAGCACTGGATGGCATCGGTAGGCGAAGAGGACATGCCGACCTTGAAACCCAACGCGAATAAGATGGCCAAGGCGACGAATCGGAGGGAGATAGATGGTAGAAGCGAAGGAAGGTTGGGGATGCGGGGTGGATATTATTGACGGGGGAGGGGGAGAGGCAATGGGGATGGGGATGGCCGTGTCTGGAGCGCCGCCGCCGCCGCGAGGAGAATCCAAAGCGCAAGAAGGGGATGGGTCTGACCAGGGGTGTGGGGCGTGTCTGCGTAGGGGAAAATTAGATAGATTTTGTTTTTTCTTTTGAGGGAAATGACCTCACAAGGTGGGCTGTGTGGGACTGTATGATGTGTGACATGGCTTGCTGTGATTGGATGCTGACGTGTCTACATTGCATGTTGAGATAAATCAAGTAGTGGGGGTGAACTTCTTAAGTATATAGGATATGCAAATCAAATTTTTGTAGCAAGAGAACTCATCTAATAAGTCTAGGTTTAGCATCTTCCTTTTCCATAAGATATTTAATAACAGCATGATCAGTGTGAACAGTTACTTTAGAATCGAAAATATAAGGTCTGAACTTATCACAAGCAAATACAACTGCTAAAAATTCTTTTTCAGTAGTAGCATAATTTCTCTGGGCACTGTCTAGAGTTTTACTAGCATATTGAATAACATTTAGTTTCTTATCAACTCTTTGTCCTAGAACAGCACCTATGGCATAATACTAGCATCGCACGCAATTTCAAAGGGTAAATTCCAATCAGGTGGCTGAACAATAGGTGTAGAAATCAAAGCTTTCTTAAGTATTTCAAATGCTTCTACACAATCATTATCGAAGACAAAGGAATATCTTTTTGTAAGAGATTAGTCAGAGGCCTATAAATTTCAGAGAAGTCTTTAATAAACCTCCTATAAAAACCGGCGTGACCAAGGAAACTTCTTATACCTTTAAAGTCTTTAGGACATGACATCTTTTCAATAGCATCAACTTTAGCTTTGTCAACTTCAATACCTCTTTCAGAAATTTTATGCCCTAAGACAATACCTTCATTAACCATCAAGTGGTACTTCTCCCAATTCATGACAAGACTAGTTTCTTCACATCTCTGCAAAACTCGATCAAGGTTGCTCAAGCAATCATCAAAAAGAAGATCCATAAACGGATAAATCATCAATGAAAACCTCAATAATCTTTTCACAAAAGTAAGAGAATATAGCCATCATGCATCTTTGAAAGGTAGCAGGTGCATTACATAAACCAAAAGGCATACGTCTATAAGCAAAGGTACCAAAAGGGCAAGTAAAAGTGGTCTTTTTTATCCTATTTTTACACAGGTATTTGAGAGAAACTAGAGTAACCATCTAGAAAGCAAAAATGTGTATGTTTGGATAATCTTTCTAGCATTTGATCAATAAAAGGTAAGGGGCAATGATCTTTTTTAGTAGCTTTATTTAATTTGCGGAAATCAATTACCATCCTATAACCGGTAACAATTCTTTGTGGGACCAGTTCATCTTTATCATTAGGAACGACAATAATACCTCCCTTCTTAGGGACACAATGGACAGGACTTACCCACTGACTATTAGCAACGAGATAAATTATACCTGCCTCCAGAAGCTTTAATATTTCTTTTCTTACCACTTCTTTCATCTTAAGATTTAACCGTTGTTGGTGATCAACAACTGGTTTGGCATGTTTCTCCAATTTTATTTTGTGTTGGCATAGAGTGGGACTAATGCCCTTAAGATCATCAAGAGTATATCCAATAGCAGCACGGTGCTTCTTCAGAGTTTTCAATAATTTCTCCTCTTCTTGCTCTGAAAGGTTAGCACTAATAATAACATGATATATCTTGTTTTCATCAAGATAAGCATATTTAAGAGTATCGGACAGTGGTTTAAGCTCAAACACGGGATCACCCTTGGGTGGTGGAGGATCCCCTAGAATTTCATCAGGCAAGTTGTGTTTCAAAATTGGTCCCTGTTTAAAGAATACTTCATCTATCTCCCTTCTTTCATTCATAAACATGTCATTTTCATGGTCTTGCAAATATTGTTCTAAAGGATCATTAGGAGGCACGGCAATATAAGCAAGACCAATAATTTCATCCTTACTAGGCAATTCTTTATCATGGGGTTGTCTACGAAATTTAGCAAAATTAAACTCATGAGATATATCCCCCAAACCAATAGTAACAACATCCTTTTTGCATTCTATCTTAGCATTAACAGTATTCAAGAAGGGTCTACCAAATATGATGGGCAAAAGCTATCTTGTGGGGAACCAAGAACAAGAAAATCAGCAGGATATTTAACTTTCCCACACAAGACTTCAACATCTCTAACAATCCCAACTGGTGAAATAGTATCTCTATTGGAAAGCTTAATTGTAACATCAATTTCTTCTGTCTCAGCGGGTGCAATATCATGCATAATTTCTTTGTATAAGGAATGAGGTATCACACTTGTAGTAGCACCCATATCACACAAGCCATAATAACAATGATCTCCTATTTTAACAGAAATAATAGGCATGCCTATAACAGGTCTATGTTTATTTCTAGTATCGGGTCTAGCAATTCTAGTAGCTTCATCACAGAAGTGAATAACATGCCCATCAATATTATCAGCCAAGAGATCTTTAACCATAGCAATACTAGGTTCAAATTTAATTTGCTCAGGTGGTGTAGGCGTTCTAGTATTACTCTTACGAACCATAGTTGAAGCTTTAGCATTATCCTTTATTCTAACAGGGAAGGGTGGTTTCTCAATATAGGTAGTTGGAACAATAGGATCATTATACGTGATAGTCTTTTCTTCAACTTTAATAGGTGCAAGTACTTTTGCTTCAATGGGGGGATTATATTTAAACCACTTCTCCTTAGGGAGGTCACCATGAGTAGCAAATTATTCACAGGAAGAAGCTACTATCTCAGAGTCAAGTCCATATTTAGTGCTAAATTCACGAAAAGCATCGGTATCCATAAAAGATTTAACACAATCAAACTTAGGTGTTATACCTGACTCCTTAACTTCGTCAAGTTCCCAATCTTCAGAGTTGCGTTTAATTCTTTCCAATAAATCTCATCTGAGTTCAATAGTCTTCATCATAAGAGATCCAGTACAAGAAGTATCGATCATGGAGCGATTATTGAGAGAAAGTGGAGCATAAATTTTTTGAATAATAATTTCTCTTGAGAGCTCACGATTGGGGCATGAATATAACATTGACTTAAGCCTCCCCCAATCTTGAGCGATGATTCCTCCTTCGTGAGGCCAAAAATTATGTATATAATTATGATCACGATGAACAAGATGCATAGGATAAAACTTCTGATGAAATTCCAATTTCAATCGGTAGTAGTTCCATGATCCCATATCATCACATAGCCTAAACCATGTCAATGGCTTTCCCTTCAGAGATAAAGGGAATACCTTCTTCTTGATAACATCCTCAGGCATACCTGCAAGCTTAAATAATCCACATAGATTAGGTGCAAATCGGGATGCAATGTTCCATCTCCAGTAAAAGGATTAGCTAGCAGTTTCTCTACCATACCCGAAGGAATTTCAAAGTAAACATTTTCAGTAGGTTCAGTAGGTTGAGGAGAAACTCTTTGCTCTACTAGTCGGGGCGAAGATACCCCGAACAAGCCCCTCAAAGGATTATGTTTCATAGTAACAAGTGATAGTAAATTTCAGCACACTATATAAATTTTTCCTTACCAAGTTCCACTTACCAAAGGCGCTTCACTCCCCGGCAACGGCGCCAGAAAAGAGTCTTGATGACCAAAAAGTTTAGGGGATCTATCGTAGTACTTTCTATAAGTAAGAGTGTCGAACCCAACGAGGAGCAGAAGGAAATGACAAGCGGTTTTCAGTAAGGTATTCTCTACAAGCACTGAAAGTATCAGTAACAGATAGTTTTGTGATAAGGTAATTTGTAACGGGTAACAAGTAATGAAAGTAAATAAGGTGCAGCAAGATGGCCCAATCCTTTTTGTAGCAAAGGACAAGCCCGGACAAATTCTTATATAGAGAAAAGCGTTCCCGAGGACACATGGGAATTATCATCAAGCTGGTTTTCATCACGCTCATATGATTCACGTTCATTACTTTGATAATTTGGTATGTGGGTGGACCGGTGCTTGGGTACTGCCCTTTCTTGGACAAGCATCCCACTTATGATTAACCCCTATTGCAAGCATCCGCAATTACAAAAGAAGTATTAAGGTAAACCTAACCATAGAATGAAACATGTGGATCCAAATCAGCCCCTTAGGAAGCAACTCATAAACTATGGTTTAAGCTTCTGTCACTCTAGCAACCCATCATCTACTTATTACTTCCCAATGCCTTCCTCTAGGCCCAAACAATGGTGAAGTGTCATGTAGTTGGCATTCACATAACACCACTAGAGGAAAGACAACATACATCTCATCAAAATATCGAACGAATACCAAATTCACATGACTACTTATAGCAAGACTTCTCCCATGTCCTCAGGAACAAATGTAACTACTCACAAATCATATTCATGTTCATAATGAGAGAGGTATTAATATGCATAAAGGATCTGAACATATGATCTTCCACCGAATAAACCAACTAGCATCAACTACAAGGAGTAATCAACACTACTAGCAATCCACAGGTACCAATCTGAGGTTTTGAGACAAAGATTGGATACAAGATATGAACTAGGGCTTGAGAGGAGATGGTGCTGGTGAAGATGTTGATGGAGATTGACCCCCTCCCGATGAGAGGATTGATGGTGATGATGATGATGATGATTTCCCCCTCCCAGAGGGATGTTTCCCCGGCAGAACAGCTCCGTCGGAGCCCTAGATTGGTTCCGCCAAGGTTCCGCCTCGTGGCGGCGGTGTTTCGTCCCGAAAGCTTGCTCATGATTTTTTTTCCAGGGTGAAAGACTTCATATAGCAGAAGATGGGCACAGGAGGCCAGCCAGGTGGCCCACAAGGCAGGGGGGCGCGCCCAGGGGGGTAGGGCGCGCCCGCCACTTTCGTGGCCAGGGTGTGGGCCCCCTTTGGTATTTTCTTTGTTTAGTATTTTTTATTAATTCCAAAAATAACTTCTGTGGAGTTTCAAGACTTTTGGAGTTGTGCAGAATAGGTCTCTAATATTTGCTCCTTTTCCAGGCCAGAATTCCAGCTGCCGGCATTCTCCCTCTTCATGTAAACCGTGTAAAATAAGAGAGAATGGGCATAAGTACTGTGACATAACGTGTAATAACATCCCATAATGCAATAAATATCAATATCAAAGCATGATGCAAAATGGACGTATCACTTACTAAGTTGAATGACATGCATAGCCACCCTTTTTGCTCATGATGAGAAAACCCGTTATTACTATATTCTCAAATTATTTTCGTTCTCATTAAAGGGTGATGCTAAATCTTGGAAAAATAATCTTGCTCCTAGTTGTGTGCGCAGTCTCCAGGATATGATTTATTACTTCTCTGAAAAAATATTTTCCTGCTCATAAGAAACAAGCTGCTTTACAAGAAATATTTAACTTTGTGCAAATTGAAGAAGAGAGTCTCCCACAAGCTTGGGGGAGGCTTCTCCAATTGCTTAATGCTTTGCCTGACCTTCCTCTTAAAAAATGAAATACTTGATATCTTCAATGGACTAACCGATGCTTCTAGGGATTTCCTAGATGGTTGTGCTGGTTGTATTTTCAGGGAACGAACTATTGTGCAAGTTGAAGAATTATTGAATAACATATTGAAAAATTATGATGATTGGACTCTTCCTGAACCACCGCTTAATTACACTCCAAAGAAGAGGGGTATCTTATGTCTCAATCCTGAAGATATGCAAGAGGCGAAGAAATCTATGAAGGAAAAAGGTATTAAAGTTGGGGATGTTAAAATTTTACCTCCTATTGAAGGAATACATGGGCTTGATACACCACCACTGCCTAAGGTGGTAGAGGTAAATTCTCTAATGAAATTCAATGATAATGATTATCCTCACAATATCCACCCTAGCCAATGCCTTTATGAGTTTGAGAATTACATTAGAAAACAAGCTCACTTCAATGCAAATGTTATGAAACAATTGAAATACAATTCTGATATGATTGCTCGCTTGAGTGACTTGTTATTTAGAATCTCAAATGATGTTAGAGGTGTGGGAAAGCATGCTTCTATGGTTCAAGCCCAGTTAGAACAAGTTGCTAAATCTCAAAGAGAGTTGTTATATGAAATGAATAATAATATCAATGAGCATGCTGTTAGAGTAATGACCAGAGGAGGTAGAATGACTCAGGAACCACTTTATCCTGAAGGACACCCAAAAAGAATTGAACAAGACTCTCAAAGAGCTAATACTGATGCACGTAGTCCTTCTAAAAGAAAAAAGAAAAAGAAAAATGATAGGACTTTGCATGCCTCTAGTGAACCTGGAGCAGAAAAACCTCCTGATAATGAAGTTTCTATCTCTGATGCTGAAACTCAATCTGGTAGTGAACACTCACCTTCTGATAATAAAAAAGATAATGATGAGGTACATGAAGACACTCAAAAAAAATAAAGAACCAGACAATGATGTTGAGATAGAACCAACAGTTGATCTTGATAACCCACAACCCAAGAATAAAAGATATGATAAAAGAGACTTTGTTGCTAGAAAACACGGTAAAGAAAGAGACCCATGGGTTCAAAAACCTATTCCCTTCCACCTAAGTCAACTAAAAAGAAATATGATGAAGAATTTGAACGCGTTGCTGAAATGCTGAGGCCGGTCTTTTTGCGTACTCGCTTGACTGATATCCTTAAAATGCCTCCTTATGCAAAGTACATGAAATACATCATCACCAATAAGACAAAGAAGCTGGAAGCTGAAATCTCCACTATGCTTGCTAATTATACTTTTAAAGATGGAGTACCTAAGAAACTTGGAGATCCAGGAATACCAACTATGCCTTGCTCCATCAAAAGAAATTATGTGAAAACTGCTTTGTGTGACTTGGGAGCTGGTGTTAGTGTTGTGCCTTTCTCTTTATATAAAAGACTTCATTTGAATAAACTCACACCTACTAAAATATCTTTGCAAATGGCTGATAAATTAACTGCCGTACCTATCGGTATTTGGGAGGATGTGCCCGCTATTGTTGCTAATGTTACTGTTTTGACTCGCTTTGTTATACTTGAGATGCCCGAGGACAACCACATGTCGATTATCCTTGGTAGACCTTTCTTGAATACTGCAGGGGCGGTTATTGATGGCAATAAAAGCAAGGTCATTTTTCATATTAATGGTCATGAGCATACGGTGCACTTTCCGAAGAAACAATTCCAAGTGAATGGTATTAATGTTATTGAAAAATCTCCGACATCACTATTGGAAATTTTCAACTACCTCTACCTACTGCTAAAAAGAAATATGAAATGCTTATTGTTGGGGACATTCATATACCCGTTGAGGTAACTTAGTGATTTACTAAAGTTCATCGGTTTCATGCTAATCGAAAGTGGTTGTTAATAAGACTTGATCAACCTTATTAATGGATCATTTTTTAGAGGTATGAAGTTGATGAATTTAGTGAGCACAACCTTCTATCCCTACCTTTTATTTTCTGTTTTTATTAGTTAAATAAAATAAAGTGCCATGTTTTGTCTGTTTTCTAAATTTACTGTGCAATAAAAAATGAACCAAAAATAAAAGTTCGCAGAATGCTCTGAAATTTTAATACGATTTTTTTAATATTTAAGAATTTTTGGTGCAAATAACATTAGAGGGAGGTGCACCAGGTGGCAACAACTCACCTGGGCGCGCTAGGACCCCCAGGAGCGCCCTGGTGGGTTGTGGTCCCCACGTGGGCCCCCTCACTTATCTCTTCATCTCACATCACCACCTACCTCTAGAAAAAATCACCATTGCTCTCTCTCTCTCTCTCTCATGTTCTTGCTCTCAAACCCGCGGATTTCGATCTCTTTGCTCGAAGCTCCGTTTCTGAAACTGTTTCAGCGGATTGTTGCTTGGTATGTGACTCCTCCGTTTGTCCAATTAGTTTTTGCTTTAGTGGTTTATATTATGATGAATAATTATCTACTCTCGGTGCTGCTGTAGATGAGCTTGCATGTTGAATTCTTAGAGTTCTAAGTAGTTTGAATGCTTGTTTTGGCCTCTATGCATGTCTATGAGTAGTTGCTACCAATCTGGTGAAGTTTTGTTGAGAAAATTTTGTGGACTAAAAATTTCAGAAATTTTGTTCATAGGAAAAATATGAGTATCTTTAGGAAGTTTGCTTCCAAGAAGAACTCCAAGGGAGTTACTGGGGAGTCATCGGACAGTGATCTCCATACCTGGAGAATAGCAAAAGTACGGCCGTGCGAATGGCCGCATACCTCGTTCATGGAAGGGGCCGGAATCCTTCAAGAGTTTGCATAATATGCTGCTAATGTCGGCCTCACCGACTTCACTGCAGCTGAATTACATCATTGCCTACTGAAAAAACCAGGCCACAGCAGAGGAGGAGCCTCAACAATGGGATCCATAGGTGCCCGCTCCTCAACAGTTCGACATGGGACCTCATGGTTTCTTCGACTACTGATTGATTACCAAGTTAGGCCAAAAGCCTAAGCTTGGGGGAGTACATATTTCCACCGACATTATATTCATGTTCACACTTTTCATTCCATTTGTCGATGTTCACACTTTTTCATTGTACTATCCATGTTAAATTTATTTTCTCGTTTACTTCTTGTGTGTTTGAAAAACTTTGAGAAAATACAAAAATATTTCCTGCTTCTTTCTGATTTTCTTTCTAGAGTAGTTAGCTGTAGCACTAACAAGAAAACCCAAAAAGATTTCCTTGTTCTTCTTTTGCTTGTTGGGATTTTTCCCGTGTAAACAGTTTATCTCGTTTTTGCTTTTCCCTTTTATTTACTTGATTCAAAAAAACCAAAAACTCCAAAAATATTTTAGTGTTTCTCTGAATTTCTTTCCTTTTTATTGAGTCATACCGAGGAGAAGACCACGATGAAAATGTTGAGTGGCTCTCATATGCATTATTGTTGATATAACAAAGAGCCCATTTTACGTTGTCTTCTCCTGTTGATAAAATGTTTGCAGATTCCAGCTTAGCCCACGACACTCTTGCACTGTTATTATTTTCATATCGTTCGATCATGCAAGTGAAAGGCAATAATGACGATATTTGATGAACTAGCCGTGGCAGAGAGAAACGGCTATGAACTCGACTTGTTTTCTTTTTGTAAATATGTTTAACCTAGTATCCATGATTCAGCTCATTTTGATTAAAACATGTTTACAATGACAATTAGAGATTATAGTTTCTCATTCCATGCATAAGTAGCTAGGAGTGGATAATGATTTATCTTGGATGTTAACATTGTGATAAAATGATTGTGATGTAGTATGATGACATGGTATCCTCCTCTGAATGTTCGAGTGACATGACTTGGCACATGTTTATGCATGTAGTTGAATCAAAACCAACATAGCCTCTATGATACTTATGTTCATGGTGTTCATATCCTACTCATGCTAGTGTCCAATGTTACTTATGCATAATGCATGTTCATGACCGTTGTTGCTCTCTAGCTGGCTGCTTCTATATCTAATTACTAGCCTTCGCCTATACTAAACACGAATTCTGCTTGTGCATCAAAAACCTTAAACCCAAGTTATTCCAGATGAGTCCACCATACCTACCTATATGCGGTATTACCCTGCCGTCCTAAGTAAATTTGCATGTGCCATCTCTAAAAACTTCAAATAAATATCCCTTTTGTGTGCCTGGATCGTTCATGGAGCGACAGGAGGTAGTCAGTATCTTCCATGCTAAGCGGGTTATTCTCAGGTCGAGTGTTTATTCACTCGCCATTGCACGAGAAAAAGGGTGGTAATAGGGATTCCCAGTCCCAAACTACAAACAGAAAAGAGCTTATGAATAATCAAACAAAAATCTTACAAATAATCAAACAAAAACTCCTATGGAGTCATAACCTTTACTTTATCGCTTGGGAACCGCCACTAGCGTGTTTAGCATGGAAGATATTGATAACTGATGGTCGTGAAGTAAACAAGAAGGGCGCATTTCTCAAAATTTCATTTATCTCTATTTTAAAAAACTTGAGCTCTGGCACTGCTGCAAATCATTGCTTCCCTCTGCGAAGGGACTATCTATTTACTTTTATACTGTGTCGTCACCTTCTAAAATAAGCGCCAGAACCTGAGAGCATTGTTGTCATGCTGATGCATTGTGTGTAGCTAATGTTGGGTGCATCATGAATGGATCTTTTCTACCATGAATTACAATGTTTAGTCGCTGCTTGAACTTTGGAGGTGCTCTGCATTTATGTTTTGTGGTCTTAGAATGGGCTAGCGAGATACCACTATTGTCATATTATATCATGGTTGTTTTGATAATGTGTTGCTGTTTGAGATACCTTATTATTGCTCGCTAGTTGATTATGTCATTGATTTGAGTTAATATAATTTTTAAGAGTTATTGTCGACATGGTTAGTTATAATATTGGCTGAAAACCTGGGTGCAGTTTAAGCTTATTTATGCAAACAAGAGCAAAAGAGTTCGTAAAATTTTTTCTTTCTCACTTTCAGTTTTTCAACTGTATTGCTTGAGGACAAGCAAAGGTTTAAGCTTGGGGGAGTTGATACAACTCCAACGTATCTTCTTTTCCTAATGCTTTTCCTCTTGTTTTGGACTCTAATTTGCATGATTTGAATGAAACTAACCCCGGACTGACGTTGTTTTCAGCAGAACTACCATGGTGTTGTTTTTTGTGCAGAAATAAAAGTTCTCGGAATGGAACGAAACTGATACGTCCATTTTGCATCATGCTTTTATATCAATATTTATTGCATTATGGGTAATTATTACATGTTATATCACAATAGTTATGCCTTTTCTCTCTTATTTTATAAGGTTTACATGAAGAGGGAGAATGCCGACAACTGGAATTCTGGACTGGAAAAGGAGCAAATATTAGAGACCTATTCTGCACAACTCCAAAAAGTCCTGAAACTTCACAAAGATCAGTTTTGGAATATATTAAAAATATTGGACGAAGAAAGCACCAGAGGGGGGCCACCAGTCAGCCACGAGGGTGGAGGGTGTGCCCTACCCCTGGGCACGCCCCCTGCCTCGTGGGCCCCCTGGCAGGCCTCCGACTCCCATCTTCTGCTATATGGTGTCTTTTACCTTGGAAAAAATCAGAGAGAAGCTTTCGGGACGAAGCGCCGCCATCTCGAGGCGGAACCTGAGCAGGACCAATCTAGGGCTCCGGCGAAGCTATTCTACCGGGGAAACATCCCTTCGGAAGGGGGAAATCACCGCCATCATCATCACCATCGATCCTCTCATCGATAGGGGGTGCTACATCTTGAGCTAGCGTTGGTTTTCCCCGAAGAGGAGAGGGTGATGCAGCAAGTGTAGCATAAGTATTTCCCTCAGTTTTGAGAACCAAGGTATCAATCCAGTAGGAGGATCCTCAAAAGTCCCACGCACCTACACAAACAAACTGAGAACTCGCAACCAACGCAATAAAGGGGTTGTCAATCCCTTCATGGCCACTTGCAAAAGTGAGATCTGATAGAGATAGTATGATAAGATAAATATGTTTTTAGCATTTTATAATATAGATGCAAAAAGTAAAGATGCAAATAAAGTAGATTGAAAGGAAATATGATAAGAGATAGACCCGGGGGCCATAGGTTTCACTAGAGGCTTCTCTTAAGATAGCATAAGTATTACGGTGGGTGAACAAATTACTGTCGAGCAATTGATAGAAAAGTGAATAATTATGACATTATCTAGGCATGATCATGTATATAGGCATCACGTCCATAACAAGTAGACCGACTCCTGCCTGCATCTACTACTATTACTCCACACATCGACCGACTCCTGCCTGCATGTAGAGTATTAAGTTCATAAGAACAGAGTAACGCATTAAGCAAGATGACATGATGTAGAGGGATAAACTCATGCAATATGATATAAACCCCATCTTGTCATCCTCGATGGAAACAATACAATATGTGTCTTGCAACCCTTTCTGTCACTGGGTAAGAACACCGCAAGATTGAACCCAAAGCTAAGCACTTCTCCCATGGCAAGAAAGACCAATCTAGTAGGCCAAACCAAACTGATAATTCGAAGAGACTTGCAAAGATAACTCAATCATACATAAAAGAATCCAGAGAAGATTCAAATATTATTCATAGATAAACTTGATCATAAACCCACAATTCATCGGATCTCGACAAACACACCGCAAAAAGAGATTACATCGAATAGATCTTCACAAGAGAGGGGGAGAACATTGTATTGAGATCCAAAAAGAGAGAAGAAGCCATCTACCTAATAACCATGGACTCGTAGGTCTGTGGTAAACTACTGACAACTCATCGGAGGGGCAAGGATGTTGATGTAGAAGCCCTCCGTGGTCGATTCCCCCTCCAGCAGAGTGCCGGCGAAGACTCCAAGATGGGATCTCGCGGATATAGAAGGTTACGGCGGTGGAAATTGTGTTTCGTGGTGCTCCTAGATGTTTTCGGGGTACGTAGGTATATATAGGCGGAAGAAGTACGTCGATGGCCGCCCGAGGGGCCCACAAGACAGGGGGGCGCGCCCTATAGGGGGGGGGGCTCCTATCTTGTGGCTTGCTCGGCAGCTTCTTGACTTGCACTCCAAGCTCTCCGGATCACATTCGTTCCAAAAATCACGCTCCCGAAGGTTTCATTCCATTTGGACTCCGTTTGATATTCCTTTTCTTGGAAATACTGAAATAGGCAAAAAAACAGCAATATGGACTGGGCCTCCGGTTAGTAGGTTAGTCACAAAAATGATATAAATGTGTAAAATAAAGCCCATAAACATCCAAAAGGGGTAATATAATAGCATGTAACAATCAAAAATTATAGATACGTTGGAGACGTATCAAGCATCCCCAAGCTTAATTCCTACTCATCCTCGAGTAGGTAAATGATAAAAAAGAATTTTTTGTTGTGGAATGCTACCTAGCATAATTCATAATGTAATTTTCTTTAATGTGGCATGAATGTTCAGATCCAAATGATTCAAGATAAAAGCTTATAAAACATAAAAATAATAATGCTTCAAAGCATACTAACAAATAATCATGTCCTATCAAAATAGCATAGCCAAAGAAAGCTTATCCCTACAAAATCATATAGTTAGGCCATGCTTCATTTTCATTACACAAAATACTCCCATCATGTACAACCTCGATGACGAGCCGAGCAATTATTTCATACTTTTTAACGCGCTTCAGCTTTTTCAACTCTTATGCAATACATGAGCGCAAGCCATGGACATAGCACTATGGTGGTATATGGTGGTTGTGAGGACAAAAAGGGAGAAGATAGTCTCACATCAACTAGGCGTATTAACGGGCTATATGGAGATGCCCATTAATAGATATCAATGTGAGTGAGTAGGGATTGCCATGCAACGGATACACTAGAGCTATAAATATATGAAATCTCAACAAAAGAAACTAAGTGGGTGTGCATCCAACTTTCTTGCTCACGAAGACCTAGGGCCCTTTGAGGAAGCCCATCATTGGAATATACAAGCCAAGTTCTATAATGAAAAATTCCTACTAGTATATGAAAGTGACAACATATGAGACTCTCTATCATGAAGATCATCGTGCTATTTTGAAGCACAAGTGTGGAAAAAGAGATAGTAGCAATTGTCCCTTCTCTATTTTTCTCTCTTTTTATTTCTCTTTTTTTCCTTTTTCCTTTTTCCTTTTTTTTCTTTTCGGTGGGCTTCTTTGGCCTCTTTTATTTTTACAAAGTCCGAAGCCTCGTCCCGACTTGTGGGGGAATCATAGTCTTCATCATCCTTTCCTCACTAGGACAATGCTCTAATAATGAAGATCATCACACTTTTATGGATTTACAACTCAAAGCTAGAACAAGATATGACTCTATATGAATGCCTCCGGTGGTGTACCGGGATATGCAATGAATCAAGAGCGACATGTATGAAAATTATGAAGGTGGCCTTGCCACAAATACGATGTTGACTACATGATCATGCAAAAGAGCAATATGACAATGATGGAATGTGTCATAATAAACGGAACAGTGGAAAGTTGCATGACAATATATCTCGGAATGGCTATGGAAATGCCACAATAGGTAGGTATGGTGGCTGTTTTTAGGAAGGTAAATAAAGGGTTCATGCTACCGGCGAAAGTTGCACGGTAATAATAAAGGCTAGCAAAGTAAAAGGATAAGTGTGCATATGTCCATGGACTCGCATTAGTCAAAGAACTCATATACTTATTGCAAAAGTCTACTTAGCCCTGGAAGCAAAGTACTACTACGCATGCCCCAAGAGGGATAGATTGGTAGGAAAAAATTCCATCGCTCGTCCCCGACTGCCACTCATAAGGAAGACACTAAACAAAGCACCTCATGCAACAAATTTGTCACACAACTTTTACCATACGTGCATGCTACGGGACTTGCCAACTTTAACAAAAGTATTTCTCAATTTCATAATTATCCACTAGCATGACTGTCGGTGTCAAAACCGGTGGATCTCGGGTAGGGGGTCCCGAACTGTGCGTCTAGGCGGATGGTAACAGGAGACAAGGGACATGATGTTTTTACCCAGGTTCGGGCCCTCTCGATGGAGGTAAAACCCTACTCCTGCTTGATTAATATTGATGATATGGGTAGTACAAGAGTAGATCTACCACAAGATCAGAGAGGCTAAACCCTTGAATCTAGCCTATGGTATGATTGTTGTTCGTACTACGGACTAAAACCCTCCGGTTTATATAGACACCGGAGAGGGCTAGGGTTACACAGAGTCGGTTACAATGGGAGGAGATCTACATATCCATATCGCCAAGCTTGCCTTCCACGCCAAGGAAAGTCCCATCCGGACACGGGACGAAGTCTTCAATCTTGTATCTTCATAGTCCGGGAGTCCGGCCAAAGGTCATAGTCTGGCCATCCGGACACCCCCTAATCTAGGACTCCCTCAGTAGCCCCTGAACCAGGCTTCAATGATGATGAGTCCGGCGCACAAATTGTCTTCGGCTTTGCAAGGCGGGTTCCTCCTCCGAATACTTCAGTGAAGATGTTGAACACAAGGATAGTGTCCGGCTCTGCAAAATAATTTCCACATACCACCGTAGAGAGAATAATATCCGCACAAATCTAATCTGCTGACGTATTCTGTAGCGTGACATCATGCCACAGCCAAGCCTTTATTCGAATCGTTTTTCTGTCACACCTCAGCATGTTTAGCAAGGCGGTTTCCTTGGCACGTCTTGTCAAAGCAGAGATCGTGTCCCCTTATTTCGGGATTGTCATCAATACGGGCGTGGGTAACCCAACCGCGCCATTAATCACGGTGCTTGGAAGATAAGCGAGTTTTACTAGGCTGGTGGGGGCACGTAGTTTCGGCCGCCCATATAAGGGGATAAGAATCCACCCTTTCTATCTACGCCTTCCTCCTCCTTCGCTTATCCATTCCTGCGCACTCGAGCCCAGCGCCCAAGTCCGCACGCCCCACCTCGACCTTCTCCAACCATGTCCAGAGCGGGAGGCAGGTGGATGGCCTCCTCCGTCACAGAGGGGCAAATCAAAAAGCTGAGGAAAGCCGGATACTTGTCCAACGACATCGCGCACCAGATCCCAGATGAGGGGCAGCTCATCCCCACCCCCAGGCCCCATGAGAGGGTCGTGTTTCTCCCCTATTTCCTCCGCGGACTGGGCTTTCCTCTTCACCCATTTATCCGGTGGCTCATGTTCTACTACGGCCTGGATTTCCAGGATCTGGCCCCGAACTTCATCCTCAACATCTCGGCGTTTATCGTCGTGTGCGAGGTCTTCCTCCACATCTAGCCCCACTTCGGCTTATGGCTGAAGACCTTCAATGTCAATCCGAAGGTTGTGGGTGGCTGACAAGCGGAGTGCGGAGGCGCCATGGTGGGCAAGATGGACAACGTCACATGGCTTGAGGGCTCCTTTGTGGAAACCATCAAAGGGTGGCAATCGGGGTGGTTCTACATCACCGAGCCGCGTGACCCTGAATGGGCAGCGACCCCCGAGTTCCGATCTGGCGTCCCCACACGGCTCACCTCATGGAAAGAGACGGGCCTGTCGTGGGGTAATCCAGAAGAGGCGACCGGACTCCAAACCTGCGTCCAGAACTTGATGGACAAGAAGGTTAAACTCGTCAACGTAGTCCAGGTCATACTCTTCCGCCGGATCCTCCCGTGTCAATGGCAGGCTTTTAATCTGTGGGAATTCAACCCGGCCCAGCACCAAACTCTGTCCAGGCTCTTCGACACAACGCATGAAGATGCTTGGAAGGTGCTTTTCAAGAGCTCCGAGGTTCACCCCCCACTACCGAGGATCGCGGATTCTGTGCGAAGCGCCAAGCCAGCGCGATAAGCTTAGTTTACCCAATACATGGTACTTGTTTTTCATAGTTTGACTCTATGCAGGATCTAAGCTCCCATTCCTTTAACAGGGCTGGCAGAAGAAGTCCCGACAGATCGACTGTCCGGCTCCTTTGCCCGAAGGCCCAGCAGACGCCTGCTTGGCAAAGCTGCTGGTTCCGGCACCTCTCGTAGTGCCGGAGAATAAGGCCAAGAAGAAGGCCACGGGAACTCGAAGGAGCTCCCGGCGCCTGGTGTTGTCGGACTCATCGCCCGACGACCCTGAAGTGCACTCCTCCTCTGAAGATGAGGAGGAGGAAGAAGAAGCCTCTCCCCCTCCAACGGGGGGAGGAAAGAAAAGGAAGGCCGCCCCAACTGGGGAGGCCAGAGGGTCCAAGAAGGGGAAGACCCTTCTTCCGGACTACGCCTCCGACGCCGAAGATGGCCGAGAGGAGTGTCTAACCAGGGCCAAGCCCCTGGCAACATCGTAAGTATCCGGATACCAGAATAACTCATGGCGTTCCTTTAGTGCACAGTACCTTGTAACGCCGAATATAATTATGCAGTCCGCCCAGGGCCCAGCTCGACGCTTTGTCAAGCGGATCCCTGGATTCGTCGGATATGAATAGTCTTTCACTCCCGACCGCTACCTCCCCTCGCCCAACGAACGATGCCGAGGTGGAGTCCCAAAAGGGGACGGGCCAGGAGGAGGCAGCCCCGGAGGCACCAGAAGGCAACCTCCCGGAGTCCAGGCACAAAGGGGGCAAAACCCCAAAGGGCTCTAAGTCCGGTCCTGGTCCGGACGCCACACCGGAACCTTCAGGGGTTCCGGAGTCTGGCAGGCGGCCCCTTCGTAAGAAGGGCAAGCCTACGATGCCCACCGGCCTCCTTCCAACCGGAGGCGTCGGGCAATTTGCTGGAGGTGCTTAATGGCGCCTCCATCAACGAAGGGCACCGCACTGTTATGAGTGCGGTGATCCAGAAGGTTCAGTCTGCCAAAAGCGGGCTGACAGAAGCCTGTGCCATCCTTCTAACAGGCTTTGAGGTATGTATTTAAAACATGTAAAACTGTTACCGCATAGACAGTAGCCCCTGATGCTCAGTTTGGTGTTCGGAAAGAAAAGCCAGACTGAGGATCTAAAAAGATATACGCAGGAGTCTAACATAAATTTGTCAATATGGGAATGCAGGCTGTGCTGCTGACCTCTGCCGCACTGACTGCGGAGGTCGATGCATTGAAGCAGATCCTCGAGCGGTCCAAGAACGAGCTCGGCCTTGCCAAGAAGCAGCTCGAGGACAAGGAAGGTAGGTAGTGCCTTATGTAAGTATATATAAAAATACCTGGTTGCAAATAATGACAGGACCAACGTGAATGTTATAGGGGCCACAACCGAGGTGCTGACCCTGAAGGAAGCGCTGTCCAAGGCCGAAGACAATGCGGCCATGGAGCACACCGAGTGAGAGAAACAAGAGGTGCGGGTGGCGGAGGTGCGGCAAGAGCTCAATGCTCTCGTGAAAAAACACGTGAGTTTAGAGCTTGACTCAAAGACTCGCGAGTCCGAGCTTGCCTCGGCACTTGAAAGCGCCAAATCTGCCAAGGCCGAAGCCCAAAAAGCCCTCCAGGAAATTGAGGCGATGAAAAAGATAGCGGCGGGTAAGGCATTCTTTATGCAAAGCAAGCATGTGAAAGTGAATTACGTGTTGCTTACCCGAATCCGGAGCTCTCCAGGAGCATTCGCAGATCTGCCCCGTAGTGTGTCCGATGCCGCCGCATTCTACCGAGCCGAAGAAGGGAGCTCGACGGAGAAGGTGTTCTGGTCCCAGTATGCTGAGGCCGGACACCCGGTGCCCTTGAGCGACCAGCTGAAGCAGATGGTCGAGCTCCATAAGGTGGCCGAACAGGCCATGAAGGGCCTTATAGGCCGGGCTGTGGCCTGGGGAGGTCCTGCCTGAGAGCTACTTTGGGCTGTTGAGGCGGCTGGTGGATGCCTGTCCGTGGCTTGAAGTCATCAAGCGCTCCGTATGCATCGAAGGCGACCGTAGGGCCCTTGCCCGTGCCAAAGTGCACTGGGGCAAGCTGGATGCTGAGAAGCTGGTGACGGGAGGACCACCGGAGGGGAAGGAGCGTCGCAGGCCCGAGATGTACTATGAGGGCATCCTGAAGGGTGCCCGCCTTGTGGCGAACGAATGTTCCAAGGATTTAATTTTTGAGTAAACTCGCTCGTGTTTTTATCCTGTGAGCTGAAAACTTGTTCATATGCGCTAAGCAACGCTTTTTGAATTTAAAATATTACCTTGTGTGCGGCCATTTATTAAATCTGAGAGATGCAAGTCGTCGGCTTCTGCCCCCATGCCGCGAGTGCTGGGGTGTTCGGGATAAACCTGAGCGCTCTTGTTCCCATTCTTGGGTCCTTCGAGGGAGGCGCTCAGCACAACGAACAAGGCAATCAGACTTATAATGCTTTATCACTCTCACTTAGCCATAGAATTCTATAATTTTAAATTTCGGCAAAGCCCCTAGTTTTCGGAAGACCGAGTTCGGGACGCTATCCACGCCTAGGCCGGACAAAGCCAGCTCCTCGCTCTAAGCGGCATAAGTCTTTAAGGACTTGAAAAACCTCTCGAACAGCGATCGGCTCTCGCCCTATCATGACGGTCAGTTTTAGCTTTCTCTACTGAGGTGTTAACCCAGCTCAACTGGGGCACAATCGTAGTAGTTCTCCCAGCGCTACCTTAGCCGATATAGCGGAACGTAAGGTACCAAAACATGGGAGCCGGGCAAACCCAACTATTGACCCAAGACATGATTCGGAGCCGATGCATATAATGCTATAAGTTCGGGGTGCCGCACTCATGAGAGTGTTCGGTCTTCTCACACCGTATTCTGGGGTACTTAAGCCCCTGGTGTATTGGGCGTACCAAAGTGTATGGTTGCATAATGTCATAACTGAACATATGTACATAATAGACAAGAGCTATGTACTGTTTATTAAAGGGCTGCTATGAAAGCAGAACGATACAAATAGTGCGATAAGTAAGAGATGGGATTATTTGACATGTCCCCCTCCAGGGGCAAGCTGCGAGACTTTAAGTAAGACAGGTATTTAGCTCGTTATAGAGACCACCTGGACGTTCGACGTGGCTTGCTGTCTCCCTGGCTGTTGCATCGTGTGTTCGGCGTTTGTACTGCCGGACAGGCCTTCCTGAAAGTGGAGTCCTGAAAGTAAGAAAAGAGAAATTACAAAATCAGGAGCCCCTAGTGCGGTTGAGCCGTATTCTGGGCATGCCGTGGTTGTGCCCCTCCCCTTATGCCCATGGTATTTCCAGAGTGTAATTATGTACGCGTGGCACTGGTTTCGCGAGTTTGCGAGGGCTGGGGTTGGGGCCACACTTCTATGCTAGCTCGGAACGTGCCAGACGGTCTTGTTGTAGGTTACTCCGGGCGCGCTTGACGGTGTCCGGACGCTTAACAGCCGGACTGGAGAATTGCCTTGAGAGGCTACTTTGTACTTCCGCCGCCAGGGCCGCCATGTGCTCCTCTGTTCGGAGAGAGTGTTCGGTGTTTCCATTGACTGTAATGACTTCGCGAGGGCCTGGCATCTTGAGCTTGAGATATGCATAGTGCGCACCGCATTGAACTTTGCAAATGCGGTTCGTCCGAGCAGGGCGTGATAGCCACTGCGGAACGGGATTATGTCGAAGATTAACTCCTCGCTTCGGAAATTATTCGGGGATCCGAAGACCACTTCGAGTGTAACTGAGCCTGTACAACTGGCCTCTACACCTGGTATGATGCCTTTAAAGGTCGTCTTTGTGGGTTTAATCCTTGAGGGATCCATGCCCATTTTCTGCACTGTATCCTGATAAAGCAGGTTCAGGCTGCTGCCGCCGTCCATGAGGACTCTAGTGAGGTGAAATCCGTCAATGATTGGGTCTAGGACCAATGCGGCGAATCCGCCGTGACAAATGCTAGTGGGGTGGTCCCTCCGATCAAAAGTGATCAGGCAGGAGGACCATGGGTTGAACTTTGGGGCGACTAGCTCCAACGCATATACGACCCTGAGCGCACGCTTCCGTTCCCTTTTGGGGATGTGGGTTGCGTATATCATGTTCACCGTCCGCACTTGTGGGGGAAAGCCTTTCTGTCCTTTGTTGTTAGGCGGACGGGGCTCCTCCTCGTCATTGCTATGCAGCCCCTTGTCTCTGTTTTCGGCACTTAACTTGCCTGCCTACTTGAACACCCAACAATCCCTATTGGTGTGATTGGCTGGTTGTTCGGGGGTGCCGTGTATCTGGCACGAGTGATCGAGTATCCGGTCTAAACTGGATGGGCCCGGAGTATTTCTTTTGAATGGCTTTTTCCGCTGACCGGGTTTAGAGCCTCTAAATCCGGCATTAACTGCCTTATCCTCAGTATTGTTGCTGTTAATGCGGCGCTTGTGCTTGTTGCTACACGACCTGCCATTGTTGTCCTTGGTATCCGAATTACTAGGGCTCTTGGTCATGTTATTGCTATGAGCTAGCCAGCTGTCTTCTCCCGCGCAAAAGCGGGTCATGAGTGTCGTGAGGGCTGCCATGGATTTCGGATTTTCCTGTCCTAGGTGCCGGGCAAGCCATTCGTCTCGGATGTTATGCTTGAAGGCTGCAAGGGCCTCTGTGTCCGGACAGTCGACTATTTGATTTTTCTTGGTTAGGAACCGTGTCTAGAATTGTCTGGCCGATTTCTCTAGCTGCTGAATTATGTGGCTTAGGTCATCGATGTCTAGTGGTCGCACATAGGTGCCCTAGAAATTGTCAAGGAATGCGGATTCCAGGTCCTCCCAGCAACCAATTGACTCTGCTGGCAAGCTGTTAAGCCAATGCCGAGCTGGTCCTTTAAGCTTGAGTGGGAGGTATTTGATAGCGCGTAGATCATCACCGCGGGCCATGTGGATATGAAGGAGATAATCCTCGATCCATACCGCGGGATCTGTTGTGCCATTGTATGATTCGATGTTTACGGGTTTAAAACCCTCGGGGATTTGATGATCCATTACTTCATCTGTGAAGCATAGTGGGTGTGCGGCGCCTCTATACTGGGCTATATCACGACGTAGCTCAGATGAGTTTTTTCTGTTGTGTTCGGCCTGGCCGTATTTGCCATATCCGGCGTGATGGTTATCGTCACGTGTCGTGGGGCGCCCACGCGATCCGTATATCGATCTTGTTTGCCTTGCCTTGTCCTCCAATATGTCTCGTAGGTCCGTCGTGTTTCCCCGTGCCTTGGTACTTTTTGAGCGGCGCCGGGGTGCGGCTTGAGTTGATGGCCGAGAGGCCTCTCTGTCGCGGCCACGAGCTGGCCAGTCGGCCACGTCATACGCTGGTGATGTAGGTTTAGTTGCTTCCTCCTCTAGTCGGGGTAGCACCCTGCGCTTTGGGTAGCTCTTGGAGGGACGTTCGAGTTCATACTCTTCGGCCGCAAGGACTTCAGTCCATCAGTCGGCTAGCAAGTCTTGGTCAGCTCTAAGCTGCTGCTGTTTTTTCTTGAGGCTGCTTGTCGTGGCCATAAGCCTGCATTTGAAACGCTCTTGTTCGACGGGATCCTCAGGTACGACAAATTCATCGTCGTCGAGGCTTGCTTCGTCTTCAGAGGGAGGCATGTAATTATCGTCCTCGACCTCTCTGTCTGCCACTCTCTCATGAGGGCTGGCTTCTCCATCCTCCTGCGCTGAATCCTGCTGGAGGGGGTTGTCTTCAGCACTGTCTGGGGTGTTATTGTCTCTGGTGCCGGAATCGCCGTTTTTGCTGTGGCGGGATTTAGAGCGGCGCCGCTGACGCCGGCGCTTAGGCTGTTTCTTGGAGGGGTCATCCTTCGTTGTTCCATCACCATCCCCTTCTTTTGGGGTGTCCACCATGTATATGTCATATGACGAGGTGGCTTTCCAGTGCCCTATAGGCGCTGATTCTTGGTCGTCTCCTTCATCGGCGTCCATACCGTCAATGTCTTAGGAGTCGAAGTCGAGCATGTCGGTTAAATCATCGACAGTGGCTACGAAGTGGGTGGTGGGTGGGCTTCGAATTTCTTCGTCGTCTGCATCCCATCCTTGCTGACCATAGTCCGGCCAGGGCTCTCCTGATAAAGAGAGAGACTTTAGTGAATTCATGATGTCGCCAAAGGGCGAGTGCTGAAATATGTCCGCGGCAGTGAACTCCATGATTGGAGCCCAATTGGGTTCGATTGGAAGGGGTGTGGAAGATTCGGAGTCCGGAAAGGAGTCCGGCACGTTGGAGTCACGAGCTTCGTGAAGGACAAGACTGGTGTTCGGCTCGATCACCGTAGAGATTGCAGCCCCCGAGGCGGTGTCCAACCATCTGTCCTCGATTAGCACAGTCAGCTCCGAGCTAAGGGTCGGAGCAGACACCTGAGCGGCCTTCTGGACACTGTCCGGCAGCAGAGCTAGATCATGCCCCTCAGGATATTGCGGCGCGCTCAGCCGCGGCTCGAATCCGTTGAAGATCAAGTCTTCGCGGATGTCAGCCGTGTAGTTCAAACTTCCAAATCTGACCTGATGGCCAGGGGCGTAGCTTTCGATCTGCTCCAGATAGCCAAGTGAATTGGCCCGCGGTGCAAAGCCGCCGAATACGAAGATCTGTCCGGGGAGAAAAGTCTCACCCTAGACCGCATCGTTGTTGATGATCGAAGAAGCCATCGGGCCTAAAGGTGATGACACCGAGGAACTCTCAATGAAAGCACCAATGTCAGTGTCAAAACCGGCGGATCTCGGGTAGGGGGTCCCGAACTATGCGTCTAGGCGGATGGTATCAGGAGACAAGGGACACGATGTTTTTACCCAGGTTCGGGGCCTCTCGATGGAGGTAAAACCCTACTCCTGCTTGATTAATATTGATGATATGGGTAGTACAAGAGTAGATCTACCACGAGATCAGAGAGGCTAAACCCTAGAAGCTAGCCTATGGTATGATTGTTGTTTGTTCTACGGACTAAAACCATCCAATTTATATAGACACTGGAGAGGGCTAGGGTTACACAGAGTCGGTTACAATGGGGGGAGATCGACATATCCGTATCGCCAAGCTTGCCTTCCACGCCAAGGAAAGTCCCATCCGGACACGGGGACGAAGTCTTCAATCTTGTATCTTCATAGTCCGGGAGTCCGGCCAAAGGTTATAGTCCGGCCATCCGGACACTCCCTAATCAAGGACTCCCTCAATGACCCTAACATTACTACCTTTATATCTCAAAACAATTATGAAGCAACAAATTGATCATAGCATCCAATTCAATTTCTATGATAGTTTTTATTATACCCAACTTGGATGCTCATCATTCTAGGACCAAATTTGTAACCAAAGCAAATACCATGCTGTTCTAAAAGACTATCAAAATAATATAAGTGAAGCATGAGAGACTAGCAATTTCTATAAAATCAAGCCACCACCGTGCTCTAAAAGATATAAGTGAAGTACTAGAGCAAAAACTATCAAGCTCAAAAGATATAAGTGAAGCACATAGAGTATTCTAGCAAATTCTAATAAAATAGGCTTCTCCAGAAAGGTGTGTACAGCAAGTATGATTGTGGTAAATTAAAAATCAAAGACTAATATAATACACGACGCTCCAAGCAAAACACATATCATGTGGTGAATAAAAATATAGCTCCAAGTAAAGTTACCAATGAACGAAGACGAAAGAGGGGATGCCTTCCCGCGGCATCCCCAAGCTTAGGCTCTTGGCTATCCTTGAATATCTTGGGGTGCCTTGGGCATCCCCAAGCTTAGGCTCTTGCCACTCCTTATTCCATAGTCCATAAAAGCTTTACCCAAAACTTGAAAACTTCACAACAGAAAACTCAACAGGAAATCTTATAAGCTCCGTTAGTGAAAGAAAACAAAACCACCACATAAGGTACTGCAATGAACTCATTCTTTATTTATTTTGGTTTTAAATCTACTGTATTCCAACTTCCTTATGGTTTATAAACTAATTTACTAGCCATAGATGCATTGAAATAAGCAAACAACACACGAAAAACAGAATCTGTCAAAAACAGAACAGTCTGTAGCAATCTGTAACTAACGCAAACTTCTGGAACTCTAAAAATCCTACCAAAATAGGAAGTACTGGAAAATTTATTTATTGATCATAAGCAAAAAGAATCAATGCAAAATCACGTTTCTGTGATTTATTGAATATTTTCTCGTGAGCGCAAAGTTTCTGTTTTTCAGCAGAATGAAATCAACTATCATCGTAGGTTCTACTTGGCACAAACACTAACTAAAAGATAAAAACACATCTAACCAGAGAGTAGATGCAAGATTTATTACTAAACAGGAGCAAAAACAAAAAACATAAAGAAAATTGGGTTGCCTCCCAACTAGTGCTATCGTTTAACGCCCCTAGCTAGGCATAAAAGCAAAGATAGATCTAACGAGTGCCATCTTTGGCACTAAATACAAGTAGCACGCATGATAGATTCATAAGGTAATTTGACTTTGTTTCTTGCAACGTGCTCCATGCCTTTCTTTAAGGGAAATTGGAATCTAATATTCCCTTCCTTCATATCAATAATCGCACCAATCATTCTAAGGAAAGGTCTACCAAGAATAATTGGGCAAGAAAGATTGCAATCTATATCAAGAACGATAAAATCTACAGGCACCAAATTTCTATTTGCAACAATAAGAACATCATTGATCCTTCCACTACTAGGAAAAGGGCTATAGATAGGATTGATACTAATGGCGTACCAGGTAAGTAGTGCGCCACTACTATATACGAATGGCGCACCGGTTGGAGGTGCGCCATTAGTGTGGAAGACACTAATGGCGCACCAGGCACATGGTGCGCCACTAGTATTGAATTTTTTTTCCATTTTTCCATACACTCTAATGGCGCATGGTGCCAAAGTGCGCCATTACTAGTTCTACCAAGTAATGGCGCACCTTGTAAGCAGTGCGCCATTAGTATATAATTTTTTTTACTTTTTTGCAAAACTGCTAATGGCGCACCGTGTATATTTTCATGGACACTTTTTGATCTCGATCTTGATCCCACCCGCACCCTCCCCCGCTAGCTCCACCGCCGCCGACGACCCACCGCAACCCTCCCCCGCTCCACCGCCGCCGACGAGCACCCGGCCCCCCCGCACCCTCCCCCGCTCCACCGCCGCCAACGGGCACCCCCCGCACCCTCCCCCGCTAGCTCCACCGCCGCCGATGACCCACCGCAACCCTCCCCCGCTCCACCGCCGCCGACGAGCACCCGCCCCCCCGCACCCTCCCCCGCTCCACCGCCGCCAACGGGCACCCCCCGCACCCTCCCCCGCTAGCTCCACCGCCGCCGCCGACCCACCGCAACCCTCCCCCGCTCCACCGCCGCTGACGAGCACCCGCCCCCCCGCACCCTCCCCCGCTCCACCGCCGCCAACGGGCACCCCCCGCACCTTCCCCCCGCTCCACCGCCGCCGCCGATGATATTTTCAATTAACAAATTTGAACATATTTTCTAAATAATTATTGCTGTTTTTATAAAAAATATTACTGTTATGATTTAAACAAGTTTGAACATATTTAAACACAAATAAATATCAAACAGGATTTAAAATGCATAAAAAAATATTGGGGAGCCTGGGAATCGAACCCAGGACCTCCTGGTGTGTGTGCTGCGTACTGACCAGTCGGGCTAGTGGGCGGGTTCTTTTTGATCTCGATCTCGATCCCACCCGCACCCTCCCCCGCTAGCTCCACCGCCGCCGACGACCCACCGCAACCCTCCCCGCTCCACCGCCGCCGACGAGCACCCGCCCCCCGCACCCTCCCCCGCTCCACCGCCGCCAACGGGCACCCCCCGCACCTTCCCCCCGCTCCACCGCCGCCGCCGATGATATTTTCAATTAACAAATTTGAACATATTTTCTAAATAATTATTACTGTTTTTATAAAAAAATATTACTGTTATGATTTAAACAAGTTTGAACATATTTAAACACAAATAAATATCAAACAGGATTTAAAATGCATAAAAAAATATTGGGGAGCCTGGGAATCGAACCCAGGACCTCCTGATGTGTGTGTTGCGTACTGACCAGTCGGGCTAGTGGGCGGGTTCTATTGTAGATAGGGTTAGGTGGTATATATGTCGGGCTAGATTAAATTACTTATGGCGCACCCTCCGGTGGTGCGCCATTGCTATGGATGTACTTATGGCGCACCCCTGGGTGGTGCGCCATTGCTAAGCCTCCCCCACACTAAAATCCCCAATCCCCAATCCACACTCTAATCCCTCCCCTGCCTCACCCGCCGTCCCCGGCCGTACGTGCACCCGACCACCCTCCGCCGCCGACCACCTCCCTCACCGTCCCCCTCCGCCCGCGCCCGCGCCCTCGCCGTCCCCCTCCCCCCGCGGCCCCGCCTGCGCCCCCCTCCCTCCCGAGCGCGACAGCTAGGGTTCCTAGCCGCCGCCACCGCTGCCGGCCCGCCGCCGCGGGCGCGCCCAGCCGGCCGAACCCTCCGCTGCCCCGCCTCCGGTACAGGCCCCTCCAGCCCCGAAGCTGCGCCCCCGCCCGCCTCCTCCTCTCTTCTCCCGCGACCTCCCCCTACCCCCTCTCAACCGCCCCGTCCCCTCAGCGCCGCCCGCCGTCTCCCCGAACCCTAGCTCCGCCGGCGTCGGGGACGACCACCTCGTCGGCCTCACCAGGCCGCAGGCCCTCAAGCCCCACGCCGTCCTCGGCCTCGCCCTCTCCACCGGCGGCGCCCCTTCCTCCGCCCCTGCAGCGCAGCAGCAGCAGTAAACAGCCAGGTAAGATGATGATGCATTTTCATTCAGTCTTTCTATTCAGTCTTTCTATTTGTACTACTTGTTTGTTGTGAAGCTAAGATGATGATGCTATTTTCTTATATGGTGAAGATATACTCTAGTTCTCTTTGTGCTGTGTCACTCTGTTTTTCAAACGTATGTATTTGAGCCAAAGTCACTTGGAGGCCCAACGTATTTCAGTGTGTGTCCTCTGTAAACGAGGCATTTGACTTGATTGATCCCGGAAGGCAACGTATTTTGCAATCCATCTTCGTAGGAAGGAGTATGACAAGAACATCGGTTAGATACATGGGCTACTGTGGATGAAAGTGTGGTATTTATACTCTGCCTTCGACAGAGCAGAGAAGCCAAATACTTGAAACTATTATCTGGTAGGAGATTTATTTTAACAAGATAGAAGAAAACACCCAAGATGATAGGTAATAATACATTCATGTCTAAGACCATCGAGTGGTTGAACCGTATGCGGTGTGCCTATATATGCCTGTATATATTGCCCGTGGTTCGCCTAAGACACGACGAAATCACCATATGTGACTGAAAATATGGAGAAGAACCAGAGGCTTCTTGAGAGCAACCAGACAAACATTAAGTGAAATTAATTAGATTGTGTGTATAGTAGTACTACTAGTTTTTGCTGGTGTTTTTGCTGGTGAACCATACGACATTAAGTGAAATTAAGTAGAAATTATGGTAGTTTCAGTTTCACAACCAGCTCAACACTAGCTACATACTGTTGCCCAATACTAGCTCTTTAGAGGGTATACTGCTTTCTTTTCTTATCTTAAAACATGCTACAAGGGGCAAAGCATGGATGGTTGCCTTTCGGGTGCATCATCCCACTAACCCGGCCCGGCTGATTGCCTTTCAGGTGCGAATCAGCCAGTCGACATGTTTGATCGACCGTGCCGATCCTTGTGCTTGCTGGGTTGGATATGGATGATGACTAGATGCCAGCTGCGTGCTTCTTCTTCTGGTCTGACCTGCACCGCCATTAATTAGTGTTAACTGTACTAGTATAATCAACTTCAGAGAGTGTCACACTCAGTTCAGCATCTGGCAGACCAAGTGGCACTATCAACTTGTCTTTATCTCCATTTTTCTTGAGCACACACCTATCATGTATCATGTATGTAGTAGCAACATGCTGATGGGGAGGTGTAGCAGGATCATGACAAAATGTGCTGCTATCTTATTCCAAGATGCACATTTTCTCTCAAACTGACATGTTCTTAATATGGACTCTGTTTGATGATAGAGGTGTAGCAGGATCATGACAAAATCAGCTGTTATCTTATTCCAAGATGCACATTTCCTCTGAAACTGACTGAACTGTTCTTAATTTTGCAGGTAGAGGGCAAGATAATTTGTTGGTTGTTTGCTGTCATGTTGTTATTACTTCCATTAGGGCATCTGTTGGTTCATTAACCTTTCTAACATCTGCATATTTCAGGTTTCCGAGGAGGTAAAGGAAGTGAAGTTCAGACAGTGCAGCAGCAGCAACACCTTCAAGGTGAGAAATATGTTCCTATTTATCTTTTTTTGCTCAAGTTCTTCAGTACATCATATAATATAGAGAAGTGCAGATCAAGTGGTGCAATCATATACATCTGCCACTTAAGTCATCCTTCCCTTTAAGCAGAGTGATGCCTTTCGATGTCACACAATAATGTTTGTTGCAAGAACATTCTACTCTTAGTGTTCGTTTGTTTACTGCATAAAAATATATAGTTTTGCTGCTGTTATGCCTGTATTCACTGCTGCTGCTGCTGTACTTGTGATGATGTTGTAGGTACCCCGAGAGGCCCTTGAGTTTGCCGGAATGTCGATTAACTTCCGTTCCGGCAAATTCGGGTACTCCATATGTCCTATTTTCAGCAAAGGTAATGCTGAAATTTTCCGTGAATTTTAGCATTACTTTGCTAAAAATAGGACATATGGGGTACTTGCGACTAATGCCTGTTATCATGCATGTTTATGATCTGTTGTAAGGGTACTAATTGGTCTCTTCTGCTGCTTATCAGAGATGGCGGGAAGCAGCCACCGCCGATCTGCGACACCGCAGTACGAGTTGGATGCTTCCGAGTTCTTCACTATCATACTTGAGGCTTCAGTATCATCCATGACGCAGGTATATAAAACGAGAGATCTCCCCTTCACCCATCTCATTATGATATCTGTTGTTTGCTACATCACTCATTGTCCCAAACTGCAGAGGCTGCCTGACAGTTTTATGAACATGCTGATGGGTGAAGATCCGCCAAATAATGTGAAGCTGCGACAGGCCGGCAGCGGGTTTCGCAGGCAGTGGGATGTGCAGTTGGTGATCAAGAAGGGCCACATGTACTTGTCTCGTGGGTGGGAGAAGTTCTACCGTGCCTACGACCTGCAGCTGGGGTACTTCCTTCTCTTCAGGTACGACGACGACGCCAACATGCTCATCGTGAAGGTGTTCAACAAGACTATGTGTCGCATGCGCTATGCTGCCGATGATGATGCCGGTACGTTCTGCCTCTTCTTATTCCTCTACATTTGGCTTTGTCTCACATCGATTGTTAACGGTCATTGTTGCATTTTGGACAGGTAATGGGAGCAGCAGCAGCGACACTGGCTACAGCCAAAGCAGCAGCGACTATGGCTGTAGCGAAAGCAGCAGCGATTCTGGCTGTAGCGAAAGCAGCAGCGATTCTGGCAGCAGCATAGACAACAAGAAGGATGATCCGGACTGGAGTGCGGGAGAAGAGGAGCAGAGTGAGGATGAGGAGCTGCAGGATGACGATGGGCATCAGGCTGAGGATGACCTAGCGCTGGTGGTGGCTGACCAAGGGCAAGAGATGGTGGTGGCTGACCATGGGCAAGAGATGGAGGTGGCTGAGGATGACCTAGCGATGGTCGTGCCTGAAGGTGGCCTCGCGATGGTGGTGGTGCCTGACAATGACCACGCACCGGTGGTGGCGCCGGCGATCCCACAGCTGGGCGACATGACCACGCCAATTGTGGTAGAAGACTACATCCCACTGCCTCCACTGCCTCCACCGCCTCGCCGCTCTAGGCGCATCAGGGAGAGGAAGGAGAAGAAGGAGAAGAACAATGCATGAGAACTGAACTTTGTCAGGTATGTCAGATCTCCTATAGGTTAGCTATCCAAAATGATATATATATATACTTAGTTACCTATGTTATCTCTAATATGCTTAGTTTCCTATAGGTTAGCTTCATTTTTACCTAAGTTGGCTCTAATATACTAACTTAGAGCTTATATGCTTAGTTTCCTATAGGTTAGCTCCAAAATAACTTATGTTAGCACAAAATGATCAAGTTTACATAATAAGCTTATAGTCTTTTTCTTATTCTTCTTCTTTTCCAAAATGACATAGGTTAGCTTCATTTTACCTAAGTTGGCTCTAATATACTAACTAAGAGCTTATATGCTTAGTTTCCTATAGGTTAGCTCCAAAATAACTTATGTTAGCACAAAATGATCAAGTTTACATAATAAGCTTATAGTCTTTTTCTTATTCTTCTTCTTTTCCAAAATGACATAGGTTAGCTTCATTTTACCTAAGTTGGCTCTAATATACTAACTTAGAGCTTATATGCTTAGTTTCCTATAGGTTAGCTCCAAAATAACTTATGTTAGCACAAAATGATCAAGTTTACATAATAAGCTTATAGTCTTCTTCTTCTTCTTCTTCTTTTCCAAAACTCTTCTTATTCTTCTTCTAGTGTTCTTCTTCTTCTAGTATTCTTCTAGTCTTCTTCTTTTTCTTCTTCTAACTTCTTGTTTATCATTTTGCAGATTTGATTTAATTGACGGAAGCTTGCCTGGATGGAGTGCTTCTTTTCCATTTGTGTTTTTATTTTGTATCACTGTGAAACTTTTGTGAATTGATGGATAACGGTGTTGGATGAACAATGTGAAACTTTTTTAATATGTAACGACGGAACTATGTGTTGGCTATGTATGTATATATGATGAAACTTGTGTGTTGGATATGATTGTTATATGGATGCTTGTTGTATATATATGTGTTCAATATCTCATATGTGAAATAGTGACCTGAGATTAAGAAAAAACAAAAAAAAAATAAAAAAATTATTACTAATGGAGCACTACCATGTGGTGCGCTATAAGTATAGCAGATAATAGTGGCGCACTGTGGGCAATACTAATGGCGCACTACGTGGTGCGCCATTAGAATACCAGATTCTAATGGCGCACCAGTGGTGCGCCATTAGTAAAAATTCTAGTGGCGTGATACTAATGGTGCACTGGTAATGCGCCATTAGTAGGCAAAACCAGTGCGCCATTAGTAGGCCTTTTCCTAGTAGTGTTCCCATAGGCTTTTTAATGGTGGAATCCGCAAGGTGCAAATTTAAAGAGCAATCTTCAAGATCATGGAAACCTAGAATATCACATAAAGTTTTCGGAATCGTGGAAACACTAGCACCCAAATCACACAAAGCAAAACACTCATAATCTTTAATTCTAATCTTTATAGTAGGTTCCCACTCATCATTAAGTTTTCTAGGTATAGAAACTTCCAAATTAAGTTTTTCATCATAAGATTGCATCAAGGCATCAACAATATGTTTGGTAAAAGCTTTGTTTTGACTATAAGCATGAGGAGAATTTACAATAGATTGCAACAAGGAAATACAACCTTTTAAAGAGCAATTATCATAGTCAAATTCCTTGAAATCCGAGATAGTGGGTTCAACATTATTAGAAGTTGAGGATTCTCCAATCTCACTTTTACCAAATTTAGCATTAAGATCTAAAGACTCCGAATTCTTGGGACGCCTTCTAGGCAAGGTTGATTCATCATCAGTCCCATAATCATCAAAATTCATATTGCAAAACATAGATCTAATCGAAGACGCATTAATAACTTTAAGATCCTCATCATTATTTTCATGGAAACTAGAAGAACACGCTTTTATAAAGCTTTCTTTTTTAGAACGCAATCTAGCGGTTCTTTCCTTCCACTCGTCAATGGAAATTCTCATTACTTTGAGAGACTCATTGATATCATGCTTAGGAGGGGAAGATCTAATTTTAAGAGAATCAACGTCAAGCGAAAGTCTATCAACATTCCTAGACAAATCATCAACTTTGAGCAATTTTTCTTCAAGCAAAGCATTAAAATTCTTTAAAGAAATCATGAATTATTTCACACTATTCTCAAAATAAGAGGGTATCTTATTAAAATTACCATAAGAATTATTGTAGGGATTTCCATAATTATTAGAGGAATTACTAGGGAATGGTCTAGCATTAAAATTTCCTCTATAAGCATTGTTTCCAAAACTATTCCTACCAACAAAATTCACATCCATAGATTCATTATTATTCTCTATCAAATAAGACAAAGGCATATCATTGGGATCAAGAGGAGTATTTTTAGTAGCAAACATCTTCATAAGTTCATCCATCTTTTCACTCAAAACATTGATTTCTTCTATAGCATGCACTTTTTTACTAGAAGATCTTTCGGTGTGCCATTGAGAATAATTAGCCATAATATTATCAAGAAGTGTTGTAGCATCTCCTAATGTGATTTCCATAAAGGTGCCTCCTGCGGCCGAATCTAAAAGATTTCTAGAAGCAAAGTTCAAACCGGCATAATTTTTTTGTATGATCACCCATAAATTCAAACCATGAGTAGGGCAATTGCGAAGCATCAATTTCATTCTTTCCCAAGATTGCGCAACATGCTCATGATCAAGTTGTTTAAAATTCATAATATCGTTCCTAAGAGTGATGATCTTAACATGCTCATGATAATATCGTTCCAAGAATCAATACTATTTTTAGGCAAAGACGAAAACCAAACTTTAGCACGATCTCTAAGTGAAAACGGAAATAACTTCAATTTGACAATATTGTTATCCGTATCTTTCTTCTTTTGCATATCACACAAATCAACAAAATTGTTTAGATGAGTAGCGACATCTTCACTAGGAAGGCCGGTGAATTGATCTTTCATAACAAGATTCAGCAAAGCAGCATTGATTTCACAAGACTCAACATCATTAAGAGGAGCAATTGGAGTACTAAGGAAATCATTATTAGTGGTATTCGAGAAATCACACAATTTGTTATTATCTTGCACCATGGCAGCAAGTAATCCAATACACAAGCAAACAGAAAAAACGGCAAGCAAAAAGAGAGGAGGAGATTGGGAAAGGGAGGGCGAATAAAACGGCAAGGGTGAAGTGGGGGAGAGGAAAATGAGAGGCAAATGGAAAATAATGTAAATGCGAGGGAGATGGGTTTGTGATGGGTACTTGGTATGTCTTGACTTGAGCAAAGACCTCCCAGGCAACGGCGCCAGAAATCCTTCTTGCTACGTCTTGAGCTAGCGTTGGTTTTCCCCGAAGAGGAGAGGGTGATGCAGCAAGTTTACGTAAGTACTTCCATCAGTTTTAAGAACCAAGGTATCAATCTAGTAGGAGGCTCCTCAAAAGTCCCACGCACCTACACAAACAAACTGAGAACTCGCAACTAACACAATAAAGGGGTTGTCAATCCCTTCATCGCCACTTGCAAAACTGAGATCTGATAGAGATAGTATGATAAGATAAATATGTTTTTGGTATTTTATAATATAGATGCAAAAGTAAAGATGCAAATAAAGTAGATTGAAAGCAAATATGATAAGAGATAGACCCGGGGGCCATAGGTTTCACTAGAGGCTTCTGTCAAGATAGCATAGGTATTACGGTGGGTGAACAAATTACCGTCGAGCAATTGATAGAAAAGTGAATAATTATGACATTATCTAGGCATGATCATGTATATAGGCATCACATCCATAACAAGTAGACCGACTCTTGCCTGCATCTACTACTATTACTCCACACATCGACCGACTCCTGCCTGCATCTAGAGTATTAAGTTCATAAGAACAGAGTAACGCATTAAGCAAGATGACATGATGTAGAGGGATAAACTCATGCAATATGATATAAACCCCATCTTGTTATCCTCGATGGAAACAATACAATACATGTCTTGCAACCCTTTCTGTCACTGGGTAATAACACCACAAGATTGAACCCAAAGCTAAGCACTTCTCCCATGGCAAGAAAGACCAATCTAGTAGGCCAAACCAAACTGATAATTCAAGGAGACTTGCAAAGATAACTCAATCATACATAAAAGAATTCTGAGAAGATTCAAATATTATTCATAGATAAACTTGATCATAAACCCACAATTCATCGGATCTCGAGAAACACACCGCAAAAAGATATTACATCGAATAGATCTCCACAAGAGAGGGGGAGAACATTGTATTGAGATCCAAAAAGAGAGAAGAAGCCATCTAGCTAATAACTATGGACCCGTAGGTCTGTGGTAAACTACTCACAACTCATCGGAGGGGCAAGGATGTTGATGTATAAGCCCTCCATGGTCGATTCCCCCTCCGACAGAGTGCCGGCGAAGGCTCCAAGATGGGATCTCGCGGATACAGAAGGTTACGGCGGTGGAAATTGTGTTTCGTGGTGCTCCTAGATGTTTTCGGGGTACGTAGGTATATATAGGAGGAAGAAGTACGTCGGTGGCCGCCCGAGGGGCCCACGAGACAGGGGGGCGCGCCCTACAGGGGGGCGCGGCCTCCTATCTCATGGCTTCCTTGGCAGCTTCTTGACTTGCACTCCAAGCTCTCCGGATCACGTTCGTTCCAAAAATCACGCTCCCGAAGGTTTCATTCCGTTTGGATTCCGTTTGATATTCCTTTTCTTTGAAATACTGAAATAGGCAAAAAAACAACAATATGGACTAGGCCTCCGGTTAGTAGGTTAGTCCCAAAAATGATATAAATGTGTAAAATAAAGCCCATAAACACCCAAAAGGGGTAATATAATAGCATGGAACAATCAAAAATTATAGATACTTTGGAGACATATCAGGGGGTCAATCTCCATCAACATCTTCACCAGCACCATCTCCTCTCAAACCCTAGTTCATCTCTTGTATCCGATCTTTGTCTCAAAGCCTCAGATTGGTACCTGTGGGTTGCTAGTAGTGTTGATTACTCCTTGTAGTTGATGCTAGTTAGTTTAATTGGTGGAAGATCATATGTTCAGATCCTTAATACTAATCAATACCCCTCTAATTATGAACATGAATATGCTTTGTGAGTAGTTACGTTTGTTCCTGAGGACATGGGACAAGTATTGTTATAAGTAATCATGTGAATTTGGTATTCGTTCGATATTTTGATGAGATGTATGTTGTCTCCCCTCTAGTGGTGTTATGTGAACGTCGACTACATGACACTTCACCATGATTTGGGCCTTGGGGAAGGCATTGGGAAGTAATAAGTAGATGATGGTTTGCTAGAGTGACAGAAGCTTAAACCCTAGTTTATGCGTTGCTTCGTAAGGGGCTGATTTGGATCCATATGTCTCATGCTATGGTTAGGTTTACCTTAATTCTTCTTTCGTAGTTGCGGATGCTTGCGAGAGGGGTTAATCATAAGTAGGAGGCTTGTCCAAGTAAGGACATCACCCAAGCACTGGTCCACCCACATATCAAATTATCAAAGTAAGGAACGCGAATCATATGAGCATCTTGAAAACTAGCTTGACAGTAATTCCCATGTGTCCTCGGGAGCACTTTGCTCTATATAAGAGTTCGTCCAGGCTTGTACGTTGCTGGAAAAAGGATTGGGCCACCTTATGCACCTTAGTTACTTTTGTTACTTGTTACCTGTTACAAATTACCTTATCACAAAACTATCTGTTACCGATAATTTCAGTGCTTGCAGAGAATACCTTACTGAAAACCGCTTGTCATTTCCTTCTGCTCCTCTTGGGTTCTACACTCTTACTTATCGAAAGGACTATGATAGATCCCCTATACTTGTGGGTCATCAAGACTCTTTTCTGGTGCCATTGTCGGGGAGTGAAGCGCCTTTGGTAAGTGGAATTTGGTAAGGAAATATTTATATAGTGTGCTGAAATTTACTGTTACTTATTACAACGGAAAATAATCCTTTGAGGGGCTTGTTTGGGGTATCTTCACCATGACTAGAAGAGCAAGGATTTTCTCCTCATCTTACTGAACCTACGGAAAATATGTACTTTGAAATTCCTTTGGGTATGATAGAGAAACTGCTAGCTAATCCCTATACAGGAGATGGAACATTACATCCCGATATGCACCTAATCTATGTGGATGAAGTTTGTGGATTATTTAAGCTTGCAGGTATGCCCCAGGATAATGTCAAGAAGAAGGTCTTCCCTTTATCTTTGAAGGGAAAGGCATTGACATGGTATAGGCTATGTGATGATATTGGATCATGGAACTACAATCGATTGAAATTGGAATTTCATCAGAAGTTTTATCCTATGCATCTGGTTCATCGTGATCGGAATTATATATATAATTTTTAGCCTCGTGAAGGAGAAAGTATCACTCAAGCTTGGGGAGGCTTAAGTCAATGTTATATTCATGCCCTAATCATGAGCTCTCAAGAGAAATTATTATTCAAATTTTTTATGCTCGGCTTTCTCATAATGATCGCTCCATGCTCGATACTTCTTGTACTAGTTCTTTTATTATGAAGACTATTGTATTTAAATGGGATTTATTGGAAAGAATTAAATGCAACTCCGAAGATTGGGAACTCGACGAAGGTTTGGAGTCAGGTATAACCCCTAAGTTTGATTGTGTTAAATCTTTTATGGATACCGATGTTTTTCATGAATTTAGCACTATGTATGGACTTGACTCTGAGATAGTAGCTTCTTTCTGTGAATCATTGGCTACTCATGTTGATCTCCCTAAGGAGAAGTGTATAAAATATCATCCTCCCATTGAAGTGAAAGTAGTAGAACCTATTAAAGTTGAATAAGAAACTATTACTTATAATGTTGATCCTGTTATTCCTACTACTTATATTGAGAAACCACCTTTCCCTGTTAGAATAAAGGATCATGCTAAAGCTTCAACTTTGGTTCGTAAGTGTAATACTAGAATACCTACACCCGCCGAGCAAATTAAAGTTGAACCTAGTATTAGTATGGTCAAAGATCTCTTGGTCGAAAATATTGATGGGCATGTTATTTATTTATGTGATGAAGTTGCTAGAATTGCTAAACCCGATGTCGGTGTCAAAACCGGCAGATCTCGGGTAGGGGGTCCCGAACTGTGCGTCTAAGTATCGAAGGTAACAGGGAGGATAGGGACATGATGTTTACCCAGGTTCGGGCCCTCTTAATGGAGGTAATACCCTACTTCCTGCTTGATTGACTATGGTGAATATAGGGGTTACAAGAGTTGATCTACCTCAAGATCGTAATGGATAAACCCTAGATGTCTAGCCTGTATGATTGTGATCTTGCCCTACAGACTAAACCCTCCAGTTTATATAGACACTGGAGGTATCTAGGGTTGTATAGAGTTGGTTACAGAAGAAGGAAAATACATGATCTGAATGCCAAGCTTGCCATCCACGCAAAGGAGAGTCCCATCCGGACACGGGGACGTTCTTGTATCTTCATGGCCCATCAGTCCGGCCAACATCACATAGCTCGGACGCTCAAGGACCCCTTAGTCTAGGACTCCCTCAGTAGCCCCTGAACCAGGTTTCAATGACGATATATCCGACACACGGACTGTCTTCGGCATTGCGAGGTGGGTTCCCCTTTTCAGAATACTTCAACATAGTTTTCCACACACAAGAACTATTTCCGGCCTTGCTTACACGTACAACCCTGAGCTATAAAAAGTAATTAATACTTCAAAAATAAGTCACGTCCATGGGCCACTTTTTTGGTGAGATGTTATGTTCTGGCCTTTGTAATTATTCTAAACCGTTTTACAGCCTCGTTTCATATTTCAAGGTACGGCCAGTGACACGTCTTGTCGAAGCAGAGATCATGTCCCCTTATTACGGGATTCTCATCAATAGGGGTTCTGGGTAATCGAACCATGTTGTTCGCACGTCCCCTTGGGAATAGGTGAGATTTAAGGCTCATGAGGGGCGCTTGATATTCGCTGCCTCTATAAGAGGACAGAAGGACAACCCATCCGTTCACCCCACGCCTTCTCCTTCCTCCGCCTTCCAATCTCGCGAGCTCCAGTGCCCAAGTTCTAAACTTTTCCTTCCGCCCCAGCTTCTCTAGCAATGGTCGGATCTGGCTTTCAAGGCAAGTGGATGGCCTCCTCCATAACGGAGAAGGACATCCAAGATCTACGATAGGCGAGGTACCTGACGGCGGAGATAAAGCATAGGATTTCGACCCCAGGGTATATCATCCCCACCCCGGAGCCTGGCGGAAGGGTGGTTTTCATCCCCCACTTCCTCCAAGGGCTCGGATTCGCCCTTCGCCCTTTGTCTGAGGTCTTATGTACCACTACGGGCTGGATTTCCATGATCTGGCCCCGAATTCCTTCCTCCACATCTTGGCGTTTATCGTCGTGTGCGAAGCATTCCTCTGCGTCCCTCCACACTTTGGCTTATGGCTCAAGGTTTTTAATGTGAAGCCGAAGGTGGTCAAAGGCCAACACGCCGAGTGCGGCGACGCCATGGTGAGCAAGCTCAACAAGGTTACCTAGCCCAAAGGAAGATTTGTAGACACCGTCAAGGTGTGGCAGCAGGAGTGGTTCTATATCACCGAACCCCGCGGCACCAAGTGGTCGCTGCTCTTGCCTTCAGATCTGGACCTCCACTATGGCTCGCGCCCTGGACCAACAACGGCCTAGATTGGGGGTCCCCCAACAATGTATTAACGCTGCAACAGCGTGTCAAGAGCATGAGAGACAAGGACATCACCCTTGATGATGTGATCCAGGTGATGCTCATCCGCCGAGCTCTCCCTTGCCAACGACGGCCTCTCAAGATGTGGGAGTTCAATCCGTAGGGGCACGGACTCTGCATCACTTCTACGGCACGACGCACAAGAAGATCAGGAAGCTGCTTTTTAAGAAGCAGAAGACGTGGCCTTAGATGTCCGATGACACCGACCTTGATTACAACAATCCAGCAACCCTAGTAAGTATCATGCTGCTGAACACAACTTAACTCATCCGTCTTAGGGAGGGCTGTCGGTGTCAAAACCGGCGGATCTCGGGTAGGGGATCCCAATCTGTGCGTCTAAGGCTAATGGTAACAGGAGGCAAGGGACACAATGTTTACCCAGGTTCAGGCCCTCTCGATGGAGGTAAAACCCTACTTCCTGCTTGATTGATATTGATGATATGAGTGTTACAAGAGTTGATCTACCATGAGATCGTAGAGGCTAAACCCTAGAAGCTAGCCTATGATGATTATGATTCTGCCTCTAAGGACTAAACCCTCCGGTTTATATAGATACCGGAGGGGGCTAGGGTTTACATGGAGTCGGTTACAAAGAAGGAAATATAATATCCGGATTGCCAAGCTTGTCTTCCATGCAAAGGAGAGTCCCATAAGGACACGAGATGAAGTCTTGAGTCTTGTATCTTCACGGTCTAACAGTCCGACCAAAGTATATAGTTCGGCTGTCTGGATACCCCCTAATCCAGGACTCCCTCAGTAGCCCCTGAACCAGGCTTCAATGACGATGAGTCCGGCGCGCAGTTTGTCTTCGGCATTGCAAGGCGGGTTCCATCTCCGAATACTCCAAAGTACCTGTTGTAACGGACGGTGTCCGGCTTCCCATCAATGTTGTACTCCTCGGCTTCTGTGCTTCATTAATGACCATCTCCATGTGTCGAGCGAATATGAGGAGTCGGGGCATTTTTGCATTTGCCCCCTCAGTCCTGTACGCAAACCATCTATTTGAAGGGACGGGAGATTCTTAGATCCAAGCTTCACCGTCTTCCCTTGAGCAAGCATCTAACAGAGCGCGCCCGGAGAAAATCATTCCAGCATGGCCGGCCGTCGCAGCTCCTCTTCTCGCTCCCGTAGTTCTAGGCCAGGTGATTGGGAAGAATGTTCGGTTCCTCAAAACCGCTTAATAGAGCTGCAGACCCAGGGGTTTCTTCCACCAGCGTTCATGGTCCCCGTCTGAGCTGGACTAGCCACCTATAATGGCGGGGAGCAAGCCGAGAGATCCCCTAACCCATCCCTGGGGGAGCAAATATGCCTCATCCCGTATCTGCTAAGAGGCGTCGGGTTTCCAATCCACACCTTCCTTCACGCTCTCCTGGAGTTTTATGGCCTCCAGTTGCACAACTTCACCCATGCCTCTGTGTTGCACATAGCAGGATACATCGCCCTTTGTGAACTATTTCTGGGCTGCGAGGCTCACTTCGGGTTATGGAAGAAGTTGTTCTGCCTCGTCCCCCGCAACCAGGGGAATCCATATGCCATGTGGGCGGCGCCGAAGTATGGCGCATCGCCGAGACCGGATACCTATCCGGTACTCCCAAGAAGGCACCGGAGAACTGGCCCTCGAAGTGGTTTTATGTCGATGACGTTCCCCTTCCGGATCCAGTCCGGACAGGTCTCCCTGAGTTCAGTAATGCTCCGCCGAAGGCACACTGAAGTTGGCGCCCTCAGGGCCCCCAAGAGGAGGATACCAGAGAAATACATTTCCTGAAGAGCAGGATAAAGTTACTGGCGAAATCAGGACTGACAATAGTCGAGGTTATGGCAATATGCATAATGCGGGGAGTGCAGCCGCTTCAGTATCAGGGGAAGCCCATGTGGCACTACAATGGGGAAGATGATGCCACCCGCTGTGGTCGTAAGGGTCTGGACTCTGCCACTGCCCTGGCGAGGATATCGTTCGATTTGTATAAAGGAGAAGCAGAAGAATCCCTTCATATAAAACCGTAGGATGGGTTTTCTATGTACAACCCCCCCAAGATGGGTAAGTCGTCACTCTTCCCCCCGCTTCATTCATTCTAGCATCCTTCGTCAAGATTATTGACCTCGCCATCTCTGAGCAGGAACCGAGGAGGGCCGTAGAAGGATTCTCCAGCCCCTCCCCGTAGCCAGAGGACCCCGGAAGGGCCTTCGATCCAGGACTCGAAGAAGACCCGGATATTACTGTGGAGCTCGTCAACAGGACATTTTATCAGGCGAGCTATGATGGCGCCTCAGTGGTCATTATTGCCGACTATCCTGGACTGCTACCTGCATCGCGTGTAAGCAAAGCCAAAAAACCCTATCCTCAGAAGAGGAATCCTGTCTGATGCCATGCCTTCTGCCTAAAATATTGTATTCTTATAGAGACGACAGTCGAAACGCGATGCCGAGCTGTTGGGGGCCCATCGGTAAAGGGCGTCCAGATCGGGCAGGTTTAAGAGGAAGGTGGTTAGGGCCGAAACACTGCTACAAACGTATGGCAAAAAACCTGCTCTGCGATTATTGTGTTTGAAATGTGACAGCGTCCTTTGTGTCCTTGCAGAAACAGGAGTAGCCGGACTATATCTGGAGATCCTACCAATCACGCCTCCACCAGCCGGATTCCAGGACCAACTTCGAGGGAGGAAGCGGACACGAGGCCGATGCCGAATTGTCCTCTGACAGAGGATGCAGATATGCTCTCCACCACGAATTCTGAAGTAGAGAGCGCCATGAATCACCGGCGCCAACGGGCCGTTCTTCGCAACAACATCTTTTCCAAAGAGGCATTTAACGCCTTCAATTCAGGAGACACATACATCCAAGCTGCTCAAGGTGGGCTTGCCTGTTCGACGGACCAGTATGCCAAAGATATACGGGTAAGAAAATTTGATAAGCATGTATAGAAGTATCCCCTGAGACTTGAAACGGTTGGAACATCCGTTTTAAGGATCAAGTTATGCACAGGTCCTTGTAGATAAGAATGAACAATTGTCTCGAGAGATGGAGGAGTGCAAGACCCAGCTGAGGGCCACGGTTGCCAAGCTAGAGGAATCCCAGAAGGCCTCATTTGGTAACATTTGTCTCAATTGTATGGAAGTGTACCTGTTAGTAATTGGCTTGCATGATAAGTCTAACAGAAAATTCTGCAGACAATCCCGGGGTGAATCCAGATATCATAGGAGGTGACGAGTCACATCTCCAAAGGCAGCTAAAAGCAGGCGAGCGTGTTCTTACGAAAGTTAGGCAGGAGAAGAACAATCTTCAAGATGCCAATGTCCGGCTGGGCGTCGAATTAGGAGATGTTCGCGCTCAGCTGGCGGACTCCGTAAAGGAGAACAGACGGCTCCGTCACGGCATTTATGGTAAGTGCCTAGAGGAACTGTAATACAGCTCGGTGAGGAAGCATATTAAAAGAGTTCATATCTGTAGCTATGCTGACGGGCCGTCCTGAAGAGGAGATGCCCGCGTCCGTGGTGATCTACTGCAAGACCTCTCACAACTGCATGATCGAGCTCGGCAGGTGATGCAGGGTATTGCCTAGGCATTGTGGCCATCCACTTCCATGCAGAAATGCATGGGGGAGCTCGTGGATATGCTCCAAGGATCACGGTGGCGCTTCCGATTGTGGAAGATGTCAGCCTGCCAACAAGGTGCAAGAGAAGCCTGGGCTATGGTGAAGACGCGCTACACCAAGCTTGACCCGAACCATATGGCCGATGTCGGACCAGCGGGGCCAGATGGGTAAGAAATTCCCATAAGTCTGGTGTATGACCAGGTAGCGTTAGCCGCAAAGTATTCCCAACAGGATTATAAGCTAGATAGCCTGTTGGATGGTATAGAGGAAGAATTTAGTCAGTCCAAGTGACTATGTAATTCAATGGACATATGTAGTCCCTAGCCGGATTAAAATCATTTGTCATGGTGGACCTTTTCGCTTCTGCCCCCGGATTCGACAGTCCGGGCTGTATTCGAATACCCGCTCAGTTATGCAGAACCGGGGTATGCATGGAAACCAGGCGTAGGGGTCATAAGTGCTTGAACAGACAAGTACCCAACTAGTTATGTTATATTACATGGATAGTAAGAAACATCTTCCAGGGAGAATAGTTCGATTAGGGGTTCCTTTCCCTGGGTGTGCATGCATCGATGTACATGTCCGGACTGCGAACAAAGACACATGAGAAAAACTTCTCGGGGTTCACATTGTGATAAACGAGAAAAAAACATCTTTTGTTCACAGACCGAATATTCCCTTAAGAACGCTAGCTTTTGGCTTCACCCAGTCTGAGGTACACATCCGGCAGAACCGGCAGTAACAATCGCAGATGTGCTCCCCTTATGCCCTAGCCGAATTAACGGGAACGTTCGGCATAAACACAAGAGCCAGGCAGCCCAGCATGGCCACATCTTAAGTCATACCGATGCATATAATGGTGAAAAAAAGGCACATATGGAAAAATAATGCATATGTGATAAGCAGGAAGCCATGAAAGCAATTATGTGTAGCTTCCGTATTGGAAGCCCCCAGGTATGGCTTACACACATAGTGCGGTCAGAGCGATCCGAGCATCCACACTGTATTTAATAAATATGTGTGAAGAATGGATGAAAAAAGGACGAGAAAGGAAAAAGGGGAGGAACATAAATAAGAAGGAGTGGTAAGGAGACGAACACTGAGTTCGGCGCTAGGAGTAGAATCTCCGGAGTCTGGCCGCGTTCCATGGGTTCGGCTCGAGTCTATTATCGGATGCATTACGTAGGCGGTAGGCTCCTCCGGTGAGAACTTTGTCAATAACGAAGGGACCCTCCCACTTAGGTTTGAGCTTGTCCTTCTTCTCTGATAGGCATAGGGCGAGTTTACCAATATTATATGTTTTGGCCCGCACTTCTCTGCTTTGGTACCGTCGAGCCTGGTGCTGATAGAATGCGGAACGGGCTTTTGCGACGTCGCGCTCCTCCTCCAGGGCATCTAAGTTGTCCTGCCGGTCTAGCTCGGCTTCCTTCTCTTCGTACAAGCCTACGCGAGGCGAATCATGTATTATGTCGCAGGGTAGTACTGCTTCTGCACCGTATACCATAAAAAATGGTGTGTATCCGGTGGTGCGATTCGGCGTGGTCCGCAGCCCCCAGAGTACGGAGTCGAGCTCCTTGACCCAGTGCGTGTCCGATTCTGTCAAGGATCGCACTAATCTGGGTTTGATGCCACTCCTGATGAGACCGTTTGCACGTTCGACCTGGCCATTTGTTTGGGGATGGTAGACGGAGGCGTAATCGAGCTTAATGCCCATATTGCTGCACCAAGTTTTTACTTCATCGGCTGTGAAGTTTGAGCCATTGTTAGTGATGATACTGTGGGGGACGCCGTATTGGTGTACAACCCCGGATATGAAGTCTATCACTGGTCCGGATTCGGCCGTTTTGACTGGTTTGGCTTCTATCCATTTGGTGAACTTGTCCGACCAGTAAGTATTTTTTCTTATGGCTTCCCCCTTTAAGGGGTCCGACCATGTCCAGCCCCCAGACCGTGAAGGGCCAAGTAATGTGGATTGTTTGGAGAGCGGTGGGGGGCATGTGGCTCTGATGGGCGAAGAGCTGGCAACCGACGCAGTGTTGAACAAGGTCCTGTGCGTCTGCTCGGGTTGTCGGCCAATAAAAGCCAGTGCGGAAGGCCTTGCTGACGAGAGCCCGAGCCGCAGCATGGTGTCCGCTGAGTCCGGCATGGATTTCAGCCAAGAGCTGCCGCCCTTCCTCCTCGGAGATGCATCTTTGGAGCACTCCGGTCGCACTTTTCTTATAGATTTCTCCCTCATGGACTTTGTAGGCTTTGGAGCGCCGCACGATGCAACGTGCTTCATTTTGGTCCTCGGGGAGCTCCTGCCTATTTAGGTAGGCCAAGAAAGGCTCGGTCCACGAGGCAATTACAACCATCATTTCGTGGGCCGTAGGTGTTATTTCGGTGGCGGAGCCTCCGATTACGTCTGATGGTTCGGAGTCTAGGGGTGTATTCGGGGCCATGCTAGTGTTGCCGGACTCCCCTTCCCATACCACGGATGGCTTGAACAACCTTTCCAGGAATATGTTAGGTTGGACAGGGTCGCGTTTAGCGCCTATGCGGGCGAGGATATCCGCCGCTTAATTGTTTTCTCGAGCCACATGGTGGAATTCGAGCCCCTCGAACCGAGCTGGCATTTTTAGGACGGCATTATGATAGGCCGCCATTTTCGGATCCTTGGCGTCAAAGTCTCCGTTTATTTGCGATATTGCAAGGTTTGAATCCCCACGCACCTCCAGGCGTTGAATGCCCATAGAGACTGCCATCCAAAGACCATGCAACAGAGCCTCGTATTCGGCTGCGTTGTTGGAGTCTGTGTATAATATTTGGAGTACGTATTGGACCATGTCTCCGGTGGGAGACGTCAGGACTACACCTGCTCCCAATCCGGCCAGCATTTTAGAGCCGTCAAAGTGCATGATCCAGTTAGAGTACGCGCCATACTCTTTCGGGAGTTCGGCTTCTGTCCATTCGGCGACAAAGTCAGCCAGTACTTGCGATTTAATGGCCCGCCGAGGTTTGTATGTTATGTCGAACGAAAGGAGCTCGATGGCCCATTTAGCAATCTGGCCTGTAGCTCGCGGTTATTTATTATGTCGTTGAGTGGTACTTCGGAGGCCACCGTGATGGAACACTCTTGGAAGTAATGTCGTAGCTTCCGGGATGCCATGAAGACCGCGTATGCTATCTTTCGATAGTGTGGGTATCGGGATTTGCATGGGGTGAGGACCGTGGACACGTAATATACCGGCTTCTGGAGCGGGAATTTGTATCCGTCAGCCTCTTGTTCAACGACGAGCACTGCGCTCACAACTTGATGTGTTGCAGCTATGTACAATAGCATGGGTTCGCCAGTATTTGGCGCTGTTAGGACTGGATTACTGGCCAATAAGGTCTTTATTTTGTCCAGTCTGGCCGCGGCTGCATCTGTCCGCACGAAGTGTTCGGTGCGCTAAAGAAGGCGGTAAAGAGGTAATGCCTTTTCTCCTAATCGGGAGATAAAGCGGCTTAAGGCAGCCACGCATCCAGCTAGTTTCTGGATATGCTTGAGGTCTGTTGGGATAGCCAACTACGACAGAGCTCGGATTTTTGCCGGATTCGCTTCAATTCCTCTATTGGAAACAATGAAGCCGAGCAGCTTCCCCGAGGGCACGCCAAAAACACATTTTTTCGGGTTTAGCTTGATGTCATATGTTCAGAGGTTATCGATCGTAAGCCTCAAGTCGTCTATTAGGGTTTCGACGTGTCTTGTTTTTATGACCATGTCGTCCACGTATGCCTCCACAGTTTTGCCGATTTGCTTCTCCAGGCATGTTTGAATCATGCGTTGGTAGGTTGCGCCGGCATTTTTAAGCCCGAAAGGCATAGTATTAAAGCAGAAAGGACCATATGGCGTTATGAAGGCCGTTGCAGCTTGGTCGGACTCTGCCATATTTATTTGATGGTATCTAGAGTATGCGTCGAGGAAACACAATGAGTCATATCCTGCGGTGGCGTCGATGATTTGGTCGATGCAAGGGAGGGGGAAGGGATCCTTGGGGCAAGCCTTGTTGAGGTCTTTGAAGTCGACGCATAGGCGCCAGGATTTGTCCTTCTTCGGTACTATTACCAGATTTGCCAGCCAATCTGGATGCTTGATATCTCTGATGAATCCGGCCTCAAGTAGCTTGGCTAGCTCTTCTCCCATGGCTTGTCGTTTAGGCTCTGAAAAGCGCCTAAGGGTCTGTTTGACTGGCTTGTATCCTTTCAGTATATTGATGCTGTGTTCAGCCAGCTCGCGTGGGATGCCCGACATGTCTGAAGGATGCCAGGCAAAAATGTCCCAATTCTCGCATAGGAATTCGCGTAGTGCAGCGTCCATTGTGGGGCTCATCTGTGTCCCGATGGAAGCTGTCTTCATGGGGTCCGTTGGATGGACCTAGAATTTAACTATCTCGTCTGCGAGTTTAAATGATGTGGACTTGGGTCGTTTGTCGAGTATCACGTCGTCCCTGTCCATTGTGGTGCACAGCGTTGTTAGTTCTTCGGCCGCTAGGGCTTCAGATAATGCCTCCAGGGCAAGTGCTGCAGTTTTATTTTTGGCGCGGAGTGCGACGTCCGGGTCACTGGCTAGAGTGATGATTCCATTGGGTCCGGGCATCTTAAGCTTCATGTATCCGTAATGGGGTATAGCTTGAAAGCTTGTGAATGCATCCCGCCCTAAAAGGGCGTGGTATCCGCTGCTGAAAGGAGCCACTTGGAATGTGATTTCTTCGGACCTGTTATTCTCTGGGGTGCCAAATACTACATCGAATGTGATTTTTCCCAAACACCGTGCCTCCCGACTAGGGATGATTCCCCTGAAGGTTGTGCCGCTCTGCTCAATCCAACTTTTGTCCATTTCCATCTTGCTGAGTGTTTCTTCATAGATCGAGTTTAGTCCACTTCCGCCGTCCATGAGTACTTTAGTGAGCCGAAATCCGTCCACGATTGGGCTAATGACCAATGTGGTAGGTGCCCGGACTACTGGAATTGGGGTTCGCCACTGGCACTGAAAGTTATAGCAGCGTCGTTCCATGGGTTTATTTTTGCCACGTGGCAAATTTTAGCGAAATTTCGATGGGCTCGCTTGCGCCTATTATTTGAGGCGAAAGTCTGGAAGACTGTTAATACCGCATTGTTATCTTCGGCGGGACGTTCCTCTGCTTTATTTACAAGAAGATCCTCGCCGCTTTTTGCTACCTGCCGGAGTATCCAACATGCTTTAAGGCTACGTGTTGGCTTAGTGTCTGGCGTGCTATGTATTTTGCATGGCCCATTGAGCCATTCTCCCAATACGGTTCCACGCCCTGGAGTGGGCTTTGGCTTTTTCGGAGTTGGATCGAGCAACTTAGGAGAGCTTGCCCTTTTAACTCGGAGGGAGGGCTTAGTGAGAGCCAGAATATCCCGAAAGTCTGTTTGGGTTTTCCAGGTACTTTCCATCGCACAGTACTTCTGTACTATGGCTGCTAGGTTGGCAAAGCGTCCTTTGTCATGGCGACTTATAGCATTAAGGATTCCTTTGCTCATGTAATTTTTTGCAAAAAAGTGAAATTTTGTCCTCCTCGCGGCAGTCCTTGACCTTGTTTATCACAAGGAGGAATCTAGCCTAGTAGCGATGTACTGTCTCTTGTGGCTCTTGTCTGATATGGGAGAGATGGATTAAGTCCGGGTGGGTGGGCTTAGTTGAATCTGGATTCTAATCCGATCTAATGCCCAGGGGCGAGAGAGCTCCTGGGCTTGGCAGCTCGGGTTCCGGGATGTTGCCCGATTTCTCCGGCCCGTCGCCCGATTCTAAGTTCGGGATCTGGGTCATTTCCTCCCACGAGCGGCTATCCAGCTCAGGGAGCTCGATGATCCGGACATAGTTCGTCCTCAGGATAGGGGGACGGTCCATATGTGGCTCCTCCACCACCGCTATCTCGTGGGTGACCGGTGGGGATTTAATATCCCTCTGGTCGGGTTTAAGCCCAATCCGGTCATAGTCCGTAGCGACTCCCAAAGCAGCGATGCGATCCAAGAGCTCATTAAGGGAAGAGAGCTCTATTGGATTCATCTATTCGGCTAGTTCCGGATTGACGTGGAGGCTATTCGTGATGACCTGAGAGGTCATCGTCGACGCGACAGCCGATTGGGCGGCCATGATGAAGCCACCTAGTTGGAGAGTTTGGCCTGTAGCCAGAGCTCCCCCAGAGGTGATGTTGTCCTTGACAACGAGACGGGTCATCGAGCCTTGCAGCGATGGCACAGAGGAACTCTCAATGAAAGCACCAATGTCGGTGTCAAAACCGGCGGATCTCGGGTAGGGGGTCCCGATCTGTGCGTCTAAGGCTAATGGTAACAAGAGGAAAGGGACACAATGTTTACCCAGGTTCGGGCCCTCTCGATGGAGGTAAAACCCTACTTCCTGCTTGATTGATATTGATGATGTGAGTGTTACAAGAGTTGATCTACCACGAGATCGTAGAGGCTAAACCCTAGAAGCTAGCCTATGATGTTTATGATTCTGCCTCTAAGGACTAAACCCTCCGGTTTATATAGATACCGGAGGGGGCTAGGGTTTACATGGAGTCGGCTACAAAGAAGGAAATATAATATCCTGATCACCAAGCTTGTCTTCCACGCAAAGGAGAGTCCCATACGGACACGGGACGAAGTCTTGAGTCTTGTATCTTCACGGTCCAACAGTCCGGCCAAAGTATATAGTCCGGCTGTTCGGATACCCCCTAATCTAGGACTCCCTCAAGGTCTCCTTGAAAAATTCCATCTCTTGAACAATACTAGATAAAGAAGGCCTAGCGGATTAAGTGTCTTGTCATGACCGATTTTTCAATAAAATACTTATTGAGAAATCGATCTTTTGATTCCAATATAGGAAGAGTTATCCTTACCGGTAGACAAATAATTGATACAGAAGGCCAGTAGCATTAAATATATTGCAGGGTTGAGTTGAGGTTGCTCAACAATTTATTACAAACACGCCAATATTGTACATAAGGGCAGTTATGGCACAGGGTGTGGTGGCATGCTACTGACTCGAGATAACAGTGGTGGTGGAAATGTCACAGTGGAGTGGATAACATGACTCCTAAACTAGCAGCTCATCGAGCGTCGAGGTGAGGCTTGATGAATTTATTCGGGTAGCGGAAGCGGATATAATACAATGACCAAATTCAGGATCGCACGAGACTGACTGGGACTCCTCTAGGCGTCGGACTCGCTATCAAACTCTTCATCCATGAGATCGCCTTCATCAACATCTGGCCAAATCAACAAGCCAGGTGAGTACTTTGAAAGTACTCGCAAGACAACTCGGACATAAGATATAACAAGTGCATGCATGAATGCGTCATGAGCAAAATAACAATGCTCATTCAAATAATAAATATTTGCACAATATGATAAGTAAAAAGGAGATCGGGCGGTAGTCCTCCCGAAATTCCCAACATACAACTGAAGACCGATCGGGTGTCTGGAGCGACGCCTCGAAAGGTAAACAAATAAATAATCATGCCGCAGTCGGGCGTCTAAGCGACACCACATAAAGGGCTTATATTGAAAGGTAAATGACAAGCGTGCCACAGTCGGATGTCTGAGCGACATCGCAGAAAGGGCGTATATCAAAAGTAAATAACAAGTGTGCCACAGTCGGATGTCTGAGCGACATCGCTGAAAGGGCTTATATCGAAAGTAAATAACAAGTGTGCCACTGTCGGACGTCTGAGCGACATCGCAGAAATGGCTTATATCAAAAGTAAATAACAAGTGCGCCACAGTCGGACGTCTGAGCGACATCGCAGAAAGGGCTTATATCAAAAGTAAATAACAAGTGTGCCACAGTCGGACGTCTGAGCGACATCGCAGAAAGGGCTTATATCAAAAGTAAATAACAAGTGTGCCACAGTCGGACGTCTGAGCGACATCACAGAAAGGGCTTATATTTCATTATTCATATCTGATAAATTCACGAAGATATAATACTCATAGGAAATATTCAACACATAATAATAAACAGGTTAGTCCATCCACAGGAATAAACATTTGACCGGACTTAACACTCATGTGGTTCACCGGAGTTTTGTCACTGAGACTAACATTTTGACAAGATAAGATGAACACAGTACTTGGACATGTACAAGATGATTCAAAGGATTTTTTACTCTGCAGGGTTTGTACTAATTGCCCACAGCCAACGGATTTCCGTAGTCACGAAGGACTAGTTCCATTTACGGTATTTCGGTAGAAACACATCTAACCAGTGCACACCCATCCCACCTCACGATGCCAGGAATCACCCTAGGCAACTATCGGTGTCAAAACCGGCGGATCTCGGGTAGGGGGTCCCGAACTGTGCATCTAGGCGGATGGTAACAGGAGACAAGGGACATGATGTTTTACCCAGGTTCGGGCCCTCTTGATGGAGGTAAAACCCTACGTCCTGCTTGATTAATATTGATGATGTGTGTTAAAAGAGTAGATCTACCACGAGATCAAGGAGGGTAAACCCTAGAAGCTAGCCTATGGTATGATTGTTGTTCGTCCTATGGACTAAAGCCATCCGGTTTATATAGACACCGGAGAGCGCTAGGGTTACACACAGTCGGTTACAATGGTAGGAGATCTACATATCCGTATCGCCAAGCTTGCCTTCCACGCCAAGGAAAGTCCCATCCGGACACGGGACGAAGTCTTCAATCTTGTATCTTCATAGTCTTGGAGTCCGGCCGATGATGATAGTTCGGCTATCCGGACACCCCCTAGTCCAGGACTCCCTCAGTAGCCCCTGAACCAGGCTTCATTGACGACGAGTCCGGCGCGCATATTGTCTTCGGCATTGCAAGGCGGGTTCCTCCTCCGAATAATTTACGGAAGATTGTGAACACCAGGATAGTGTCCGGCTCTGCAAAATAAATTCCACGAACCACCGTAGAGAGAATAATATTTACACAAATTCAATCTGCTGACGTATTTGGTGGCGTGACGTCACACCACTACCAAGCCTTTACTTGAATCGTTTTTATTGTACCACCTCAGCATGTTTAGCGAAGCGGTTTCCTTGGCACGTCTTGTCGAAGCAGAGATCGAGTTCCCCTTATTCCGGGATTCCCATCAATACGGACGTGGGTAACCCAACCGCGCCATTGATTGTGGCGCTTGGGAGATAAGCGAGTTTTATCAGGCCGATGGGGACACATGTTTTTGTCCGCCCATATAAGGGGACAAAGATCCAACCCTTTTACCTGCACCTTCTTCCTCCTTGGCTTATCCATCTCCGCGAACTCGAGCTCCAGCGCCCAAGTCTGCACATCTCACCTCAACCTCCTCCAACTATGTCCGGAATGGGAGGCAAGTGGATGGACTCCTCCGTCACGGAGGGGCACATCCAGAAGCTGCGCAGCGCCGGATATTTGTCCAGCAACATCGCGCATCGGCTCCCCGGCGAGGGAGAGCTCATCCCCACCCCCAGGCCCCATGAGAGGGTAGTATTTCTTCCCCATTTCCTCCGTGGACTGGGCTTCCCACTCCATCCCTTTGTCCGGGGGCTCATGTTCTACTACGGCCTGGATTTACATGATCTGGCCCCGAAATTCATCCTCAACATCTCGGCGTTTATCGTCGTGTGTGAGGCCTTCCTCTGCATCCAGCCCCACTTCGGCTTGTGGCTCAAGACCTTCAGTGTCAAGCCGAAGGTTGTGAAGGGCAGCCAAGTGGAGTGCGGAGGCGCCATGGTGGGCAGGATGTCCAACGTTACTTGGCTTGAGGGCACTTTCGTGGAAACAATTAAGGGGTGGCAGTCAGGGTGGTTCTACATCACCGAGCCGCGTGACCCTGAATGGGCAGCGGCCCCCGAATTCAGATCTGGCATCCCCACACGGCTCACCTCCTGGAAAGAGAGCGGCCGGACATGGGGCGATTCGGAGGAGCTGACCGGACTCCAAGCCTGCATCTAAAAGCTAGTGGACAAGAAGCTCAAGCTTGTCAACGTAGTCCAGGTCATGCTCATCCGCCGGATTCTCCCGTGCCAACGACGGGGCTTTAATATGTGGGAGTTCGATCCGGCGCAGCACCAAACTTTGAGCGGGCTCTTTGACACTACATACGAAGATGTCTAGAAGGTGTTGTTCAAGGGTGCCGAGGCTCCTGCATCCGCTACCGAAGATCGCGGATTTAGCTCGCAGCGTCCGGCTAACGAGGTAAGTGATTTTGTCCTTTACGGGACGCTTGTTTTCCATAGTTTGACTCTATGCGGGATCTAAACTCCCTCTCCTTTGACAGGACTGGTTGGCGAAGGCCGAGCGGACTATCTGTCTGGCCCCATTGCCAGAGGACCCAGCGGACGCCCGCTTAACGGGGCTGCTGGCTCCGGCACCCCATGTGGTGCCGGAGAAGAAGGCCAAGAAGAAGGCCACGGGGACTCGGAAGAGTTCCCATTTTCAGGTGTTATTGGATGATGACTCCGAGGCCGACTCCTCTCACAAAGGCGAGGAGGAGAAGAAGAAAGCCTCTCCCCAGCGGGGGGAGGGAAGAAAAGGAAGGCCTCCCCAACAAGAGAGGTCGAAGGGTCCAAGAAGGGAAAAACTCTTTCCTCGGACTGCTCCGCCAACGCCAGTGACGACAACGAGGACTGGCCCCCAAGGGCCAAGCCCCTGGCGAGATCGTAAGTATCCGGACTCTCGAATAACTTTATGGTTTTTATTTTCGCCGCATAATGTCTTTCTAATGCCGCATACAACCCTGCAGTCCGCCCAAGGATGATCTTCCCGCTTCGTCGAGCGGGTCCTTAGGTGCGTCTGATATGGATTCTCTCCCGACCGCCTCCACCCCCCGTGATGCGGACGATGCCAAGGTGGGATCCCGGGAAGGGACCCACCCGGAGGAGGAGGCCCCGGAGGTGTCGCAGAACAACTTCCCGGACTTTGCACCGGACTCGGCCCCGGAACCCATAGCGGTTCCGGAGTCCGGCGGGCGGCCCCTTTGTAAGAAGGGCAAGACTGTGACGCCGGCAGCCTCCGTCCAACCGGAGGCGCCGGATAGCTTGTTGGAGGCGCTCAATGGCGCCTCCATCGAAGAGGAACACCGCACTGTTATGAGTGCGGTGATTCAGAAGGTTCAGCTCGCCAAGAGCGGGCTGACCGAAGCCTGCAGCAGCCTTCTAATAGGCTTTGAGGTAAGAATTTTGATATATGTAAAATAGTACCGCATAGACAGTAGCCCCTGATGCTTGGTTCGGTGTTCGGAAAGAAAAGCCGGACTGAGGATCTAAAAAGATATACGCATGAGTCATAAAAAATATGTCAATATGGGATTGCAGGCTGTGCTACTGACCTCTGCCGCACTGACTGCGGAGGTCAATACTTTGAAGGAAAGCCTCGAGTGGTCCGAGAACGAGCTCGGCCGTGCCAAGAAGCAGCTCGGGGACAAGGAAGGTGAGTAATACCTTATTAAAACTGTACGTTATAGAAAAGGATTTGGTTGCAAGAAAAATGACAAGGATAACGTGGATATAGCAGGGGCCATAAACGAGGTGGCGACCCTGAAGGAGGCGGTGTCCGCGGCCGAACGTAATGCGGCCGCGGAACGCACTGAGCGAGAGAAGCAGAAGGCGCAGGTGGCGGAGGTAAAGCAAGAGCTCCAGGCTCTCATGGAAAAACATGAGAGTTTGGAGCGTGACTCGAAGACTCAAGAGTCCGAGCTTGCGACGGCCCTTGAGAGTGCCAAAGCTGCTAAGGCCGAAGCCTATAAGGCCCTCCAGGAAGTCGAGGCGTTGAAGAAAATAGCAGCGGGTAAGGCGTTTTTCATGCAAAGTAAGCATGTGAGTGTGAATTACATATCACTTACCCGAATTCGGAGCTCTCTAGGAGCGTTCGCAGATCTGCCCCGCAGCGTGTCCGATGCTGCCACTTTCTACAGGGCCGAGGAGGGGAGCTCGACGGAGAAGGTCTTCTGGTCTCAGTATGCTGAGGCCGGACATCTGGTGCCCCTTAGCGACCAGCTGAAGCAGCTGGTCGAGCTCCACAAGGTGGGCGAACAGGCCATGAAGGGCCTCATAGTTCGGCTGTGGCCTAAGGAGGCCATGCCTGGGAGCTACTTCGGCCTGGTGCGGCGGCTGGTGGATGCGTGCCCGTGGGTTGAAGTCATCAAGCACTCCGCTTGTATTGAAGGTGCCCGTCGGGCCCTTGCCCGCGCAAAGGTGCACTGGGGCAAGATGGATGCCCAGAAGCTTGTGACGGACGCGCCACCGCAGGGCAAGGAGCATCGCACGCCCGAGATGTATTATAAGAATGTCCTGAAGGGTGCTCGCATTATTGCGGGTGAGTGCTCCAAAGATGTAATATTTGAGTAGACTCGCATTTTGTTATCCTGTGCGCTAAAAACTTAGTTCATATGCGCTAAGCAACGCTTGTTAATTTAAAATATTACCTTCTGTGTGACTGTTTATCAAATTTGAGAGATGGCAAGTCGTCGGCTTCAGCCCCCATGCCACGAGTGCTGGGGTGTTCGGGATAAACTTGAGCACTCTTGTTCCCATTTTTGGGTCCATCTAGGGAGGCGCTCAACACAACGAACAAGGCAACCGGACTTATAATTCTTGAACACTCTCACTTAGCCATTGAATTCTATAATTTTAAATTTCGGCGAAGCCCCTAGTCTTCGGAAGGCCGAATTTGGGGCGCTATCCACGCCTGGGCCGGACAAAGCTGGCTCCTCACTCTAAGCGACATAAGTCTTTAGGGACTCGCAAAAAACCTCTCGAACAGCGACCGGCTCTCGCCTCATCATGACGGTCAGTTTTAGCTTTCTCCACTGAGGCGCTTGCCCAGCTCAACTGGGGCGCAATCGCAGTGGTTCTCCCAGTGCTACCTTAGCCAATACAACGGAACGTAAGGTACCAAAACATGGGAGCCGGGCAAACCCAACTATTGACCCAAGACATGATTCGGAGCCGATGCATATAATGCTATAAGTTCGGGGTGCCGCACTTGTGAAAGTGTTCGGACTTATCACACCATGATGCGGGAAACATAAGCCCCTGGTGTATTTAGCCGTACCAAAATGTACGGATGCAACATGTCATAAATGAACATATGTATAAGAAAGAAATGCAATTGGAAGCAAAAAGGTGATGCATTACTTATTCAAGAAAAACTGATGTAAATGCAGAACGATACAAATGGTGCGATAAGCAAGGGATGGGACTATTAAACATGTCCCCCTCCAGGGGTAGGCTGCGGAATGGTGCATAAAACAGAGTTAATGCTCGTAATGGAGACCACCTGGATATTCGTTGTAGCCTTTCTCCTTCCCTGGCTGTTGCATCGTGAGTTCGGCAGGTCTGCTGCCGGACAGGGCCTCGGACGAACGGAGTCCTGTGGGTAAAAATAAATAGAAAAAAGAAAAAAAGAACGACACACTTGAGAGCCCCTGGTGTGGTTGATCCGCATTCTGGGCCTATCGTGGTCGTGCCCCTCTCCCCATGCCCATGGTATCTTCAGAGCGTAATGGTGTACGCGAAGGACCTGTCTTGACGTTTTGCAGGGGCTGGGGTTGGGGCCGGACTGCTACGCATGCTCGGAACGTGCCAGGTGGTCTTGTTGTAGGTTACTCCGGGCGCGTTTAGCCGTGTCCGGCCGCTTAACGGCCGGCCTCAAGAATTGCCTTAAGAGGCTGCATTGTACTTCTACTGCGAGAGCCGCTGTATGTTCCTCCGTTCGGAGAGAGCGTTTAGTGTTTCCGTTGACCGTGATGACTCCTCGAGGGCCTGGCATCTTGAGCTTGAGGTATGCGTAGTGCGGCACCACGTTGAACTTTGCCAACACGGTACGTCCGAGCAGGGCATGATAGCCGCTGCGGAACGGAACTATGTTGAAGATTAACTCCTCGCTTCGGAAGTTATCCGGGGATCCGAAGACCACTTCCAGTGTAACTGAGCCTGTACAATTGGCTTCTACACCTGGTATGACGCCTTTAAAGGTCGTCTTGGTAGGTTTAATCCTTGAGGGGTCTATGCCCATTTTACGCATTGTATCCTGATAAAGCAGGTTCAGGCTGCTGCCGCCGTCCATCAGGACTCTGGTAAGGTGAAATCCATTGATGATTGGGTCTAAAACCAATGCGGCGAATCCGCCGTGGCGGATGCTGGTGGGGTGGTCCCTTCGGTCAAAAGTGATCGGGCAGGAGGACCATGGATTGAACTTCGGGGCAACTGGCTCCATCGCGTATACATCCCTGAGTGCACGTTTCCGCTCCCTTTTGGGTATGTGTGTTGCGTATATCATGTTCACCGTCCGCACTTGTGGGGGGAAACCCTTCTGTCCTCTATTGTTCGGCGGTCGGGTCTCTTCCTCGTCATCGCTATGCAGCCCCTTGTCGTTGTTTTCGGCAATCAACTTGCCTGCCTGCTTGAATACCCAACAGTCCCTGTTGGTGTGGTTGGCTGGCTTTTCGGGGGTGCCGTGTATCTGGCACGAGCGGTCGAGTATTCGGTCCAAATTGGACGGACCCGGAGTAGTTCTTTTGAATGGCTTTTTCCACTGACCGGGTTTAGAGCCTCTGAATCCGGCATTGACTGCCGTATCTTCACTATTATCGCCGTTAATGTAGCGTTTGTTTTTGTTGGGACACGACCTGCCATTACGGTCCTTGATATCCGGACTGCCAGAATTTTTGCTGAGGTTGTTGCTGCGTGCTGGCCAGCTGTCCTCACCCGCGCAGAAGCGGGTCATGAGTGATGTGAGGGCGGCCATGGATTTCGGCTTTTCCTGCCCTAGGTGCCGGGCAAGCCACTCGTCGCGGATGTTATGTTTGAAGGCCGCGAGGGCCTCCGCATCCGGACAATCGACGATTCGGTTTTTCTTGGTTAAGAATCGTGTCTAGAATTGTCTCGCCGATTCGTCTGGCTGCTGAATTATATGGCTTAGGTCGTCAGCGTCTGGTGGTCGCACATACGTGCCTTGGAAGTTATCGAGGAATGCGGCTTCCAGGTCTTCCAATGCCGGGCTGGTCCTTTAAGTTTGAGTAGGAGATATTTGATGGCGTGAAGATCGTCACCGCGGGCCATGTGGATGTGGAGGAGATAGTCTTTGATCCAAACCGTGGGGTCTGTTGTGCCATCGTAAGATTCAATATTCACGGGTTTAAACCCTTCAGGGATTTGATGATCCATTACTTCATCTGTGAAGCATAGAGGGTGTGCGGCGCCTCTGTACTGCGCAATATCACGACGGAGCTCAAAAGAGCTTTGTCTATTTTGTTCGGCCCGGCCGGACATACTGTGTCTGGTGCGACGGTTGTCGTCGCGTATCATGGGGTGCCCACGTGATCCATAGATCGATCTGGATTGTCTTGCCTTATCCTCCAATATATCTCGCAAGTCCGGAGCGTTCCCCTGTGGCCTTGTGCTTTTCGAGCGATGCTGGGGTACGGTTCTAGTGAAGGGCCTAGAGGCCTCTCTGTCGCGACCACGGTGTGGTCGGTCAGCCGTATTATCTGCTGGTGATGCAGGTTCATACGCCTCCTCCTCTAATCGGGGGAGCAGCTTGCGTTTAGGGTAGCTTTTGGAGGGGCATTCGAGCTCATGCTCTTCGGCCGCGAGGACTTCGGTCCATCTGTCGGCTAGCAGATCTTGATCAGCTCTAAGCTGTTGCTGCTTTTTCTTGAGGCTGTTCGCCGTGGCCATAAACCTGCGTTTAAAACGCTCTTGTTCGACGGGATCCTCAGGCATGACGAATTCGTCGTCGTCGAGGCTTGCCTCGTCTTCGGAGGGAGGCATATAATCCTCTACCTCTTCTTCTGCCGCTCTCTCAGGAGGGCTGGCGTCTCCATCCTCCTGTGCTGAATCTTGCTGGAGTGGGTTGTCTTTGGCACTTTCTGGGGTGTTATTATCTCCGGTGCCGGAATCTTCATTCTTGCTGTGACGGGATTTAGAGTGGCGCCGCTGACGCTGGCGCTTGGTCTGTTTCTTGGAGGGGTCATCATCCGCTGTTCCTTCGCCATTCCCATCCTTTAGGATATCCACCATGTATATGTCATATGATGAGGTGGCTTTCCAGTGCCCGGTAGGCGCTGGTTCTTGGTCGTCTCCGGCATCGTCGTCCATACCGTCGATGTCTTCGGAGTCGTAGTCTAGCATGTCGGTTAGATCGTCGACAGTGGCTACTAAGTGGGTGGTGGGTGGGCTTAGAATTTCTTCGTCGTCCGCATCCCAACCATCCTGACCGCAGTCCGGCCAGGGCTCTCCTGATAACGAGAGATACTTTAGCGAACTCAAGATGTCGCCGAAAGGTGAGTGTTGAAAGATGTCCGCAGCGGTGAACTCCATGACCGGCGCCAATCGGATCCGATTGGAGGGGGCGCGGGAGGTTCGGAGTCCGGCAAGGAGTCCGGCACCTCGGAGTCACGAGCTTTATGAGGGACAAGGTCAGTGTTCGGCTCTATCGCCGTAGAGGTTGCAGCCCCCGAGGCGGTGTCTAGCCATCCGTCCTCGATCTGCGCAGCCAACTCCGAATTGAAGATCGGAGCGGGCTCGAGTGCGGCCTCCAGGGTACTGTCCGGCTGCAGAGCTAAATCATGCCCGTCGTGACAGTGCGGCGCGCTTGGCTGTGGCTCGAATCCATCGAAGATCAAGTCCTCGCGGATGTCAGCCGTGAAGTTCAAACTTCCAAATCCGACCTGATGGCCAGGGGCGTAGCTTTCGATCTGCTCCAGATGGCCAAGCGAATTGGCCCGCAGTGCAAAGCCGCCGAATACGAAGATCTGTCCGGGGAGGAAGGTCTCACCCTGGACTGCGTCATTGTTGATGATCGAAGAAGCCATCGAGCCTATCGGTGACGACACATAGGAACTCTCAATGAAAGCACCAATGTCGGTGTCAAAACCGGCGGATCTCGGGTAGGGGGTCCCGAACTGTGCATCTAGGCGGATGGTAACAGGAGACAAGGGACACGATGTTTTACCCAGGTTTGGGCCCTCTTGATGGAGGTAAAACCCTACGTCCTGCTTGATTAATATTGATGATGTGTGTTACAAGAGTAGATCTACCACGAGATCAAGGAGGCTAAACCCTAGAAGCTAGCCTATGGTATGATTGTTGTTCGTCCTACGGACTAAAGCCATCCGGTTTATATAGACACTTGAGAGGGCTAGGGTTACACAGAGTCGGTTACAATAGTAGGAGATCTACATATCCGTATCGCTAAGCTTGCCTTCCACGCCAAGGAAAGTCCCATCTGGACACGGGACGAAGTCTTCAATCTTGTATCTTCATAGTCTTGGAGTCCGGCCGATGATGATAGTTCGGCTATCCGGACACCCCCTAGTCCAGGACTCCCTCAGCAACGTCCAAGAAAAACTTTGAGACGGGGAGGTCACAACCTCGAATAGCATGGGATCAAATTTATATACGCGCGCTCTAAGGGGTGCCCCCCTCTCAGTCCCAACCGGAAACACCCATGCCCCCTGACCGGATGACGGGCTTTAATCCAGGGCCATGGAACCCTCATCACGGCCTCTCTATTTGGTGTGTACCAGGAAAGCGGTTTGCAACTTACTAAGCCATATCCCTTGCGGAAAACATGTGGTAGTACAGGAAGGGAAACGAATGGGATCGTGACTTGATTCACGTTGACACTGGAGCCAACAGTCTGGCATAAGACTGGCATGCTACAACACTGCCATCTAACCCATTCTCATGCCATCACATGGCCATGCAACTTATATCCAACAACATATGGATTTTCGAACTCACTTGCCTCATCTTTGCATGAAATATAACATTTATCGAAATGCTCATAAACTTGCCATGAAACTACTAAATGCAAACATGCAACAAGCACTCATCATATCAAAAGTTCAAACATGCTTGCCTGGTTCGGAGTAGTCGGAGTCTAACTTGGCGATGTTCACGGTTCCGTCACCTCCTCCGGTATCTACGGTATAAGAAAATACATACTAACATAAATACCGAGAGTGCACAAAAAGGTGTTCCAAATATTTTTCAAATAAATATGAGAAAAAACTAGACAGAAAAATAAAGATGGCGGAAAAAGAATCAATCAAAAATCAGTTTCTGTTAAAAAAGTTATAAAGGTTTTAAATCCAGGGACTCATCTGTAATGAAACAGAAAGTTTCCAGGGGCCAAATTATAAAAACAGAAAATAGTTCGAAAAAGAGAAATCACTGACGAGGGGTCCCACCCGTCAGGTTTGAAATTTCAAAGGGGGAGGAACAGAGCTCGTCGGCGCTCGAGAGTTGCGGTGGTCGCCGGCGGTGGTCCACGGCTAGTTGGGAGGACCGGAGAGTACCTACGTGCTCAAGGTGTCCTTCCGCGTTGGTGGGTGGTGGTGGTGGTTGTCGGCGAGCACCACGTCGACGGCGGTCCTTGCTCCGGTGGACGGCGGTTTGGGTGGAGTTGGATCTCGTCGGGGAGGGCTGCGGAGGTCAAATTGAAGCCGGGGTTAGATCACTGGGTTCCCAAGGAGACTACTGACGAGGTTAGGGCGGCGAGGGTGGCCTCACCGGAGTGGATCGAGCTGGTGGCCGAGGCGGATCGGGGTGGCTGGAGTTGGGGAAGGAGACCTCCTCGAGGTCCTACTAGTGGCTTGGCGGGGTACTGGTGGGGTGCAGTGGTGGTGCATGCTTGAGAACAAGCTCGGGACTCCATTTTATAGGTGATCCGAGGCGGTGGCCGAGAACGAGGATCTCCGGCGATGGTTACGGCGGCGCAGTGCTTGGTCGGGGAGATTAGGAGGTTGATCATCGACGTGGAGGTCCACGGGCTCCGTTTAGCATCTAACCTTGGCTGGATTGGGCGTGCTGGGTGGTTTCGGCAGAACGGGGCGGCGCGGGCCCGTCAGCGGTAGAGGGCACGCCCTGTGCTTGCCGGGCCACGGCGATGGTGCTGCGGTGTGTGCTGGCATGCATGAGGCCACGCGGAGGGCTAGGGAGCGTTGGGCGGCACAGAACGGCATAGCGAGCCGGTGCTGGCTCCGTTGGCCGCCACGGGTGGCTCTGCCACCGCAGAAGCTGCCGGCGTCGGCGATGCTCGCCATCACCGACACCTGCATCCGTCCAAGAGGGCGTGCGGTGCTCTGGTCAGGGAGAAGGGGCCGTGTGCAACGCGCCAGGGTGCATGGGTGATCGGTGACAAGTCACTGACGAAAACGACACTGAAGATAACTCTGAAACTCTGAACTTTTAGTGAAAGCGTACAAGAACAGTGCCGGCCAAGTGTTTGATGAAATGATTCGAGCATGAGAAAAATTTATCTAGGGCTGATCTTTGGTGTGGTGGTCTCTCAAAGCATCTGGGGGCTGCCTGAATTTTGGTGGAATTTTTGGAGAAAGGAAAATATGAATTTCACCAAAAATGATGAATCTGGTCCAAACTTGCAGAGGTTGAAACTTGAAAATTTTGAAAAGAGGAAGAGTGGATCTTGATGGGTCCAGGTTGTGGGTGCTAGGGACTATCCAGAGGAGTTGGTTTGAGATCAAAACTCAAAGTAAATCAGGCATTTCCTTTGTAAAGCATCTAGGCTTATAATAAATGACAGAATTGTTTTGGGGAGAAAAATAAATGGATTAAAATCCAAAAATGGATTGAACTTGTTGGGACAGAATGTTTGGATTGCCCCAAAGTGGAGGGAGGGGTTTTAGGAGAATTTACCACATGAGGCATGGTAAAACCAAGGATGGTTCAAAACAAAAGAGTAGCTCCAAAACCCTTAGGGTTTATTTTTAAAAGAAAAAAATTCCAAGAAATGTTTTTGAGAAGGGAAACTCAGAAGAAAGGTTTTAATAACCAAATACCAGGGTTGCAGAAGATACAAAAATCAAAGTCCTTGCCAAGGGAAAAAGTTTTGAGAGAGAGAGGTTTTAGGAAGGATTTAAATGGCCTTCTTCAAATCCAACAAGGTTTTTGGTTGAAAATTAAATAATTTTTTTTGGAGTGTCAGAACACCTACCCCCTTAGGAAAAATCTCGTCCCCGAGATTTCAGCTGATCCTCAAACAAGTGTGGGTGCTCTGTCCGAAGAAAATCCTCTCTTTCCCAAGTTGCTTCATTCTCGGTGTGATTGCTCCACTGAACTCTGAAAAACTTGATGGTTTTCTGTCGGGTCCTCCTTTCAGACTCCTCTAATATTTTTATTGGACGTTCCCGGTAGGTGAGGTCTGGTTGCACGTCAAAGTTTTCATGGGATACTTGCTTCTCTAGGTTGCTCACGTACTTTCTCAACTGCGAGACATGGAACACGTCATGGACATCGGATAATTCTTCGGGTAAGTCTAGCTGGTAGGCTACTGTGCCTCTTCGGGCCACTATACAGAATGGTCCGATGAATCTTGGTGCTAGCTTTCCCTTAACCTTGAATCGTTGCAGGCCCCTCATAGGAGATACTCGTAGGTACACAAACTCTCCGGGTTCAAAACTGATTCCCCGATGCTTTCGATCGTAATAACTCTTTTGTCGACTTTGAGCTGTCTTGAGTCGATCCTTAATCATCTTAACTTTTTCCTCAGCCTCCTTGAGCATATCTGGGCCGAAGATATGGCTGTCTCCAGTTTCTGACCAATTTAGCGGTGTACGACATCTTCACCCGTACAGAGCTTCAAATGGTGCCATTTGCAGGCTGGCTTGGTAACTGTTGTTGTATGCGAACTCTGCATATGGCAAGCTTTCTTCCCAACTGGTTCCATAGGTGAGGACACATGCTCTCAGCATGGCTTCTAGAATTTGGTTTACGCGTTCTGTCTGTCCATCGGTCTGGGGGTGGTATGCGGTACTGAATGCTAGTTGAGTTCCCAGTGCCTGTTGTAGGTGATCCCAAAACCTAGAGACGAATTGTGTGCCTCTGTCAGATATTATAGTCTTTGGGACTCCATGCAGGCAGATGATACAGGCAAGATAAAGCTGGGCAAGCTTCTGAGTGGTGTGAGTTGTCTTCACCGGGATAAAATGTGCCACCTTAGTTAATCTGTCGGTGATGACCCATATGGCATCATTTCCGTGTCGTGACCGAGGTATCCCAACAATAAAATCCATTCCAATCTCGTCCCATTTCCACTCGGGTATCTTGTTTGGTTGTAATAGTCCGGCTGGTTTCTGGTGCTCGGCCTTGATGCGTTGACAAGAATCACAACATGCAATGAATGTGGCTACGTCCCTTTTCATACCGTGCCACCAAAATTTTTCCTGAAGGTCCTTGTACGTTTTTGTTCCTCCAGGATGGATTGAATACGGAGCGGTGTGGCCTTCAGCTAGAATGTGCTGTTTGAGGTCCTCGACATTTGGTACGCAAAGCCTATCTCCGTACCACAATATTCGCTGCTCGTCTATGACGAATTCTGAGGCCCTGCCCAAACTCGCTTTTCTTTTTATGCCTTCAATGCTGGGGTGTCCACGCTGAGCCTCCTTAATCTTTTCAATCAGGGTAGGCTATATTTCCAAATTCGACATACTGCCTTCGGTGACCATTATTAAGTTGAGTTTGGCAAATTCCTGCTGAAATTCTGGTCTCAAATTTGGTATACTGTAGTTTCCCAAGCTGGGGTTCCGACTAAGGGCATCTGCCACTACATTTGCTTTTCCTGGATGATAGTGGATTCCAACATCATAATCCTTCACTAATTCCAACCAGCGTCGTTGCCGTAAATTGAGTTCCGGCTGTGTGAAAATATACTTGAGGCTCTTATGGTTTGTGTATATTTCACAATGATTTCCAAGTAGAAAGTGTCTCCATTCTTTGAGTGCATGGATGACTGCTGCAAACTCCAGGTCATGAGTAGGATAATTTTCTTCATGCTTGCGAAGTTGTCTGGAGACATACGCGACTACCTTGCCTTCTTGCATCAATACGCATCCGAGGCCCTTCCGGGATGCGTCACAATACACCTCAAAATTCTTGTGCATGTCTGGCACAATTAATACTGGTGCCGTCGTTAATTTCCTTTTTAGTTCTTGGAAGCTTTTCTCGCAAGCTTCCGTCCATTCAAACTTCTTGTCTTTCTTGAGTAACTGCGTCATTGGCTTTGCTATGGTGGAGAATCCTTCAATAAATCTTCGGTAGTATCCTGCCATTCCCAAGAAACTTCGTACGTCCGTTACGCTGGCTGGTGGTTTCTAGCCAAGTATGACCTTGACCTTTTCCGGGTCTACGGCAATACCTTCTTGGGTCAGTACTGGCCCAGAAAGCCCACCTGTCTCAGCCAAAATTCACATTTGCTGAACTTGGTGTACAGTTGATGTTTCCTGAGTTCTCCTAGTACAATTATGAGATGTTCAGCGTGCTCTTCTGGTGTCTTGGAGTATATCAGAATATCATCGATGAATACCACAACAAACTTGTCCATAAACTTCATAAATACTTTGTTCATGAGGTGAACAAAATATGCGGGGGCATTTGTTAGTCCAAACGGCATTACTGTGAACTCATACAGTCCATATCTGGAGGTGAAGGCTGTCTTGGGGATATCTTCTGTTCGCACTTTTAATTGATGGTATCCCGACCTTAAGTCGATTTTTGAGAAGACCTTGGCCTGAGCGAGCTGATCAAATAAATCATTTATCCGTGGCATTGGATATTTGTTTTTGATTGTGACCATGTTAAGTGCTCGATAGTCTATACACAATCTCAGTGTCCCATCCTTTTTCTTGGCAAATAAAATTGGCGAACCCCAAGGTGAGGAACTGGCTCGTATGTATCCTTTGTCCAACAATTCTTTTATTTGTTTCTTCAATTCTACCAACTCGGATGGTGCCATTCTGTATGGTTTCTTGTAAATGGGAGTGGTTCCGGGTGCTAGCTCAATGCTGAATTCTATCTCTCAGTCTGGTGGCATGCCTGGTAGTTCTTCGGGTAATACGTCTGGAAATTCACACACTACTGGAACCTTGCTTAACTCAGAAACGTCCACCTTGTTCAACCTTGGTTGCCGAGATATTTGTCTTTCTTTGGTTGAAACCTTTATTGTCTTCCCATGATGGTGGGTGAGAATTATGGTACGGTTGAAGCAGTCAATAAAACCTTTGTTGGTGGTTAACCAATCCATCCCTAGGATGACATCCAGTCCTTTATTTTCCAATACAATAAGGTTGGCGTGAAACTTCAATCCTTCAAATTCAATAACCACACCTTGGGGTAACTCTGGGTCACTTGCTTAATCCCAGGGGACTTGATGATCATGGATTTTTCCAAGGGAAGTATCAAAAAATTATTTTGCAAAGCAAATCTCTTCGAAATGAACGAGTGAGAAGCTCCAGAATCAAACAAAACTGTGGCAGGTATTGTGTTGATAGGGAACGTACCGAGTATGATATCCAGGGCATTTTGTGCTTCTTCTTTGGTCACGTGGTTCAGATGACCCTTCCTGTGATTGTTATTGGGGTTGAAATTCTTTCGCTTGGGCGCTGAATTATTGCCACCATTGTTCGACTTTGGGGTTGAGTTCCTTGGCTTGGGGCACTGCTTGGCATAGTGTCCTTCTTCTCCACAAGCGTAGCAAGTAACGCCTGGGCGATATGTGAACTCCTTGTCCCTTGCATGGAAATTCTTGATTGGGTGTGGATTATTAGTCGTGGGTTTGTGTGTCCCATTATTCTGAAATTCCGTCTTGCTTCGGTGGTTTCGAGCCAGAGTATTCTGGTCCCTTTTGCGTTTGCGGAAATCCTCCAAGCCGCGTCGCTCATTTTCCAAGGTAATAGGCTTATCCACCAGTGTTTTGAAATCTGGGAAAGTGTGCACAACCAGCTGGCATTTAAGCGCGGGTGCCAGGCCTTCCAAGAATTTTTCCATCTTCTTGCTTTCAGTCATACGCTCTTCGTTGGTGTAGCGAGACAACAGAGTAAACTGACTGTTGTATTCTGACACCGTCATGGTCCTTTGTTTGAGGTCATCAAATTCTCTCTTCTTGATCTTCATAACACTTTTAGGAATGTGTGCCCCACAAAAACCTTCTTTAAATTCCTCCCAGGTTATTTCATTTTCGTTGGGGTGCATGTGTAGGAAATTTTCCCACCATGATGCAGCTGCTCCAGTGAGATAGTGCGGTGCATATAGTACTTTCTCACGGTCTGAACACTGTGCAATAATTAATTTTCTTTCCATGTCTCGAAGCCAGTCGTCGGCCTCAAGAGGTTTGTCAGTATGAGAAAATGTTGGGGGATGCGTCTTCTGTAGCTCAGACAACTTGGATTGCTGCTGATACTGTCCACAGTGATTTCCCATATTGATGACTTGGTTCATCATTTCCTGATGTTGTTGCTGACTCTGTTCATAAAGGCGGCATACTTGGGTAAATGTTGTTTCGCTGCCCTGTTGACTTGACTGCCCCTGTGTGAAATTGTTGTTTGGTGGTGTGCCATAATTTTCCTCTGGCGGAATTGGCATGGAGCGCGTCCAAGGACGAGACATCTTTCACTCTGGAGATAGATTTTGTAAAACTCGTAAGAAAAGAAAATGAGTTGCAATAGTCAATAAATTCACAAATACGGGAAATTTTAAAAGCTCCAGGATTTTTTTTCAAGAAAATAAACGATTGCGCACGGAGAAGGACTATTACATATCTTACACGCAAGCAGTAATTATACAATACATCACTCAGGATATGCGTACATATTCCTGACATGTTATTTAGGCTAGTGCACTTCTCCCAGTCCCTACATGATGCGCAAACAAGCTACTTCCCACAACCTATGTACATATAAACATATCGTACAAGTCGATACATCGCATGGTGGCTAAGCGTACTCAGTCGGAGATGGTAAGGATCTCCCTTGGCCTGCCGAGGGTGAGGCGCAGTGAGGCTGGGGACTCAACCTCCTCCTCGCTAATAGGCTCCAGACGTGAAGCGCTGCGCTGAGTTGATGGAGCGGGCGCCATACGCAGAGTAACACGAATAGGAGTGGGCGCTATAGGTGGTGCAGAACAAACTGGAGTGGGTGCAATGACTTGGTTGAACTCCTCGGTGGTAGGCAGGTGACGAGCAGTGGCGAGAATGGTAGGTGAATGAGATGTCGGGGATGAGATGAAAGTCAGCGGTGGTGCGGTGTGCAGGAGCTCCCTCCTGTTGGCTGCACAACCATGGACTAAGTCCATGCGGGCAGCTACAAGGTCATCCACCAGGTTGTCGAAGGCTGCCTCCAGAGCTCGGAGGTACTCGACAAGCATCTCAATAGCCTCGTCTCGCTCTCCTCTGGGGCAAGCGAATGAGTAGTGATAGGTGTATGGCATGTGGCATGGAAGGTAGCAGTAGCGACGAGTCTTCATTGAAGGAAGAACATCCCGGAGACGAGCTATCGCCTCACGGGCAGCCATCTGCATAGCATGCCTCTTCGTAGGCATGGCTCTCCCCAAGAACCGGAAGCGGCGTAACTCAACACGCCCTCCCTTGAATTGCACCGCGGCCTGGTGCATGGTCAGACTGTCGTTGATCTTGTGCGGGTAGAGTGTGAAGACTGGGCGTACTGATGGCCCCATTGCGACTTGGACGATGAAGGAGAGGAGCTTGACGAACCCCTCAGGCACGTTGGCGAACACCTGTGACTCACAGTCGTTGCCAGCCATCTACAAAAGTAGGCCAAAATTCTGAATGGTCAGATCATAAATTTATGCTAATTGTTAGAAAATGACTACATTTGCAAAAATATGACTAAACTCTATTATGCTAATAACCGATTAGCGATCGCACCTAGTGGCTTCCTACAGTCAGCTTGGCTCTGGTACCAAGTTTGTCACGACCGGTTTTTCAATAAAATACTTATTGAGAAATCGATCTTTTGATTCCAATATAGGAAGAGTTATCCTTACCGATAGACAAATAATTGATACAGAAGGCCAGTAGCATTAAATATATTACAGGGTTGAGCTGAGGTTGCTCAACAATTTATTACAAACACGCCAATATTGTACATAAGGGCGGTTATGGCACAGGGTGTGGTGGCATGCTACTGACTCGAGATAACAGTGGTGGTGGAAATGTCACAGTGGAGTGGATAACATGACTCCTAAACTGGCAGCTCATCGAGCGTCGTGGTGAGGCTCGATGAATTTATTCGGGTAGCGGAAGCGGATATAATACAATGACCAAATCAAGGATCGCACGAGACTGACTGGGACTCCTCTAGGCGTCGGACTCGCTATCGAACTCTTCATCCATGAGATCGGATTCATCAACATCTGGCCAAATCAACAAGCCAGGTGAGTACTTTGAAAGTACTCGCAAGACAGTTCAGACATAAGATATAACAAGTGCATGCATGAATGCGTCATGAGCAAAATAACAATGCTCATTCAAATAATAAATATTTGCATGACATGATAAGTAAAAAGGAGGTCAGGCGGTAGTCCTCCCGAAATTCCCAACAAACAACTGAAGACCGATCGGGTGTCTGGAGCGACACCTCAAAAGGTAAACAAATAAATAATCATGCCGCAGTCGGGCGACTAAGCGACACCACATAAAGGGCTTATATTGAAAGGTAAATGACAAGCGTGCCACAGTCGGACGTCTAAGCGACATCGCAGAAAGGGCGTATATCAAAAGTAAATAACAAGTGTGCCACAGTCAGACGTCTGAGCGACATCGCTGAAAGGGCTTATATCGAAAGTAAATAACAAGTGTGCCACAGTCGGACGTCTGAGCGACATCGCAGAAAGGGCTTATATCAAAAGTAAATAACAAGTGCGCCACAGTCGGACGTCTGAGCGACATCGCAGAAAGGGCTTATATCAAAAGTAAATAACAAGTGTGCCACACTCGGACGTCTGAGCGACATCGCATAAAGGGCTTATATCAAAAGTAAATAACAAGTGTGCCACAGTCGGACGTCTGAGAGACATCGCAGAAAGGGCTTATATTTCATTATTCATATCTGATAAATTCACGAAGATATAATACTCATAGGAAATATTCAACACATAATAATAAACGGGTTAGTCCATCCACAGGAATAAATGTTTAACCGGACTTAACACTCATGTGGTTCACCGGAGTTTTGTCACTGAGACTGACATTTTGACAAGATAAGATGAACACAATACTTGGACATGTACAAGATGATTCAAAGGATTTTTGACTCTGCAGGGATTGTACTAATTGCCCACAGCCAACGGATTTCCGTAGTCACGAAGGACTAGTTCCGTTTACGGTATTTCGGTAGAAACACATCTAACCAGTACACACCCATCCCACCTCACGATGCCAAAAAATCACCCTAGGCAACGTCCAAGAAAAACTTTGAGACGGGGAGGTCACAACCTCGAATAGCATGGGATCAAATTTATATACGCGCGCTCTAAGGGGTGCCCCCCTCTCGGTCCCAACCGGAAACACCCATGCCCCCTGACCGGATGACGGGCTTTAATCCAGGGCCATGGAACCCTCATCACGGCCTCTCTATTTGGTGTGTACCAGGAAAGCGGTTTGCAACTTACTAAGCCATATCCCTTGCGGAAAACATGCGGTAGTACAGGAAGGGAAACAAATAGGATCGTGACTTGATTCACGTTGACACTGGAGTCAACAGTCTGGCATAAGACTGGCATGCTACAACACTGCCATCTTACCCATTCTCATGCCATCACATGGCCATGCAACTTATATCCAACAACATATGGATTTTCGAGCTCACTTGCCTCATCTTTGCATGAAATATAACATTTATCGAAATGCTCATAAACATGCCATGAAACTACTAAATGCAACAAGCAACAAACACAAATCATATCAAAAGTTCAAACATGCTTGCCTGGTTCGGAGTAGTCGGAGTCTAACTTGGCGAAGTTCGCGGTTCTGTCACCTCCTCCGGTATCTACGGTATAAGAAAATACGTACTAACGTAAATACCGAGAGTGCACAAAAAGGTGTTCCAAATATTTTTCAAATAAATATGACAAAAAACTAGACAGAAAAAGAATCAATCAAAAATCAGTTTATGTTAAAAAGTTATAAAGGTTTTAAATCCAGGGACTCATCTGTAATGAAACAGAAAGTTTCCAAGGGCCAACTTATAAAAACAGAAAACGGTTCGAAAAAGAGAAATCACTGACGAGGGGTCCCACCCGTCAGGTTTGAAATTTCAAAGGGGGAGGAACAAAGCTCGTCGGCGCCCTAGAGCTGCGGTGGTCGCCGGCGGCGATCCACGGCGAGTTGGGAGGATCGGAGAGTACCTACATGCTCAGGGTGTCCTTCCGCGTCGGTGGGTGGTGGTGGTGGTCGTCAGCGAGCACCACGTCGACGTCGGTCCTTGCTCCGGCGGATGGCGGCTCGGGTGGAGTTGGATCTCGTCGGGGAGGGCTGCGGAGGTCAAATTGAAGCTGGGGTTGGATCACTGGGTTCTCGAGGAGACTACTGACGAGGTTAGGGCGGCGAGGGTGGCCTCACCGGAGTGGATCGAGTTGGTGGCCGAGCCGGATCGGGGCGGTCGGAGTTGGGGGAGCAGACCTCCTCGAGGTCCTCCTAGTGGCTTGGCGGGGTACTGGTGGGGTGCAGTGGTGGTGCGTGCTCGAGAACAAGCTCGAGACTCCATTTTATAGGTGATCCGAGGTGGTGGCCGAGAACGGGGATCTCCGGCGATGGTTACGGCGGCGTAGTGCTTGGTCGGGGAGATTAGGAGGTTGATCATCGACGTGGAGGTCCACGGGCTCCGTTTAGCATCTAACCTTGGCTGGATTGGGCGTGCTGGGTGGTTTCGACAGAACGGGGCGGCGCGGGCCCATCGGCGACAGAGGGCGCGCCCTGTGCTTGCCGGGCCACGGCGACGGTGCTGCGGTGTGTGCTGGCATGCATGAGGCCACGAGGAGGGCTAGGGAGCATTGGGCGGCGCAGAACGGCGTAGCGAGCCGGTGCTGGCTCCGTTGGCCGCCACGGGTGGCTCTGCCACCGCAGAAGCTATCGGCGTCGGCGATGCTCGCCGCCACCGACACCTGCATCCGTCCAAGAGGGCGTGCGGTGCTCTGGTCAGGGAGAAGGGGCCGTGCGCAACGCGCCAGGGTGCACGGGTGATCGGTGACAAGTCACTGACGAAAACGACACTGAAGAGAACTCTGAAACTCTGAACTTTTACTGATAGCGTACAGGAACAGTGCCGGCCAAGTGTTTGATGAAATGATTCGAGCATGAGAAAATTTTATCTGGGGCTGATCTTTGGTGTGGTGGTCTCTCAAAGCATCTGGGGGCTGCCTGAATTTTGGTGGAATTTTTGGAGAAAGGAAAATATGAATTTCACCAAAAATGATGAATCTGGTCCAAACTTGCAGAGGTTGAAACTTGAAAATTTTGAAAAGAGGAAGAGTGGATCTTGATGGGTCCAGGTTGTGGGTGCTAGGGACTATCCAGAGGAGTTGGTTTGAGATCAAAACTCAAAGTAAATCAGGCATTTCCTTTGTAAAGCATCTAGGCTTAGAATAAATGATAGAATTGTTTTAGGGAGAAAAATAAATGGATTAAAATCCAAAAATGGATTGAACTTGCTGGGACAGAATGTTTGGATTGCCCCAAAGTGGAGGGAGGGGTTTTGGGAGAATTTACCACATGAGACATGGTAAAACCACGGATAGTTCAAAACAAAAGAGTAGCTCCAAAACCCTTAGGGTTTCTTTTTAAAAGAAAAAAATTCCAAGAAATGTTTTTGAGAAGGGAAACTCAGAAGAAAGGTTTTAATAACCAAATACCAGGGTTGCAGAAAATACAAAAATCAAAGTCCTTGCCAAGGGAAAAAGTTTTGAGAGAGAGAGGTTTTAGGAAGGATTTAAATGGCCTTCTTCAAATCCAACAAGGTTTTTGGTTGAAAATTAAATAAATTTTTTTGGAGTGTCACATGTCCGGCCCGCTCCCTGAAAACCCAGCCGATCCTCTATTAATGAAGATGTTGGTCCCGGCGCCCTATCAGGCGCCAGCGAAAAACGACAAGAAGAAGAAGAAGGCCAAGGAGGCCCCGGACGACGTCCATCCCGAAGAGACTTCGAGCACCATGTCCGGAGGAACCGAAGCTCCTTCCTCTGATGAGGAAGACGGAGACGAGGATGACGAGGAGGAAGAGGAGGAGGAGGAAGCAAAGAACCCTCCTCCCAAGGGGAAAAAGAGAGCGGCCTCTGTAGATCCAGAGGATGGGGCGCCCAAGAAGGGAAGGGCATCCCTTTCTGATAACTCGGATTCGGGTACTGTCGGGGATAAACCCGCTGTATGAACCGGACGGAAATATGACCTGGCCTGGCTTGGCGGTTTCCTTGAGACCCGGTTGACATTTGGCAATTCACTGGCAACCCGCCCTGACCAGACGGTTTAGAAGCAACCTGCCTGAACATTATGACGCACTGGTAACCTGGCGGGCGGCGGACGGATGACAAGGCCCAAGGCCCAGAAGGCCGGTTTATGTTAATGGCGGGCCGGTTTAAGAGGAAAGGCGTGAGGAATATTTACCTTACAAGGAGTAAGACCCGGACTTGTATCCGGTTTGTATTAGAAGATAGACTAGTCCTAATCCTAATAGGACTCCACATGTAACCCGCCCCTCTAACTTATATAAGGAGGGGCAGGACTCCCCAAGAGGGGGAGAGGAATAATCTTAAGGCTAGACACAACTAGAGGAGAGCCGGTTTACGGTGACTCCCTCATGAGCATAATGAGACCTAGCCACAAACAGCATGTAGGGCTATTACCGGATGATGTTTCCCGGGGCCCGAAGCTGTCTAAATCCTCGTCTTGTGTGTTGATACGTCTCGCGTCTCTTGATTCCGACCAACCCCTTCAAGCTACCGCATAGATGCGTTGGCCTCACGACTAAGTCCTCACACTAGGACATCTGTCGTGACAATTCCACGACAGTTGACGCCCACCGTGAGGCTCGCGCACGGTGATGTTGAGTTTTTGGAGGGAATTCTTCAGAGATCGAGGAGCTCGCGATTGATTGGGTGGAGAAGTTTCACAGAATAATTGCATAGGATAATCCTTGCAGCAGAGACGAAAAGTTCATCTTTTGAGATCACAGTCGTAGCTAATTATGAAGCTGGCACGTTCCAAGTTTGAGATGAGAATTAGGGAGGCGTGTTGTATGCCGCTGCAAAGTCGCCGAGATTGATTGACGCCTCTGTCGTCCATATACAGTTTAAAAAAAATATTGCCGAAGCCGTGTCGAAGATGAATCAGTGCAAGGATTATAATCAGTCGTCGAGATTGATTCAACCAGCCATCACTTTGTCCTGCGTGACGGCCAAGGTCAAACTCATCCATCTGAGCCTTGAAGCAAGATCTATATTAAACTCCAGTATGCTATTTCAACTAGTACTGCTGGTTCTGCATGATGGACTAGTTGATCTACAAATCCTTATGTACATCTGCAGTCCGATGCTACCATGATGATTAGATTTAAGGGTCTGTCTAAATCTCAGTCGACTGAGACTTCGCAAAGTCTAAGTCAGATGACGTCATACATAAACTGATTGCACGTAACTCCGTTCGCTTGCCTGGAGTTCGGTTTCCCTGTTCGTTATGTGTTGGCCTGCGTCGGCCTGTGTTGGCTCACACGTGGGCTACTGCTGGGCTGTATTGACATCGTCTATTCATTGTGCATGTGTTCTTTTATTTGTGCTTTTTACTGGAATTGCTAGAATATTGTCCCGTTGGGTGTACTACGTAGTACAATGTAGCTTTTATTTTTTTACGCTAGCGTTGCTATTGCTCTGTTTCTTCTTTTCCTGTCATCTTGCTATTTTTGTTCTTTATTTATCATTTCATTCAAAAACTATTTTGTATTTTTGAATGATAAAGAAATCTTCAATGTAACAAAGAAAAATAAAGAAATGAAAAGAAGAAGACAATTTAATTTTCTGTAACCGACGGATAAGCAACTATATGTGGCCGACTAGTGTGCAAATGAGTATAAATATTAGGCTGTATTTAGGCTGTCAAATATATCGGTGTATGTGTCATCTCTCCCAGCCGATATGCACTATAGTGTGCCTCAAACAAATATAATACATACAAAAAGTGTAGTTGTTCTAAAAAAAGTGTAGTGTGTTTGTATCTCTTTGAGCACATATTTTTGACACAAAAAAGAAGGAAAATAAATTAAGAAACTATGTGCAGCCCACGTGTGTGCAAATCGAGTGGCATTCTTTTTTAGAAAAATATCCAAACATCACTAATTTAGAAAAGAAACAATAACACAAATCCAAAACGCAAAAATAAATAGAAAGGAAAATAGAAAGTACAAAATCAAAAATGAAAAAATGAAAAATAAATTCACATACTGGGACGCCCAAGCTCCTAGACCCTCCCCCCTCCCGCACCCAAGTTAGAGAGACATACAGTTGCATGACTACAGTTGGACATGCAGTTGCGATCAGGTGCGACGCTTGCAGTTGCGGGGATGTTCTCGGGCTTGCAACTGGCCCGCCCATCTACCGGTGCCCCCTTCGACAGAACAAAAAAGCCCAGTTGCGGTCGGGCTAGAAGACATGCAGTTACGGCCGGGTGCGACACTTGCAGTTGCATGTCTAGTGTCGGACATGCAACTGGCCCACCCCCTCTCTCGCCGCCCCCTCCTACAAAACAAAGGTCCAGTTGCAACCATGTTGGGGGACATGCAGTTGCGATTGGCTGCGGCGCTTGCAGTTGCGGGGCTGTTGTCGGGCTTGCAACTAGGTTGCCCCCTCCGACAGAACAAAAAGTCCAGTTGCGGTTGGGTTACAAGACATGCAGTTGCGGTCGGGTGCAACACTTGCAGTTGCATACATAGTGTCGGACATGCAACTGGCCCGCCCCCTCCGACAAAACAAAGGTCCAATTGAAACCATGTCGTGGGACATGCAGTTGCGGTCGGGTGCGGCGCTTGCAGTTGCAGGGATGTTGTCGGGCTTGCAACTTGCCCACCCCCTCCGATAGAATAAAAAAGTCCAGTTGCGGTTGGGTTACAAGACATGCAGTTGTGGTTGGGTGCGACACTTGCAGTTGCGGGGCTGTTGTCGGGCTTGCAACTGGCCCGCCCTCTCCGACAGAACAAAAAAGTCCAGTTGTGGTCGGGTTACAAGACATGCAGTTGTGGTCGGGTGCGACACTTGCAGTTGCATTCCTAGTGGCGGACATGCAACTGGCCGACCTCCTCTCCCGCCGCCCCCTCCGACAAGATAAAGGTCTAATTGCAACCATGATGTGGGACATGCAGTTGCGGTCAGGTGCGGCGCTTGCAGTTGCAGGGATGTTGTTGGCCTTGCAACTGGCCCGCCCCCTCTACTAGCGCCCCCTCCGACAGAACAAAAAAGTCCAGTTACAGTCGGGCTAGAAGACATGCAGTTCGGTCGGGTGCGACACTTGAAGTTGCATTCCTAGCGTCGGAAATGCAACTGGCCCACCCCCTCTCTCGCCGCCCCCTTTGATAAAACAAAGGTCCAATTGCAACCATGTTAGGGGACATGTAGTTGCGTTCGGGTGCGGCACTTGCAGTTGTGGGGATGTTGTCGGGCTTGCAACTGGCCCGCCCCCTCTACTGGCGCCCCTCTGACATAACAAAAACTTCCAGTTGCACTCGGGCTAGAAGACATGGAGTTGCGGTCGGATGTGACACTTGCAGTTGCATTCCTAGTGTCAGGCATGCAACCGGCCCTACTGATCTCTACTCGAACCACAAACAAAGTTTAAAAAAACTCTAGCCAGAAACAAAGTCTAGTTGGCCGGTGACAAATATTTTTGAGAAGGAAAAAAGATAAGTTACGCGCCAATGACATACATACAACTGTGTGTGGCCGATGTGCATGACACTATGTGTGCTCAACGGTTGGAAAGAAAAAAAGTTGCATACGGACACAGACAAAAAACACATGTAATTACATGTGATTAAATGTACATACAATTGTGTGTGATCGATGTATGTGTACACAAGTGACAATATTTTATTAAATAATAATAGCAATAGAAAATAGAAAATAAAGAAAAAAATAAAAAGAAAATGGGAACAAACCAAAGCGAACAGCCCTATTTCCTGTCCCCATGCAACACGAGTACTAACAGAAAATTCAGCCTGGAAGAAAGCCCAAATAACAGACAAAGGAAAAGGCACACCACCCCTCACGGCCAGCCCATGTGGCATCTTTGTCGAACACAAAGAATAGAAGAGAAGGCAAGAAAAGAAAAAGGAAACAAGGCAATGGTCCGAGAGCACAACTAAAACAGGCCGATACAGTGCAAGGAAACAGCGATCCTGAATCTCAAACAGAAAACGATCAAAGGTCAAAGTACATCGACTGAGACTTTCTTAAAACTCAGTCGACTGAGTTTCAGCCGTCCCCTAGATTTAAAAAGAAAGAAAAGGGAGTCAACGACTCGATGGTGGACAGCGGTCTTCGCCCCTAAGCCTGACCTCCGGTTGCTGCTCTGCCGTGGCCCGCACCGCCAGCGCCTCTCCGACACGACCGCGCTGAGCCGCCGGCAAGTGAGCCCGGCAAGCCGCCGCTGGCTTTGCTCTACCGCACCTCCACAGCAGCCGCCTCCAGAACCGAGCTGCTATGTCTGAGCCACCGCAGAGAGCCGCCTTGCGTTGCCGGCCTGCATCCATTGAGCCGCCGCCACAGAGAGCCGCCTCGTACCTCCGGCCTGTACCCGTTGAGCCGCCGCGGGTCAGTCGCCACGCCGATTACCTCGCTGCCTGGAGCTACCGTCAGGACCTACGTCCGCGGCCTCGCTTCCGTCTTGAAGCCCTGCCACGCGCCCGAGCCGCCGCTGCCATGACCCGCCTGCCGTGGGCCTCCTTAGTCGCAGCCGTCGCAGCGAAGCGCCTCTGCCTCGCTTGCAGCAAGTAGCTGCACGTCAAGTTGCCGGAGTCCGGTCCGCCATAGCCTCCACCGGCGTGGTTCTTCGAGCCAGCCACAAAAGGTCAAATGGCTGCACACCGGGCCGCCGTTTTTTGCCTCAGGCCTCCGCTGAATCGCTGTATTGCGGCGTCTGGTGCTTCGAGTCGCCATTTGCCTGCCGGTTTCACTGTTGCTACCGCCCGCATCCACAGTCATGCTTCTGCCACTTTGGTCAAACAGCCGCGTGCGCGGTCTCAAGCCTCCTCCGCCTTGAGATGCCCCGTGCAGTCGCTCCTGCTGTTTTCTTCGGCCGTGACCCGCCTGCCGCTTTGCCAAGGTGCCCCTGCTGGTGTGGTCTTGTCTCGCCAGTACAAAACAAAAAGAATATTGGGGGTTTTCAGCCGGAGGGTAATGGAGCAGTGCATGCATGCATAATGATTGGAAGTTTAGAGGGTGTTTGGATACTCTCTAGTCATGTGACTAGTAGTAGTCAGACTAGAAGTTTTTAGTCAGGCCCTGTTTGGAAGGTGACTACTACTAGTCAGCATTAAATGTCTCAATATTAAATGTCTCTTGTGCAACACCAATTAGAGGAGAGAGGGGGGGACTTTAGTCAGTAAAAGTCAGGGGTGTTTGGAGGTTTACTGACTAAAGGTGACTACTACTAGTCTCTAGTCAATAAAAGTTGGGGGTGGGGTGACTAGGGACTAAACTAGTTTTAGTCACCCACTAGTCAGGGGTGTTTGGAGGTTTACTGACTAAAGGTGACTACTACTAGTCTCTAGTCCCTAGTCTCTAGTGATCCAAACACCCTTTTAGTCTACCGACAATAATGGAGCAGGAGTCCCAGTGGGCGAGTATTGCTATTCAATTTACAGCAGATCGATGGAGATGCTGGATTAAATCCCAAAGGCCAGAAGTAGGGTACACTATTAGATCAATTATGTCAAGGCTGATTTCATTACTTATTGGTGGACTACTACCCCACGTGGGGCATTATGCATTATCAGTGGCCGCGTTCATCCAACAAATCACCAGGTGCTATCTTTCTAAGTATTTTTTCAGCACATATTAAATCATTTGAGAACAATTATTCTGGTCCGTGATATTTTTTCGCAGGATCATTATTCATTACAAAGGTGTCGCGGAAGGGACGCGTGCCAACATCACTTTTTCACTAGCGCTTGTCCGTGCTTTGCTGCTCGATGGATACATACGTGAGTCGCCGCCCTGCTACATCAACATACGCGACTGGCTCGTCGCCCGCGCCTGCAGCCGACTCGCACGCGTCCGTGCCGTTTACAATGCTGCGGCCGACTCTCCCGTCCGCACCGGCTTACAACACCACGGCCGACTCATGTGTCTGTACTCCCTCTGATGTTGCGGTCGTTTTACTGTCCGCCCTGCGGTCCGGCCTATTCGAACGTGCTGGGTTGGCTAACGGACACCAATAAGGATCATAAGGTCCAAATACATCAGGTGATATCTGTCCAGACTATTTTAAATAGCACGTATCAACCTTTTCCTTTTGAGAACAACTACTCCGGTTTATGATATTATTTATGCAGGACATTTGGTCACTACAAGAGCGGTAGCGACTCGTCCGCGTCCATACTTCCTCTAATGTTGCAGTTGTTTTTTCCATCCGCTTCCGTGGTTCGGTGTATATCAACACAATGTGGCTCACTTGCCCGTTAGCACGGTTTACCGCGCCGCCTCACCGTGGTGGTCAACTGATCATCAACTCCGCGGCGGATAAATACTGGCCTAACTTATCGGGTGAAATCCATCCAGTATATTTTTATTATACATTGCTTTCTTTAGAAGAGCAATTACTCCGGCTTGCAAAGTTATCTAATGCAGGACCCTAAACCGGCATATTGGTGCAAATTTAAAGGTCGTCAAAAAATTGCCGGCTTAAAAAGAAGGATTCCGGTTTAAAATCCGGCTCAAGGGAAAGGCGTCTCCCACAAAGCTTTGAAGCTCTCAATGTCCAGTTTAAGAATTTCTGGTTCAAAAGAATAATCTCTCGCAAGTTCAAGTTCTCACGAAAAATTAAAGGGACCAAAGAGAGTTTGTTGCACAACACAATTCAAACATAGGCACCCGGCGAGCACAGCTCAGAAATATATCACTTGGGGTTTCCTGCTTATTGAGCTAAGCTATGATTACCCTTTGATCCGGCTATCAAGCCAATATTATCATAAGAGCACAACTCTGGTTACTTCGGTAATCCTCTTACCAAGCCAATATTATCATAAGGGGCAAAAGAGAGTCTGTTGCACAGCACAACTCAAAACATGGGTATCTCTTGAGCACAACTCACAATATCACTTGGGGGCTATGTTCGAACCATAGTCACGCCTCTTGATAGGCTTAAGGACACCAGGGAAATCACTTGGGGGCTCTGGTCGTATCCGAACCATAGCTTATACCCTCTTGATTGGCGTAAGGCCACCAGGATAATCACTTGGGGGCTCTGATCGTATCCGAACCATAGCTTATACCCTCTTGAATGGCGTAAGACCACCAGGGAAATCACTTGGGGGCTATGGGTTCGAACCATAGCTACACCTCTTGATAGGCATAAGGGCACCAGGGAAATCACTTGGGGGCTTGGTCGTATTCGAACCATAGCTACACCTCTTGACCGGCACAATGCCACAATTATGACTACTTGGGGGCTCTGGTCGTATCCGAACCATAACTTAAACCCTTTTGATCATACACATACATCATCATATATTGCATCATCATTACATCATCATAGCATGTATCATATGTCCACGGATATACCGGTTTAGGCAGGAATCGGTTTTTAAACCAGGTTATATTTTTTAAATCTTTAAATAGCCAACATGGATGGATTTTTATTATGTTTATCAATAACCAATATTATGATTGAGGTTTTCAAAGTCGCTTCAGCGCAATAGCTATTATTTTATCAATGGATATAGTTTATTCTACAAGGGAATGAATAGTCCTGAGTTGCTGCAGGCTTACGACCCGACACTTGGGGTTACATTATTTAAGTTGAGATTACATCAAATACACAAGTCTCATGTCGCTGCAAGCATGCACCATGACACTTGGGGGCTAATGCAAAGTCATTTTTTCATCACCTTATTGAAGACCCGACTCATCACATTGTAATGAGCCGGCCCTTGGGGACTACCAATTGCTCCTATCAAAAATTTAAGGTACACAAGTTTTAATCCATTATATTGAAGGATCCACTGCTTAGTTGGTAAAGCACAAAGCTCTTAACCTTGTGGACGTGGGTTCAAGCCCCATGATGGGGGTTACATTATATGATGTTCTTTTCAAAGAAGTATATATAAAGTAACAGCTCAATATTATCTTACTGAGTTGGCCCTTGGGGGCTACACATTGTTGTTCAAGTCTACATGATCATATTTATAAAGTCCCTGCTCATTATTGCATAATGACCCAGCCCTTGGGGGCTACACTGGTTGAAGTTTTTATGGGTATAAGGCAATTACAAGTCCCAGGTTGCTGCAAGCATGACAACCCGGCACTTGGGGGCTACATATATGGAGTATTCAGTTTTCACTAGTGACTGAGATGAACAACATGGATTTCTTCAAAGTGGCAATAATTATATGGAAACAAGTCATCATCATTTTGTTCTGTTCAAGACTTGGGAGCTACAGGTAATATGGATATAAGGGAGAAATATCTTCCAATTTTTAGTTTTGAGCTAACCAGATTAACCCGGTGTCTGCAACAATTATGACCCGGCGTGACCAACAATTATTGACCCGGCGTCACCAAACCCGGCGTCATCAATAATCATGAACCGACATTGGCAACAATCATGAACCGGTGTTGGCAACAATCATGACCCGGAATTATTAGTTTTTATAACCCGACGATTTTGGAAATCATAGATCGGAAAGTTTTATATTTTCAAGCTTGATGTTAACTACAATTATGACTCTGCTATCAATATTTATAAACCGGCAATATTGGCAATGATAAACCAGCAAGTTCTACATCCTTGAACCGGCTGAAGATCAGATGAGTATTTCAAGGACCAATATTTTTGTTAAGTATTGGGAAATGAGTCAAATGAATTATTCTTCATAATATTTTGCTGTGACAAACCAATTGATTATGAAGCTGGCCTATTGACCCAGATTTTCTAGAAGGAGGAAATGACAAGGACTTAAGGATGATCAGGTGTCGGCTTACAAAATATTTAACCCGGAGCAGAACCTATCAAATTTGTTCTTGTGTTTGTTTTACAGGATTAGTTTAACATGGATAAATCCAAATTAAACTAGGGGCTAATGTCGGGGATATACCCCGCGGTATGAACCGGCCGGAAATATGACCCGGCCGGGCTTGGCGGTTTACTTGAGACCCGGTTGACACTTGGCAATTCACTAGCGACCCGCCTTGACCAGACGGTTTAGAAGCAACCTGCCTGAACATTATGACGCACTAGTAACCCGGCGGGCGGCGGACGGATGACAAGGCCCAAGGCCCAGAAGGCCGGTTTATGTTAATGGCGGGCCGGTTTAAGAGGAAAGGCGTGAGGAATATTTACCTTACAAGGAGTAAGACCCGGACTTGTATCCGGTTTGTATTAGAAGATAGACTAGTCCTAATCCTAATAGGACTCCACATGTAACCCGCCCCTCTAACTTATATAAGGAGGGGCAGGACTCCCCAAGAGGGGGAGAGGAATAATCTTAAGGCTAGACACAACTAGAGGAGAGCCGGTTTACGGTGACTCCCTCATGAGCATAATGAGATCTAGCCACAAACAGCATGTAGGGCTATTACCAGATGATGTTTCCCGGGGCCCAAAGCTGTCTAAATCATTGTCTTGTCTGTTGATCTGTCTCACGTCTCTCGATTCCGACAAACCCCTTCAAGCTACCGCATAGATGCATTGGCCTCATGACTAAGTCCTCACACTAGGATATCTGTCGTGACAATTCCATGACAGGTACCGAAGCCGTTCCCAAGCATCGCTCCCGCACCAAGCCCCTTGCCTAATCGTGAGTACCCTCAGATACCTTGTTCATATCTAATCCTCTTTATAGATTATGAGAACAATATCAAATTTTCATGCCGCAGTCCGGCCCGTGACATTCCTCAAGGATCGTCTTCACCGAGAGATCTTTCGTCGGACAAGATGGAGAGCGAGACGCCTCCATGGGCTTCCTCGCCTCCTACGGTGAACGATCCTGAGGTGTTGTCCCAAAGGGTTTCTCCGGATTCCGAAGAAGTGCGGGGGATGACCAATGCGGCACCGGAGGTTTTCGAGAACATGGGGGGTGCAAGCCCTATGGAGATCGGCCATGGGGGCCCTGGGTTACCGGACCCTCAGCCGGATACCGTTCCGGAGACCCAAACGGTCCCGGAGTTGGGACGGCAGCCCCCTCTGCAAGAGGGGCGAGTGGTGACCTCTACCAATACAGAGGCGTCGAACAAGCTGATGGATGCACTACAAGGTGTGTCCGTCTTGGAGGAGCACCGTACTTTAATGGGTACGGTGGTTGAAAGAGTGCAGTCTGCTAAGAGCGGACTGGATGAAGCCTTCACAAGCCTACTAATAGGCTTCGAGCTTTGCAATGTAATGTCTTTTAGCGGCTTTTCATAACAAATCCTTCTATATACAGATAGTAGCCCCTGAGACTCTGTTTGGCCAATGAAAGAGGGCGAACATAGGGTCTATAGGTACCCGCAATAAACAACATTTTTAGCCCTTCTCATAATCATCAGGCTTCACTCTTAGCGGCGACCACTCAAGCTGCCGAAGTTTTCGAACTCAAGCAGAAGCTGCAGCTGGTCCAGGAGGACAACATTCAGATTGACAAGCGGCTCGACGAACCGCAAGGTTTGTTTCAAGTGCTCCATATTCCACCAAATTGGTTTTGCAAATGCTGGACTGAGGCTCACGCGCTATTACACGCATAATGGCAGATGGCGCTGTGGAGGTTGACACCCTCCGAAGTGACCTTGTCCGTGTAAATGAGCAGGCAAGGGTGAGGAATGTGGCCGCTGAGAAGGCGGTTGCCGATTTAAAGGAGGAATAGGCCACATGGAGCCAGTTCGAGGAGCGCGTATCCAAGATTGAGCAAGAGCTCAAGGACACGACTTGCAAGTGCGACCTCCTCGAGGAAGACAATAAAGTGAAGGCGGCAAAACTCGCCAAGGCCCTTCAGGATGCCCAAGAGGCGAGGTCTGAATCCCACGCGACTCGCGAGGAGCTCTGAAAGGCCGGACAGATATAGCGGCTGGTAAGCCCTTTCTTTTGCATTCTAAGTTTGGCGATCAGAGGTATGCCTTACTTAATCGACTATGGAGTTCTCCAGACTCCTTTCCAAATCTACCAAAGAGCGCGGCTGATGTGGTGCAATTATATCGGGCCCAGGAGGGGCATACGACCGAGAAACTGTTCTGGTTGCAATATGTGACTCGGGAGCATTCGACGCTGCTGAACGACCAGATGGCACAATGGGCTGAGCTGCACAAGATGTCCGGAGCAGCCATGAAGGAGGTTATACTCCGACTATGGCCGACTGAATCCGTTCCGAGCAATTATTTTGGCCTAGTGTGGCGACTCATCAATGTCGTGCCCCGCATTGATGCCATCAAACGGTCGGTGTGCATAGAAGGTGCACAGAGGGCTTTCGCCCGTGTCAAGGTGCATTGGGCCAAGATGAAGGCCGCCGTTGTTCCGGTCGAGGGTCCTCCCGAAGGCAAGGACCACCGCACACCGAAACGTTATTTGAGCGATGTCCTGGAGGGTGCTCATTTGATAGAGGGTCAATGCTCAAAGGATATCGTGTTTGAATGAATGTAATCGAACGACCTGATCGTGTGTACTATAGACATTAAGGCTTTGTAATATATTTGCACTGTTATCTAAAATTGTTTCCTCCTGTCCGGCCGTATTTTTAAATGCCTCAGAGTTTTCCAGTCATCGGCTTCGACCCCCACATAGATACTACGGGGGTGTTCAGAAAGGTACAGTAACACTCTTGACCCAACGTCTTGGTCCGTTACGGAGGTGTTAGTGCGTCGAACCAGGCAATCGGACTATATGGCTTTACCGCTCTCACTTAGCCATAGGAGTTTGAGGATGGGGCTATAAAATAGCCCCCTAGTACGTATTTGGCTATCCGAATGCGGATGCGTTACGTGTAAGACTGAGAAAAAAGTCCTTCGTTTTAAAACGAAAAAATGTTAAAGATTTAGTAAGTCACCGAACGGGTGACTAGCTCTCGCATCATCATGCCAGTCAGTTTTCGGCTTTCTGTACTGAGGTGCTTAACCGGATGAACCAGAAATACAATCACAGTAGCTATCCCTTTACTACCCTAGCCGAACAATCGGAACGTACGGTAGCAAACACAGGAGCCGGGCAACCCAACTATTGACCAAAGACATAATTCGAAGCCAATGCATATAATGCAAAGATCGGGACGCTGAAATGTGCTACAAAGCTGTTCGGGCTTTTGTTTAGTGGCTCATGAATGGACATATAGAACCCCTGGCAAAGGGTGTCGGGATATGTACGACAACTGGAGAGACGGACTACAATTTATAAATAAAGTAGGTACCGAGAAAGAAAGAAAAATGTCGCTACTATAATCTGATTGATACGTCGAGACATGATCATACAGGGAGGTACCATAAGCAGTGAAATCATTTTACATGCCGTGGATCTAATAACAAGGAGAAAAGCTCAGTACAGTTCCTTGAAATAAGGTTTGGTCCAAAGAGTCCTTTGGATGTCCTGCCGCATGTGTGCGCTGCTTTCGTCCTCTAGATAGGTGTTCCTTGAAGGAAACGATCCTCTGTTTGCCATATGGAACCGGGCTCGGAGTGAGTCCTTGTAAGTCCGTAGGATACATGGGCTCAAACGCACCTGTGATAAAAAGGTAAAAAGGGTGGAAGTTCATATAGTGTCGAGCCGTACTATAGACCTTCCCATATTGTGCCTCCGCCGGTGCCCAAGGTATTTTGAGTTCATAATGATACATGCGCGGTACAAATTCTGCTAGTGTGCCAGGCAATCAGCGAAGGTGGAACTGCTAGTCTAGCTCTGGATGTACCAAACCACTAGCTTGCGGAATTGTCCAGACTCTTTTAAAAGGGTCCGACAGTTTGGTGACCGACGAGGTGTGCGGCTTTGAGTGGCTGTTCTGTACCTCGGCTACAAGGGCTACGGTGTGCTCCTCTGTGTGGAGGGAGCGTTTCGTGTTTTGCATTGACTGTTATAACACCGCCTGGACCGGACATTTTGAGCTTTAAGTAAGCATAGTGCAGCACCGCATTGAATCGAGCAAAAGTGGTCTGTCCGAGCAGTGCGTGATAGCCACTTCGGAATGGTACAATATTGAAGATCAAGTCTTCACTGCAGAAGTTATCGGGCGAGCCGAAGACAACTTCCAATGTTATGGAGCCCGAGCAGCAGGCCTCTACGCCAGTATTACTCCTTTAAAGGTAGTTTTGTGGGCTTGATTCTTGACAGATCGATACCCATTTTTCGGACGGTGTCCTGATATAGCAGGTTAAGGCAGCTGCCACCGTCGACGAGGACTCGCGTGAGATGGAATCCTTCGATGATTGGATCGAGGACCAAAGCTGCCGATCCTCCATGACGAATACTGGTCGGGTGGTCCTTCCGATCGAATGTGATCGGGCAAGCCAACCATGGTTTGAATTTTGGGGCGACCGGCTGTACGGCGTAGACGTCCCTTACACTACAAAAAAAATACACATCCGTGACATTTTGGGCCGAACGAATTTTTTCTGTCATACTTATGACACTTCTATGACGATAGTTGTGACAAAACCCATTATCATCATAGATGTGGTGGGCTCCTACTTCTATGACAAAAAATCATGATAGAAAATGGGCTTTTCTTCCTGGGCGGGCTGGAGGCGCAGCTGCATGACATTCTTTGGGCCGTCCATGATGGAAAAAACCGTTGTAGAAGTGATGGCGAGGAAAATTTCAGGGAGTTCCCGGTTACGGTGGGTGGTCGGGGGCCAAGCGATGCGCGTTTCTCTCGTACACGTACGCGCGTGTGTGCGCGGCGTTGGCTCTAACTGAACCCGAGCGAGGCGTTGGGATCTAACTGAACCCGAGCGATTGCACTGCAGGCTACGCGTTACTGAACCCGAGCAATCGATTGATGGCTGTTAACTGAACCCGATCGAGCGATTCCTTCGCTACTGCTGCTAACTGAAGCCGATCGATGCTGCCTCTGGATGAACAGTCAGCGTTGCGGGGGGAGGGGGTTGGATGAATAGTGAGCGGTGGAGGTGGATGAACAGGACCCCGTGGCGTTGCCTCTAGATGAACAGGACCCCGATCGATCAAGCCAGTTGCGGCTGGATGAACAGGACCCCGTGGAGGGCTGGATGAACAGGACGACCCCGTGGAGGGCTGGATGAACATTAGACGGTGGAGGGGTGGATGAACAGTAGCCCGTGGAGGGGTGGTTGAATAGGAGCCTGTGGAGAGGGGTGGTTGAATAGTAGCCAGTGGAGTAGCGCGCGGTGGAGGCTGGATGAACAGGAGCCCATGGAGGCTGGAGGAGGTCGATGGCGGATGAACAGTAGCCCGTGGAGGCTGGAGGAGGTCGATGGTGGAGATGAACAATATCCCGTGGAGTCCAGTTTTGTGGTACGCCACACCCCTCCCGATGAACAGGACCCCCGTTTCGACCGTAGCGCTCCAAGACAAGTCTGTTTCGTCCGTTTTGCAGTACACCACACCCCTCCCGATCAACAGGACCATCGTTTCGACCGTAGGGGTCCGTTTCCTCCGTTTTGAGGTACACTAGACCCCTCCCGGTGAACAGGATCCCGTTTCGAACGTGGCCGGTCGAACACAAGGCCGTTTCCTCCGTTCTGCGGTACGCCAGGCCTCGTTTCCATCGCCTATTCCATCCAAGACGGTTGGCTCCCACGTGTTCCGTTGCCTCCCGATGAACACGACGCATTCCGTTGCCTCTACATGAACACGACGTATTCCGTTGCCTCCCCATGAACACGAAGATGATGCAGTTTCTCCGTTCCGACCCAGCCATGTGCACGAGCTCTGGCCATACAAATGCGCGACTAGGCGTTCGAGACCCCGCCCGTATGTATGTACGTGGCCGTATTTACTTTCTTGCACACTGGCCTTTGTACGTACGTGTACATGCTGTGTGCGCGCCTCTACTACGACATGTGCGCGCCTCTACATCCACCAGTACGTACGTACACGTCCGTGACCAGAATGACAATGCTACGTACGCTTCGACCAGGTGGGTCCCGACTGTCAGGCACTTCCTTGCGTGCGAAGATGTGGCTGGTGGGTCCCAGCAGTCAGGGGGGCGAATCGTTATTTTTTTTGCTCGGACGCACTTCCTAGCGTGCGAAGATGTAGCTGGTGAGTCCCTGCAGTCACGGGGAAACGTTTTTTCATGAAATACGGTGGCCCATCCGGTGGGTCCCTGCTGTCAGGTGGAGGAATAATTATGTTGCACGTAATAAGGAGGCACTTCCTTGTTGCGGCCGTGGACCCAGCTGTCAGCCTCTCCACGTACAGGCCACGTCCGATGGAAGCCATTCCTTGACCATGTTGACCACGCCGCGCCGAGAGCACCAGGGCGGTGGACGATGGTGAGGCCTAGGAAGGGGACGACGCGGAGCCGGGGAAGACGCGACAGTGGATGACCACGCGTAGAGGAGTATGAGGGTTCACTGGTTCACTATGGTGTGAGGCTGCCATCGCCACAGAATAATAGGGGGTGTGGGTGAGTAGAGGGATGGCCTGGCCAGCGGTGAGAGTAGTATGGGGCGGTGAGGCCTCCGCCGCATCGCAGCCGGCCACGGGAGCCAGGAGCACGAGGCACGACCGGTGCTGGTTTGGGCGGCTGGAGCAAGAAGACCAGAGGTTGAAGAAGCACTACGGCCGTTGGATGGACATCGTACGATCATTGGAGCTAGAATCGTGCATATTGACTATGTTTACAAAGCCCTCCGTCCCCGTCAACTTAGTAGGCCCACAAGTCAGCCTGCCACTATACTGGGTCCCAGCTAGCAGGGGGAGTATTCATTTTTTGCGTAATAAGGAGGCACTTCCTTGCGTGTGAAGATATAGCTGGTGGGTCCAAGCTGTCAGCAGCGGTAACGTTTTTTCATGAAATATAGAGGCTTTTTGGTGGGTCCCAGATGTTAGGTGGAGGAATCATTATTTTGCGTGTAATAAGGAGGCATTTCCTTGTGTGCGGCCGTGGACCCAGCTATCAGCCTCTCCACGTACAGTCCACTTTAGATTCATGTCGGTCGTTGACCATGTTGACCAGGCCACGACGAGAGCACCAAGGTGGTGGATGACGGCGAGGCCTGGGAAGGGAATGACACGGAGGCAGGGAAGACTCAGCAGTTATTTCCCACATGGAGGGGAGTACGACTGTACGAGGGTTTACTGGTTCGTTTGCCATCGCCGGAGAATAACAGCAGGTGTGGGTGAGTAGAGGTATGGCTAGGCCAGCGATGGGAGTACGATGGGGTGGTGAGGCCTGCGCGGCAGCACAGACGGCCGTGGGGAGGAGGGAGCAGGCAGTCCCGCCGACGCTTGTTTGAGCGGCTGGAGCAGGAAGAGCCGAGATTGAAGAAGCACGATGGACGTTGGATGGAAATCCAAGAGTCACTGCTTGTGCGTCAACCTTTTTTAGGAAAGCCTCAAATCTGTGGAAAATAGCATACAGCCCATCTGCCATTATTTCTAATAATTTACAGCCCATTTGCTAATTCTTAAGGTTTTTTTGGAGCCCATATTCTTTTTGTTAGCATTACAGCCCATATTGTGGCCACGGTTAAAAAATTATACGAAATTTTGCATATTTCGGTGCGGTCCGAACTGTTTTTAATCCCGAAATTTCGAGTCACATTCAAAATGATTTTAAAAATAAATGTATATCAATATAAAATCCAACAAATTGTCCACGCATAAAAATAAATGCAATTTAAAATCTCGAAATGAAAAAAAGAAATTTGAAACTAATTGCTGGTTTGATGTGTTTTAAAAATGTACAGCCCATTTCTCATTACTGATAGGCCATTTTCTCGGCCAGCCGAATGAAGCTCTCCTCGTCTTGAAAGATTTGCAGCCCAACAGGCCTGACAAAGCGACTTACTTGGCAAATCACAAAAAAACTGGGTGTGGCCGTGGACCCAGCTGTCAGCCTCTCCACGTACAGTACTCTTCCGATGGAAGTCGGTCGTTGACCACATTGACCACGCCGCGCCGAGAGCACCAAGGCGGTGGACGACGGCGAGGCCTAGGAAGGGGACGACGCGGAGCCGGGGAAGACGCGGCAGTGGATGCCCATGCGGAGAGGAGTACGAGGGTTCACTGGTTCGGCTGCGGCGTGAGGCTACCGTCGCTGTAGAATAACAGGGGGTGTGGGTGAGTAGAGATGCCCTGGGCCAGCGATGGGAGTAGTAGGGGCGGTGAGGCCTCCGCGGCATCACAGCCAACCACGAGAGGCAGGAGCACGCAACACGACCGGCGCTGCTTTGGGCGGCGGGAGCAAGAAGACCAGAGGTTGAAGAAGCACTATGGCCGTTGGATGGACATCGTACGATCACTGGAGCTAGAATCATTCATATTGACTAAGTTGACAAAGCCCTCTGTCCCCGTCAACTTAGTAGGCCCACAAGTCAGCCACCCACTATGGTGGGTCCCAACTAGCATGGGGTATTCATTTTTTGTGCGTAATAAGGAGGCACTTCCTTGCGTGCGAAGCTATAGCTGGTGGGTCCGACCTGTCAGCAGGGGGAACGTTTTTTTCACGAAATACAAAAGCCCTTCCCACGTACAGTCCATGTACAGTGCGTAATAAGGAGGAACTTTCCTTGCATGCGACCATGGACCTTGTGGGTCCCAGCCGCCAGGCTCTCCACGTATAGTCCTCTTCGGATGACTCTCGTATGTTGACCATGCCGCGCCGAGCGCACCGAGGCGGTGGACGACGGCAAGGCCCCAGACTGGAACGACCCGGAGATTGGGAAGACGCGGCAGTGGAGTCGCAGACGGAGAGGAGTGGGAAACTTGACTGTTTCGGGTGCGGGGTGGGCCTACACTCGGCAGAGAATAATAGGAGGTGCGGAGTGGAGGGATGTCTTGGTCGTCGGCGGGATAGCGTTTCGCTGAGGTGCGCAAAACAACGCCGCTGGACGCCGAAGGCTGGAGCAGGCGGTCCCGGCAGTGCTGGGGGAAGAAGACAAGAGATTGAAGAAGAATGCCGGTTGTTAGATGTAAATCCAACGCCTTCTTAGGCTTCGACCTACTAGCCCACATGTCAGCCAGTCCATTTATTTTTTTAGTCCATTTGGTGGGCTGGGTGAAACAATGGTGTAGCATCTATGCAGCCCGTTTAAATCCCATTTCCATTTTTCTCGAAATCCGTGGACTTGCTGGGCTGGGTGAAAATATCATGTTGGGCTAGACGGAGAAATGTTATAAAAACATAAACACATGATTGCACGTCTATTACTACATTGGTCAGTAAAATCTTTGCAAGCTTATGTACGTAATCACTAGGAGTTAACTTCCCAAGTTATATATAAACAATTGTTATTATTATTTTGTAAGAACTTTCAACTTACGAAATAAAATATCATTTAAATTTGATGAGTTAATAGTACGTGGGGTATTATTATTTTTTAGGCTAGACGTGGGACAATTGAGTTGGTTCTAGGGAAAAGTACTGGGAGAAAACTCAGTTTACGTCAAAAAAGAAAGTGGGAGAAAATTCAGAGACCTGCTGGGTCCACCTGAGGAGGGGAATATGTTGGGACGAAGGAGATTCAAAGCACGGCAGCGGAGTGAATTAGTTTTTTTAACGGACAAGTGAACTAGTTACATACATAAGCAAATAGCCACTAAAAAGGCAATCAGGTTAATGGGTTCTTAAAAGAAATATTTTGGACAAAACAGATAATTACGACACATAGGCTAATGCATGAAACACTCAGATGATAAAGGTGCTTATAAACAGATAAAGTACAACATCTAGACCTTCCTGGCACGCTTGATCATGACGCTGCGGCTGTTCGTGTACTCATCGCTTATGGGAAGCAGACACGCCCTCGTGCCCAAGATCTACCTGTACATGTCGTAGCATGTGTATGGATCCTTGGACATGTAGGTTATGTAGGCTAGATTCAGAGGTACCTCCCACATGTTCAGGTCCTTGGTATCATTGTCTTCTTTCATGTAGGCGTATCAGGGGTCGATGATGGTCTCGGCGAGGTCAACCACGGAGTCCTTCTCCTGCCCGTTGCTGATGATCTTGTATTGCTTCTGGATGTCGATAAGCTTGTTGCACCAGATGGTCGAATCATCGCATTCTTCCTTCTCTCCACCATAGCAAAGCTGTAGTCGGCGCTGCCGATGAAACGGGAGAATGCTCCAGAACCTCTGATGGCCCTACAGAAGTGGTAGATGAGAACCTCGTCCCGCACACATACTTCGGAAACGGTGATCTGCTGGTCCCTGTCAGGAGATGAATGGATGGGCACAAGGTCTAGTCCTGCAACCTTGTGCTTTCTCGTCCTGTAGGTACTACTTGAACTTGGCGAGGCAGAGCTTCACCCAGTCCGGATCGTTGGTGTACATCACATTCAACTTGGTGCAGCCACAGGACTGAACGGCGAACTCAAAGGGGAACTCCTTGCTGAAGTCCATATCCAGCAGGCTCACCCCTCGGAGCGCCATTGGAGTCTCTTCGAGTGAACGAGTGTGTAGGCGGCGGTAGCAGTTTGTTTTTCAGCTCTTGGGGAACTGGATTCAACAGTAAACTGAGTGTGTACAGGCGACAACTGTTACTACTCCTCCCTCGTCCGCTGCACGCCCGACAGAAGATGCACCCTCGGTGCATTCAAATGCCTCCATTAAGAAAACTACTTTGGCCACACGTCGGTTCACGAGCGGATCTGTATTGGTACTGTAATAACAGGAGTTAGTGGTCACTTTACTTAAATTTAATTAGCTTTAACAGAAACTTATACTTAAAACAAGGAATGCATTGGCTCATTCTATCAATGCCGCAGGATCAACATGCACAACAATTAGAATTATTATTCTTAGGACGCACACGATCAGCACATTTGTCGCACATTCACAAAGATAATACTACCATGTTTGAACTGTTTGTTATGGTTGTTGTCCTCTGCATCATCATGCCGTGTTTCCCAGCTTGCAAGATTCAAAACCAACAAATAAGATCCAAATAATAAGTACAACAAAAATGCCTACACATCTCATTGATTCCCAGCTTGCAAGATTTAGAACCAACAAATAAGATCCAAATAATAAGTACAACAAAGATGCCTACACATATCATTGATTCCTAGCTTGCAAGATTCAGAACCAACAAATAAGATTCAAACAATAAGTACAACAAAGAGGCCTACACATCTCATTGATTCCCATCTTGCAAGATTCAGAACCAACCCATTAGAGCCTTTTGATAAAGTGAATATCGGGATTAAATCCATCTTGGCTAGCCATGTCATATAATCAAAGAACTTGGCGAATGCTCTTGACCTTCACAGCATCTGTAGTTGAGTATTCCTGTTTGCATAACACAAACAAGAAGAGCATGATTTCACTTTAATAGGGGCCTCCTTGAACTCAACCTGCAGCTCCACTAGGATGAGGTCAACCTCCCGCTCCATGATTCAATTCATGCACCTTTTCCTGCAGTTCACGTGAAATGAAGCAAAGATTGCATCATTCAGCTAGCAAGAAGTACTTGCTCTCGTGAGCTGGCAGGTTCTTCATTAGTAGTTGCACTAAAATTGAGGAACATTAAGGTTGGTTGTCCGGCTCATGTAAGGTGCAACTATAATTTTCTTATCCTTTTGCGCAGTTCCACTAAAATAAATTGCCATTGTGGTGACAGTGACGGCTCATCTTGCAAAGGCTAATAAAATGTTGCACGAGATTACCAGCAGAACTTGACGGAGATTTTGGAAACTCCAATCACCATTTTGTGCAGTTCCACCAAAATTGAGAGATGTTGCCCACGTGACATTTTAGTTGAACTGCACAAGACACTCATTCCAAAAAAGTGTTTTGTGCAGTTCACCAAAAGGTCACAATAGCAACAAGGTGAAATGGATATCCCTATCTGCACAAAAAGATAGAAAGTAAACAGTTGGTGGTCAATAAGAATATACAAAACATATACAAAATGAAAAGAAGCATCTTAATTATGTTCATGGCAATCACGCAAGGACAGTAGAAATTTTAAAATGTCAGCAATGCTTCATGTTACCAGAAGCATTACGATCAACAATGAGATTCCTCAAATATGGGATTACTTTAATGGTGGCATTGCTTGTTTACCAGACACAGTAAATCAACAGCAGCTAAAGAGTTGGTTTAAGGGCATGGGACCGTGGGGACACCAGGACACTCAACAACATAAAGGAGCAACTTACTTATCATACTGGGGAAAACAACAGGAGTGCCATTTGTAACACAGTTTAATTGCATCTTATCACTGGCGGCATTCGATTAACAATAACACTGGTTAGACATGTCCCTAAGGTAACAGTGTGATCGCTTCATTTTACATGCACCCTTACATTAACAACAACAAAAGGTTGGTATAAGGACATGTGACAATGGACGCATCAGCACAATGTACCTACAAGGAGGCATAAAGTGGTGATGTCGAGTTTGTTCATGCTATGTGAGGGCAGCAAACCTAATCCTGGAGACCTTGTACTATGTGAGGGCGGCAAATCTAATCCTGGAGACCTTTTACTATGTGAGGGCAGCAAATCTAATCCTGGAGACCTTTTACTATGTGAGGGCAACAAATCTAATCCTGGAGACCTTTTACTATGTGAGGGCAGCAAATCTAATCGTGGGACCTTTTACTATGTGAGGGCAGCAAATCTAATCCTGGAGACCTTTTACTATGTGAGGGCAACAAATCTAATCCTGGACATACTCTGTTGACTTGTCCACCAGCCGCCACTTTCTATCCTTTTTTCAACCAATAATAGATTTGTTCCTTGTCCAGTTTGTACTGCGTTTTCCCATTATTTCCCTTTTCAACCAAGAGACTGGTTGGGTATCCGGTCTCTACTACTTTCACCAAGAGACCAGTTGGGTATACATGAGGGTCGCTAGGATGTCAGCGGCGGCAGGTCGGATCTGCGACAATACGGTAGGGAGGAAGAAGGGTCGGAGGACCTCCCGAGTCGGTGCTGTGTCGGAGAGAATGGCACGGGCAGAGGATCGGGCCCCTCCGGCAGCTGTGGGTTTCCTCCCTCGGCAGCGATGATCGTGTGAACGATGCACCTTTTAGTCCTCTACACACACCGGCCGAAGGGATCCGGCCGGATCTATGACCAGTGGTGAGCAGAGAGAAAATGTCGCTACCGTTGTCTTGTTATATCTAGAGAGGATGAGAGAATGAAGAGAGCAACCCTAGTAAATCAAGCGCTCAGGCCCCTACGTACATATATAGTGGAGTGACTATCTTTTTTCTCTCCACAACAAGCATTTCAATTTGTGTACGTGGCATTAAGAAAATAAACTCTCTATTTAAGGTGACTACTATACGACTCCTACTTACTACTAGTAGTACTAGTGTTCACTTGTGCTCCCCGCCCCTCCATTCATTGAACAACCCCATGGGTGAATAAACATACAATAAGTATTGTATTTATATAGAACGAACAAGCTCGAACTATTTTTGCATAGTTAAAAGTTGAGGGCGGGGCTTTTCCCGGGCAGTACGCGCGGCAGTTTCCAGGTAGGCGGTTTGACAGAGAGGCGAGGAGGGTGAGCGAGTGGCGGATTCTCAAACATAGTGCTGGAAAGGTCGGGCTGTGTGATTTGACGGCGCGTTACTGCTGGAAAGACTTGTGATATGACCACTCACTATAGTCATGAATTGCTGGCGCTCCGATCGGGGTGATGCCCCCCTTCCGTTCCGCGCTCTAATCTGGTGCATGACATGTCGACCCGGATGTTCGCTGTCCCACATGTCGGAGTAGTAAGGAGCAAAGAATGATGTGGTATATACTAGTACTACTACTACTCACGTCGGAGGAGTGCGAACCACGGCAGCCCAGTGAACTAGCAGTGCAAACCACGGTAGCCCAGTGAACCAGCAGTAGAAAACAATGTGGTGATATGGCCATAAAAAACAATGTGCTACGGTCCACACTGTAGCATGTACAGTAACATTCCTCTTTGTTTGCATCCCTGAGTTAGAGCTAGTATGGGTTGTAATAGCCTCAAATTATCAAAACAAGAGGGGTCAGTTTGAGCTAGTTTGCTCTAACCCAGCTAAAAAAACTAGCCCGGTGGAGAGGTTCTAATTGGGTTAGTTATCCTCGGGCCCACTAAAAGAGAACTAAAAAATCTCCCCTGCCCGCACCAGATCGCTCCCTCCCCCCTCTCGCATGACTCCTCTCTGTTCCCCATAGGGCCGCTCGCCCAAACACCGCTCGCCCTCTCTCTCCTCCGGCCGCCCTCTCCTTCCGGCCTTCGCCGCCCTACTCCAGCCGCCATCTCCCTCCGGCCTTCGAAGGTCACCCCGCTCCCCCTTCACCGGTCATTTTTCTCCCTCTGACGTGCGCGGCAGCGGTGCATCTACCAGGGAGGTCATGAGAGGGGTGAGTTTGCTCGTTCCTTCTCTGTCTCACGGCCATATCATTGATCTTGCTCACTCTAGCGCTAATTCTGATTTGGAAAAGTAGATCCTGATCAAACTTGGTATAGATTTGTGGTGCACACGTGGAATTGTTTGATGCTGCTTGAGGAGGTAATAAATCTTTCTAGAGACCCAAAGATTCAGTTCACCTTTCTATGTATTTCAGTTTCAGGCTTGCATTATTTCTAGAGACCCAAAGATTCAGTTCACTTTTCTAGGTATTTCAGTTCCAGGCTTGCATTATTTCTAGAGGCCCAAAGATTCAGTTCACCTTTCTAGGTATTTTAGTTACAGGCTTGCATTATTTCTAGAGGCCCAAAGATTAAGTTCTCAGACAGCGGCAAGCGGCCCTGCTACCCATGCCAGTGTCGACCTCAACTCGCAAGGGCCAGCGTTGGAGGGGTTCCCGGGGCTTGGGCTCCACAGATCCTTCCTCCAGAGCGACGATGGCGAGCTCCTCCCTCGGTGCGTGAGGGGCTCCGGGATCCCTCCCTATCGTGAATGACTTCAATGGTGAGTTAGCTCATGCTTTGTTTCATGGAGTGTTTTTTTGTGAAGCTTCATTGACGACTTGTATGTTTAAGTGGGATATCTCATTTGTATGGACAAAATAAAAATTATCATGTTTTGCATGCTTGATTTGTAAAGATGGTTCGTTTATGTCAATTGTGAGCGGGAGGAGGCCACAGAAGAGCCGGCCACACCAAATCTGACAGGAACTAGGGTCCAAAGTAGTCAAATGATTGAGAAAGAGCATTTATTGTCAATCTAACCCTGCCATCCATACACCTCTTTGGTTTAGAGTTAGTTCAGGGTTAGAATCTAACTCTAACCTCTAACTGAGTTAGAGTTCTCCTCGTCTCGGTTCATCGCCATCATACTTTCCCCATTCCTATGTTTTCAGTATCCTGCGAATCAAAGAGGCCCTTTTTTGCGGGAAAAATCAAAGAGGCCCTTAGACTGGTTTAGGTCCGGTCATTTTTTATAAACGTGTTATGTCCAAAATTTAATGAACGTGCTCCGGTTTCTACGAAAATAATCCGGTTTCATGTAGTAATTCATTCATTTATTTATTCTTCTGCGGGGGGTTTGCATGTAATTCGTGAGGTCTGAAATGTAAAGTACCCCGGCATATGCTCCGAGTCGTGCATGCACTACGACCCAGATGCTCTATGTCCCACATGTCGGCGAATGGGAGCACGTGGAAATAGCCTAGGAGTACATATAGGAGGATAAATGCGTGAAAAAATATGTACTGTGAAGCGTAGCTGCGGTTCGAAAAGGAGACCTAAAGTGATGACAGCTATAGGTCGCACGCACCAAACTAGTGGTACTAGACATACGACTAATTTTTCCCTCAAAGAAAAGAGGCACGAGTGCTCAGTACTCCTATTCTATAAACACAAGTCCCATCTGACAACAGCGTCCATGCTACATCTAGCTCTCCTCCCTCGTTTCTCTCTTCTAATTCTAAATTCGGCCGACGCCCGGTGGGCGGGGTGGGTTTGCTCAACTGCGGCCCCACCTCATAGTGAAAACGTTATGACTGGAATAAAAATGCAATATACTCCCTCCGCTCCTAAATATAAGCCTTTTCAGATACTATTTCAAATGGAATACAACATACAGATGTATGTAGACATGGTTTAGAGTGTAGATTCACTCATTTTGCTCCGTATGTAGTAGTCACTTGCTAGAATCTTTAGAAAGACTTATATTTGGGAACGGAGGGAGTACTATACTAATAAAACATTAAGGTCACGAGGCGATGCAGTGTTGGTTACAGGAGGCAAGAAGAAGAGATGCATCCATCGATGACGTCCACCTCCTCGACTCAGGGCGCCGGCCCATTGAATGACGCCTAAGTAGCAGCGGCTTTTGTGGCCAGGTTGACGTGCTTCTGAACAATGGCGTCCAAAGAATCCAGCCACTGGAAGAAGGCCAATGTCTTTTTGTCCTCGCTTGTCTTGTAGTGGCCTATGTAGACGATTTCTTCATAGACGTGGATGTGCAGGTCGACGGTTTCTTGCATGGTGAGGCGCTGCGCGGCGAGCGCGGCCTCGAGATGCACATTCTTCGTCGCGACCTACAGCACCTGCAGGGCCACCAGGGCTTGAAAGAGTTCGTCACCATGGAGGCCGATGAGGGTGGCAGAAAATGAGGAGCCTGGGCGCGCGGGCTGGAGCAGTACGGCAAGGTCGTCCGCGTGCTTCTTGACGGAGGTGAACTTGCGGATGGAGTTGACCATCATGTCGACCATGCGAGAGGCGACGCCGGCGTCGGCGAGGGCTACGATGCCGGCGGTCGCCAGCACCGTCTGGAAATGCTATGCGGTGCGGGGCCGCAGGCCGGCGCCTTGGATGATTTGGCACAGCCGACTGCCGCTCGCGTCCATCGCCTCCATATGTGCTTGTGGCTTCTGGTCACTTGGTCTTGGAATTGAGTGAGCAGTGTTGTGCAGAGACTTGGGAGTAGATGGATTGGAGTGGTGGGGCGCCTTTATTATATGAGAGTCCAAACTCTGTTGCATTCATATCGTGCTGGCTCTATTCTGCTTCTCCAATTAATTCCCTCTGCATGTAATTGATGATGCATCATTGACCGTTCAATGTCTCGGGAACCGCTACCCTCTCCCTCATTGGCATTCAAGCACCTATGGACCCGTCGACGACGAGGTGCCTATGGTGACTTTGTAAATTTCAAGATCATAGTGTCGTGCGTGTGTGCGTTCATATGGGTGAGTGTATGCGCGTGTATATGAGCGCTTGCGTCTGTACTGTGTCAAAAAAACCATAAATGCGTGTCAAAAAGAGACTAGTCAGTATACTCAATATTGTGCACCTCGGAGAGGAAAACGATAGAACTACTCCCTCCATGCCATAATGTAAGACGTTTTTTCACACTAGTGTAGTGTTAAAAAACGTCTTACATTATGAGACGGAGGGAGTACATATTTATTTACGGTGCAGATTCACTCATTTTGCTCCATATGTACTCCATCTCGGTGTAGTCTAGTCACTTGTTGAAATCTCTAAAAGGGCAAATACTCCTTTCTTGTTTACAGGGCTATACTAGCAAGTAGTTGTACGTACTAGTACAATAGTGGGCTCACATAGCAATTTTGTCTCATGCAAGAGCCTGGCTATATGCGTGCTCCAATGTTCGCAACTGCCATGTTCGGTTTGCGCTTGGCGCTTCGCCTCTTCGAGAAGACGAACAATGATGTTACTACTACTCCTTCTACAGTGTCGAATCCACAAATGCATGTCCGTCCACCGCGAGCGGGAGGGATAGCTTGTTGTAGAAGTACTACTAAGCAAAAGCCCATCCTCGTTTGCGAGCAACCGCGCGCATGTGCGAGGGAGAAGGCGTGTAGTGGTAAAATCAAGCTTCTCCTTGTTGTACGAGTTGACGCGACACATCATAGCACTGGCCCAACATGCTTGCCTCTAAACTTGGCTGAAAGACCCGCAGTGTACAATATATTTGCTGCAACCTCTAACATTTACCCACCACAAATTAAAATATATGTGGCCGTATGCATCGTTCTGATGCAGAGGCCGGGGAATCCCCCCTTAAAAAAACAAATTAAAAAATATATTCCTGTCTTGACCAGATGAGTGTGCAAACTACAATCACCAGGGTGACAGGTAGGGCCAGAAGACTACTTTAATTAATCTTTTAAAACTTCGAGACGGCCACATAGCATGGAGCCGACCCCAACAATTTTAAGCTTATAGGCACGGTACACGCTATCATAGACTACTCTACACATGAAACTGCCACACGAGCGTCCGGGCTGCGCTTGGCTCTTCGCCTCTTTGGGATGTCGAACAATGATGGAGTACTACTACACTGGAGGAGTACTACAGTACTCTTCTGGCCATCTGACACCGATTGAACTATTGCATGTCCACCGCATGCAGGAGGGAGAGCATGTAGCGAAAGCTTCTCCTAGTCTTGCCAGCCGCCACGCTCATGGGCGAGGGAGGGACGCTCCTGCCTTTGCGTGTATGACAGGTGGGCCTGACAGGTGCGTGGCCAACCTGTCATACATCCAAAGGAAGGTGCAGTTAAGTCCGCGAGGGAGAGGATAATCAAACTTCTCGTTGATGCACGAGTTGACGCGACACATCAAAGCACTGCACACGATATATTTCCATAATTTGTGTTTATCAATGCATTAATTACAACGCATGCATGCATGCCGTGACTCTCCTTTTGATACTTGCATGTGTTGATTTAATGCACCTTGAAGTAGTATAAAATATGTGACGGTAAAGCTTTGTAATGCCCTGGCCCAAGTCGAGAGATGGTTGTGCACGTGGAGGGCGAGATCATGCAGATGGAACAGGACCCGATGATGGAGCTCTCTAAGGTCTCGATGGACCTCACCGTGCTCCACTGCCCCTTGTGCCTCCGCCCCTTGATGCCCCCATTGTATGAGGTTCGAATAAACCTCGTTCGTTCGGCTGATTGAGCAAGGGCAGGTTTCTTGATTGATGTGCTATTCGATTGATTTCTGCAGTGCAACGAGGGCACCTGGCCTGCGCGGACTGCCGCGTCGAGCGCCCCGGGAACCAATGGTAGCAGTGCCAGAAGTGCGAGCACGGCGGTGGATTCGACGTGCAGAACACGGCGGTGGACTCCGTCCTTTCGTCGGGAGGGTGGACTGCCCGCATGAAGGCTGTGGGCTCTACGTCACTTACCACAAGCTCGTTGATCACCAGAGCGTGTGTCTGCTCGTGCCCTGCAAATGCCCCGTGCCCGTCTGTGGCTACAAAGGCCCGCCGCCAGTGCTCTACCACCACATCAGCACCGCGCATCCCATGCCCGTGCACAGGATCCAGTACGGCAAAGTGCTCCAGCTGCAAGTGCCACTGAAGGAGCCACGACTCTTGCTATTCGCGAAGGAGGACGGTCGCGCGTTTTTCTTGGTCAGCGGCATGCTCAACATCGGCGCGCCTATCGCCGTGTCATTCGTCTGCATCAGAGCGGGGGCGTCCCCACTGCCGCACTATGTGGCCAAGCTGTGGGCGAACGGCCCGTCGGGGGAGCCCAAAGGCACGACCGACGCCGTCAAGGTGGAAATGGAGGTGACAAGTAGCAAGGATCCCGGCGACGTCGACGTGCAGGAGCTGACCTTCTTCACTGTTCTGCCCAAGCTGCTGGCCGGGGCTAAGCTGGTGTCCCTCCACATTCAGATTGACAAGCTCACGTCCTAAATGTTTCTACAATGCCTTCTGTTTATCTTAGTAATATGCTAATATAGGGATTACCTCGGTCTACTTTAGCTTAAGAAATGGTGGGTTTTGGTGGCGATGCAGCAATTACTTCGACATCAGATCAGTAATTTCCAACAGTCGAACAGATATTTTGTGTCTGTTGGATATAAAGTTCCTTTGGGTAAGAAGTACTACTTGTCATCAAAATGGATAAAAGGAGATGTATGTAGACATATTGTAGTTCTAGATACATCCCTTTTTATCCATTTTGATGACAAGCACTCCCTCCGTTCCACAATACATGCCTTCCATTTGTCAAAATATAGATGTATCTAGACATGTTTTACTATATAGGTACATCCATGATAGAGCCAATCGGATGGTTGAGAACACTACAATTCGTAGCTACAGATGCGTGTGTGACTCCCAGATGCAGAGGCCGGGGGTTATCATCCTCCTTTTCGAGAAAAAATAGACGCGTGTGTGAGAGGATGAGTGCGTGCGCGCACCTCTTCTCTTCATGTATAACATACTAAACTCAGAGTACAAGTTTTTGTGGGTGGCACGTTGGTGCGTGCGAGAAGTCCTGAGAGATAGGTTTAATGCGTCTGAAAAGAAGACTAGCCTATAGCTCGCCACGCGGCTATTCCTGTCAAACGCCCCATTAACCGTAAGATATGTATATGACGGTGCCAGTTATTGCACGTACACAGCAGTAGAAAAAGAACTACTCCATCCGGGAATAGTGTCGCACTTCAAAACTAGAACCGTCAATAAATTTTGAGCTTGCGTCTCATCACATTCCAAATTACTCCATGCTATATTGAATTGCAAACCTGTTCACACCGATCAAAACCTAAAGGTTTCCCACTTAGGAGCGTATTAGTACCACGCTATATTAAATTGCAAACCTGTTCACACCGATCACAACCTAAACGGTTTCCCACTTAGGAGCATATTAGTACTCGGTTATAAATACTAGTATGCCAAGATGACTGCACATTTCTCATCAACTCCTCATCCACAAAAACAAACAAGTCATTCAGCATCCTTCCGTTGCGTCCGCCATGGCCAGCGTGAGTTTTGGGTCGAGAGATTGCCACCAGGGAGAGGCGAGCATGGAAGCGGAAGCACGAGAGATGTCCCGCCTCGCTGCGAAAGCAGCCGACATGTCCCGCAGCATGGAAGTAGCAGCATAGAGGTCCTGCCGCGCCGTCGATGCAGCGGACTGGTCCGGCCGCGCCGCAGAAGCAGCAGAGATGTCCCGCCGCGCCGCGGCGGCCTGGGAAAATTTCTCGCGGGCAGGCGATGACTGTTACAGGTGCATGCATGCGATCGTCCATAGCCAGATGGATCAGATCTCCGGCTGGGCGAGGTTGCAGGACGACATGAAAGCCTCGTTTTAACAGACTACCGGCGTCATCCGGCAACTAAGAGAGGGCATTGAGAGGCTCTGGGCCAAGCACGACCTGCTGAGGGCAAAGATCGTCCGAAGTGCAGACCAGCAGGAGGAGACCAGTGCCTTGTTGAAGAGGACCGATGTCATCATCAAGAAACTTATGGACGAGAATGACATGCTCCGTAACGAGCGCCAAAGGCTGGTGGAGGAATCCGTGGATGTTCTCCAGTAGTGCCTTGAGGACACGAAAGAGCTCATCACCGCTCGCCGCGGAGACTAGTTCCTGCGGCCTGCAGCAACATATCAATAAAGTAGAGATCAGCGAGCCAGATCCTTGTCTTCCTTCTTCTTTTGCCCTTGTGTATTTCGGGCGTAGCCGCATGTGGCTTTTTTAATTATCTTTCTAATTATGTAAGACAATTAATCGTCCTTATATTTTCATCAGTCTTGCTATAAGTCGCAGTAGACGCTATATAGGTCCATCGGTTCTTACATCAAGATCTGTGCTTTCAGATTTTCTTTTTTCTCTCTTAAATCTCAGTCGAGTGAGACATAACCATGCCATTAAACAGAGGCTCAGGCCCCATTAATGGAGACCTTGGGAGAGAGGTGGACGGCAGATGGAGGTCAAAGGGCTCCCCTCCTGATAAGCACGCGCAGGGGTCTGATCGTGTGCCTCTCATACTCAAATAGCTACCCTGCACGGCGCCTCCTAGCTAATAAAAAATGGGGACGCGTGGCGGCACGTAAATGGTAGTAAATAGAACGCCCACAGTTTCAATAATACTTGTGTTTCCGATTGTAACATGACAACACTTCTTCCAAAATGACTTTGTTGATTGTTAATGTGTGCGCCTTCGCAAATCGGACTACAAAATTACCACAACATGTTGGTGCCATGTCATGGCACCAAGCCAAGTTTCATTATTTTCATGCGTGTTTTGGATTTACAACAATTAAAAAATAAGTTTCTCAATGTTTCCGGCCTAGCCACGACGCCCAGAATTTTGAATTTCATTCCCATTTCTTGCATGGAACCTAGAAATTTACCCGAGGACACACATGTGATTTTTCAACCAACTTTGGTGCACTGGAACATGTGCTTGTATCTCAAATTTGAATTATGCACACAAAGGTGACACGTTCCCTCCCAGAACCACGAGCCTTCTTGAGAGAAGCTCCGATTTGCAAAAAGCTTATACCAAAATTTGTTCCTATTCGGCCATTTTTTTACCACGGCATGGTACTACCATGACATGACACCATGCCAAGTTTCATGATTGCAAAACCAAGTTTCTCAATGTTCTCGACCGAGCCACGATGCCCAGATGTTTGAATTTTATTCTCATTTTTTGCATGGGACCTAGAAATTCACCCGAGGACACAAATGTGATTTTTCAACCAACTTTGGTGCACGGGAGCATGTGCTTGTAGTTCAAATTTGAATTATGCACATTAAATGACCAAAAACTCAATTAATGTGTAAATAAGGCCAAACGAAGCTGGAATAATTCCAAAATTTAATAGGGCACTCATGTAGTTTTATGTTGCCTTTGTAAATAAACTCAAGGGGGACAGCGTATATCGTTTCGCACTCAAAGGTGGCACGTTCCCTCTCAGAACCACGAGCCTTCTTGAGAGAAGCTTCGGTTTGCAAGAAGCTTATACCAAAATCTGTTCCTATTCGGCCAATTTTTTTACCACAGCATGGTAGTACCATGACATGACACCCATGCCAAGTTTCATGATTTTCAGACGTATTTTGGATTTACAAGAATTTTAAAACCAAGTTTCTCAATGTTCTCGGCCAAGCCATGATGCCCAGATGTTTGAATTTTATTATCATTTCTTGCATGGGACCTAGAAATTCACCCGAGGATACAAATGTGATTTTTCAACCAACTTTGGTGCACGAGAGCATGTGCTTGTAGTTCAAATTTGACTTATGCACATTAAATGACCAGAAACTCAATTAATGTATAAAAAACGACAAACGAACCCGGAATAATTCCAAAATTTAACAGGGCACTCATGTAGTTCTATGTTGCCTTTGTTAAGAAACTCAAGGGGGGGGGCAGCGTATATCGTTTCACACTCAAAGGTGACACGTTCCCTCTTAGAACCACGAGCTTCCAAATCGGCCCAATTTTTTACCACAACATGTTAGTGCCATGACATGACACCATGCCAAGTTTCATGATTTCCAGGCGAGTTTTGGATTTACATGAATTTAAAATCTAAGTTTCTCGATGTTCTCGGTCGAGTCACGACGCCCAGATGTTTGAATTTCATTCTCATTTCTTCCATGGGACCTAGAAATTCAACCAAGGACACACATGTGATTTTTCAACCAACTTTGGTGCACCGGAGCATGTACATGCAGTTCATATTTAGATTATGCACATTAAAAGTCCAGAAACTCAATTAATGTATAAAAAGGCCAAACGAACCCGAAATAATTCCAAAATTTAACAAGGCACTCATATAGTTCTATGTTGCCTCTGTAAAGAAGATCAGGGGGAGGCAGTGTATATTGTTTCGCACACAAAGGTGACACGTTCCCTCTCGGAACCATGAGGCTTGTTGAGAGAATCTCCGGTTTTGCAAGTAGCTTATACCAAAACTTGTCCCAATTCAGCCAAAAATTATACATATGAAAACAGGGTTTACATTATCCCGAACATATCGCTACCTAGACCAATAATGTACTATGATTTGAATTCAACATAAAATGGATACAAATATTTGAATTGGAGAGCGTATGGTACATGTAGTTCATAGTGAAATATGATTACTGCTATATGCATGTTTTTTGTTATCAAGATAATATTTAAATTATTGTATAACTTGACAACAATCATATTCAAATAAGGAAAATTGATTCAAATTTAGTCCATATGGTAGACGACAATATATATGTTCACATGGTGGAGTAAAGTGTTCATATTTGATGGAAGATCAAAATGTATGACTACATCAATTATAAACCGCAAGGTCACCTAACGATATATTCAAATTCAACATAATGTGGATTCAAAAATTGAAATTCAAGATCCTGGCATTTGTAATCATATAAAAAGGGACATTACTCTTTATTTTGGTGGGAATTGATTTGGTTTTTGTTGTTGTTGCGGAAAGTGTGAATCGATTTGGTACTGTGCATGGTAATCTTGTTCTCCCGATTTTTTTTACATTTTTCTTGTAGTTTTTTCAATGGCATCTATAGCAATATAGTAAAAGGGGACATGACTCTCTTGTGTCTTGTATGAATTGTTTTTTTACATGTTAAGTTTGTTCTGCTGAACAAGGAATCTGCACCTTCTTATCCCGAAATTTTCAAGCTCGAGTATCTTTTGTCTCACCTGCTTTGAAACTCCCGCCTCTTCAACCCGCGCCGCGCCTTGTTATCCTGAAATTTCGATGCGCGCGAGAAATCCCTCCTCATTTGAAATCAGTCCCGCGGCCCAGACACACGAAATCCCCCTTCTACCCCTCAGCCGGAAATGAAGCTCCACGTTGTGGTGTCAAAACCGGTGGGGGTACGCTAGTAACTTACCCTACATTTCTGACAAGCGCGTCCCTAAGCTTGGCTCCCCCTCCCCCTTCGCCCCCCCCCCCTTCGTACACCGAGGCCGCCAAAACCCGTGAAACCCCACACTCCTTCGTCGGCCTCCCGACCGCCGCCCAGCCGGAGACTCTTCCCCGACTATGTCGTCCACCGCAACAGCTCGCCATCCCTCATCCACCGCACCGGATGAGGATCCGTTGTCGATCTCATCGTACCGCCGGATCAGCCGCCCCGTCCTCCACCTCCAAGGAGCTGCCCCAACATTCGCCTCGACTGTCGTGCCACCTCAATCCCCACAACACCGTCTTGACCTGCCCCACCGGAACCGCAGCACCCTCACCAATTCCTCCGATGAAGCCGAGGCCAACTTGGCACCACTGTAGGATCTTGAAGTATGTCTAGAGGGGGGTGATTAGACTACTTGACCAAATAAAAACTTAACCTTTTCCCAATTTTAGTCTTTGGCAGATTTTAGCAAACTTAGCAAAAGTCAAGCAATCTTAACACAATTCAAGCAAGCATGCAAAGAGTATATGAGCAGCGGAAATTAAAGCATGCAAATTGCAAGAATGTAAAGGGAAGGGTTTGGAGATTTCAAACGCAATTTGGAGACACGGTGATTTTTGAGCCATGGTTCCGATAGGTGGTGCTATCGTACATCCACGTTGATGGAGACTTCAACCCACGAAGGGTAACGGTTGCGCGAGTCCACGGAGGGCTCCACCCAAGAAGGGTCCACGAAGAAGCAACCTTGGCTATCCCACCATGGCCGTCGCCCATGAAGGACTTGCCTCACTAGTGGTAGATCTTCACGAAGTAGGCGATCTCCTTGCCCTTACAAACTCCTTGGTTCAACTCCACAATCTTGTCGGAGGCTCCCAAGTGACACCTAGCCAATCTAGGAGACACCACTCTCCAAGAAGTAACAAATGGTGTGTTGATGATGAACTCCTTGCTCTTGTGCTTCAAATGATAGTCTTCCCAACACTCAACTCTCTCTCATAGGATTTGGATTTGGTGGAAAGAAGATTTGAGTGGAAAGCAACTTGGGGAAGGCTAGAGATCAAGATTCATATGGTAGGAATGGAATATCTTGGTCTCAACACATGAGTAGATGGTTGTCTCTCAAAAATGGTAAGTTGGAAGTGTAGGTTTGTTCTGATGGCTCTCTCCACGAATGAAGAGGAGGTGGAGGGGTATATATAGCCTCCACACAAAATCTAACCGTTACACACAATTTACCAATCTCGGTGGGACCGAATCAACAAACTCGGTCAGACCGATTTAGTAAACCTAGTGACCTTTAGGATTTTCGATGGGACCGACATGCAACTCGGTAGGACCGATATGGTTAGGGTTAGGGCATAACGTAATCTCGGTGAGACCGGTTACACAAACTCGCTGAGACCGATTTTGGTAATAAGCTAACCACAGACTTGGTCAGGCAAACTCGGTATGACCGATTACACAAACTCAGTGGGACCGATTTTGGTAATTAGTTAACTAGAGAGTTTGCATTGTAATCTCGGTAGAACCGATTACTCAAACTTGGTAATACCGATTTTGATAATGGACATACACAGACAGATTACAATCCCATCTCGGTGAGACCGTGATCCCTATCGGTGAGACCGATTTGCCTAGGGTTTGTGGCAGTGGCTATGACATCTGAACTCGGTGGCGCCAGATAGAAAGAATCGGTGGGGCCGAGTTTGACTTTTGGTTTTGGTAATATGTGGATGTGGGAAAGTAGTTGAGGGTTTTGGAGCATATCACTAAGCACTATGAAGCAAGAAACTCATTAAGCAACACCTCATCCCTCCTTGATAGTATTGGCTTTTCCTATAGACTCAATGTGATCGTGGATCACTAAAATATAAAATGTAGAGTCTTGAGCTTGAATCTTGAGCCAATCCTTTGTCCTTAGCATCTTGAAGGGGTTCCATATATTTTAGTTCATGCCACTTCATTGTTGAACTTATCTAAAAATATACTAGATAAAAGTGTTAGTCCAACAAGAGATATGTTGACATTAATTACCAAAACCACCCAGGGAGCAATTGTGCTTTAAATATCCCCTTTTTTGGTAAATGATGACAACATACATCAAAGCTTTAGATAGAGGATATATATAGTGAATAATTAGTAAAAGCTTTGGAAAAGACATGTAACAAGCATAGGCTCCCCCTACATGTATGCAATCATGTGAATATGGAATATAGGAGCATGTGAATGAATAAGCATGATAGAGTAGGCAATGTGTTACATGTATCTTGGCTATATGCATCAGAACAAAGAATTATGGAAAATGTACCTTCATGCTCATGAGTCCTTCTTGCAAACAATATGTACATCAGCAAGAATTTCTCATACACATGATTGTGATGCATATACTTACCTTGTGGTCTTGAGTTGGCTTAGGATGGAGTGAACCTGTGAAAATAAGGTTAGATAACATAGATGCATCTACTAGCTAGAGCAAACGAGAAGACACCACAAGAATACCAAGACTAGGATGACATGTAGAGAGTGAGTACCAAGTACCACATTGGATAGGCATGTCCCCAAAGGTAAAGATGTGCAATGAATTTAAAGAATTTCTTTCCCTTGAGTATCTTGCTCCCCCTAAATCTAGAATGGGATACTGGGAGAAGATAGGGAACAGAGAAACAGAGCTAAAGCAATTTTAGCACATATGAACATGTCTTTCCCCTCTAGAAGACATGTAACATATCTCCTCTTGAACGCCAAGCATATGGGATCATTGAAGATTACTCTTCTCTTGAGTATTTTCTCCCCCTAGAGATATGACAAAGTAGATGTGATCTCTCTATATAGATAAAGCTTTTGATGTGATCTCTCTCTTCCCCTTTGACATCAATTTCCAAGAAGGATCTTCTGGATGTGTTGTCACATGGGTTTGGTCCTTGAGTCACAAGTCAAAGAAGCAAGAATAATGTGATGCTGGTAGAGGACAAGATTCATTGAGTGGAGCTGGATCAAAGGAATCACATAAGTAAGTGGCAGGTAGTTTTTCCTGTAGTGAGATCGGTAGCACCGAGTTGTATTCGTCGGTAGCACCGAGGGGTTTCGGTGGGACCGAAATTGTCAAGCCAGGGGAACCGATTTCATCACAGAGAAAACACTTGTCACCTCAGCTCACTAGACTAGTAAGATGTCACAAGGATTTGCAAGGAATTAACTAAATGATTTGCAATGAATTGGATGCAGGAAATGCAGAACAGACAGAAAACGAGAAGAAACTTAAAAGAAATCTAGATGAAGTTTTTTTGAAAGGGGAAACAAATATGCAAGAGACAAATGCAAGAGTACAAAAAAGCACACGAGAGAACTTCATCTAGAATTGGTCGGCGACAAAGTCACCTATGTTTGAGTATATTGACTTAGGAGTCAAGTGAGTTCACTTGATCATAGGTCATACTCATCGTTTCAGCTCAAAATGGGGTTACCACTTTTCGTTTAAGCATCTTGATGTTTTCACATCTTGTCGAGTTGCTGTAACTCATGTCTTGGAGTAAAGCTTCTCTAAGATGGAAAAACATACCTTGGGTGATGGTGTTGATCGTTCATGTGGTTGAACTTCTGTGGGTTGCTCAAGGTTGATGTAGAGTTGGGAGCACCACTTGGAATTTGAGTTCATCTACCTACATGGGTTAGTTCTTGCAAGGAAGAGCACTTGTGTATCCAAAATAACAATCATGAATTTCAACATAGAATTTGTCAAAGGATATGTGTGTATGGATTTGTACTTCCTTGTCTTCAACCACCATTATGTCGAGACTTTGGAGATGTTGAGATTGCACAATATGTGAGTGTGTTTCAATCTCATAGATTTAGATCCCTCCAAATTCCTACAAATGCTAGATGACATGCAAGATGCAAATATATCCAAGATGTAAGATTTTCATCTTAAGAGAAATATCAAGGATTAGTCATAGGCATATGTCTTGCATGTATCAAATGGAGTTCCTACTGCAAGTTTGAAGCATCAATGATATTCAGTTCTCCTCTCAACCTGCAAAACACTTTCTCATCAAGAGGTTTAGTGAAAATGTCCGCTAATTTTTTTTCGGTGCGAACATGCTTAAGATCAATATCCCCTTTGGCAACATGATCTCGAATGAAATGATGACGAACTTCAATATGCTTAGTTCGAGAATGTTGTACGGGATTATGAGCAATCTTGATAGCACTTTCATTGTCACAAAGTAATGGAACATGTTTCACGTATATCCCATAATCTTTAAGAGTTTGTGTCATCCAAAGCAATTGAGCACAACATGAACCAGCGCCAATGTATTCCGCTTTGGCGGTGGATAAGGATACCGAATTTTGTTTCTTGGAAGACCAAGACACAAGAGATCTACCAAGGAATTGACAAGTACCCGAAGTGGACTTTCTATCAACCTTGTCTCTGGGATAGTCCGAGTCGGAGTAGCCAACAAGATTAAAAGAGGCCCTCTTAGGATACCAAATGCCAAAATTTGGTGTATGAATTAAGTATCTCACTATCCTTTTCACGGCGTTAAGATGACATTCTTTAGGTGCAGCTTGATATCTTGCACACATGCATACACTTAGCATAATATCGGGACGTGAAGCACATAGGTATAACAATGAACCAATCATAGAGCGGTAAACCTTTTGTTCAACCGGTTCACCATCTTTGGACAAATCAAGATGTCCACTAGTAGGCATGGGTGTAGTCATACCTTTGCATTCTTGCATATTGAACTTCTTGAATAAGTCCTTAGTGTACTTTGTTTGAGAGACAAAAGTACCTTCCTTAGTTTGCTTGATTTGTAATCCAAGAAAGAATTTGAGTTCACTCATCATTGACATCTCAAACTTCTCCGACATTAGCTTTCCAAACTTGTCACTAAAATGAGGGTTAGTTGATCCAAATATAATATCATCAACATAAATTTGGCATACAAATAGTTCTCCATTAACCCTTTTAGTAAAAAGTGTAGAATCAATTTTCCCAATTTCAAAGCCTTTTTCAATAAGGAACTTGGTTAAGCATTTATACTAGGCTCTAGGAGCTTGTTTAAGACCATAAAGAGCTTTGCGAAGTTTGTAGACATGTTCAGGTTTCTTAGGATTAACAAAGCCGGGAGGTTTTTTAACATAAACTTCCTCCTCTATTTCACCATTTAGAAAAGCACTTTTAATGTCCATTTGGTACAAGGTGATATCATGGTGATTAGCATAAGCAAGTAAGATGCGAATGGATTCAAGTCTAGCAACGGGAGCATAAGTCTCACCATAGTCCATACCTTCGATTTGTGTGTAACCTTGGGCGACGAGATGTGCTTTGTTGTGAACTACTTGTCCATCTTCATCTTGCTTGTTCCGAAACACCCATTTGGTACTGATGATGTTGTGGTTGTTGTCGGGCTTCTCAACCAATGTCCAAACTTGATTTATCTCAAAGTTGTGTAGCTCTTCATGCATAGCATTTATCCAATCTGGATCTTCCAATGCTTCTTCAACCTTCATAGGTTCAATGCTAGAGATGACTGAATGGTGTTCACAAAAGTTAGCTAAATGAGTTTTAGAGCGAGTGATTCTCCCGGTTTGGATATCATTGTAGATTTGCTCGACGGGATGGTCTTTAGCAATCCTTGCTCGAACTCGTGAAAGCTTTTGCTTGGGTCTTGGTTGAACATCTTCTTCATCTTGTTCTTCTTCTTGGCCTTCTTCATTATTGGCGTTGTAGTTCTCTTGTCGTGGTGGAGAAGGAGGTTGTTGACGTTCTTGATGTACTTCCTCGTTTTCTTCATCTTGGTGTGTCCCACTTGTGGATGCTTCCGTATCAACTTTTGGTTCACCTTGTCGCGACGTAGAAGCTTCCACTTGGACGGACGAGGTACTCTCCTTCACCTCCGTTGGTCGAATCTTGCCAATAGACAAGTCTTGGATTGCTTCCGATGGGTCTTTGTCTCCTACATCAATTGGCAATTGCTCTACTTGCGAGCTGTTAGATTCATCAAACTTCACATCTACCATCTCTTCAACCTTTCGGGTGAAATTGTTGTAGACACGGTATGTGTGAGAGTTTCTGCCATAACCAAGTAGGAAACCTTCGTAAGACTTAGGAGCAAATTTAGAACAACGATGCTTATCAAGAATGTAGCACTTTGAACCGAATACTCGAAAGTATCCAACTTGGGGATTGTTACCGGTGAGGAGGTCGTATGCCGTCTTGCTGAGTAGCTTGTGAAGATACAAGCGATTTGTTGCATGACAAGCTGTCTTAACCGCTTCTGCCCAAAAGTGCTTCGGTGTCTTGTACTCATCAAGCATCATTCTTGCCATTTCGATGAGCGTCCGGTTCTTCCTCTCAACAACTCCATTTTGTTGAGCTGTGTACGGAGCCGAGAACTCATGTGAAATCCCTTCTTCGTCAAGAAAGGTGTCCACATTTGCGTTCTTGAACTCCGTTCCATTGTCGCTGCGAACTTTCTTGATCTTCACTTCAAACTGATTTTGAGCCTTCTTGGAGAAGTTTTTGAAGATCTTTTGGACCTGTGATTTGTCATCGAGAAAGAACACCCATGTAAATCTTGAAAAATCATCAACTATAACTAGACCAAAAGAATTTCCACCGAGACTTTTGTAGGCGTTGGGACCAAAAAGATCCACGTGAAGTAGCTCAAGTGGCCTCCTTGTGGTCATGATGTTCTTCACCGGATGCCTTCCTCCAACCTGTTTACCTGCTTGACAAGCACTGCAAAGTCTATCCTTATCAAAGATGACATCGTTAACACCAAGGATATGATTCCCTTTAATAAGCTTGTCAAGATTTCACATGCCAACGTGACCTAATCGTCTATGCCATAACCAACCTTTAGAGGATTTAACAATGAAACAAGTTCTAGGTTGAGACTTTTTAGTGAAATCAACAATGTAAAGATCACCTCTACATATACCAGTAAAGACCATTTTATGATTGTCTCTATGAAACACTTGGCAATCTACTTTAGTAAATAGGACATTGAAACCGAAATCAGCAAGTCTAGATACTGAAAGTAAGTTGTAGCCAAGAGATTCAACGAGCATAACATTTTGAATGGAGCTATCATGTGAGATGGCCACCTTACCGAGGCCAACCAACTTACCCTTTGAGTTGTCAACAAAAGTGACATACTTTCGAGGACCATCATTTTCAGCAAGCTCACGAAACATGTCTTTATCTCCGGTCATGTGATCGGTACATCCACTTTCAAGAACACATTCCTTTCCTCCTGCCATATATCCCCAAAGATTTGCCATAAGACCAAAGTGTCTCATTGCATCATCAAGATCAAAGTAATCATCATCATCCTCATCATAGTATCCATGTTCAACATCGTCATGTGGTGGATCAATTCCTAGTGAGGGTGATTCATTAGTATGAGTTTGACAATGATCTCCTTTATGAAGTCTAGTAGCTTCGGAAATAATATCGCTAATAATTCCAACATTTCCTTTGGCACACATAAGATTTGTAAGTTCGAATATACAATTACATATAGTGTAGGCACACTCAAGAGTAGGAAGTTTTCCAATCAAGTTTCTGGGCAAGCCTCTAGTGATAAGATTAACAGTTCTAACATTCCTAATCATGCTAATTGACTCATCAAGGGTAGGATGCATAGGATCAACATGAGGTGCACAAGGACTAGAAATGTACTTGTTCAAATGATATTGATTGAAAATTACAAGCATCTCATTTTTTCACTCATGAAAATATTCTCCATTAAGTATAGGCACTCTATGTCTAAGACTCCCCAAAGTAAACTCATCCATCTTCCTCCAATGGTGATTAAACCAAAGCAATGGAGACCAAGCTCTGATACCACTTTTAGGATCTCGCAGTATGTCTAGAGGGGGGTGATTAGACTACTTGACCAAATAAAAACTTAACCTTTTCCCAATTTTAGTCTTTGGCAGATTTTAGCAAACTTAGCACAAGTCAAGCAAGCATGAAAAGAGTATATGAGCAGCGGAAATTAAAGCATGCAACTTGCAAGAATGTAAAGGGAAGGGTTTGGAGATTTCAAACGCAATTTGGAGACACGGTGATTTTTGAGCCGTGGTTCCGATAGGTGGTGCTATCGTACATCCACGTTGATGGAGACTTCAACCCACGAAGGGTAACGGTTGCGCGAGTCCACGGAGGGCTCCACCCAAGAAGGGTCCATGAAGAAGCAACCTTGTCTATCCCACCATGGTCGTCGCCCACGAAGGACTTGCCTCACTAGCGGTAGATCTTCACGAAGTAGGCGATCTCCTTGCCCTTACAAACTCCTTGGTTCAACTCCACAATCTTGTCGGAGGCTCCCAAGTGACACCTAGCCAATCTAGGAGACACCACTCTCCAAGAAGTAACAAATGGTGTGTTGATGATGAACTCCTTGCTCTTGTGCTTCAAATGATAGTCTCCCAGCACTCAACTCTCTCTCACAGGATTTGGATTTGGTGGAAAGAAGATTTGAGTGGAAAGCAACTTGGGGAAGGCTAGAGATCAAGATTCATATGGTAGGAATGGAATATCTTGGTCTCAGCACATGAGTAGATGGTTGTCTCTCAAAAATGGTAAGTTGGAAGTGTAGGTTTGTTCTGATGGCTCTCTCCACGAATGAAGAGGAGGTGGAGGGGTATATATAGCCTCCACACAAAATCTTACCGTTACACACAATTTACCAATCTCGGTGGGACCGAATCAACAAACTCGGTCAGACCGATTTAGTAAACCTAGTGACCTTTAGGATTTTCGATGGGACCGACATGCAACTCGGTAGGACCGATATGGTTAGGGTTAGGGCATAACGTAATCTCGGTGAGACCGGTTACACAAACTCGCTGAGACCGATTTTGGTAATAAGCTAACCACAGACTTGGTCAGGCAAACTCGGTATGACCGATTACACAAACTCGGTGGGACCGATTTTGGTAATTAGTTAACCAGAGAGTTTGCATTGTAATCTTGGTAGAACCAATTACTCAAACTCGGTAATACCGATTTTGATAATGGACATACACAGATAGATTACAATCCCATCTCGGTGAGACCGTGATCCCTATCGATGAGACCGATTTGCCTAGGGTTTGTGGCAGTGGCTATGACATCTGAACTCGGTGGCGCCAGATAGAAAGAATCGGTGGGGCCGAGTTTGACTTTTGGTTTTGGTAATATGTGGATGTGGGAAAGTAGTTGAGGGTTTTGGAGCATATCACTAAGCACTATGAAGCAAGAAACTCATTAAGCAACACCTCATCCCTCCTTGATAGTATTGGCTTTTCCTATAGACTCAATGTGATCTTGGATCACTAAAATATAAAATGTAGAGTCTTGAGCTTGAAGCTTGAGCCAATCCTTTGTCCTTAGCATCTTTAAGGGGTTCCACGTCTTTTAGTTGATGCCACTTCATTGTTGAACTAATCTGAAAATATACTAGAAAAAAGTGTTAGTCCAACAAGAGATATGTTGACATTAATTACCAAAACCACCCAGGGAGCACTTGTGCTTTCAGCCACCAAGGAGGTTCTGCACTCACCGCTGCATTTTATCTTTTATTCAATCTCACGGGGCTGTCGGTGCTTGATACCGAGCAAACATGGCGGGTCTCCATCAACGGCGCCGTCGTCGGCCACATCATCCACGACGTCTCTCCCCCATGTCGTTGCTTCCTCGGCGGTGACTTCCACAACAGCACTAGATGCAGCTGCTCCGGCTCTCGCTCGCGCTGCGGCTCTGTTCTTGCTGTCGGTCGCGCTACTGCACTGCTCTTGCTTTCGTTCATGCTACTGCTCTGCTCTTGCTCTCGGTTGCGCTACTGCTGCTGTTGCACGACCTCCGGCAGCTACAGGAGTTGCTGCTTTAGCACTCGCTCGTGGTGCTACTGCACGACTTGCTCTCTGCTGGTGTGCTCCCTGCTCGAGTGTCTGCTGGTTTAGTTCACCGCTTCTCTGCTACTAGTGCTCAAACGCCCTAAACATCTATTGCAATGCTCTCCTACTAGTTCATTCAGTTTCGATAGTAAAATTCAGTTTTGACTGTAAAGTTCATTTTCTTCAGTTAAGTTTAGAGTGAACAATACTTACAGCATCTATCGGAGTGGCCATGGCGCGGCTGATGCGTTTTACATCTAGCACTTTTTGGTGATGTATTTTACATCATCTATTGCAGATGATATTAGGGTCCCACTTCAGATTAACGTTCTCTGTCTTGTCCTACTTCAGCCTCGTCGACATACACCTTCCCGGAGCTGCTCCAATGATGGAACCGTCCATCACAGCAGAGCAGTACCCTCGGTGTCGTTTCCAGAGGCCTCGGATCTTCTTCCCCGCCTCTGACAGTCACACTAGCATCATCACCATCCTCCACGTCCAACCCAATGATGCTGAGGTCCACAAGGCTATGCCAAAGAGGTTGTACGCTTGTCGCATCACTTTGTTACTCTGCATTCATGTCGATCCCTCAGGGATCCTTTGCTATGGAACTACTATTCATGCAAATCTATTAGAAGGAGTGGAGCAAAGCAAAACTGGAGGATTTTTTCCTTTGGTGTCTCTTTAGAATAAAAAACGTAGGAATTTTATTCACTTGGACGTGCTTTTCAAATTAATATGCATGAAGAACAGAACTAATTGCATTACTGACATAATAAGATTCTTATTTTTTTCATTTTCACGTGGTTTGACTTTAATTTGACCACGTTTCTCAATTCCCGTGTTCTTCCAATTCATGTGAACCAAACACCCAGGTTGACTGAAATCCTATGTTTCCAAATGCTCTGTTTTGCATGTGCATTCATATCCTATTCCTGTGTTTTTCCTATCCCTGCATTTATAGAATCCTCCAATTCTAAGGAGCCCTTATAGATTTACTTCATTTTCAGATAGGCGTCAAAGAAAACTCTGTGTGTTATGTCCTGCTCCTGCCGTGCCGTCATCCACCCCACCTGAGGTGCACCATCGACAAAAGGGTTCACTGCAGCAGAGATCCCCCCTGCAGACTTTCTTTCGCCGCCTCAGATCATCTTCCCCATTGCCGGCAGCCACGCCAACTGCATTACCATCATCAATTGAGCAGATGAACCTGAGGACTACATAGTTCCGGAAGAGAGGTCACAGTCTTTTGTGTTTGCTTATGTTATACATCATTTATTATTACCTGCTACTTTATCGTTCAAACTTGAGTTTTGAAATGCCCATGGGTCTCATATCGAGCCAGCAACAAATAGTATTTGTCTACTATCTGGTTCATCTGGGGTCTTCTATGTGGTTCATGTTGGGTAGGCAACAAACAATAGATGATCCATTGTCTATCTTTTTAAACTAAAGCTATAATCTACCTGCTATCATTAGTTTTGGATCCAGTTTGCTACCATCAGTCTTGATTTTTGCATGTCAGATATTGTACACAATTGTACTGAACATGTAGAGAAAAAGAGAAGGTCGTTGTGTGGGAATATAATGTCATGCAGACGCCGCTCCATGGTGGGCGAAGTGCCCCCCCCTCCTGTATTTCCAGATTGTATTCCAGAGGAAAATAATTGTTCAGATGGGGATTCAGAAGGAGCCGACCACCCCTGTTTACCACCTGAGGTGTTTGCTCTAACCTGGCATGCTGATGTTGGTCATATCATGCATATGGCGCCTTGCATTGCTTACATTATACATCTTATATGTCATCAGCTTAGTTTATATTTGCTTTGTGTGAATGCCACCTGTTTGGTTTCTATATCATACTCCCACCATTCCTAAATATTTGTCTTTTTAGAGATTTCAACAAGTGACTACATATGAAACAAAATGAGTGAATCTACACTCTAAAATATGTCTATATACATCCATATGTGGTAGTCCATTTGAAATCTCTAAAAAGACAAATATTTAGGAATGGAGGGAGTATATGGGAATTATGCAATGACATCTTCTTTAGCCAGGCATCATATACGCGAATCATGCAATGCCATCCAGTTTAGCCAGTCATCGTATATGTGAATTGTATCATGCCATATTTTTTTCCATAATGTATTCCATTTGTCAACAATGTTTATACATTCATCTACTCTTCCTGTGCATCAGCCATTTGAGTTGGTCATGGGAAAATCTGGAGTGAAAACAAGGTCTTCTGAGCAGTCAATGCTACCTGTCGATGCAGATTTCTTGCTGGTTACAGATAGCTCCTGAGAGGAGGATTCAGAGACAGATGACCAGTCGTATCCCCCCCCCCCGAGCTGCATGCTCTAACTTGGCTGGGTTATATTGCTCATATCATGCCTATGGTGTCTTGCATTGCCATGCCATCTGCTTAGATTAGACATGCTTTGTGTGAATGCCTCCTGTTTGCTTTCTATATCAGATATGTGAATTATTTAATGCCATGTTTTTCTGCCAGTTATCATATATGTGAATTATGCACCGCCATGGAGCCAGGCATCATATATGTGAATTATCTCATGCCATCTTTTTTTTTCATTACGTATTCCATTTGTCGACAATGTGTGTATATTGAACTACTCTTCATGTGTATCAGCCATTTGAGTCAGTTATGGAAAAATTTGGAGTGAAAACAAGGTCTTCAGAGCAGGCAATGGTACCTGTTGAAGCATATATCTCGATGGTTACAGGGAGCTCCTCAGAGGAGGATTCAGAGACAGATGACCAGTCCTATATCCCACCTGAGGTGTATGTTCTAAGTTGCAATGTTTATATTTCTCATATGATGCATATGGTGTCTTGCATTGCTTAGTTTAGATATCATATGCACAATTTTGAATTCCATCTGCTTAGTTTAGAGATCATACATGCGAGTGTCAGCTGCTTAGTATATGAATCATTATGTCAATTATATCATGCCATCCTGTATACTTAGACAACATGTATGTGAATTATTTCATCCCAACCTATTTTAGAAAGACATCATATAGTTTTGTCATGTCATCATGTTTAGGTACTCATCATATGTTCAATTATGCCATTATATCCTGTTAAGTTATCCATCATATATCTGAAATTGTGTCATGCTATCCTGTTTAGTTAGGCATCATATATGTGAAATTGTGTCATGTTGTCATGTTTGGTTAGACAACATATATGTGAATTACCACATCTGTCTATCATACAATGTCTGTACGTTCAATTTCTTTTCTTGTTTATCAGCCATTTGAATTGGAGGGGCTGATGGTAGTATCTAAGGGAGCAAAAACCCATTATTCACAAAAGACAGTGCTACCCGTCGATGCAGATAGAACCATGGTTGTACTAGCCCACAAACTAGCCCCACCACACATAATCGAGACTCTTCCAGAGTGCACACTTACACCATTGGGCAGAGAACCAGCTACAACCCATCTAACCGCAACCCCAGTGGATAGTAACCCACTTCTAGTTGACGAAGCACCATGTCCACCATAGAGTACCCCCACACGAGCAGTTTTTAAAGCTACTGCAATGCCCAAAGCATGAAGACCACCACAGCTAACCCAAACTCCACGTTTAAAGCAGAAGAGCAACTGTTCTTAGGTCATATTCCGTAGCTATGGTGCATACTCCTTTGCTGTTACATCACTGTATTTACGCATACCAACTACTTTCGAATTTGAAGGATCCAATTAAAACTCCAATGGCACAACAAGTATGTTTTAAACCTATTTCTTTAACTGGATAGTTGTTCTAACTTCTTGCTCTATGTTGATTTCAGATTAAGTTGTATAAACAATTATGTTCTCATGTGATGCACATTACAAGTGCTGCCAATGCTGTGTAGTTTCTCACACTTATATTCTGTCTATGCTACTATGTCTTAAAAATATATGAGTTGAACTATGTCTCTATCTTGATTAGGGAACATAAACTAGAATGATATGGACAATGCAGTGACCATAGTACATAGATATATGTTTGTTTCATGCTGTTATCCTGTCCACCTTACTACTGAACTGGTTTACCAAAATGAGTTTTGTATACTACAAGCTAAACTTGTGATGTGTCTGCTTGTTTCTCTAGTAGTATGCAAATAGAATATTGGAGAAGAGCACCCCACTATGCAATGGTAGAGAAAGTAATGCAGATAAGGTTCAAGATAGTGAGACAACCCTATTGATCTCCAAGAAAGGTGATAAAAATAATATTGTAGACTGTGAGAAAACCCCACAGTCTTGCGTTGATGTAGTGTTCGAGTTACTCGCCAATACCGCTGGCACAAGCTCTTCGAACTTGCTGCCTGAATCACTTCGGCTTCTTCAGTCTCAACTACAAGCTGAAAGGCATCAGTCAACTGTGCTGCGCAAGAAGCCGAAGGACTGAGGAAGTCCCTGCAGAATTCAGATGTGTACTTTCTTTTGCAACAGCAAGCGCTGGAGGATTTAAGCGACAAACAAGAGAAAGTTAATAAGCTTGCTAAGCATCTTGCCAGCATAATGGGTACCCAGGATATTGTTTCTTGAACTCTTTTGAAGTGGTTTCAGTTCTGGACTTGTTTTGCTGTGACGTTTATATGCTGCTTTGTTCCCTATATTTGCACTGGTGGCGAACTTTGATGCCCAGTGGATGTAATATGCGTAATAGCCGTGATAGCCTAGCATAAGTTGCTTGCTTATTTATTTCCTTGTTGTCTTGTTTATTTGTTTGCTTGTAGTCAGTGCAGTTCTTTTTCCGCGGTTTGCTAGTGGCTGCAATAACCTATTTTTTAAAACTAGGCCACAATAACCATTAGCTAATATTTATTGTAGTGACACTGGGCCTCCTACGAGCCGTAGAAACAGTGGGCCTTCTACGGGCCATAGAAACAGTGGGCCTTCTACGGACCATAGAATCAGTGGGCCTTCTACGGGCCATAGAAACAATGGGCCTTCTACCGGCCGTATCATCAATGGGCCTTATACGGGCCGTATGATCGATTGGCCATACACGGGCCAATAACAGACCGCATTATGGCCATAAACGGGCTAGAATTGGAATCGTCCGTTCATGGGCCGACCATAATGGGCCATCATTAATATGCCGTATTTGATGACGCTATGAAAATGGCCCAACGAATTAACGGACCACAAACGGGCCGACTGTAACCACAGGCTGAATTTGGCCCACAAGCAGAAAATGACAGTAATGGGCCGTAAGTAAACGAATGCTGGAAATGAGCCCAAGAATTAATGGGCTATGAGAAGGCCGAAAGATAACATGGGCTGGAAACCGTCCAACGGAATAACGGGTCGTTAATGGGTATAAAGTGATACACTATTCATTACGGGCCAGTTTCACCATGGGCCATTAATGGGTGTAAAGTGATACACTATTCATTACGGGCCAGTTTCACCACGGGCTGCTAATGGGCCAAGAGTTACAAAGGGCCTCATATGGGCCGAAAAGACGTCATGGGCCATACATGGGCCACAAGTGAAAATGGGCTGGAATCATATTGGATGGCCCAGATGACGTTACTACGCCTAATTCGGATAGGGCGTAACGGGCCTTGGGTTAGCGGGTTGTAAATGGGCTATATGTGAAAAGGCCATTAATAGGCTTTCCATGGGCCGGCCCGCCACCTTTTGACCAAGTTAAACGGACCGGCCTTTTCACAAGAATGGGCCTCTGTAGGGTTGTGCCACGTGTCGTCGTATCATAGGCGCCTTCTGTCCAATGAGTGGATGACATCTGTCCCAACGATGAGCTGACACGTGTTTCCTCTAGCCAATGATGATTTTACACGTGGAAAATCCCCATTGGTCGGGGCTGTTAATGGGTTATCGGATCCAAAACCCAACTCGATAGCTTAACGGTGTTCCGTTACGGTGGATGCCACGTGTCGGTCACCCTTGGCGAAAGCACTTCTGTGACGTGTGATTTATCGTCATGGAAGTGGACACTTCTGTGATGATAATTTTGGTAATGTCATGGAACACTTCTACGACAGCACATGTATGACTATCTTGATTCTGTCATAAAATCGTCATGGATGTACATGCATGACAAAAACATGACCTGCTGTGACAAACATGTATCATCACGGAAGTGTATTTTTTTGTAGTGTTAATGCGCGCTTGCATTCCCGTTTGGGGATGTGCGTGACATAGATCATATTCACCGTTTTGACCTCGGGGGGAAATTGCTTCTGCCCCCCTGTGTTCGGTGGGCGAGGCTCTTCATCATCGTCCTTGTTGGGCAGCCTTTTCCCCTTGTGTTCGGCGTTGAGCTTGACGGCCTGTTTAAACACCCCAACAGTTTCTGTTGGTGTGATTGGCAGGTTTGTCCGGGGTGCCATGAATCTGGCAAGCCCGATCAAGTATTCTGTCCAAACTAGATGGACCATCTTTGTTTCCTTTGAATGGCTTCTTTCGCTGACCGGATTTGGAGCCACTGAATCCGGTGTTCACCACCGTGTCTTCTGTATGGTTTCGACGCTTGTTCTTGTCGCATCGTCGTTTTCCATTGCCATCTCTGACTTCAGAGGTATCTAGGTCGCTGGTGCTATTGCTTCTTCGAGTGACCCACCTATCTTCTCCTGCGCAAAAGCGGGTCATAAGTGCGGTAAGGGCAGCCATGGACTTCGGTTTCTCTTGGCTGAGGTGTCGGGCCAGCCACTCATCCCAGACGATGTGCTTGAAGGCCGCGAGGGCTTCAGCGTCCGGACAATCCACAGTCTGGTTTTTTAATTAAGAACCTAGTCCAAAGCATCCGGGCTGACTCACCGGGTTGCTGGATGATGTGACTAAGGTCATCGGCATCCGGGGGCCGAACATATATACCTTGGAAGTTGTCTCTAAAGTCGTCTTCCAAGTCTTCCCAGCTTCCAATAGAGTTTTCTAGGAGGCTATTCAGCCAATGCCGTCCTGGTCCCTTGAGTTTTAGGGGGAGGTACTTGATGGCATGTAGGTCATCACTACGGGCCATGTGGATATGGACAAGAAAGTCTTCAATCCATACTGCGGGATCTGTGGTGTGATGACCCACAAGTATAGGGGATCACAATAGTTTTCGAGGGTAGAGTATTCAACCCAAATTTATTGATTCGACACAAGGGGAGCCAAAGAATATTCTCAAGTATTAGCAGTTGAGTTATCAATTCAACCACACCTGGATAACTTAGTATCTGCAGCAAAGTATTTAGTAGCAAAGTAGTATGATAGTAATGGTAACAGTGGCAAAGGTAATAGTAGCAGTTTTGTAGTAATTGTAACAGTAGCAACGGTAAAGTAAATAAGCAAACCACAATATGTGAAAAGCTCGTAGGCATTGGATCAGTGATGGATAATTATGCCGGATGCGATTCCTCATGTAATAGTTATAACATAGGGTGACACAGAACTAGCTCCAATTCATCAATGTAATGTAGGCACGTATTCCAAATATAGTCATACGTGCTTATGGAAAAGAACTTGCATGACATCTTTTGTCCTACCCTCCCGTGGCAGCGGGGTCCTAGTGGAAACTAAGGGATATTAAGGCCTCCTTTTAATAGAGTACCAGACCAAAGCATTAACACATAATGAATACATGAACTCCTCAAACTACGGTCATCACCGAGAAGTATCCCGGTTATTGTCACTTCGGGGTTGTCGGATCATAACACATAATAGGTGACTATAGACTTGGAAGAGAGGATCAAGAACATACATATATTCATGAAAACATAATAGGTTCAGATCTAAAATCATGGCACTCGGGCCCTAGTGACAAGCATTAAGCATAACAAAGTCATAGCAACATCAATCTCAGAACATAGTGGATACTAGGGATCAAACCATAACAAAACTAACTTGATTACATGGTAAATCTCATCCAACCCATCACCGTCCAGCAAGCCTACGATGGAATTACTCTCACACGGCGGTGAGCATCGTGAAATTGGTGATGGAGGATGGTTACCAGCCATTTTCTTGTGAATGAGGAGCGGAGTCCACTCCTCTTGAGAATAACCCGCCTAGCATGGAAGTTATAGATAGCCCTAGTTGATACATGAGCTACTCGAGCATACAAAACAGAATTTCATTTGAACGTTTGGAGTTTGGCACATACAATTTTACTTGGAATGGCAGGTAAATACCGCATATAGGAAGGTATGGTGGACTCATATGGAATAACTTTGGGGTTTATGGAGTTTGGATGCACAAGCAGTATTCCCGCTTAGTACAGGTGAAGGCTAGCAAAAGACTGGGAAGCGACCGACTGAGAGAGCGACAACAGTCATGAACATGCATTAAAATTAATCAACACCGAGTGCAAGCATGAGTAGGACATAATCCACCATGAACATAAATATCGTGAAGGGCTATGTTGATTTTGTTTCAACTACATGCGTGAACATGTGCCAAGTCGAGTCACTCAATTAATTCAAAGGAGGATACCACCCTATCATACCACATGACAACCATTTTAATAGCATGTTGGCACGCAAGGTAAACCATTATAAGATCCTAGCAAATTAAGCATGACATAAGCAACTATAATCTCTAACTGTCATTGCAAACATGTTTATTCATAATAGGATAAATCAGGAATGATGAACTAATCATATTTACAAAAACAAGAGAGGTCGAGTTCATATCAGCTTCTCTCATCTCAGCCAGTCCATCATACATCGTCATTATTGCCTTTCACTTTCAAGACCGAACAGTGTGTATAATAATAATAGTGCACGTGCATTGGACTAAGCTGGAATCTGCCAGCATTCAATTCAAGGGAGAAGACAAGGTAATATGGGATCTTGGTTAAATCAAAAATCATGCATATGAGAGCCGCTAAACATTTTCATTATGGTCTTCTCCTCTCGACCCCCAAAGGAAAGAAAAGAAATAAAACTATTTACACGGGAAAGCTCCCAACAAGCAAAAGAAGAATAAGAAATCTTTTGGGGTTTTCTTTTAATTACTACTACTACAGCATGGGAAGTAAACTAGCTAATTTTTCTGTTTTTCTTAAGGTTGTTCAAACACACAAGAAGAAAGCTAGAAAAAGAAATTAAACTAGCATGGATAGTACAATGAAAAAGTATGAGCACCGACGACTTAGAATGAGTGTGTGAACATGAATGTAATATCAGTGAGAAATACGTACTCCCCCAAGCTTAGGCTTTTGGCCTAAGTTGGTCTAGGCCCATTGAGGGGGTCCTGGACTAGGGGGTGTCTGGATAGCCGAACTATCATCATCGGCCGGACTCCAAGACTACGAAGATACAAGATTGAAGACTTCGTCCCGTGTCCGGATGGGACTTTCCTTGGCGTGGAAGGCAAGCTTGGCGATACGGATATGTAGATCTCCTACCATTGTAACCAACTCTGTGTAACCCTAGCCCTCTCCGGTGTCTATATAAACCGGATGGCTTTAGTTTGTAGGACGAACAACAATCATACCATAGGCTAGCTTCTAGGGTTTAGCCTCCTTGATCTCGTGGTAGATCTACTCTTGTAACACACATCATCAATATTAATCAAGCAGGACGTAGGGTTTTACCTCCATCAAGAGGGCCCGAACCTGGGTAAAACATCGTGCCCCTTGTCTCCTGTTACCATCCGCCTAGACGCATAGTTCGGGACCCCCTACCCGAGATCCGCCGGTTTTGACACCGACATTAGTGCTTTCATTGAGAGTTCCTCTCTGCCGTCGCGATCAGGAAGGATGCCTTTTCTCGTCTTTAAAGACGGCGCCGTCGTCAAGGGAGCCTTGGCCGCCGGCCAAACTATCCGGCTAGGTGGTTTTCTTATGACCGCCGGTTTGGCCACCGCACCGACGATGACCTCTCAGGTCATCAAAAGCGATCTTCACGTGAGCTCGGAATTCGCCGAGCAGCTAGATCCGATGGAGCTCTCCTTCGTAAACGAGCTCTCGGATTGCATCGCCGCCCTGGGAGTCGCTACCGACTACGATCAGATTGGGCTTAAAACCGATCTGAGAGAAATTAACTCTCCCCAGGCTACCCACCACGTTGTTGTGGTAGAGGAACAATGCGGCGACTCTTCTTCTATGTTGAAAACCAACTATGTCCGGATTTCCGATCCCTCCATGCCGGATTCCCGCGGAGGGATGGACGCCAATCAAATACTGAACCTAAAGTCAGGCATCGGACCAGATTCATTGGAAAGCATCCAACAAACCAAGCTTCCAAATCTGGAAGCTTCTTGGCCTTTGAGCCCCATATCAGGCGGGGTTCCGAACTGAATTCCACCCGCCCACCCAAACATAAGCGATCTATCTCAAATACGGCAAGAGCCCGATGAAACATTACATCATTACTGGGCCAGATTCCTCCTGGTTATGAACAGGATAAAGGACTGCCGTGAAGAAAGCGTGATTTCAATTTTCTGCAACAATTGCACGGACAAGGGAATCATAAACGCCATCATTCATCGCGAAGTTACACGCTTCGCCGACCTAGCGACCATTGTACAAAAATACTGCGCAATGGAGAGTGCCTGGAAAACCGAAACTAGGTTTTGGGACAATCCGGCCCTGAATACAACCCCAGTCCGAAATAAAAGAGTGCGTCATACTCAAGCACCTGGGTTAAAAACCAAAAAGCAAAAAACCCCTAAAGGGTACGGAACCGTACTGGAGGGATGGCTTAACGGACCCTGCAAAATCCACAGTACGGAGGGCGCCACTCCAACACATAGCCTTCGAGCATGTTGGATACTACGGCAGGTGGCCAAAAGTGGCAAAGGCTTTTTAGCCCCGGGCAACCAGCCCAGCAGTACCAGTACGGTATTAACAGCCTTCGAGACTTTCGCATCAAATAACATGCGGAAACGAACAATCCGCAGCCTCGCCGAAGTCTACCAAGTAGCAACAGCAAATCCATGGAGCGACACGGCTATCACCTTCAATGCCAGCGACGAACCTAAATTCCGAACAACTAGAGCACCAGCCGCATTGGTCCTCAGTCCGATAGTGGACGGCTTTCGTCTTACCAAGGTACTCATGGATGGCGGCAGCGGATTAAACCTCATCTACGAAGAAACCCTTCAAAAAATGGAAATTTACTGGAGCCGCATTGAGCGAAGCAGCACAACCTTCAGGGGAATAATCCCTAGTCGAGAAGTACGCTGCACAAGAAAAATCACGCTAGATGTAGTGTTCGGCTCGCCGGACAATTACAGGTCCGAAGAGGTCACATTCCAAGTGGCCCCGTTCGGCAGCGGCTATCACGCCTTGTTAGGGCGAGAGGCATTCACAATCTTCAAGCTATACCCTATTACGGGTACATGAAGCTCAAAATGGTCGGACCCAATGGAATAATCACTCTCGCCAGTGATCCAGATACAGCACTCCGCGCTGAAAATAAGACAGTCGCACTGGCCCTAGAGGCATTATCCGAAGCCCTAGCGGCAGAGGAACTAACTGCGCTGCGCTCCACGGTGGATAGGGACGATGTGATACTCGATAAGAGGTCCAAGTCCACCTCTTTTAAACCAGCAGATGAAATAGTCAAATTCCAGGTCCATCCAACGGACCCCACAAAGACGGCCTCCATTGGGGCACAATTAAGTCCTGATGTAGAAGCCGCACTACGAGAATTCCTTCGGGAAAATTGGGACATTTTTGCCTGGCACCCTTCAGACATGCCAGGAATCCCACGCAGGCTGGTAGAGCACAGCATAAATATCGTAAAAGGATTCAAGCCAGTCAAACAAGCTCTTCGGCGATTTTCCGAACCCAAAAGACAGGCAATGGGAGAGGAGCTAGCCAAACTCTTAGAATCCAGATTCATCAGAGATATAAAACATCCGGACTGGCTAGCCAACCTAGTAATGGTACCAAAAAAGGACAAATCCTGGAGCCTTTGCGTCGATTTCAAAGACCTTAACAAGGCCTGTCCAAAGGACCCTTTCCCTCTCCCTCGCATCGACCAAATCATTGATGCTACCGCAGGGCACGATTCATTGTGCTTCCTCGACGCACACTCCGGATACCATCAAATCAAGATGGCGGAAAAAGACCAGGCCGCAACGGCATTCATTACTCCATATGGGCCATGCTGCTTCAACACAATGCCCTTCGGACTCAAAAACGCCGGCGCAACATATCAGCGCATGATTCAGACATGTCTGGCTACCCAGATAGGAAAAACAGTAGAGGCATACGTAGATGATGTGGTCGTCAAGACCAAACATGTCAAAACTCTAGTAGACGACTTGAGGGTGACATTCGACAACCTCCGAGCATATGACATTAAGCTCAACCCGGAAAAATGCGTTTTCGGCATACCAGCCAGAAAGCTCTTGGGCTTCATTGTATCCGGTAGAGGAATTGAAGCAAACCCAGCCAAGATCTGAGCTCTGTCACAATTGGATATCCCAAAAGACCTCAAGCAAATACAAAAACTAACTGGATGCATGGCGGCTCTAAGCTGCTTCATCTCACGTTTGGGAGAAAAGGCACTGCCCCTCTATCGCCTCCTCTGGCGCACCGAACATTTCGAATGGACGGATGTTGTCACGGCCGGACTCGAAGAAATAAAGGCCGTATTGGCAACAAATCCGGTCCTGGCCGCGCCCGACCTTGGCGAACCAATGTTGTTATATATCGCAGCAACACATCAAGTTGTCAGCGCGGTACTCGTCGTCGAACGAGAAACAGAAGGGCACAAATTCCCTCTTCAAAAACCAGTGTACTATGTATCCACTGTCTTAACTCCATGCAAGTCCCGGTACCCACACTATCAAAAGATAGCGTACACGGTGTTCATGGCATCCCGGAAGCTGCGACACTACTTTCAACAGTGTTCCATAATGGTGGCCTCCGAAGTACCTCTCAATGACATTATAAACAATCGATGCGACGGGCAGGATTGCAAAATGGGCCATTGAGCTCTTACCATTTGATATAACCTACAAACCACGGCGAGCTATCAAGTCGCAAGTTCTGGCTGACTTCATCGCCGAATGGACCGAAGCCGAACTCCCTAAAGAGTACGGCGCCTACTCCAATTGGATCATGCATTTCGACGGCTCCAAAATGTTGGCTGGCTTGGGAGCTGGCGTCGTCTTGACGTCCCCAACCGGAGACACAGTCCAATATGTGCTTCAAATAATGTACACGGACTCCAACAACGCAACCGAATACGAGGCCCTTCTACATGGCCTCCGGATGGCAATCTCCATGGGTATTCAATGCCTAGAGGTGTGCGGGGATTCAAACCTCGCAATATCCCAAGTAAATGGAGACTTTGACACCAAGGATCCGAAAATGGCAGCTAACCGAAATGCTGTCCTAAAAATGTCAGCCCGGTTCGAAGGACTCAAATTCCACCATGTAGCCCGGGATAATAACCAGGCAGCAGATGTGTTGGCACGCATCGGCGCAAAACGTGATGCCGTCCCTCCAAACATCTTCCTGGAGCGGCTCTTTAAGCCATCCGTATTATGGGAAGAGGAGTCCGGAAATAACAATCCGGAACCAACTACATCACCTAACGCAGAACATTCTAACACAATCGGTGGCTCAGCCAATGAAATAATAGATTCAGCCCACGAAATACTGGCAGTAATTGCCCCATGGACGGAACCATTCCTAGCCTACCTAATCTGGCAGGAACTTCCCGAAGACCAAAATGAGGCCCGCTGCATAGTTCGGCGATCTAAAGCCTACAAGGTCCATGAGGGAGAACTTTATAAGAAAAGCACAACCGGAATCCTTCAAAGGTGTATCTCCGAAGAGGAAGGGTGAAATCTCCTGGCTGAAATTCACGCCGGACTCGGCGGGCACCACGCTGCCGCCCGGGCCCTTGTAGGCAAGGCCTTCCGTACAGGATTTTATTGGCCGACCGCCCGGGCAGATACTCAGGACTTAGTCCAACGATGCGTCAGTTGCCAGCTCTTTGCTAATCAGAGCCACATGCCACCCACCGCCCTCAAAACTATACCCATTACTTGGCCGTTCGCGGTCTGGGGGCTTGACATGGTTGGACCCCTTATAGGGGGAACCCACAAACTCAAATACTTATTGGTCATGGTGGACAAATTCACCAAATGGATAGAGGCCAAGCCGGTTAAAACGGCAGAATCCGGACCTGTGATAGACTTCATATTCGGGGTAGTACACCGTTTTGGCGTCCCCCACAGCATCATCGCTGATAACGACATGAATTTCACGGCCGACGAGGTTAAACTCTGGTGCAAAAACATGGGCATCAAGCTCGACTACGCTTCAGTCTACCACCCTCAAACTAATGGTCAAGTGGAATGGGCAAATGGTCTCATCATGAGCGGCATTAAACCCAGATTAGTGCGGTCCCTCACGGAATTTAACACGCACTGGGTAGAGGAGCTCGACTCCGTACTCTGGGGGCTGCGGACCACGCCAAACCGCACAACCGGATTCACACCATTTTTTATGGTATACGGCGCTGAGGCAGTTTTGCCCTGCGATATAATTCATGACTCACCTCGCGTGCGCATGTACGAGGAAAGAGAAGCCGAGCTGGATCGGCAGGACAGTTTGGACGCTTTAGAGGAGGAGCGCGATGTGGCAAAATCCCGTTCTGCATTCTATCAACAGCAGGCTCGAAGATATCAAAGCAGAGAAGTACGGGCCAAAACTTACAATGTTGGCGAGCTAGTTCTACGCCTGCCGGACAAGAAAAAGGACAAACTTAAGCCCAAATGGGAAGGTCCCTTCATCATCGATCAAGTCCTTACCGGCGGTGCATACCGTCTACGCAACGCATCTGACAACCGACTCGAGCCAAACCCATGGAACGCAGCCCGTCTCCGAAGATTTTACGCCTAGCGCCGGACTTAGGGTTCGTCTCCATCCTCCGTCCACCTTTCATGTTTTTTTCGCTATCTTCGTTTTCCCTCCCTTTCCCTCCCTCTTTCAGTACAAACCTCTTGAGGGCTAATCTGCGCTTCGTTCGCACTCGCTCGATGTGCTACTCGCACTCGTTATACCTGGGGGCTTCTTTAACAAAAGCTTATTTATATGGGCTTCATGCCCACCACATGTGTCACACTTCCGCATGTACCTTTTGATCACCATTATATGCATCGATATGACTTAAGTTTTCGCCAAGCCGGGTTGCCTGGCTCCTGTGCTTACCCCTACGTTCCCGATTGTTCGGCTAGGAGGTAAAGGGAGCACCTCTGTGATTGTTACTGCCGGGTCAGCCGGATGTGTACCTCAGACTGGGTGAAGCCGAAGGCTAGCGTTCTTAAGGGAATATTCGGTCGATGACCTGAAAGATGATTTATTACTCACTTATTTATCTGCCCCCAGATGCTTTTTCTGTTATTTTCGCAGTCTGGACATGCACTTTAGGGCATGCCTCCCAGGGAAAGGAACACTTAACGGAACTATTCTCCCTGGAAGATGTTTCTTACTAACCATGTAATATAACATAGCTAGTTGGGCACTTGTCTGATAAAGCAATTATGACCCCTACGCCTTGTCTCCATGCATGTCCCGGTTCTTTTATAACCATCAGGGTATTCGGACACACTCTGGACTGTTGGGTCCCGAGGTTGAAGCGAAAAGGTCCGCAAAGGCAAACGATCTACAATCCGCCTAGAAGGCATTTTACATGTCATTTTAAAATTACATCATCAAACTGACTGATTGTACTCCTCTTCAATCCCATCTAACAGGCTGTCTAATTTACAGTCCTGTTGGGAATATTTCGCGGCCAGCTCTACTTGGCCGTACATCAAGCTCATAGGGATCTCCTTCCCATCAGGCCCCACAGGTCCGACCTCGGCCATGTGGTTTGGGTCAGCCTTCGGGTATCGCGTCTTCACCATGGCCCAGGCCTCCCTGGCGCCTTGACGGTAGGCCGATATCTTCCACAGACGGAGACGTCGCCGTACCCCCTGAAGCTTCTCAGCAAGCCCTCCAAGGCCCTCAGGTAGGGAGACGGAAGGCCATAAGGCCTGAACGACGCCACTCATCGCCTGCCGAACACGTTCAAGCAGTTGCACCAGCTCGGGAAGTTGGTCACCCGTTGAACCGGGCATTTCCTCCATAGGGCGACCTGTGAGCACACCTACAGACATATTTTTGTCAACCGACTTCCTCGCCGAACTCTTCTTTTCAAAAGAGTTTGCTCAAGCACTTACTATAGATGCCACGACGAAGCCGATGATTCTCCTTCAAGGAGCCAGACAGCTGGGCCCGAACACCTTTTAGCTCTTCTCCAAGCTGGGTCTGGGCATCTTGGAGTTTGTTCCTCTCCTGCTACACCTTCATAAGCACCCTCTCACCGGCCTTCAACTGGCGCAGTAGCTGTTGCTTGTCCGGATCAAGTCCGGCAACATCTGCAATATTATTGTCAGATTTATACGCACGCCGCATGCCATAAAACATTTTTGAAATATGTGTTACCGGAGGGGGTCTCTGTGTCTCCTCCTATGGCGGTCAGTGCGGCCTCAAGTTGGGCCTTGCACTCTTGAAGCTCCTGGGACAGGTGGGTATTCTTCTCCATAAGATCCTGCATAATAAATGATCCTTAAATCAGTTATTTTAACTATTTTAAGTCTCGGTGGCTACTGGCATATATAACTATTAAAATTACTTACCCGTATGTCCATCACATACTGCTCTGTGGCTCTGGTTAAACCATCTTGAGCGGCACGGAGGTGCGCGTCTCCCGCATCAAAGGCATTCAACGCCTCCGGGGAGAAACACGCGTCACGAAGAACTATCCGGCGACGCCTGTGAGTCATGGCGCTCTCCACCTCAGAACGGGTGGCGGACAGCCTGTCGGCATCCTCCGTTGGAGGAGCATCTGGCTCATGCCTTGTGTTCGCCTCCCCTTCCGGACCACGAGTTGGAGCATGGCTGGCAGAGGCTTGATTGGCATCCTCTCCGGACATTGTCCGGCGAGCGCTTTTTCTCCTGGAAAAGTTATGGGCGTTAATATACCTCCTAGGGATCCTTCCCTTAAAAACAGTAGTGCTCCGTACCGTTGCAGTGACGTTTCGATTTGCGTCGCACTCCTTTTCCGCCTGCTGGGCCGAACTGACCCTTGTTGGTCAGCCACCGCGGGTTCGGCTTCTCGCCTTGAAGGCACCTCCTGCAAGACACCATCGGTATACGGTGATCTGAAATACGCGAAGTAATGGTGTCAGAACTCCGGTCATAATTACCTGAGAAGACGGACATAAACCGGGGTAGTCAGCCGTAATGGCGACTAAAGCATTGTCCATGCTGAGTTGGTGGAACACCCCATCAATTAGCTCCACCTTCATGTCCGGGTCCTCTTCGGAGGCCGGATCAAGGGATCTTCCCGGATCCTCGGGTTGTGGAGCCGGACTGTGTATGCCCTCCACATCCCAACGCAGTTCCTGCCTCAAAATCATAAAGTAAGGCATTTAACTTCGAAAGCACGAGTCAGATTAATAAACGTTCGCTTACCCAGCTCCGAGGGTTATTCATGGAGAACCCATTCAATGGGCTCGTCTGGAGGAAGTCCTCCTTCTCCCCCTTGTACAAGTCGGACAGGATCTTCAACAGATCCGCGGCCGATCCCGGTCCCTTGTGGCCATGACGGGTGGCGTCGTTCTCCCCGTTGAAATCCCACATGGGGTGGCCCCTATATTGGAGCGGCTGCACCCCTCGCATAATGCACGTGGCCATGATTCCAATCATGGTCAATCCGGAGTGGCCAGTAACCTAATCCGGCCCATCAGATAATGGACGCTCCCATCATCCTCCCGTTGAGGGCTCCGCGGGCGCCAACTCAGGCGTTTCTTCGAGGGAGCATTGCTGAACTCCGGGAGGCCGATCCGAACTGGATCCGGCAGAGGGGCGTCCTCCATGTAGAACCATTCTGAAGGCCAGTCTTCGGACGCCTTCTTCGGGGTGCCGGATAGATATCCGGTCCCGGCGATGCACCATATTTCGGCTCCGCCCACTTGATATATCGACCCCTCGTGAGAACGGGGTACGAGGCAAAACAATCTCTTCCACAGCGCAAAATGGGGCTCGATGCCCAAGAACAGCTCGCAAAGAGCTACAAAGCCTGCGATGTGCAAAATGGAGGCAGGTGTAAGGTGGTGAAGCTGGAGTCCATAGAACTCCAGGAGCCCCCGGAGAAACGGATGTATGGGAAATCTGAGTCCCCTTATTAGATAAGGGACAAAGCATACCCGCTCTCCTTTGGAGGGGTTGGGGACGCTCTCCGCCTGCTTTCCACCCCTAAAGGTGGCCAGTCCGGCTCGAACCGGAACCATGAAGGCTGGGGGAAGATATCCCTCGGTTTGGAGCGCCACTAGCTCGTTTTGTGGAACTGAGCATCTTCCCCAATCTCCTGGCTTAGGGATGGGAGCGCGAGAGGAGGAGCCGCGTCGACTATCCATGATAGAGTGGATTTTTGCCAGAGGCGCTTCGATGAGTACTTGCGGAAGGAGAATGGTGTGAGTTGGATCTAGATCCTCGCCTCTCTTATAGGCGGCTCGTTCGCACGGCTAGGGGGGAAAATGTAAAAATACCCTAGCTTTTCGCATTCATACGACACATGGAAGAAGGCCATTATTGGGCGTAGAAGCCAAGGAGCGCAACATTTATAAGGAAGCCGGACACTATTCGACAGGAACATGAAGTTTGAAGGAGAACCCGCCTTGCAACGCCGAAGACAATATACGCGTCGGACTCGTCGTCATTGAAGCCTGGTTCGGGGGCTACTGAGGGAGTCCTGGACTAGGGGGTGTCCGGATAGCCGAACTATCATCATCGGCCGGACTCCAAGACTACGAAGATACAAGATTGAAGACTTCGTCCCGTGTCCGGATGGGACTTTCCTTGGCGTGGGAGGCAAGCTTGGCGGTACGGATATGTAGATCTCCTACCATTGTAACCGACTCTGTGTAACCCTAGCCCTCTCCAGTGTCTATATAAACTGGATGGCTTTAGTCCGTAGGACGAACAACAATCATACCATAGGCTAGCTTCTAGGGTTTAGCCTCCTTGATCTCGTGGTAGATCTACTCTTGTAACACACATCATCAATATTAATCTAGCAGGACATAGGGTTTTACCTCCATCAAGAGGGCCCGAACCTGGGTAAAACATCGTGTCCCTTGTCTCCTGTTACCATCCGCCTAGACGCACAGTTCGGGACCCCCTACCCGAGATCCGCCGGTTTTGACACCGACACCCATGGATCATGGCTACTCTCTCCGGTGTAATGAGGAGTGTCATCATATTGCCACTGGCTGCCGATCTCCTCCGGATCCCACTGGTAGGAGGACGGACGATAAGGATCAAGTGGTGGTTCCGGCTCGGGCTCCGGGGCTGATGTCTGGCCCCGGTACGCATAAACTGCCATCGGCAAGACAAGGTAGTGACCTGCAGTTAAATCAAACAAAGAGGGCGCAGGCAGGATAATAATCTCATTGTGTTTCTTATTAAATCTCAGGTTATACAGAAGCAACATATCATCTTTTTTAACAATAAACTCAGGTGCTACCATGCTCTTACAATCTAGAAAAGTAGGAGGCAGCAGTGTCTCTTCTTTCTCATAATGCCTAATAGGTATCTCAAAGTGTCTAGCAAGGCGTGCAGCATAGATACCTCCAAAGATGGGGCCTTTTGTACGGTTCAGGCTTAATCGTTTAGCAACAATAGCACCCATACTAGTAGAGTTGTCACGAAATAAAGCATGGAACAACATAATATTGTCAGGTACACTAAGGTTTCCATAGTTTCCGCGACCAATTAAACATCGACTAGCAAATATTGCAAACTAGCGTAACACAGGAAAATGTATGCTAGTAATTCTTGCGTCGGAAACCTTCATCGATTCCCCTACAGTAATAGTGTCAATAAATCCATCCACATCTTTACGATGTGGTTCCTCTACGCCGCCCTCAAAGGGTATTTTGCAAACCGCCCAAAATCACGTAATGACATCTCCCTAGCCTCATCATATAAATGAAAAGCTACTGAAGGAGGTGATTTCTTGGGATAATAGTAGAAGTTTTGCATTGGTGAGTAAGAGGTACTGTTCAGCCTAGTCGTGGAGGAAGTTGGTGAGGCCCGCGTTATCAACCGATGAATAAAAATCATCATGAATCCCGGCTGCTCTCAAGAAATCATCACAAGGCCATTCACATGGCCGTACTTCCGCCACACGGGGGAGATTATACTTGGCCTTTTCTTTCTCCTTAGCTTGTTTATCCCTAGAGCCTTGGCTAGAGGAGCCCCTCAGGAAAAATCTCTTCATCCTTTTCTGAAAATTTCTGAAATTTTTAGTAACTCAAAATAAAAGTGAATCAAACTCAACAAAATTGATAGCAACTACTCCCATAAATGCCTAGAGCCTATATCATGCATTAGAATTACTTGGGACCATATAAATTTGACATGCAAGCTCAAGAATAGGGTCACCTAGGCCGCAAAAATTTGCAATGAATAAAGCACTAGAACAAAAACTAACTGGACCATTGGAGGAGTCACATACCAAAGAACAATTCCCCAAAGCAGTTTTGTGAATGGAGCTTTGAGCAAGGAGATCGAAAATCGTAGCAAAATGAGCTAGAACTCGTGGTTGAGCTGGATGGTGATTTTTTGGGAGGAAGATGGAGGGTGTGGGTGCAGGAATAAGTGGAGGGGAACCACCATGGGCCCACGAGGCAGGGGGCGCGCCCTGTAGGGGTGGGCGTGCCCTGGACCCTCGTGGTCAGGTGCTTGCTCCCCCTGCTGTGTTCTCAGTGCCAAATATTCTTAAATATTCAAGAAAATATCATACTAAATTGGCATTGCATTTGGAGAACTTTTATTTTCGGGTAATTTTTTATTGCATGGATAATTCAGAAAACAGACAGAAAATACTATTTGTTGGGGATATAACTACTGAGTATAAACCGCCCAGGAGGGGCCGGGTTATGCTCACAAGTAATCATCTACATTGAAGCTCATGAAGATAAAGACTATGGCGCTTTACTACGGAGACTTAAAGGCCCAGAGCCCAATGGCGGATTAGGGCCCATAGACATAAACTGCCATGTGATGTGTAGCTTGTATTGTAAGATAGGGAAAGAAGAGACCGAGCCAGACACATGTATGAGCTAGCCTCGGGATTCTGTAGACCGTCGGGCGTCAACCTGTGTATATAAAGGGACGACCCGGTGGCGGTTCAGGGATAAGAAACAATAACTCGAGAACTAGGCAAAGCAGATTCGCTCCCTGGTTATCGAGACCCCATAAATTCCACCACAACTGGATTGTAGGCTTTTACCTTCACCGCAAGGGGCCGAACTAGTATAAACTCCCCGTATCCTTTGTTCGGTTTAACCCCTTTAAGCTAACCTAGACGTGATGGCTCCACGACTAAGTCCTCACACTAGGACATCTGACGTGATAATTCCACGATAGTTGGCGCCCACCATGGGGCTATCACACGACGGTTTCAAGTTCTTGGAGGGCTTGTTCTAAGGACTCAAAGGATATGCAGTAGGCCGGATGACCAAGAGTCGTCGCGGCAAGCTCTACATCGATGACGCAGGCTAGGGCCCCGACGCCGGCTCAATCGAGTACAGGTACCGGGTCCCCTTCGGAAGAATTCATGTCTTCATTGGCAAGATTGGCGAACCAGGCCCTGAGCCGGACATCTGCACCGACCTCGTCGAGCTGGCTCAGCATGCAAACCCTGCCCAGGTTCAGCCCACCATGAAGCGTGCGTTCGTAGGATTCATCCATGGTACCAAATCTGAACCGGTATCTGATGGTGAGACGGCCGTCTACTCTGATGGCGAGTCATCCACCGGGGAGACCGAGTCATTGTACCAAGTACAGGGTGGCCGGTTCGGGGGTTGTTCCGATGGCGACAGTATTCCGGACCCCTTTGGACCGCCAAACCGGGTTGCGATTTTCATGGCCGGTACACAGCTCATGCATCAATCTTCAGCAGTGGCGGCAATGATTTCCGGATTGGCAGCCGGGGTAGGAGACCCCGTGCGCCCGCTGGCTCAAGTCTTGTCCGGTTTATTGGACGCTTTAGCAACATTGTTGACCATTGAGGTTAATCCGGATAATCGGGATGAGCATAATGCAGAGGTCAGAAAATTGCGGGATCAGATAGCTCAGGCTAAGGAGGACATGGCTGGGGAGGAGACCAGGATGGCCGAGGAGCGGGCCGCTTTGGATGCCCAAGCTCAGCGAATTCATGCGGAGTCTTACCGGCTTATGCTGGATCAGAACACTTCGAACGAGGTGATGAGAAGGAGGCACCAATCTCGTCTACCGCCAGTTTATGACGCAAGTAATCTTTTCAATACGCCAAGAGCGGGCACCAGTAACCCGGCAGCGGTAAACCAGGTCGAAGCACCAAGGGCAGGAGTGCCGGGTCAGATGGACCCACCTCAGCAGAACCATGATCCGCCACAATATGTACCAACACCACCGGGTCACTTTCCTACCCCTTTGGATAATATGATTGTTGCAGCGTCAAGATTGGTTGCTATTCCAATGGAAGGTGATTCCCCAGCAGCGATTGAGACATGATGGGCTAGAGATCTACTCCAAACAGCAATGGTTCAGCAGCAGGCTTATTCATACAGTCGTGACAGGATTCACTCTACCCCTCGCCCAAGCTGGAGTTACAGCAGGCATGTTGAAGAACCGGCTGTATCAAGTAGTGGGCGGAACCATAATCCGCCACAAAGGCCTAACCCGGCAGGGGGAAGGAATGATGCGCAGGATGTCGTGGACCAAGGACGAGCACGTCGAGGAGCCGGATCAGCTGCGCAGGATGTGGAACGTCAACTTACGCCGGTTTGTGCAACAACTACAGTAGAGCCAAGAGTTGTTTTCACCACTTTGGGGGTGCCGTGTCTCACACCGGCCCTGCGCAATGTGCGGTTGCCTAAGGATTTCAAGGGTCCTCGGAAGGTGCCCAATTACACTTCTGATTTACACACCGAGTCATGGGTCGAGAGCTATGAGATGGCAATGGAAATGCTGGATGTGGATGGAGCGGCATGTGCTAAGTACTTCACTATGATGCTAGAAGGAATAGCCCGCACTTGGCTAAAGAGTTTACCACCTAATTCCATCAGGTCATGGGACGAGTTGAAGAGCCGGTTTATCAGCAACTTCAAAGACACATGCAAACAGCCCATGTCAATTGTCGATCTGGCCGCTTGTGTTCAGGAGGAGAACGAGTCAATCACCCATTGGGTGCACCGGGTTTCGGAGATTTTGCACTCATCAGACCGCATCAACACCGATCCAGCAGTTATAACATTGGAGGGCAATTGCAAGTTTAAACCTTTGAAGTTGAAATTGGGACGACTCAAGCGTCACTGCAATGATATGGAAACCCTAATGGCAGCTCTGGTTAAGTATGCTGACTCTAATAGTACCAAAGATCCCGAGTCTGATGAGGAAAAGCTGTGGAAGGGAAAGAAGAGCGGCAACACCAAGGGGCAATAGCATAATCCGGCGGGCCACGAAAACAATGGTAAGCGTAAAGCAGACAGTTCCGATTTTGTGGCTAACACCAATGTGCAGGGTAATGCGCAGCGTTGTAAGGGTAAACCGCCCCAGCGCGGTGGAGGCATGAATCTGGAGCGCCTGCTAAACCAGCCTTGCCTAAAGCACGGGATGAAGGAGAATCCGACCACGCACCTCTGGAAGGATTGCTTCATTATGCGGGAGTTCAAAAACTCTGATCTTTTCCGGTATGATCAGGGTCCGTCTGGCGGTTCAGGTCCCGGATCTCACGGGCCGGGTTACGGCAGGGGCGGTTCAAGCTCGGGATTTCAGGGTAATCTGGGCAACCACAACAACCAGTGTGGTCACAACCAGCAGAATAATCAGGGGAATCAGCAGCAATCGGGTTATCAGAGTCATTCGAAGGAGTTAAATAGTGGGCAGTATCATGTTTTTACCACTAGCTTGTGCAAACATCATCAGAAGCTTCACAAGAGGGCAGTTAACGCCATTGAACCGGCAGTACCCTTTTACTTACGTTGGTCCGAACAACCCATTGTGTGGAGCAGAGAGGATCATCCGCCCCGGGTTGATAATCCAGGTCATCTGGCTTTGGTGGTGGCACCTCAGGTGGGGGGTTATAAGTTCACTAAGGTGCTCATGGATGGAGGGAGCAGCATCAACATCCTGTATTATGAAACCTTCCGTCGCATGGGGTTGACGGATAAGAATCTTAAACCTTCAAACACTGTTTTTCACAGAGTGGTACCAGGTAAATCGGCATATCCGGTTGGCAAGACAGCTCTGTAAGTTGTGTTTGGAGATGATCATGATTCCAGGTCAGAAACCTTAACCTTTGAGGTGGTGAAAATCCAGAGCCCATATCACGCCCTGTTTGGACGGCCGGCTTATGCAAGGTTCATGGCAAGGCCCTGTTATGTTTATTTACAGCTCAAAATGTCGCGTCATAAGGGGACCATTACGGTACACGAGAGTCGTAAGATTGCTTTGGAATGTGAAGAGGGTGATGCGGCCTACGCTGAGTCGGTTTGCGCAGCAGAAGAGTTGAAGTTCTACAAGGACAATGTTGATCCGGCAGATATGACTCCTCTAAAGAAGCCCACCACAGAGCATGACCCGACCCTGAACTTTAAACCGGCTGATGAGACTAAGTTGGTTGATTTTGTTCCTGGCGATTCATCCAAACAGTTTAGTATCAGCACTACTCTTGATCCCAAATAGGAAAGCGCACTCATCAAGTTCATCCGTGAGAACTGGGACATCTTCGCATGGAAATCTTCTAACATGCCAGGTGTACCGAGGGAACTCGCTGAGCACAATCTCAATATTGATCCCAAGTTTAAACCGATCAAACAGTTTCTCCGCCGCTTCAATGAAGAAAGGCGCAGGGCTATTGGTGAGGAGGTAGCCCGGCTCTTGGCGGCAGGGTTTATCATTAAGGTTTTTCATCCGGAGTGGTTGGCTAATCCGGTGCTGGTGCTTAAAAAGAATGGCACTTGGCGAATGTGTGTGGATTACACGGATTTTAACAAAGCTTGTCCAGCTGATCATTTCGCTCTCCCTTGTATTGATCAGATTATTGATGCTACGGCGGGTTGTGAGCGTTTGAGTTTCTTGGATGCTTATTCTGGTTATCATCAGATAAAGATGGCAGTTAAGGACCAGGAGAAAACATCTTTCATCACTCCCTTTGGAGCCTTCTGCTATGTGTCTATGCCTTTTGGGATCAAAAGTGCCCAGGCGACTTATCAACGATGTGTGCAGAATTGTCTTCATAACCAAATTGGGCGCAATGTTCATGCTTATGTGGACGACATTGTGGTGAAGTCCAGGAAGAAGGAGACACTGATAGACGATTTGAAGGAGACCTTTGACAATCTTCGGGTTTATAAGATGATGCTTAATCCGGCCAAGTGCGTCTTTGGTGTTCCGGCAGGCAAGCTCTTAGGTTTCCTGGTGTCTAACAGGGGCATTAAAGCTAATCCAGAAAAGATCAAGGCTATTACGTCTCTGGCTAAACCGGCGTGTATCAATTCATGAAGAAGGTGATCTTCCGTTTCGGTTTTCCACACAGCATCATAACAGATAATGGTACGAACCTCTCCAAAGGTGATATGGAGGACTTTTGTCAACAAGAGCACATCTCGCTTGATGTGTCATCAGTGGCTCACCCCCAGTCTAATGGTCAAGCTGAGAGAGCTAATCAGGAAATCTTGAAGGGTATCAAACCCCGGCTTATGGTTCCTTTGAAGAGGACACCGGGTTGTTGGGTGGAGGAATTACCTTCCGTGTTATGGAGCATAAACACCACCCCCATTCGATCTACGGGTTATACACCTTTCTTTATGGTTTACGAGGCAGAGGCGGTACTCCCCAGTGATATTCATCATGACTCGCCCCGGGTGGCCAATTATGTGGAAGCAGACAACGAACAAGCACGCCAAGAAGCACTGGACCTGTTAGATGAAAAATAGGACATGGCGGCGGCTCGTTCGGCGATTTATCAGCAAGACCTGCGGTGTTATCACAGCCGCCGGGTTAAGACCAGAACTTTTCAAGAAGGCGACTTAGTGCTCCGGCTCATCCAAGATCAGACCGAGATATGCACAAGTTATCCCCACCTTGGGAAGGGCCCTTTGTGGTCAGCAAGAATCTAAACAACGGATCATACTACCCCATCGGTGTTTGAGAGCACAAAGACTCACGCAAATAGGAGGAGGAGACCCGTTGGCCATGGAACATTGCTCACCTTCGGCCTTACTACACGTGAGCCATAGGCTCCCATTATGTACATATTTTGACAATGTATATATTATGATCAATATAATAAACCGGCATCCTTGCCAAAAGCAGGGCCTCTGCCGTTCTTCCAATATTTCTTGGTTACATGGGGGCTTCTGCTTATAAAGCGACGTCTTGTTTGTCCATTAAACCGGCTATCATGCCACAACAAAGCTTGGGAGCTTCACACCCAAGGGGCCAAAGAGAGTTTGTTGCTAAGCACAACTCAAACATAGGCACCCACTGAGCACAGCTCAAAAAATTACTTGGGGGCTCTTTGTGCAAAGCAACAAAGAGTTTGAAAGGACCCTTGTAATCGGCTATCGAGCTAGGCTTGGAAGCCAGGTGTATTCACCTAAAACCCCGGGTTAACCTGCCTTCATCAAGTAAGGCACTCCGTCCAGGTAATCCTGGTATGACCCGTCGAATGTTTGACAAGTCAATCTAATATAGACCCTGAACTTGTCAAAGTTAAAATGACGATTGGTTAATGTGAGGTCCATCTTAAAAGGCTTTGTGAAATGGTTTAACTCAGCAGCTTGGCAGCCCATGAAAAGCCTCTAATTTGGACCTGGCAGCCCTTGAAAAGCCTCGACTACAAGTTTTTTATTTGCCTTTATTTGTCAAAGTTTATCTTCTTTCATAAGGTTTTATTGTAAACTGGCGTCTATTGACCCGGTCTGACTATAAGTCGTCAATTTAAAACCAGTGTTTCTTAACCTGGCTTGTCTTTCAACTATCAGTTGTTAGAACATAATCAAATATGACCCTGTGTTTATTAACTCGGCCTGGCTCTGATTATAAGTCACCGGGAAGATCATCCGGTGTTTATTGTAACCCGGTATGGCTTTGTTATAAACTAGCAAAGCATGGTGGGAGTTTTTAGCACTCCAGATTTGGGTTATTACCCTTACTACAAGAAAGTTGGTAAGCCAACGATGTGATACAATATCATAGGAATGATATATTTGATATTTACTTTTCATTACAGCCTTGGTTACAAACCCTGGCTTTTATTGGGCATTATGACCCGTCCAGCAGTAAACCGCCAGGACAGTTTTTTCAGTTTTTCATATGCAGAAACAGGATAGCATAAAATTACTAAGGCACACAAGCAGACACAGCAGCAATCATGACGGATTAAAGCAGTGTCATGCAGCAGTGCACGATGGCAACAGATCAAAGAAGTATTTCAACTAGCCTATTACAAGGCGCTTTGATGCCCAAAGGAATAATTTTTTATAGCACAGATTGGTGTGCAGAGCTAAAACCGGCTACCGGATTATGATTCATCGCCAGGCTGATGTGAAGGCAATCGATCATTTTGCGCCGGTCCACCCTCCTCCTCTCCACCCAGTGGCTGGAAGTCAATGGTTGCCCAATCAATCCCAGTTAAGGCTTGGAAGACAACTTCATCGCTTATAAGGGTGGACGGTTCAACATCAGGGGCATAAATGTGCTTACGGATTGGCGGGATAAGATTCTGCACTTCATAAACAGATGCATCAATCCGCCTGTTGTCTGCATCATAAATCGACCGGTGGAAGATAAGTCAGTCTCTTCAGCCAGTTTGCTTGCAAGTGGACGCATTTCCTTAGTCAAGGCCTTGAGGGCGTCATTGTCGAAATCTGAACCATCTTCTTTTTGGCTAGGATAGCCATTTCCAATGTCTTCCGGATCAAGATCAGCTATCCAGGCTTTAGCTCGGGTTAAAGCAGACAAAGCACCGGCCCTCGCAGCTGATCTCTTTACTTCCTCAAGCTGGGCAGGTGTCACGGATAACTTGGCCAATGTATCCTTGATCAAGGTCGGGGGTGGTTTATTATATGAGGCTGTGCAGATGACCCGTTGAACACCGGTATACAATTGTTCTATCAATGTATAGGTAGCTTTCAGTTGTTTACGATATCAGCTCCAAGATGAGCAACATGGCTACTTGCAATGGTGAAAGCATGACTATTAAACCGGCAAATTCAAGGATGTTTAAGTATAACTTATGAAGAAGGTATTTACCACAGACAGCAGAGGTCATAGCGTTTATTTGCCGCTTTAGGCTAGTCATCTCTTTTGTCACCGGTTTAAGGGCTGCTTTAGCATCCTCTGCCCGCTTTACCAAAGTTGTTTTCTCAGCATCCCAGTTTGCTCGTTCATTTTTGAAATCCTCCTTCAATTTTTCCATGGAGGCTAAGGTGCTAGTCAGCTTGTCTTTTGCCTTGGACGACTCAGCCTGCTGGGATTTGATGTTTTCTTGAAGATCGGCGAGTTGGGATTCTTTCTTCTTCAGGTCATCCTGTAAAGGACAGTTAATAAATTGGTAGCGCATCTTTGAAGTCCCAAGCACATAACAAGTTATACACTTGGCACTTGGGGGCTAATGCCTATCATTTCTCATCAACAGTATGATCAAGTCCCAGGGCTCAATACAAGTATTAATTTTGGCACTTGGGGGCTAATGCGGATTGCTTTTTAAAAGCATTGATATTTTGGAAGTCCCAAGCACATAACAAGTTATATATTTGGCACTTGGGGGCTAATGCATACCGGATCAATTTCAGGTTGTCAAGTCTTATTGAACCAATTTTCTGCTGATAGTTATTGGGGATTTTGGAGAACTACATGACAAGATGTACCGGTTCATCCTAAAGGTATAAACCGATCCATAGGGGCTACAGATGCAGAAGTTCAATGTTATTCTACTACAAGTCCCGGTTCACAAAAGTGTTATGAACCGACCCTTGGGGGCTACTGGAGTTGGTATTCTAAGACATCTTAAAGGAAAGAAAATTTATGCAAAGGGATGGATATTTACCTCATATCGCTCTTTCATCTGATTTATTAAACCGGCTTCTTAATCACGGCTTGTATACAGACGGTTTAGGTATCCAGAGTGGAGATCCTGAGCATTGAGGTGAGCATAGCTGGATAAATCTGTCTTCCACTTGCCCTTATCCACAGCAGAGAATTCTTCCTTGGCACTGTGCTTTGATAAAGCGATAGGATTGCCAGGAGCAGTGTGACCAAAACCAGTAATCACAACATCATCTGTGGTGCCATCAACAGTCTTTGATGGGCTTAACGGTTTATCAGATGCTCTTGCCAGGCTTGGCAGATCAACAGTTGGGCTTGGTGGATCAGCAGCCTGGCCAGTTGGGTTTTTTTCTCCCGATTCAGCAAAAATATCTTGAGTTTGAGGTACCGGATCATCCAGAATATTTTCAGCATTTTGATCGGCAGCTTTTGAAGTCTTCTCTGGTTCAGGGGCTGGATTGTCGTCAGTTGGTGTAGCCAGCTTGGCTTTCTTGCTAAGTCTGGCTTTAGCACTGAAGAAAACAGGCGAAGAGGTTAGTACAATAAACTAGTACAAGGCATAAAAGGTTAAAAACCATATGCTTACCCCAGAACAGTCTTGAGGAAGGGCATTTGTGTGGATGATGACTCGACAGAGGATGAATGCGAGGTCCCCTGATAATTTGAATCAGACGGATTAAGAGGATTTCGAAAATAACCCGCCTTGGGATAAACTGTATTAGAAGTACAAGAGACCTCTTGCCGACGCTTGCGAACTGGAGAGTTCGGTAAACCGGAAGAGGTGACTTGTTGACCACTATGACGAGTGGTGCGACGAGCTTCAGGCTGCTGTGTCTTCAAAGAAAAGTGTGGATCCGAATAAGCAAGAGGATGTGAATGTTTTATTTTCCGGACTGCGCGACAGAGTTTTTGTACCGGCACATGATTTGAGTCAGAAGATAGAACAATTACCTCTGCTTCACCAGCGCGACTAGCTTCCGCTTCATCCTAATAATAATCATTGTCAATGAGATGTACGAAAAAAGAACCAAGAGAGTCAAGTTCTACCTCTGACTCCGGTCATCCATCTCCTCATCATTGGGAATATCAGAAGCATCGGTGGTTTTCTTCTTTGCTGACCTCTTTATGACCTTGTTCTTAACACGAAGCGCTCTCACCGCTTTATTTTGTGATTTCCTTTTCCAGAATGGATCATCACCCTATATAGAAGGATAGAAAGTTGTAAAGGAGTTTTTTAAGGAACGGACTAAAGCAAAGAAAGATGCAACTCTTACATCTGGCGGTTTGTTGGAGACATAAAAGGGACTAAGCCCTATCTTGCTGCATTCAGATATTGGTTCATCCAACATCTTTTTGACAGCTTCAGTAACTTCGTCTTCAGATAGTTGAATGTCAGTGTGCCACTGAGGGTCGTTGACATTCCCAGTATACTCGCACATTAAACCGGTGCGACGGCTTAAGGGTAAGATGCTCTAAGAAACCCAGCAGCAAACAAAGTCAATACCGGTTAAACTGTTCGCCATAAAGGCTCGAAGCTTGGAAAGCTGTGGTGCATATTTGGATCGTTCCCTAGCAGCAAGCCATTGGGGGAATGGATGTTCATTGGTGAGTCGGTGAGCACGATAACCCGGCAGAGGATTTTCATCTTCAGGGGCAGTATTCCGGCAATAAAACCAAGTCTGATTCCAGTCCTTGAGGTGGCTGTGATGTTTGGTGTGAGTAAAATTGACATCCCTCCTTTTCTGAATCGACACCCCGCCAAGTTTAGTATTGAGCCCGTTTGTAAATTCAGTACGCCAATTCAAATAAAAGAAGTCTCTGAACAACTCGACGGTCAGTTCTTCTTGCAGATACACTTCACAAAACACTTGGAAATTGCAAATATTGGACACAGAGTTCGGTCCAATATCTTCAGGGCGGATTTGGAAGCTAGCAAGTACATCACGGAAAATTTTGATCCGGGAGGGCTAAACCCTCGATCCAGATGATGAGTAAACACAACTACTTCTCCATCTTGGGGTTCAGGCGGATTCTCGGTACCAGGGACCCTCCAGTGGATGTATTCCTGGCTCGCTAAAGCGCCGGTCAAGATGTACCCAGTCAGTTGCTCTTTAGTAACCCGGGAAGTGACCAAGTTGCAAGCATAAAACTGTTTGGCCATTTCAACGACAAGCTGGAAAAGAAGATTAACACCGGTTTACAATTTATGATTGATACGCATAAACTGGCATTAGGCCGGGGGAAGGAGATAACAAAGCATATGTGCATTGATAAACCGGATCTGATTTTAAAGGTTGAGCTGGCGGTTTAAGAGAGGGCTAATGGTACCTGGCGGGTTATCAATTTCTAATGGTTAAACCGCCTACAGTGGTACAGAAGGAACAAATCTGACAAAATTCCTAAGTACTGCATAAACAGGTTTCACAAGTTGCAATTATAATTTTGGATCTACCGCGGCACTAAAAGGAGAAACAAATTCTGAAGCCCTAAGCAGTGTCAGCGGAGCAGCAAAGGTCTAGATAGGATCTATTTACTGAACAAGAGAAGATATGATGAGGAATGGATTTTAGCTACGGCTGTACAAAGAAAGTATCAAGTTTATCAAGATATGATGTGGCAGGAAGGTATAGCAATGAACGACGACGAACATGAATGAACACCGACAGATACATAAAACCCTAATGACAGATGTAGGGTTGAAGGAAAGAAGACTTACCGGCTTCACGGAGCAGCGGAGAGGTACCGCGATTCTCTAGTGCACTCAGGTTGATTGAGCAGCCAAGGGTGGTGCAGCGGTCGAAGGTCGAGGGTAGCGGCGGAGATTCAGGGCTCGGGCGTCGCGAGGTTGAATAAGAGATGAGGAGGCATGGAGGGGAAAAGAGGAGAAAGGAACCCCCCGGCCCTATTTATAAGACGAATGGATAAGTGACAGGCGCGGGACTCAAGGAGCCCAAAAATGAATATGGGACATAGCTGTCGCCTTGATTTTGGGAGTTTCATTAATAAAGGGGAGAAGATGACGTCATGGCGGTTTACAAGGATAACACCAAGATGTTCAAAACGGAATTGCTATAAGTATTGAAGATTGACATGAACAGGTTCAAATCAGTCTGGGCCTAATGTTGGGGATATAACTACTGAGTATAAACCGCCTAGGAGGGGCCGGGTTATGCTCACAAGTAATCATCTACATTGAAGCTCATGAAGATAAAGACTATGGCGCTTTACTACGCAGACTTAAAGGCCCAGAGCCCAATGGCGGATTAGGGCCCATAGACATAAACCGCCATGTGATGTGTAGCTTGTATTGTAAGATAGGGAAAGGAAGAGACCAAGCCGGACACATGTATGAGCCGGCCCCGGGATTCTATAGACCGCCGGGCGTCAACATGTGTATATAAAGGGACGACCCGGCGGCGGTTCAGGGACAAGAAACAATAACTCGAGAACTAGGCAAAGCGGATTCTCTCCCTGGTTATCGAGACCCCATCAATTCCACCACAACTGGATCGTAGGCTTTTACCTTCACCACAAGTGGACGAACCAGTATAAACTCCCCATGTCCTTTGTCCGGTTTAACCCCTTTAAGCTAACCTAGACGCGATGGCTCCACGACTAAGTCCTCACACTAGGACATTTGACGTGGTAATTCCGCGACACTATTTTTACTTTATTTAATCTAAATAACAGAAAGTAAAAGGAGGGTACAGAAGGTTGTGCCTTCTAATTTCGTCCATCTCATGATCATCAAAAGGAATCCACTAACAATGTTGATCAAGTCTTGTTAACAAACTCATTCCAAATAACATGGAACCGGAGAAATTTCGAATAACACTAGGTTACCTCAACGGGGATATGCACATCCCCAATAATAACAATATCATATTTCTTCTTGACAGTTGGAAGAGGAAATTCAAAACCTCCAATAATGATAGTTGGAATTTTTTCGATAGAATTGATGCTATGAACTTGAGGTTGTTTCCTCAGAAAGTGTACCGTATGCTCATTACCATTAACATGAAAAGTGACATTGCCTTTGTTGCAATCAATAATAGCCCATGCAGTATTCAGAAAGGGTCTACGAAGGATAATCGACATACTATCGTCCTCGGGAATATCAAGAATAACAAAGTCCGTTAAAATAGTAACATTTGCAACCACAACAGGCACATCCTCACAAATACCGACAGGTATAGCAGTTGATTTATCAGCCATTTGCAAAGATATTTCAGTAGGTGTCAACTTATTCAATTCAAGTCTACGATATAAAGAGAGAGGCATAACACTAACACCGGCTCCAAGATCACATAAAGCAGTTTTAACATAGTTTCTTTTAATGGAGCATGGTATAGTTGGTACTCCTGGATCTCCCAGTTTCTTAGGTATTCCACCTTTAAAAGTGTAATTAGCAAGCATGGTGGAAATTTCAGCTTCCGATATCTTTCTTTTATTTGTAATGATATCTTTCATGTATTTACCATAAGGACTTACTTTAAGCATATCAGTTAAATGCATACGTAAGAAGATAGGTCTAATCATTTCAGCAAAGCGCTCAAAATCCTCATCATCCTTTTTCTTCGATGGCTTAGGAGGAAAAGGCATGGGTTTCTGAACCCATGGTTCTCTTTCTTTACTGTGCTTCCTAGCAACAAAGTCTCTCTTATCATAACATTGATACTTTGATTGTGAGTTATCAAGATCAACAACAGGTTCAATCTCTACATCATTATTATTGCTAGGTTGAGCCTCAACATGAACATTATCATTAACATTATCACTAGGTTCATGTTCATCATCAGATTGTGTTTCAGCATCAGAAATAGAAATATCATTGGGATTCTTAGGTGTGTTATAACAGGTTCACTAGAAGCATACAAAGTCCTATCATTTTTCTTTTTCTTCTTTTTAGAAGGACTATGTGCATCTAAATTATTTCTCTGAGAATCTTGCTAAATTATCTTAGGGTGGCCTTCAGGATACAAAGGTTCCTGAGTCATTCTGCCAGTTCTAGTAGCCACTCTAACAGCAAAATCATGTTTATTATTTAATTCATCGAGCAAATCACTTTGAGCTTTAAGTACTTGTTCTGCTTGAGTGGTAACCACAGAAGCATATTTACTAATAAGTTTAAGTTCACCTTTAACTCTAGCCATATAATCACACAAGCATCCAATCATGTAAGCATTACTCTTTAATTCTCTACCAACATAAGCATTGAAATTTTCTTGTCTAGCCATAAAGTCATCAAATTCATCCAAGCATGGGCTAGCAATTTTAATAGACGGGATTTCAACTTTATCATATCTATAGAGAGAATTTACCTTTACTACCTATGACGGGTTATCAAGACCATGTATTTCTTCAACAGGAGGTAAATTCTTAACATCTTCAGCTTTAATACCTTTTTCTTTCATAGATTTCTTTGCCTCTTCCATATCTTCAGGACTGAGAAATAGAACTCCCCTCTTCTTCGGAGTTGGTTTAGGAGTCGTCTCAGGAGTTGGCTCAGGAATTGGCTCAGGGATTGGCTCAGAAAGAGTCCAATTATTTTCATTAGTCAACATACTATTCAATAGTAATTCAACTTGGTCGACTGTTCTTTCCCTGAAAACACAACCAGCACCACTATCCAAGTCCTTGGAAGCATCAATTAGTCCATTATAAAAGATATCAAGTATTTCATTTTTCTTAAGAGGATGATCAGGCAAAGCATTAAGTAATCGGAGAAGCCTCCCCCAAGCTTATGGGAGACTCTCTTCTTCGATTTGCACAAAATTATATATTTCCCTTAAAGCAGCTTGTTTCTTATGAGCAGGGAAATATTTAGAAGAGAAGTAATAAATCATATCCTAGGGACTACGCGCACAACCAGGATCAAGAGAATTAAACCAAGTTTTAGCATCACCCTTTAATGAGGATGGAAATATCTTCAGGATATAATAATAGCGAGGTTTCTCATCATTAGTGAACAGGGTGGCTATATCATTCAATTTAGTAAGATGTGCCACAACAGTTTCAGATTCATAGCCATAAAAAGGATCAGATTCAACCAAAGTAATTATCTCAGGATCGACAGAGAATTCATAATTCTTATCAGTAACAAAGATAGGTGAAGTAGCAAAAGCAGAGTCATATTTCATTCTAGCATTTAGAGTTTTCTGTTTCAGTTTAGCTAATAGCTTCTTAAGATCAGATCTATCATTGCAAGCAAGAAAATCTCTAGCAGTTTCTTCATCCATAACATAACCCTCAGGAACAACAGGCAATTCATACTTAGGGGGAGAACCTTCATCATCACTAGCTTCAATAATTTCATTTTCAATAATTTCATACTCTCTAGCCCTAGCAAGTTGTTCATCAAGAAATTCACCTAATGGCACAGTAGTATCAAGCACAGAAGTAGTTTCATCATAAGTATCATGCATAGTAGAAGTGGCATCATCAATAACATGCGACATATCAGAATTAATAGCAAAAGCAGGTTTAGGTGTCGCAAGCTTACTCATAACAGAAGGAGAATCTAGTGTAGAGCTAGATGGCAGTTCCTTACCTCCCCTCGTAGTTGAGGGATGAATCTTAGTTCTTTCGTCTTTCAGGTTCTCCGTAGTGACCAGAAGATATAAATCGAAAGTGAACCAAAGAATAGAGCTATGCTCCCCGACAACGGCGCCTGAAAATAGTCTTGATGACCCACAACTATAGGGGATCGCAACAGTTTTCGAGGGTAGAGTATTCAACCCAAATTTATTGATTCGACACAAGGGGAGCCAAAGAATATTCTCAAGTATTAGCAGTTGAGTTGTCAATTCAACCACACCTGGATAACTTAGTATCTGCAGCAAAGTATTTAGTAGCAAAGTAGTATGATAGTAATGGTAACAGTGGCAAAGGTAATAGTAGCAGTTTTGTAGTAACTGTATTAGTAGCAACGGTAAAGTAAATAAGCAAAGCACAATATGTGAAAAGCTCGTAGGCATTGGATCAGTGATGGATAATTATGTCGGATGTGATTCCTCATATAATAGTTATAACATAGGGTGACACAGAACTAGCTCCAATTCATCAATGTAATGTAGGCATGTATTCTGAATATAGTCATACGTGCTTATGGAAAAGAACTTGCATGCCATCTTTTGTCCTACCCTCCCATGGCAGCGGGGTCCTAGTGGAAACTAAGGGATATTAAGGCCTCCTTTTAATAGAGTACTGGACCAAAGCATTAACACATAATGAATACATGAACTCCTCAAACTACGGTCATCACCGAGAAGTATCCCGATTATTGACACTTCGGGGTTGTCGGATCATAACACATAATAGGTGACTATAGACTTGCAAGATTGGATCAAGAACTCACATATATTCATGAAAACATAATAGGTTCAGATCTGAAATCATGGCACTCGGGCCCTAGTGACAAGCATTAAGCATAGCAAAGTCATAGCAACATCAATCTCAGAACATAGTGGATACTAGGGATCAAACCCTAACAAAACTAACTTGATTACATGGTAAATCTCATCCAACCCATCACCAACCAGCAAGCCTACGATGGAATTACTCACGCACGGTGGTGAGCATCATGAAATTGGTGATGGAGGATGGTTGATGATGATGATGGCGACGAATCCCCCTCTCCGGAACCCCGAACGGACTCCAGATCAACCCTCCCAAGAGATATTGGGGCTTGGCGGTGGCTCCATATCGTAAAATGCGATGAATATTTCTCTCTTGATTTTTTTTCTTCGCGGAAGCAAATATATGGAGTTGGAGTTGAGGTCGGTGGATGTCCAGGGGACCCACGAGGCAGGGGGCGCGTCGCCGCCCTCGTGGATAGGGTGTGGGGCCCCTGACGCTATTTCTTTCGCCAATATTTTTTATTAATTCTGAAAAGTTGCTCCGTGGATTTCCAGGGAACTTTTATTTCTGCACAAAAATAACACCATGGCAGTTCTGCTGAAAATAGCATCAGTCCGGGTTAGTTCCATTCAAATCATGCAAATTACTGTCCAAAACAAGGGCAAAAGTGTTTGGAAAAGTAGATACAACGGAGACGTATCATGGTGCCATTGTATGATTCGATGTTTACGGGTTTAAACCCTTCCGGGAACTCGTGTTCCATTACTTCATCAGTGAAGCATAGAGGGTGTGTGGCTCCTCTGTATCGGGCGACGTCACGGCGCAGTTCGGATGTAGTCCGTATGCGGTTTTCGGCCCGTGCGGGGTTGTGTGTGTCGTGCCAAGCTTGATGGTCGTCGTCTCGCGCTGGTGGACGCCCTCGCGATCCATAAATTGATATGGTATGACCGGCTCTATTGTCCAGGTCCTGTCGCAGGTCATGCGTGCATCCTGCGGCCGTTGTTTCTCTGCCTCTAGGGCGAGGTGGTGCAGGTTGGTGTTCGGCTTGAGTTGCCGCTCTGTCCTGACCACGAGGTGGCCGGCCAGGTCCATCAGCTATGTTATGTGCTGTCTGTATAGGCTCTGGGACCTCCTCGCTGAATTGGGAGAGCAACCTGTGCTTTGGGTAACTTTTAGTTGGGCGCTCGAGGCCGTATTCCTCGGCTGCCAGGACATTAGTCCATCTGTCATTGAGTAAGTCCTGATCTGCTTGCAGTTGCTGCCGCTTCTTTTTTAGGCTTCTTGCTGTGGCGATTAGCCGGCGCTTGAAGCGCTCTTATTCGAGGGGGTCCTCTGGTATGATGAAGTCCTCATCGCCCAGGCTCTCGTCCTCTTAGGAGGTCGGTAGGTAGATACTATCCTCCGAGCCCTCGTCCCCGATAGGATCATCGGGGTTGACTTGCCCCTCTTCCCAATCATCTTGTTCGAATGTTGGCTCGACAGGTGCTTCTTGGTCTTCGGCGTTATCTAGAGTATTGTTGTCTTTGGTGCCTGTATTGTTGTCTTTTTCATGGCGCGATTTTGATCGGCGCTGCTAACGTCGATGCTTCGTGGGTGCTTCAGCTGGTTCATTTTCTAGAATCTTCTCGTCATTGGCGTCGTTCTCTTTGGGTGTGTCCACCATGTATACGTCATATGAAGAGGTGGCCGTCCAACGTCCGGTGAACGGCGGGTTCTGGCCTTGCTCTTTTCCGGCATCGTCGTCCATGTCGTTGATGTCTTCGGAGGCGTAATCGAGCATGTCGGTTAAATCATCGACAATGGCTATGAAGTGGGTCATGGGTGGGACGTAGAATTCCCTGCACTTAGCCCCTAGTGCGGGCTGGGTATAGTTCGGCAGCGATCCTTCTATAATGGTGAGAGACCGCATTAAGTCCAGAGCCTCGCTTAAGGGTGAGGTATGGACAGGGAAGCGAAAATCCGTGGAGTGGGGCGGGATAGGAGTTCCCTGACCGGGCTCGTATAACACAGACCTCGAGAGTTCGAAGCTGGTGCACGGGGGTGAGTCCAGCTCGGTGAGGATAGAGGGGGCTAGGAGTGATTCCGGGCCGGCCGGCGAAACGATGCCCTCCGCATCTCCGGTGTGAGCTCTATGGCCGCATAGAGCCCGGCTGGCTCGAAGCTCCCGCCTTCGGACTCGGGAGGAGTTCCGGATCTGAGGCAGGAACCGCGGTTGAGGTCGCGAACCCTTGGAAGATCAAGTCTCCTCAAATATCAGTGACGTAGTTTAGGTTTCCGAAACTGATCTAATGACCAGGGGCATAGTTGTCGATTTGTTCTAGCTGACCAACCGAATTGGAATGTAGTGCGAAGCCGCCGAATACGAAGATTTTGCTAGGGAGGAAAGTCTCCCTCAGGGCGGAATTGTTGTGCATGGTTGATGGAGCCATCAAGCCTTCTGGTGACGACACAGTGGAACTCTCAATGAAAGCACCAATGTCGGTGTCAAAACTGCCAGATCTCGGGTAGGGGGTCCCAAACTGTGCATCTAAGGATCGAAGGTAACAAGGAGGCTGGGGATACGATGTTTACCCAGGTTTGGGCCCTCTTAATGGAGGTAATACCCTACTTCCTGCTTGATTGACTATGATGAATATAGGGGTTACAAGAGTTGATCTACCTCGAGATCGTAAGGGCTAAACCCAATATGTCTAGCGTGTATGATTGTGATCTTGCCCTACGGACTATACCGTCCAGTTTATATAGACATCGGAGGGATCTAGGGTTGTACAGAGTTGGTTACAGAAGAAGGAAAATACATGATCCAAACGCCAAGCTTGCCATCCACGCAAAGGAGAGTCCCATCCGGACACGGGGAGGTTCTTGTATCTTCATGGCCCATCAGTCCGTCCCACGTCACATAGCCCGGACGCCTAAGGACCCCTTAGTCCAGGACCCCCTCACTTGATACTAAAAATAAACATAGACCTGTTGTTGGCATGCCTGTTGTTTCTGCTAAAATAGGAGATCATTGTTATCATGGTTTATGTGATATGGGTGCTAGTGTGAGCGCAATACCTCATTCCTTATTATAAAGTAATTATGCATGATATTGCACCGGCTGAGATAGAAGATATTGATCTTACTATTAAGCTTGCCAATAGAGACACTATTTCACCAATTGGGATTGTTAGAAATGTTGAAGTCTTGTGTGGGAAAATTAAATACCCTGCTAATTTTCTTGTTCTTGGTTCCCGACAAGATGACTTTTGTCCCATTATATTTGGTAGACCCTTCTTGAATACTGTTAATGCTAAGATAGACTGCGAAAAGGATATTGTTACTATTGGGTTAGGGGATGTGTCTCATGATTTTAATTTTGCTAAATTTCGTAGACAACCCCATGATAAAGAATTGCCTAGTAAAGATGAAATTATTGGTCTTGCTTCTATTGTTGTGCCTCTGAAGGATCCTTTAGAACAATATTTGCTAGACAATGAAAATGATATGTTTATGAATGAAAGAAGGGAAATAGATGAAGTATTCTTTAAGCAAGGACCTATTTTGAAACACAAATTGCTTGTAGAAATCCTAGGGGATCCTCCTCCACCTAAGGGCGATCCCGTGTTTGAGCTTAAACAATTACCTGATACTCTTAAATGTGCCTATATTGATGAAAAGAAGATATATCCTGTTATTATTAGTGCTAACCTTTCAGAGCATGAACAAGAAAAAATATTGAAAACTCTGAAGAAGCCCTGTGCTGCCACTGGATATACTCTTGATGATCTTAAGGGCATTAGTCCCACTCTATGCCAGCACAAAATAAAACTGGAGAAAGATGCTAAACCAGTTGTTGATCACCAAATATGATTAAATTCTAAGATGAAAGAAGTGGTAAGAAATGGGACACTAAAGCTTCTGGAGGCAGGTATAATTTATCATGTTGTTGATATTCAGTGGGTAAGTCCCGTTCATTGTGTCCCTAAGAAGGGAGGTATTATTGTTGTTCCTAACGGTAAGGATGAATTGATCCCACAAAGAATTGTTACAGGTTATAGAATGGTAATTGATTTCCACAAATCAAATAAAGCTACTAGAAAAGATCATTACCCTCTAACTTTCATTGATCAAATGCTAGAAAGACTATTCAAACATACACATTTTTGCTTTCTAGATGGTTATTCTGGTTTCTCTAAAATACCTGTGTCAAAAGAGGATCAGGAAAAGACCACTTTTACTTGCCCTTTCGGTACTTTTGCTTATAGACGTATGCCTTTTGGTTTATTCAATGCACTTGCTACCTTTCAAAGATGTATGACTGCTATATTCTCTGACTTTTGTGAAAAGATTGTTGAGGTTTTCATGGATGATTTCTCTGTTTACGGAACTTCTTTTGATGATTGCTTAAGCAACCTTGATTGAGTTTTGCAGAGATGCGAAGAAACTAACCTTGTCTTGAATTGGGAGAAGTTCTACTTTTGTGATTAATGAAGGTATTGTCTTGTGGCATAAAATTTCTGAAATAGGTATTGAAGTTGATAAAGCTAAACGTGATGCTATTGAAAAGATGTCGTGTCCTAAATATATCAAAGGTATAAGAAGTTTCCTTGGTCATGCTAGTTTCTATAGGAGGTTTATTAAAGACTTCTCTAAAAAAATTAGGCCTCTTGCTAATCTCTTGCAAAAAGATATTCCTTTTGTTTTTGATGATGATTGTGTAGAAGGATTTGAAATACTTAAGAAAGCCTTGATTTCTGCACCTATTGTTTAGCCACCTGCAAGGAATTTATGCTTTGAAATTATGTGTGATGCTAGTGATTATGCTGTTGGTGTTGTACTGGGCAGAGAGTTGATAAGAAATTAAATGTTATACAATATGCTAGTAAAACTCTAGACAATGCCCAGAGAAATTACGCTACTACTGAAAAAGAATTTTTAGCAGTTGTATTTGCTTGTGATAAGTTCGGACCATATATTGTTGATTCCAAAGTAACTGTTCACACTGATCATGCTGCTATTAAATATTTTATGGAAAAGAAAGATGTTAAACCTAGACTTATTAGATGGGTTCTCTTGCTACAAGAATTTGATTTGCATATTATTGATGGAAAGGGAGCTGAGAACCCCGTTGCAGACAACTTGTCTAGGTTAGAAAATGTTCTTGATTACCCACTACCTATTGATGATAGCTTTCCCGATGAACAATTAGCTGTCATAAAAGCTTCTTGTACTGCTCCTTGGTATGTTGATTATGCTAATTACATTGTTGCTAAATTTATACCATCTAGTTTCACATACCAGCAAAAGAAAAAGTTTTTCTATGATTTAAGACATTACTTTTGGGATGACCCACATCTCTATAAAGAAGTTGTAGATGGGGTTATTAGATGTTGTGTACCTGAGCATGAATAGGAACATATCCTACGCAAGTGTCACTCCTAGGCTTACGGAGGACATCACGCTGGAGATAGAACTGCACATAAGGTATTGCAATCTGCTTTTTATTGGCCTACTCTTTTTAAAGATGCCCGTAAGTTTGTCTTGTCTTGTGATGAATGTCAAAGAATTGGTAATATTAGTAAACGTCAAGAAATGCCTATGAATTATTCACTTGTTGTTGAACCATTTGATGATTGGGGCTTTGATTATATGGGACCTTTTCCTTCCTCCAATGGGTATACACATATTTTAGTTGTTGTTGATTACGTTACTAAGTGGGTATAAGCTATTCCAACTAGTAGTGTGTGACACCCCAAAATTTTAACCTTGTTTTATTAATTAAAATTTTGCCAGGAAACTTAAACTTTTATTTTCTGGATTTCCTTTTGATTTCAGAACCATTCTTTTCTTTATTATTATGGAGTTTTTACCCCAAGTGAAAACTTTTCAATCATTATTGGACTTATTTACCCTATCAAATAAAACAATTCTTTTATTAGTAGGATTATTTATATAATTATTTTCCCTAAGCTTTATTCCTCTAAAATGGTTTTTCATAAGTTTTAGGGTCTCTTTTGCACTGCAACCCTTTGATAAATTCATTTAAAAACTTCCACCAAAATTATGGGATGTTAATAGGAGTATATTATTCAGCTTTATGCAAAAACCCAGTTATGTCCTTTGAAAATTTTGAGTGAATCAACCTCATTTTCATTCTGGTCCAACTTGATGATTTGTACTGCAACCATATTTGTACTTGCTCCTTTACCCATGATTGTTTTTCCTGCTTATAGACCACCCAGCAAAACCCTTGAGGCCAAGAGAGTGGACCCATGGGAGGATTTTAAGTGCATGCAATCCTGCCTTTTTCTTTCTGTCCAAAACTGAAGATTTGCAAAACTTGCACCAGCAAGTTTCTGGTTTTGCCCAAATGACCTTGCCACCCTCACCTACACCTAATGAGACACTTATCTGGATATTTTGGCCACTCCAAGAACTGCCTAGATGCCTCTAGCATTTTGTCAAACACCTTGTGTGCATGGCCAGTTTTGGCATGGTTTTTAGTTAGCATTGTAAACTTGATCCCCTGACCTAACCCCCATGTCCATTAACCCTCTTGCAAACTCTAACCTAGTCCTGTTAATTGCCAGCCTCGCTCAAGCACTCTAGCCCACCCTGGCATTCTGTCGAGCAAGTCGCGTGCGTGCTCTGGGCGCGCCCAGAGCGCACGTTTTGCACGCGTGCACGCAACCGAGCCGCCGCGTTTGCTACCCCACGCCCTTGGCCTTTGCTCGCCTGCAGAGCCACACCCCGACCTCATCGACTCACCAGAACACGCTAGCTCGTCCCTGGGGCCGCACGGCGCCGCCACAGGTCGGCCACGGCGGCTAGCAGTCGGCCACAGTGGGCTCCTGCCCCGGACGGCGCCGCCCGAGCCACACCAGCGCGCCAGCTCGCTCATGGAACAGCCCGAGCTCATCCACGAGCTCGACCGCTAGCGCCCGTTGCCGCCATGATGCCCTACAAGCTACAGCGAGGCGGTTCGCCGAGCTTATCTCCGGCCGCCACAGAACCCACCTCGTTGTGCTATAAAAGGAGACCCACCAGGCTCATTCGAGCACTCAAGCGACCTCACGCCACCCCCATAGCACCCCCACAGCCAGTAATCGTCGGGGGAAAGCCATCTTCCCCGACTCCGGCCGGTTCGGCCGCCGCCATGCCCCAGTGCCATGCGTCGCAACCAGGGCCTCCCCCGCCCATCCAGCGCCACCATTCTACTCCTCTCGACCCTGCGGAGCCGCCCAGCCTCCCAAACACGGTCGGGAACCACCGTAGCCCAAGCCCCTAAATACACCCGAAGCTACCTCCACCGCGAAGCTCGCCACCGGCGACTCCCTTCGTCCCCACCTACCTAACGACCACCGGGAGGACCGCCCTGGACTGGCGGATCCATCCCTGCCCTCGGATGCCCTCGAGGAGCCGTCATTCACCGGCAAAGATCGCCGGAGCTCCGCCTCCGTTCGGCCAAAGGAGAGGGAAAGCGGGGGATGACTGGTCAAACCTGACCAATGGGCCCCTTGGACCCACTGTGAGCGACCCCGAGCCGGTCCACGCTGGCTAAGTGGAGACGTAAACCCAGAGTACGCCTTCGACGTGTTCAGTTTTCGAAACGTTTTTCTTTTTTTCTGTTTTATTTTAAAAACAGAATTTGACCAAAACTTTGACTGGCTATAACTTTTAAAATATAACTCCAAATGAATTGATTCTTTTTCCTACCTCTCTCAAATTTTGTCTAGTTTATTTTCATATTTATTTGAAAAAAATTCAGACAACTATTTTGTACTGTTATGAAACTATGTGTTAATTTGAATATTTTCAAAAATAGGATTTTGTTGGAGAAAGAAGAAGATTTTCAAAAGCTTTAGGATGCACCTTGCCTCTACACAACTTGAAGGCAAGCATTTTGAACCCTGGCATAATATCTTTGTGGGTTATTTGATACGGTTACAACACCACCGTGATACGGAGAACTCGTTATTTTATGTGGTGATACGATCATACGCATGAGTGCATATTGGAGATTTCCTTGCTGTTGGAAATGGACATGCTTGTGATAGTGATCATCCTCATATGCCTTTCGTGCCTACCGGAAGGAAAACGGGAAAGTCTCTGTCTTGGGTAGACCCGAGCTTGTCCCTAGTTCCTCGTCGAGACGAGTGTGTCCGGTATGGCATGATGGGGTATGATGAGTGGTGATTCTGCCTGTTGGATGAAATATATTTGTTATGCTAATCATGCCAGGAATACTTAAACCTCCTGAGTCGACCATAGATCGAGTCTTGTTCCAGTAACCCCCATACTTGTTTCGTACTACCACTTGTCCCTACAGTAGGTAGGGTACGGTTCAGTAAGTTGTCAACCCCTTTCTAACACACAACGTACAGAGAGGCCATGGTGGAAGATACCGACTGCGGCCGGTAGGCAGGCCACCTGGTCCGGGGCCATGGGTGTTTCCGGTTGGGACCGAGAGGGGGGCACCCCTTAGAGCGCGCGATATAAATTTGATCCCATGCTATTCGAGGTTGTAGCCTCCCCACTTAGAGTTTTGCTTGACAGGTGTCGTGGGTGACTCCAGACACCGGTAAGTTAAGCTGGTGTGTGCAGGTCAGGTGTGTTTTCAATTAAAAGACCGTAGACAGAATTAGTCCCGATGGACTAAAGGAATGCGTTGCTCGTGGGTAAAGAGTACACCCTCTGCAGAGATTAAATCTATTCGAATAGCCGTGTCCATGGGTAAGGACTACAGTCTGGGATGGGTCAAGTGTCGGTCTTAGTGTCGGTCTTCGGAGGAGAAACTACTAAACCAGAACATGGATCATGACATGTGACTTATGATGATTATGATTATTATTATTATGGACTAACCCCTTTATATTATTTGAAGTATTGAGTATCCCTGGGACGGTTCTACCTCCTGGATATTTACTGTGATTGTTTTCTAATAAGCCCTTTATGTGGTGTTGCTGAGACGCCCGACTGTGGCCTGCTTGTTAATTTTTCCTTTATAAGCCCTTTATGTGGTGTCGCTCAGACGCCCGACTGTGGCGTGCTGTTATTTATTTACCTTATGAGCCCTTTATGCGGTGTCGCTCAGACGCTCGACTGAGGCATGCTCGTTATTTACTGTCCTTTCGAGGCGTCGCTTCAGACACCCGATCGGTGTATTACTACTCTGTTATTGCATATCCATGTTGTATATAAATAACCTTCTTGCATGCATCCGGGATTTTATTTTATGACTGACATTGTGATCATAGAATATTTCAGAGCATGATTATCGGTTGTTATATTATACCCGTGTTCATAATGTTTGCGAGTACATTCAAAGTACTCACTGGCTTGTCCCTGGCTATTGTCTTGGCCAGACTTCTTGCATGGAAAGGAGCATTGCGATGACAGCCCCGGAACCTAAGCAACGGTGATAGCAGCCTTGCGAAGATAGGAGTTATCCAGGTCAGTTGTTCCTGTGGGAAGTGGAGTCCCATAGACGTTGATGACCCACAAACCGCTTCCGCCATCAACCGCTAGAAACCATTTGTTGTACTCACAGGCCAGAATGGTCTTGTAGTACATATTTTGTATTTTGCTTGGAATTTCTTTATCAAGTTGGTGCCTCATCAGCTAACAGTGATCCTGGGGCTAGTGAGCACAAGGGCCATTTTCTAGGAGATTAATATCCCAAAAATCTGGTCCTGACAAACTTGGTATCAGAGCCAGGCTGACCATTGGCTAATTCTATCTTAGCCAGGTCGAAAAACCTAGGTTAACCAACCCACCAGACCATAACCTAACCCCGGCCAAGCTTCTCGTGCAAGATAGCCCCACAGTGACCCGACACCTTTTTGGCAGTCGGTGCCCAACCTATCAGCCTAGCCTGTCAATCACGCGCCAGTGACCGACACCTAAATTGTCTCATTCAAAAGCGTGCGAAGGAAGACTCCGTCCCCTGTTTCTATAAAAAGGGCACGCTAACCTCAACACAGCACAACATAGCCTCTTCCCCAAACCAAGCCATAATGCCTGGCCCCGTCGTGCACAATGAAACCACGGCAAACAACCTTGGAAGTTTTGTGACCGTGCTAGCAAACCTCACCCACCGTGCCTTTGCATTAGAGGAGCCCCCAGAATATGTTGTGTACCAAGGACCCATGAGCGGTGAGAGCCGTCAATTCTGGGCCACTGTGCACATCTACGGTAGGGGTCTATCGCCAGAACGCCCCTACAGGTTCACCAGAAGGACTACTTCCTTTGAGCCACAAGCCATCCAACTAGCTGCTCGGGAGGCTATAGTTCAACTCTGGCACTTGTCACCTAGAGTTAACTGTCGCTCGTTCTACTACTACCCTAGCCGTGATCGGTATGGTAGGCCACCCCAAGTTGCCAACGGAGATCACGAGATGGATCCTGCATTGTTGCATCTGGTGCGCTATGTAGGTGCACTAGAGGGAATGTTCAATCAAATCACCCTCGATCTGATCGCAGCTCGTGGAGAGCTGGTTCGCCGAGCCCCAGCAAGAGGAGAAGATGAGCCCGTCACCGATAACCCAGTCGTGTTGTTCAGACAACCGATCGAGTCTTTGAGGTCTGTCCCGGCCATCAACCAAAATACCCTGATGACCCCAGAAGTGCTTCGTCGCCTTTTGGGAACACGCTCCAACGGGATTGTGGCCAACAATCCCCGGGATGGTCATCATCACTACCCCGACCCGGCAGCTCCTCAACCCCCGCCGGCAAATCCCAACGGTGAAACCTGTGCAGAAGCTTCGACATCCACAAGGCAAGCCCGATTAGATATTAACAAGGTAGACTAAGTCAATCGAGTAGTACCAAGTCTTAGTATGGCTACACCCTGTAACCATGCGATCCTGTATCGCCGTAATTAAATGATGTTTGCTTGTGCACCCTATTTTAAATAGTAGCCATGCATGAGTATGTTGATGTGCGATTGCATTTTTTTATCTCGGGTGTAGCTGCCAAAAACCAACCTCGGCGACACAAAGTTTGTGCTATGAGTAAACTTTTTGATTTCAACCAACAGGAATGATATTTTCGAAAACAACTCTTAACAAATCTCGAGGACGAGATTTTTCTTAAGGGGGGTAGTGTTGTGACACCCCAAAATTTTAACCTTGTTTTATTAATTAAAATTTTGCCAGGAAACTTAAACTTTTATTTTCTGGATTTCCTTTTGATTTCAGAACCATTCTTTTCTTTATTATTATGGAGTTTTTACCCCAAGTGAAAACTTTTCAATCATTATTGGACTTATTTACCCTCTCAAATAAAACAATTCTTTTATCAGTAGGATTATTTATATAATTATTTTTCCCTAAGCTTTATTCCTCTAAAATGGTTTTTCATAAGTTTTAGGGTCTCTTTTGCACTGCAACCCTTTGATAAATTCATTTAAAAACTTCCAACAAAATTATGGGATGTTAATAGGAGTATATTATTCAGCTTTATGCAAAAACCCAATTATGTCCGTTGAAAAATTTGAGTGAATCAACCTCATTTTCATTCTGGTCCAACTTGATGATTTGTACTACAACCATATTTTTACTTGCTCCTTTACCCATGATTGTTTTTCCTGCTTATAGACCACCCTGCAAAACCCTTAAGTCCAAGAGAGTGGACCCATGGGAGGATTTTAAGTGCATGCAATCCTGCCTTTTTCTTTCTGTCCAAAACTGAAGATTTGCAAAACTTGCACCAGCAAGTTTCTGGTTTTGCCCAAATGACCTTGCCACCCTCACCTATACCTAATGAGACACTTATCTGGATATTTTGGCCACTCCAAGAACTGCCTAGATGCCTCTAGCATTTTGTCAAACACCTTGTGTGCATGGCCAGTTTTGGCATGGTTTTTAGTTAGCATTGTAAACTTCATCCCCTGACCTAACCCCCATGTCCATTAACCCTCTTGCAAACTCTAACCTAGTCCTGTTAATTGCCAGCCTCGCTCAAGCACTCTAGCCCACCCTGGCATTCTGTCGAGCATGTCGCGTGCGTACTCTAGGCGCGCCCAGAGCGCATGTTTTGCACATGTCCGCGCAACCGAGCCGCCGCGTTTGCTACCCCGCGCCCCTAGCCTTTGCTCGCCTGCAGAGCCACACCCCGACCTCATCCACTCACCAGAACACGCCAGCTCGTCCCTAGGGCCGCACAGCGCCACCGTCAGGTCGGCCACGGCGGCTAGCGGCCATCCACAGTGGGCTCCTTCCTCGGACGGCGCCGCCCGAGCCACACCAGCGCGCCAGCTCGCTCATGGAACAGCCCGAGCTCATCCACGAGCTCGACCGCTAGCGACCGTCGCCACCACGATGCCCTACAAGCTACAGCGAGGCGGTTCGCCGATCTTATCTCCGGCCGCCACGGAACCGACCTCATTGTGCTATAAAAGGAGACCCCCAGGCTCATCCGAGCACTCAAGCGACCTCACGCCACCCCCATAGCACCCCCACAGCCAGTAATCGTCGGGGGAAAGCCGTCTTCCCCGACTCCGGCCGGTTCGGCCGCCGCCACGCCCCAGCGCCATGCGTCGCAACTAGGGCCTCCCCCGCCCATCCAGCGCCACCACTCTACTCCTCTTGACCCTGCGGAGCCGCCCAGCCTCCCAAACACGATCGGGAACCACCGTAGCCCGAGCCCCTAAATACACCCGAAGCTACCTCCGCCGCGGAGCTCGCCGCCGGCGACTCCCTTTGTCCCCACCTACCTAACGACCACCGGGAGGACCGCCCTGGACTGGCGGATCCATCCCTGCCCTCGGATGCCCTCGAGGAGCCGTCGTTCACCGGCAAAGATCGCCGGAGCTCCGCCTCCGTTCGGCCAAAGGAGAGGGAAAGCGGGGGATGACTGGTCAAACCTGACCAGTGGGCCCCCTGGACCCACTGTCAGCGACCCCGAGCCGGTCCATGCTGGCTAAGTGGAGACGTAAACCCAGAGTACGCCTTCGACGTGTTCAGTTTTTGAAACGTTTTCATTTTTTTCTGTTTTATTTTAAAGCAGAATTTGACCAAAACTTTGACTGGCTATAACTTTTTAAATATAACTCCAAATGAATTGATTCTTTTTCCTACATCTCTCAAATTTTGTCTAGTTTATTTTCATATTTATTTTAAAAAAATTAGACAACTTTTTGTACTGTTTTGAAACTATGTTTTAATTTGAATATTTTCAAAAATAGGATTTTGTTGGAGAGAGAAGAAGATTTTCAAAAGCTTTAGATGCACCCTGCCTCTACACAACTTGAAGGCAAGCATTCTAAACCCTGGCATAATATCTTTGTGGGTTATTTAATACGGTTACAACACCACTGTGATATGGAGAACTCATTATTTTATGTGGTGATACGATCATACGCATGAGTGCATATTGGAGATTTCCTTGCTGTTGGAAATGGACATGCTTGTGATAGTGATCATCCTCGTATGCCTTTCGTGCCTACCGAAAGGAAAATGGGAAAGTCTCTGTCTTGGGTAGACCCGAGCTTGTCCCTAGTTCCTCGTCGAGATGAGTGTGTCTGGTATGGCATGATGGGGTATGATGAGTGGTGATTCTGTCTGTTGGATGAAATATAGTCGTTATGCTAATCATGCAGGGAATACTTAAACCTCCTGAGTCGACCATAGATCGAGTCTTGTTCCAGTAACCCCCATACTTGTTTCGTACTACCACTTGTCCCTACAGCAGGTAGGGTACGGTTCAGTAAGTTGTCAGCCCCTTTCTAGCACACACCATACAGAGAGGCCATGGTGGAAGATACCGACTGCTGCCGGTAGGCAGGCCACCTGGTCCAGGGCCATGGGTGTTTCCGGTTGGGACCGAGAGGGGGGCACCCCTTAGAGCGCGCGATATAAATTTGATCCCATGCTATTCGAGGTTGTAGCCTCCCCACTTAGAGTTTTGCTTGACAGGTGTCGTGGGTGACTCCAGACACCGGTAAGTTAAGCTGGTGTGTGCATGTCAGGTGTGTTTTCAATTAAAAGACCATAGACGGAATTAGTCCCGTGGACTAAAGGAATGCGTTACTCGTGGGTAAAGAGTACACCCTCTGCACAGATTAAATCTATTCGAATAGTCGTGTCCATGGGTAAGGACTACAGTCTGGGATGGGTCAAGTGTCGGTCTTAGTGTCGGTCTTCGGAGGAGAAACTACTAAACCAGAACATGGATCATGACATGTGACTTATGATGATTATGATTATTATTATTATTATGGACTAACCCCTTTATATTATTTGAAGTATTGAGTATCCCTGGGACGGTCTACCTCCTGGATATTTACTGTGATTGTTTTCTTATTAGCCCTTTATGTGGTGTCGTTGAGACGCCCGACTATGGCCTGCTTGTTAATTTTTACTTTATAAGCCCTTTATGTGGTGTCGCTCAGACGCCCGACTATGGCATGCTGTTATTTATTTACCTTATGAGCCCTTTAAGCGGTGTCGCTCAGACGCCCGAGTGAGGCATGCTCGTTATTTAATGTCCTTTCGAGGCGTCGCTTCAGACACCCGATCGGTGCATTACTACTCTGTTATTGCATATCCATGTTGTATATAAATAACCTGCTTGCATGCATCCAGGATTTTATTTTATGACTGACATTGTGATCATAGAATATTTCAGATCATGATTATCGGTTGTTATATTATACACGTGTTCATAATGTTTGCGAGTACATTCAAAGTACTCACTGGCTTGTCCCTGGCTATTGTCTTGGCCAGATTTCTTGCATGGAAAGGAGCGTTGCGATGACAGCCCCGGAACCTAAGCAACAGTGATAGCAGCCTCGCGAAGATAGGAGTTATCCAAGTCAGCTGTTCCTGTGGGAAGTGGAGTCCCATAGACGCTGATGACCCACAAACCGCTTCCGCCATCAACCACTAGAAACCATTTGTTGTACTCACAGGCCAGAATGGTCTTGTACTACATATTTTGTATTTTCCTTGGAATTTCTATATCAAGTTGGTGCCTCGTCAGCTAACAGTAATCCTGGGGCTGGTGAGCACAAGGGCCATTTTCTGGGAAATTAATATCCCGAAAATCCGGCCCTGACATAGTGCTGATCATAACACTTCTATTATGATGCTTAAATAGGTTATTTTTCCGAGTATTGGAGTCCCTAGATATTTAATGACTGATGGTGGTTCACATTTTATTCATGGTGCTTTTCGTAAAATGCTTGCTAAGTATGATTTTAATCATAGAATTGCATCTCCATATTATCCTCAGTCTAGTGGTCAAGTAGAATGGAGTAATAGAGAGATTAAATTGATTTTGCAAAAGACTGTTAATAGATCTAAAAAGAATTGGTCCAACAAACTTGATGATGCATTATGGGCTTATAGAACTGATTATAAAAATCCTATGGGTATGTCTCAGCATAAAATGGTTTATGGAAAAGCATATCATACCTCTCGAACTAGAACATAAGGCATATTGGGCCATTAAAGAGCTCAATTATGATTTCAAACTTATCAGTGAGAAGAGGTTATTTGACATTAGCTCACTTGATGAATGGAGAACCCAAGCCTATGAGAATGCCAAGTTGTTTAAAGAAAAAGTTAAAAGATGACATGGCAAAAGGATACAAAAGCGTGAGTTTACTGTAGGTGATTATGTTTTGCTATACAACTCTCGTTTAAGATTTTTTGCACGAAAACTTCTCTCTAAATGGGAAGGTCCTTACATTATCGAGGAGGTCTATCGTTCCGGTGCCATCAAAATCAACAACGCCGAAGGCACAAATCCGAAGATGGTAAATGGTCAAAGAATCAAACAGTATTTCTCAGGTAATCCCATAAATGTTGAAACCAATGTTATTAACACCGTAACCCCGGAGTAGTACATAAGGGACACTTTCCAGAATATTTCAGACTTAGAATGTTTCGAACTTGAAAGAACATGCGGTGCCCCCATGTTTGGTTTTGGTAATTGATGACAATCTCTATGGACTAATGGTTGTCTTGAGTTCTATTTGAAGGATTTGTCCATAGGCTTTTCTTGAATTCCATGTGTTGGTTTCAAGGAGTTTATGAGTTGACCAAGGTGTTATTAAGGAATTATCCAAAGATTGGTCATGTGAGTGTTGAGCTTATTGCAAGCATGTCTTGAAGAAGAAGATTGTGTGGTCATTCATGTTGACCTTCAAGACATCATCCAAATGAAGAGAGTTGGAAAGATTCAAGGTTGATCAAGACTAAGTCAAGAGTGAATCAAGTTGATCAACTCACAAAGCATAGAAGATGTACCGAGAGGGATCAAGTGATCCCATGGTATGGTAAGCATTGTCCAGTGCTTTGTGTACTAACCCATGGTCTATGTGAGAGTTCTATGTGGGGTTAGGTACATGTTCATGGGCTTGCGTAAAGAGGAAGATATCACTCAACCCATGGAAAGGATGACATCAAGTGGTGATCGTCATCAAGATTGTCCTGTGCAAGTTCAAGTGGAGCATCAGGAAGAGATCTAGTGCTTGAAGCTTGCCATCCATTATGGTATCAATGGACTTGTGAATATGTGCCAAAGAGTGGCTCACCCATAGTGGAGTATGGGGGAGCAATCAACTAGTCTTCATCGAGCGAACGCAATCAAGAAAGGTGGTCCAACTTGAGGGAGTCCAGATCGTCATCATCTAGCTCAAGTGGACTTCGTGCAAGGCAAAGGTTTGCCCTTGATGGGTTTTATATTTTACCAGTCTCATGGTGATAGTTTGGAGACCGGGTTATAGGATCGATAGCCGTACTATCAAGGGGGGCTCTCAAGTGAGTAGCTTGATCGTATCGTTCGTCGAGAGCTCAAACCTTTGCATCCTTGCATCATCTTTCTTGATGCTTATTTGTATTTTCTTTTGAGGTTTTAGATATTGTGGTTATCTTCTTGACAATCTCTAGTACTTCGAATACGGATTTCATATGCCTCTTCTATTGCGTTTTCGGTGTTGGAGGTTTTACCGGTCTTATTTGAGGAAGGGTTCTCACCATTTTCTCTTGGGACTTTTCTAATTTCCTTATTATTGTTATTTATATCAATATTGTGTTAGCCCTTGTTTCTAGCTTTCCAACAAGCTTGGTTTCATCAAATTCGGAGTCCGTTTGCAAAAGTTGTGGCAGTTTTGGTGTTCTCAAAAGGCTGTAGCGGTACTACCGCAGACAGGAGCGGATGTAATTTTTTACTACTGCTCTAGAGCGGTACTACCGCGGCTACTACAGTGGTAGTACCGCTCTGGACCAAAAACTCGTCATAGGTCCAGCGGTGGTAGGCACGGATGTATTTTTTTAGTACCGCTCACAAGCAGTAGTACCGCTACCTTTTTGCGGTAGTACCGTGAGGACGAGCGGTAGTACCGCTCCGGCGGTTCTACTGGCTGTTTGCCTCCTCGCTGTTGTTTTTCAAAGGGCTTCTACCGCCCTAGCGGTAGTACCACTCCTTGGAGCGGTAGTACCGCTCTGTGCGGGCTGTGAGGATAACGGTTGGATTTTTCCTCACCTATAAAAGGGGGTCTTCTTCCCCAATGGTCATTATCTCTTGAGCTCGTGTTCTTCCCCCATTGTTGACCTTCTTCGATCTTGCTATCTCTCAATCCCCCCATGGATTCTTGCTAGTTTTTGGGGGGAAAGAGAGAGGAGATCTAGACCCACATTTCCACCAATCACTTTCTCCTCTATGTGAGGGGAACCCCTTGGATCTAGATCTTGGAGTTCTTGGTGTTCTCCTTCTTGTTCTTCCTCTCATTTTCCTACCTAGCATTAGTTGCTTCGGTAGGATTTGGGAGAGAATGACTTGGGCACTTTGTGTGCCCTTGCCATTGCATTTGGTGCATCGATTTAAGTTCTCCACGGTGATACATGGAAGTTACAAGTTGAGAAGCTTATTACTCTTGGGTGCTTGGTACCCTTGAGCTTGTTCCTCTCGGGTGCTTGGGCATCCTAGACGGTTGGTGGTGTTAGGAGCTCAATCATTGTGGTGTAAATCTCCGAGAAAGCGTCGGGGTCTCCAATTAGGTTGTGGAGATAGCCCCGAGCAATTTTGACGGGTACCGGTGACCGCCCCCAAGGGTTGCCAAAGTGTATGGGTTCGGTGACCGCCCCCAAAGGTTGCCATTTGTATGGGTTCAGTGACCGCCCTCAAGGGTCCCTTAGTGGAATCACGGCATCTTTCATTGTGCGAGGGCTTGAGGATATTACGGTTGCCCTAGTGTCTTCTTGGGGAGCATTGTGCCTCCACACCCCTCCAAATGGAGATTAGCATCCTCAAGGGTGTGAACTTCGGGATACGTTGTCGTCTCTGCATGCCTTGGTTATCTTTTACCCGAGACCTTTACTTACGCACTTTACTTTGTGATAGCCATATTGTTTCTTGTCAAATATCTTGATATCACTTAGTTGTCTATCTTGCTTAGCTTAAGTTGTTGGTGCACATAGGTGAGCCTAGTTGTTGTAGGTTTTGTGCTTGACAAATTAACCGCTAGGTTTATTCCGCATTTGTTCAAGCCTAAACCGTAATTATTTTAAAGCACCTATTCACCCCACCCCCACCCCCACCCCTCTAGGCGACATCCACGATCTTTCAATTGGTACCATAGGCTCGTCTCTCTTTATTAGGCTTTACCGCCTAGAGAGTATAGATGTCGACTAGGGGTTTAGGATTCTCTGACACTCTTAGTTTCGATGCAACAAATTTTGATGTTTGGGTAATTTTCATGCTTAATCTCTTTAGGGTCATGGACCCAAATTTAGAGCGAATTGTAGATATGGGTTTTTCTCCTCCAAAGGATCCCCAAAGATTATCTTTAGAGGATGAGAAAAACTCTTATCTCGATGCTCAAGCTTCTAATGTGCTTTTTAATGCTTTGAGCAATGTAGTTATATTTCAACTCATGTCGTTCCGGGATGCTCATGAGTTGTGGATGAAGCTTCAAGATAAATATGGTGTGTCCAAGATTTGTAAGGATGATTGTTCTCCATCCACCTCCGGCCGTATAGTCTTCTCAACTTCTTCTACTTCACCTACATGTGGTTTGCCACAAGGTAATGATATGGTGAGTAGTGTTGGTCATTGCAATGATGATAGTATGTTTATTGTGGATGATCCTTCATCACTATGTTATTGCAATGCTCCTTATTTGGGCTTTAACACCTTGAGCACTCCAAATGTTTCACAGCTTGTGTTGATAGTCCTTGCGTATCGTGTAGAAATTGCTTGACTAAATCTCATGATGATATGCTTGCTATGTCTTGTTGCCATGATAAAAATGCATCTGTTTCCTCGAATTGTTGTGCTAACAATGTGGAGGAAACCCAACACTCCATGGAACAAGATGTGGTTTTTAATGGTGCCTCAAGGGATCCTACATCATCATCTATTGCTTTTTTCCTTATGGCTAAGGCGTCAAAGGTATCTCCTACTTTGAATCCCAATATTTCTCTTGATGATGATGTTGATGCTAATGATGAAGAGAATAATAATGTTGCCTCCTTAAAAACTAAGGGGGAAATGATTTTTAAAGCTCTTCATAAAAATAAAATTGCTCGTTCCAACTTCATGGAAATAATGTCCATTTCCATTGAGGGCAAGAAATACATTGAGGAATTGGAATCTTATCTAGAGGATCATGAGGTCACCAATGATAAAATGGAAGCTCATGAGCATGATTACGCAAATGAGATCGCGGAGCTATCTCAAGCTCTTGAACATGAACAAACCACCTCCGAATCTCTTGAGGAGACTTTTGCTCTAGAATTATCTAGAGTGAGGGAATCTCATGATAGAGCTCTTGAGGTGGCCAATGATTTCAAAACTAAAAATGCTAAGCTTGAAGTTGTTCATGCTAGACTCCTTGAGGACTTTGAGCACCTCAAAAATGGCTCTAGGGTCATTAAGAGTGAGGTCATTAAACTCACCGAGTCTCATGCTCAACTTAAAGCTTCCTATTTGAAAGAGCTTGCCAAGTTGCCTTCTCCTATTGTTGTTAATGATGATGCTTGTGCTACTAACTCTATTACTTGTGAGGCATCCATTTTGAAGGAGAATGTTGAGCTACGGGCTCAACTTGAGTTGATATCTAGCAATTATGGGAAATTGGAAGAAAGCCTCGAAAAGCTCTCGAGCTCTCATGATGATATTCTAGTATCCCATAATGTGCTAAAGATAGCTCATGAGGCCATGATTGCTAAGGTAACATCTAGTGAGCCTCATGTGGATACTAGCACTACTTCTAGTCAAAATACTATATTGCCATGTGCTAGTCCTTGTAATTCATCTACTCACAATGTTGGTACATCTTGTGGTGCATTGCTTTCCTTGCCTTGTTGCTCTAACGATGAAGCTTATGCTTCCTCTAGTACTTGTGTTGATACTAACCATGTAGAGGAAATCAAAGAGCTCAAGGCCCAAGTCACTTCTTTGAAGAAAGACTTGGAAAAGAGTCATGAAGGGAAATCCACACTCAACAATATCTTGATTGTGCAAAAATCCCCCAATGACAAAGGTGGACTTGGATTCAACTCCAATAAGAAGAAGAAGTCCAAGATGAACAAAAATAAGGGCCAAGAACAAGTCAAGAATTCGGCCAAGATTGTTTGCTTCAAGTGCGAAGTAGAAGGGCATCATGTTAGATCTTGCCCATTGAAGAAGAAGGCTGTCGGTGTCAAAACCGGCGGATCTCGAGTAGGGGGTCCCGAACTGTGCGTCTAGGCGGATGGTAACAGGAGACAAGGGACACGATGTTTTTACCCAGGTTCGGGCCCTCTTGATGGAGGTAAAACCCTACTCCTGCTTGATTAATATTGATGATATGGGTAGTACAAGAGTAGATCTACCACGAGATCGGAGTGGCTAAACCCTAGAATCTAGCCTATGGTATGATTGTTGTTCGTCCTACGGACTAAAACTCTCCGGTTTATATAGACACCGGAGAGGGCTAGGGTTACACAGAGTCGGTTACAATGGGAGGAGATCTTCATATCGTATCGCCAAGCTTGCCTTCCACGCCAAGGAAAGTCCCATCCGGACACGGGACAGAGTCTTCAATCTTGTATCTTCATAGTCCGGGAGTCCGGCCAAAGGTCTTAGTCCGGTCATCCGGACACCCCCTAATCCAGGACTCCCTCAGTAGCCCCTGAACCAGGCTTCAATGACGACGAGTCCGGCGCGCAAGTTGTCTTCGGCATTGCAAGGCGGGTTCCTCCTCCGAATATTTCATAGAAGATTTTGAACACCAGGGTAGTGTACGGCTCTGCAAAATAAGCCCCACATTCCATCATAGAGAGAATAATATTTGTATCAATCGGATCTGCCGACGTATTCCGCGGCGTGACATCATGCCACGGCCAGGCTTTTATTCATTTTATTGTTCCACCTCAGCGCGTTTAGCGAGGCGGTTTCCTTGGCACGTCTTGTCAAAGCAAAGATTGTGTCCCCTTATTCCGGGATTCTCATCAATACGGGTGTGGGTAACCCAACCGCGCCATTAAACGCGGCGCTTGGGAGATAAGCGAGTTTTATTAGGCTGGTGGGGGGCTCGTAGTTTTGGCCGCCCATATAAGGGGATAAGAATCCGCCCTTTCCATTCAAGCCCTCTTCCTCCTCTGCTTATCCGTCCCTGCGCGCTCGAGCTCCAGCGCCCAAGCCCGCACTTCCCACCTCAACCTTCTCCAACCATGTCTGGAGCGGGAGGTAGATGGATGGCCTCCTCCGTCACGGAGGGACAAATCAAAAACCTGAGTAAGGCCGGATACTTGTCTAACAACATCGCGCACCGGCTCCCCGATGTGGGGCAACTCATCCCCACCCCTAGGCCCCATGAGAGGGTTGTTTTTCTTCCCCATTTCCTCCGCGGACTGGGTTTTCCTCTTCACCCGTTCGTCCGGGGGCTCATGTTCTACTACGGCCTGGACTTCCACGATCTGGCCCCGAACTTCATCCTCAATATCTCGGCGTTTATCGTCGTGTGCGAGGCCTTCTTCCGCATCTAGCCCCACTTTGGCCTATGGCTGAAGATCTTCAGCGTCAAGCCGAAGGTCGTGCAAGGCCGACAGGCGGAATGCGGAGGCGCCATGGTGGGCAAGATAGCCAATGTCACCTTGCTCAAGGGTGCCTTCGTGGAAACCATCAAAGGGTGGCAATCGGGGTGGTCTTATATCACCGAACCGCGTGACCCTAAATGGGCAGCGGCCCCCGAATTTCGATCTGGCATCCCCACCCGGCTCACATCTTGGAAAGAGATGGGCCTGTCGTGGGGTAATCCGGAAGAGGTGACCGGACTCCAAACCTGCGACCGAGACCTGGTGACCAAGAAGGTCAAGCTTGTCAACGTGGTCCAGGTCATGCTCTTCCGTCGGATCCTCCCGTGTCAACGACGGGACTTCAATTTGTGGGAGTTCGACCCGGCCCGGCACCAGACTCTATCCCGGCTCTTCGAAACGAAGCACGAGGACGCCTGGAAGGTGCTTTTCAAGAGTTCCGAGGTCTCCCCTCCTGTCACCGAGGATCGCGGATTCTGCTCCAAACGTCAAGCCTCCGAAGTAAGCTTACATTTAGCCCCTTACGGGATACCCAAATTTCATAGTGTGACTTTATGTGGGATCTAAACTCCCGTTCCTTTGACAGGACTGGAAGAGGACATCCGGACAGTTCGACTGTCCGGCCCCTTTGCCCGAAGGCCCAGTAGACGCACATTTAGCGAAGCTACTGGTTCCGGCACCTCACGTGGTGCCGGAGAAGAAGGCCAAGGTGAAGCCCACGGGGACCCGAAAGAGTTCCCGGCGCCCGGTGTCGTCGGATTTGCCCGACGGCCCCAACGCACCCTCCGCCTCCGAAGACGAGGAGGAGGAAGAAGAAGATGACTCTCCCCCTCCAACGGGGGGAGGAAAGAAGAGAAAGGCTGCCCCAACTGGGGAAGCCGGAGGGTCTAAGAAGGGGAAGACCCTTCTACCGGACTACGCCCCCGACGCCGAAGACGGCGGGGAGGACTGGCCATCCAGGGTCAAGCCCCTGGCAACATCTTAAGTGTCCGGCTACCCGAATGACTTATTGCACTCCTTTATTATTTGATAGCTTTTAACGCCGAAGCTAATCATGCAGTCCGCCCATAGCTCAGCTTGGTGATTCGTCGAGCGGATCTCTAAATTCGTCGGATGTGAATAGCGCTTCACTTCCGACGGCCTCCTTCCCTCTCCCTACAGACGACGCTGAGGTGGAGTCCCATAGGGGACAAAACCAGGAGGAGGTGGTCCTGGAAGCACCACAAGGCGACCTTCCGGACTCCAAGCCCAAAGGGGGTAAAGCCCCGGAGGGATCTAAGTCCGGCCCCGGACCGGACACTGCTCCAGAACCATCAGTGGTTCCAGAGTCCTACAAGCGGCGCCTTCATAAGAAGGGCAAGCCCGCGACGCCGGCGACTTCCGTCCACCCGGAGGCGCCGGACAATTTGCTGGAGGCGCTTAACGGCGCCTCCATCGACGAAGAACACCGCACTGTTATGAGTGCGGTGATTCAGAAGGTTCAGTCCGCCAAGAGCGGGCTGACAGAAGCCTGCACAAGCCTGTTAACGGGCTTTGAGGTATGTGTTCAAAAACATATATAAAAAATGTTACCGCATAGACAGTAGCCCCTGATGCTCAGTTCGGTGTTTGGAAAGAAAAGCTGAACTGAGGATCTCAAAAGATATACGCAGGAGTCTAATAGAAATATGTTAATATGGAATGCAGGCTGCACTGCTAACCTCTGCCGCGCTGACTGCGGAGGTCAATGCCTTGAAGGAAAGCCTCGAACGGTCCGAGAGCGAGCTCGGCCGTGCCAAGAAGCAGCTCAAGGATAAAGAGGGTACATAGTACCTCCTGTAAATGTATATAGAAATACCTGGTTGCAAAATAATAACAGGACCAACGTTAATGTTGCAGGAGCCACGACGGAGGTGGCGACCCTGAAAGAGGCGGTCTTGAAGGCCGAAACGAGTGCGGCCTTGGAGCGCACCGAGCGAGAGAAGCAGGGGCACGGGTGGCGGAGGTGCGGCAAGAGCTCCAGGCTCTCGTGGAAAAACACGAGAGTTTGGAGCGTGACTCGAAGACTCGAGAGTCCAAGCTTGCCTTGGCTCTTGAGGGTGCCAAGACCTCGAAGGCCGAAGCCCAGAAGGCCCTTCAGGAGATCGAGGCGATGAAGAAGATAGCGGCGGGTAAGGCATTCTTTATGCAAAGCAAAAATATATAAGTTAATTATCTGCTACTTACCCGAATCCGGAGCTCTCCAGGAGCGTTCGCCGATCTGCCCCGTAGTGTGTTTGATGCCGCCGCATACTACCGAGCCGAAGAGGGGAGCTCGGCGGAAAAAGTGTTCTGGTCTCATTATGCTGAGGCCGAACATCCGGTGCCCCTGAGCGACCAGCTGAAGCAGCTGGTCGAGCTCCACAAGGTGGCCGAATAGGCCATGAAGGGCCTCATAGCTTGGCTGTGGCCTAGAGAAGTCATGCCTGGGAGCTACTTCGGCCTGGTGCGGCGGCTGGTGGACGCGTGTCCGTGGATTGAGGTCGTCAAGCGCTCCGTTTGTATTGAAGGTGCCCGTCGGGCCCTTGCCCGTGCTAAGGTGCACTGGGGCAAGCTAGACGCGAAGAAGCTGTTGACGGACGCGCCACCACCGGGCAAGGAGTATCGTACGCCCGAGATGTATTATAATGGCGTTCTGAAGGGTGCCCACCGCATAGCGGATGAGTGCTCCAAAGATGTAATTTTTGAGTAAACTCGCATTTGTTATCCTGTACGCTAAAGCTTTGTTCATATGCGTTAAGCAACGCTTGTTAATTTAAAATACTACCTTCTGTGCGGCCGTTTATCAAATCTGAGAGATGCAAGTCATCGGCTTCGACCCCCATGCCACGAGTGCTGGGGTGTTCGGGATAAACCTGAGCGCTCTTGTTCCCATTCTTGGGTCCATCTAGAGAGGCGTTCAGCACAACGAACCAGGCCGTCGGACTTATAATGCTTTATCACTCTCACTTAGCCATAGAATTCTATAATTTTAAATTTCGGCGAAGCCCCTAGTATTCGAAAGACCGAGTTCGTGGCGCTATCCACGCCTAGGCCGGATAAGTCCGGTTCCTCGCTCGAAGCGGCATAAGTCTTTAAGGACTCGAAGAAACCTCGCGAACAGCGACCGGTCTCTTGCACTGTCATGACAGTCAGTTTTAGCTTTCTCTACTGAGGTGTTAACCCAGCTCAACTGGGGCACAATCGCAGTAGTTCTCCCAGCGCTACCTTAGCCAACAATGCGGAATGTAAGGTACCAAAACATGGGAGCCGGGCAAACCCAACTATTGACCAAAGACATGATTCGGAGCCGATGCATATAGTGCTATAAGTTCGGGGTGCCGCACTTGTTAGAGTGTTCGGTCTTCTCACACCATGTTATGGGGTGTTGTAAGCCCCTGGTGTATTATCCGTACCAAAGTGTACGGTTGCAGAATGTCATGACTGAACATATTTGTATATAAAAATAGATAAGTACAATAATAGGTAAGACCTATATATTGTTCATTAAAAAAGGGCTGCTGCGAAAGCAGAACGATACAAAAAGTGCGGTAAGCAAGAGATGGGAGTATTTGACATATTCCCCTCCAGGGGCAAGCTACAGGATTGTAAGAGAAACAGGTATTAAACTCGTTATAGAGACCACCTGGACGTTTGACGTGGCTTGCTTCCTCCCTGGCTATTGCATCGTGGGTTCGGCGAGAGTATTGCCGGACAGGCCTTCCGAATAGTTGGGTCCTGAAAGTGTGTGAAAAGGAAAACGGCGAAACAGGGAGCCCCTTAGTGCGGTTGAGTCGCATTCTGGGCGTGCCGTTGTTGTGCCCCTCCCCTTATGCCCATGGTATCTCTAAGGCGTAATTATGTACGCATGGTGCCAGTATCGCCGTTTGATGGGGGATGGGGTTGGGGCCGCACTGCTATGCTTGCTCGGAACGTGCCAGCCGGATTTGTTGTAGGTTACTTCGGGCTCGCTTGACGTTGTCCGGACGTTTGGCACCTGGATTGGAGAACTGCCTTGAGAGGCTACACTATACTTCCACTGCCAGGGCCGCCGTGTGCTCCTCTGTTCGGAGAGAGCGTTCGGTGTTTCCGTTTACCGTGATGACTCCGCGAGGTCCTGGCATCTTGAGCTTGAGATATGCATAGTGCGGCACCGCATTGAATTTGGCAAATGCGGTTCGTCCGAGCAGGGCGTGATAGCCGCTGCGGAATAGGACTATGTAGAAGATTAACTCCTCGCTCCTGAAGTTATCCGGGGATCCAAAGACTACCTTGAGTGTGACCGAGCCTGTACAGCTGGCTTCTACCCCTGGTATGACACCTTTGAAGGTTGTCTTTGTGGGTTTAATCCTTGAAGGATCGATGCCCATTTTTCGCACTGTGTCCTGGTAAAGCAGGTTCAGGCTACTGCCGCCGTCCATTAGGACTCTGGTAAGGTGAAATCCGTCGATAATTGGGTCTAGCACCAGTGCGGCGAATCCGCCGTGACGGATGCTGGTGGGATGGTCCCTTCGATCGAAGGTGATCGGGCAGGAGGACCATGGGTTGAACTTTGGGGCGACTGGCTCCAGCGCATAGACGTCCTTGAGAGCACGCTTCCGCTCCCTTTTGGGGATGTGGGTTGCGTATATCATATTCACCGTCCGAACTTGCGGGAGAAATCCCTTCTGTCCTTTGTTGTTCGGCGGCCGGGGCCCCTCCTCATCATCGCTATGTAGCCCCTTGTCTCTGGTCTCGGCACTTAACTTGCCTGCCTGCTTGAACACCCAACAATCCCTGTTGGTGTGATTGGCTGGCTGTTCGGGTGTGCCGTGTATCTGGCACGAGCGATCGAGTATCCAGTCTAAGCTGGATGGGCCCTGAGGGTTTCTTTTGAATGGCTTCTTCCGCTGACCCGGTTTAGAGCCTCTGAATCCGGCATTAACTGCCGTATCTTCAGTATTGTCACCGTTAATGCGGCGCTTATGCTTGTTGCGACGTGACCTGCCGTTGTTATCCTTGGTATCTGAATTGTCGGGGCTCTTGGTTATGTTATTGCTACGAGCTAGCCAGCTGTCTTCTCCCACGCAGAAGCGGGTCATGAGTGTCGTGAGGGCTGCCATAGACTTCGGCTGTTCCTGTCCTAGGTGCCGGGCAAGCCATTCATCTCGGATGTTGTGCCTGAAGGCTGCAAGGGCCTCGGCGTCCGGACAATAGACTATTTGGTTTTTCTTGGTTAGGAACCGTGTCCAGAATTGTCTGGCCGATTCCTCTGGCTGCTGGATTATGTGGCTTAGGTCATCGGCGTCTGGTGGTCGCACATAAGTGCCCTGGAAGTTGTCAAGGAATGCGGATTCCAGGTCCTCCCAACAACTAATTGACTCTGCTGGCAGGCTGTTAAGCCAATGTCGAGCTGGTCCTTTAAGCTTGAGCGGGAGGTATTTGATGGCGTGTAGATCATCACCACGGGCCATGTGGATATGAAGGAGATAATCCTCGATCCATACCGCGGGATCTGTTGTGCCATCGTATGATTCGATGTTTACGGGTTTGAAGCCCTCTGGGATTTGATGATCCATTACTTCGTCTGTGAAGCATAGTGGGTGTGCGGCGCCCCTGTACTGGGCTATATCACGACGCAGCTCGGACGAGCTTGGTCCGTTGTATTCGGCCGGGCCATACTCATTATGTCCGGCGTGACGGCTAGCGTCACGTGAAGCGGGGCGCCCATGCGATCCGTAGATCGATCTTGTTTGCCTTGCCTTATTCTCCAAGATGTCTTGCAGGACTGTTGCGTCTCCCCGTACTCTGGTATGTTTTGAGCGGTGTCGGGGTGCGGCTTGGGTTGAGGGCCTGAAGGCCTCTCTATCGCGGCCACGGGGTGGCCGATCGGGCGCATCGTACGCTGGTGATGTAGGTTTAGTTGCTTCCTCCTCAAGTTGGGGTAGCAGCCTGCGCTTTGGGTAGCTCTTGGATGGGAGTTCTAGTTTATACTCTTCGGCCGCCAGGACTTTGGTCCATCTGTCGGCTAGCAAGTCTTGGTCAGCTCTAAGCTGCTGCTGTTTCTTCTTGAGGCTGCTTACCGTGGCTATGAGCCTGCGTTTGAAACGCTCTTGTTCGACGGGATCCTCTGGCACGACGAATTCGTCGTCGTCGAGGCTTGCCTCGTCTTCGGAGGGAGGCATGTAATTGTCGTCCTCATCCTCTTTGTCGGCCGCTCTCTCATGAGGGCTGGCTCCTTCGTCCTCCTGCACTGAGTCCTACTGGAGGGGGTTGTCTTCGGCACTGTCCGGCGTATTGTTATCTCCGGTGCCGGAATCGCCGTTTTTGCTTTGGCGGGACTTAGAGCGGCGCCGCTGACGTCGGCGCTTGGGTTGCTTCTTGGAGGGGTCATCCTCCGTTTTCTCCTCGCCATCCCCTGCTTTAGGGGTGTCCACCATGTATATCTCATATGACGAGGTGGCTTTCCAGTTCCCTATAGGTGCTGGTTCTTGATCGTCTCCTTCATCGGCGTCCATGCCGTCGATGTCTTCGGAGTCAAAGTCGAGCATGTCGGTTAAATCGTCGACAGTGGCTACGAAGTGGGTGGTGGGTGGGCTACGAATTTCTTCGTCGTCTGTATCCCAACCGTGTTGGCCGTAGTCCGGCCAGGGCTCTCCTGACAAAGAGAGAGACTTTAACGAATTCAGGATATTGCCGAAAGGCGAGTGCTGAAAGACATCCACGATGATGAACTCCATGACTGGAGCCCAATCGGGCTTAATCGGAAGAGGTGCGGGATTTACGGAGTCCGGATCAGAGTCCGGCACCTTGGAGTCACGGGCCTTGCGAGGGACTAGGCTGGTATCCGGCTCTATTGCCGTAGAGGTTGCAGCTTCCGGGGCGGCGTCCAACCATCCGTCCCTGGCTGGCGCAGCGGGCTCCCAGCTAATGGTCGGAGCAGACACCTGAGCGGCGCTCTGGGTGTTGTCCGATGACATATCATGACAGTGTGGCGCGCTCGGTCGTGGCTCGAATCCGTCGAAGATCAAGTCCCCGCGGATGTCGGCCGTGTAGTTTAAGCTTCCAAACCTGACCTGGTGGCCAGGGGCATAGCTTTCGATCTGCTCCAGATGGCCGAACGAGTCGGCCCGCAGTGCGAAGCCACCGAATACGAAGATCTGTCCGGGGAGAAAAGTCTCATCCCGGACCGTATCGCGATTGTCGAGCGAAGAAGCCATCGGGCCTAAAGGCGACGACGCAGAGGAACTCTCAATGAAAGCACCAATGTCGGTGTCAAAACCGGCGGATCTCGGGTAGGGGGTCTCGAACTGTGCGTCTAGGCGGATGGTAACAGGAGACAAGGGACACAATGTTTTTACCCAGGTTCGGGCCCTCTCGATGGAGGTAAAACCCTACTCCTGCTTGATTAATATTGATGATATGGGTAGTACAAGAGTAGATCTACCACGAGATCGGAGTGGCTAAACCCTAGAATCTAGCCTATGGTATGATTGTTGTTCGTCCTACGGACTAAAACTCTCCGGTTTATATAGACACGGGAGAGGGCTAGGGTTACACAGAGTCGGTTACAATGGGAGGAGATCTTCATATCGTATCGCCAAGCTTGCCTTCCACGCCAAGGAAAGTCCCATCCGGACACGGCACAGAGTCTTCAATCTTGTATCTTCATAGTCCGGGAGTCCAGCCAAAGGTCTTAGTCCGGCCATCCGGAATTCCCCTAATCCAGGACTCCCTCAAAGGCCATTAGTGACAAGCAACAAGGGAAGAGGGCACAAGTTCAATCTCATGCTCAACCTCAAGTTGAAGAAAGGCCATTTCCTAAGAAGACTCAAGTTAATGCTTCTCTTGTTGAGAAATCGAGTGAGAATAAAGTGAAGAGTAGACGTTGCTAGTTATGTCGCGAGAAAGGCCACGTCGCTTCTTCATGCACTAGTGGTAACTTATCCAACCCAATTATTATTGATGATATTTATTCTCTTGAGAAGGATAAGGTTGGCAATGTGTTTGCCAAGTTTGTTGGTACTCAAAGTGGTGTCAAGAAAAGAACCATTTGGCTAGCCAAGCCTATTGTGACTAACCTCTTAGGACCCAACTTGGTTGGGGACCACCAAGCTCAAACTTGATCAATAGGTGTTGTCTGGAGGGCATTGGAGACTTGGCTACATTATGAAGAATTAAGGGGACTTCATCATTCCTTTTGTCTCAAGCCAAGTCAATTGGATTATAAAGTTTCTATCTTATATCCAATGTGCCTCCTTGTGGTAACTTGTACTTTAATTATTTACATTGAAAGTTACTTGCCCCCATGCATGTTTTGGTTTTGTTCCTTGCATGTGTTTGTATATGTTGTGCTTCCAACTTGCTTATCTTGAGCAATCAAGTATGTGTGTGTTGGTTTGCACATCATGTACGTGCGTGTCATGCGTTGAGCCATTTTGCTTCTTGTTTTTATCCTAGTTGGCTCGTGTGAGAGATTAATGGAACATCCCATTTTGGGGGAGTTATGTGCTTTGTGCACTTTATAATCCTATAAATGTGTGTACATGAGGAATACCATCTAGTATTGATAATACAAGATTATCTAGACGCTAGGTGGTATATCTCTCATGAGAAATTCAAATTCTAAAAATTCCATTGATTATCTCTTGTTGGATCCTCTTATTGCCTCTTGTTAAGTTCTTATTAGTATCACATTATGGGGGTGTAATATGCTATGTGCATATTACAAGCCTAGAAAATGTGTACATTTGAGATATTGTCACCTAGAATTGATATTGTAAATTATCTTGTTCCTAGGTGGCATGTTAGCTCTACAAGTTGCAACTTGCTTGTGTGTGGTGTGAAGATGATGTTCGATATCCTTGTTATCTACCACCGGGAATTCTTTCCATCTACTTCTTGTCTTTTGACAATTGGTAGTCACTTATGTGTGGTAGAATTTATTGATCATCTTTACATTGGCTTTTGTTTTACTTGCCTTTTCTCTTGCCAAGGATTGTGTCAACTCCCGTTGTCTTCCATACCACTTGTGGATCTTGTTTATTTCTTGTTCTTGTCTAGTGTTTTCTAGATATAGTGAAAGTGGTGATCCCACCTTGTGCATTTTGTATTCAAATGCAAATTCTCTATAATGCACAACTCACGGGGGAGCTATCCTATTTTCTATAAAACGCTCATCTTGTGAGCCTTATCAAGTGTGTGTTGGTGGAAGGCAAGCCGTTTTCTTTTTGGTACTTTGTGCCATCATGAAACTTTGTAGAGGGCATGGTTTGTTTGGAACCATCCTCTCTTTAGGGAGTTCGACATCCTTCTTTTTACGTGTTTCAATGGATATCTCATTCCTTGATATATCTTTAATGATATCCTCCAAGTGATGATTTCTCCCTTTGGTATCCTCTTTCACTTAGCATGCATTTCTTTTTCATTTGGTATCGGTTCTTGAAAGTTTTGAGCATGCATTTTTAGTTCATGTATTTTCTTGGGCATGCTTTCTTTCTTTGACCCAATATATAAGGGAAACTCCACTAAGTCTCAAATTGGATGAGATGTGCATGAAATTCATTTTCATATCTATATGCACATATTTATGTGGAGTTTGTCCTGTGTACTGGTGTTTCTAACTATTTGGTCCCAATGAGTTTGGGTACCGTTTAGTTTGTGTTGTTCTTCTAGGAACATTTGGAGATGCACTGGATGCTCGGCTCACTCACAAGGAAGGTGGTGTCACCATGTTCTTATTGGAGTCAAGCTAGGATGATCAATGAACTACTATCTACCTTCAATTGGTATCTACTACATCCTTCCAATGGTATCTCGGTAACAAGTATCATCATCTACTTCATGCACACATTTCTTGCATCAACCTTGTGTAGGTTGTATCATGGCATGTAATTCATTCATTCTTGTGATACTTGTTTCCTTTCTCAAAGCATCCAAACAATGATCACTTGTTGCTAGTTGTGATGTCTTTGATGGTTGTGTGGTAGGAATTCATTTATATACAATAAGACCATATCTAGCCATGTGCTATGCTTCCAAGCAAATATCTTATTGGTATATGTATGACTTCCTTTTGGATATCTTGTTCCTTCGTGTTGTAACTATGTCAGTTGTACATCCTTCTTTGTAGATATATATCATCATGGTTTCGTCTACCTAGAACCTTATACACCTAAGAGAAATTACATCTCTAGATGATATCCTTTCTTTCACGTCCACCTTGTCTTTCTTATGTTATTTCTTTGGTGGCTCCGTGAAAGATTTTGCCTTGAGTGCGTGTCTTATATGGTTGCATCTTGATGCACTCTCGTGTGGTGAAGATCATTTTCCGTGTGCTTATCTTTACGAGGCTTTGCCATCTTAATTGGTATCCCTCGTCTTGATGAGGCTTTCATCTTCTATCTTCACCATGGGTTGTCGCAAGCCTTGTTGTTAACTCACATTTTAGTGAGCTTGTGAACCCATTTGCTTGTTGGATGTGTGTGGGGACGACATGTCATGCACCGTGTATCTCATTTACCCAAGACTATGTTGATGCTTTATGCTCATCCTTATACTAGTCTTCTCAAGTGCTTTGTCATGACTCACACACATCATTTTGGTTGAGCCTATTCTTAAGTTGCCTCTTTCACATGTTGCTCAACCATGTGCTTGTTGCAAGTGCTAGGCTTTGTTTCCTATATGCTCACTTGCACTGGTTGTGAGTTTCTATTGATTTTGGGGGAGCTATGATCCTATTTTGTGCACTTTGTATCCAAATACAAATATTCTTATGTGTGCACAAATCATGGGGAGCTTCTCTAGTTTCTTTAGAACACTCGTTTGTTCATATCATAATATCTTTTTCATGTGGCTCGTAGGAGCATTGGTCTTGTTAGTTCAATTGGTATCTTTTGATAGCTTGTTTCAATTGGTATCTTTTTTTGCCTGATTGCTTGTTTCTCTCTTTGTTATATCTTTGTGGCATATCATTCTTTAGCAATCTTTGAGCCTCAATATATTTTGTCTTCCTCCAAGTATTTACCTTTGGATATGTGTAGTGCATTCAACTATCTTATTGAGAGATACGCAATTTATGGAGGAACACAATTTATATTGGCCTTCTTAGCTTTTCGCCCATTTTGGCAATCGATGCCAATGGGGGAGAAGTTTCAAAGAGTTTTGTGGAGAAGTTTAGAGAGTTGTCTCTTCTGGCTTTGGTTTGTTCCTAATAGCATTTGCATCTCTTACGCATGCATTATTGGTTTTGGCATTGCATGGTGATGCATAATTCCTTATATAAACTCCCTTGAAAGTGATTGTGATCAATAACCAAAATGGGGGAGATTGAAAGAACATGCGGTGCCCCCATGTTTGGTTTTGGTAATTGATGACAATCTCTATGGACTAATGGTTGTCTTGAGTTATATTTTAAGGATTTGTCCATAGGCTTTTCTTGAAGTCCATGTGTTGGTTTTAAGGAGTTTATGAGTTGACCAAGGTGCTATTAAGGAATTATCCAAAGATTGGTCATGTGAGTGTTGAGCTTATTGCAAGCATGTCTTTAAGAAGAAGATTGTGTGATCATTCATGTTGACCTTCAAGACATCATCGAAATGAAGAGAGTTGGAAAGATTCAAGGTTGATCAAGACTAAGTCAAGAGTGAATCAAGTTGATCAACTCACAAAGCATAGAAGATGTACCGAGAGGGATCAAGTGATCCCATGGTATGGTAAGCATTATCCATCATGCTTTGTGTACTAACCCATGGTCTATGTGAGAGTTCTATGTGGGGTTAGGTACATGTTCATGGGCTTGCGTCAAGAGGAAGATATCACTCAACCCATGGAGAGGATGACATCAAGTGGTGATCATCATCAAGATTGCCGTGTGCAAGTTCAAGTGGAGCATCACGAAGAGATCAAGTGCTTGAAGCTTGCTGTCCATTATGGTATCAATGGACTTGTGAAGATGTGCCAAAGAGTGGCTCACCCATAATGGAGTATGGGGGATCAATCAACTAGTCTTCATCGAGCGAACGCAATCAAGAAAGGTGGTCCAACTTGAGGGAGTCAAGATCGTCATCATCTAGCTCAAGTGGACTTTGTGCAAGGCAAAGGTTTGCCCTTGATAGGTTTTATATTTTACCGGTCTCATGGTGATAGTTTGGAGACCGAGTTATAGGATTGATAGTCGTACTATCAAGGGGGGCTCTCCAGTGAGTAGCTTGATCATATCGTTCATCGAGAGCTCAAACCTTTGCATCCTTGCATCATCTTTCTTGATTCTTATTTGTATTTTCTTTTGAGGTTTTATAGCTTATGGTTATCTTCGTGACAAGCTCTAGTACTTCAAAAACGGATTTCATATGCCTCTTCTATTGCGTTTTCGGTGTTGGAGGTTTTACCGGTCTTATTCGAGGAAGGGTTCTCACCATTTTCTCTTGGGCCTTTTCTAATTTCCTTCTTATTGTTACTTATATCAAGATTGTGTTAGTCCTTGTCGCTAGCTTTCCAATAGACTTAGTTTCATCGAATTCAGAGTCCGTTTGCAAAAGTTGTGGCAGTTTTGGTGTTCTGAAAAGGCTGCATCGGTACTACAGCGGACAGGAGCGGATGTAATTTTTTACTACTGCTCCAGAGCGGTACTACCGCGGCTACTACAGTGGTAGTACTGCTCCGGACCAAAAACTCGTCATAGGTCCAGCGGTGGTAGGCACAGATGTATTTTTTTAGTATCGCTCGCAAGCAGTAGTACCGCTACCCTTTGCGGTAGTACCGCTATCCCTAGCGGTAGTACCGTGAGGACGAGCGGTAGTACCGTGAGGACGAGCGGTAGTACTGCTCCGGTGGTTCTACTAGCCTTTTGCCTCCTCGCTGTTGTTTTTCGAAGGGCTTCTACTGCCCTAGCGGTAGTACCGTTCCTTGGAGCGGTAGTACCGCTCTGTGCGGGCTGTGAGGATAACGGTTGGATTTTTCCTCACCTATAAAAGGGGGTCTTCTTCCCCAATGGTCCTTATCTCTTGAGCTCGTGTTCTTCCCCCATTTTTGACCTTCTTCGAGCTTGCTATCTCTCAATCCCTCCTTGGATTCTTGCTAGTTTTGGGGGCAAAAGAGAGAGGAGATCTAGATCCACATTTCCACCAATCACTTTCTCCTCTATGTGAGGGGAACCCCTTGGATCTAGATCTTGGAGTTCTTGGTGTTCTCCTTCTTGTTCTTCCTCTTATTTTCCTCCCTATCATTAGTTGCTTCGGTGGGATTTGGGAGAGAAGGACTTGGGCACTCCGTGTGCCCTTGCCATTGCATTTGGTGTATCGATTTAAGTTCTCCACGGTGATACGTGGAAGTTACAAGTTGAGAAGCTTATTACTCTTGGGTGCTTGGTACCCTTGAGCTTGTTCCTCTCGGGTACTTGGGCGTCCTAGACGGTTGGTCATGTTCAAAGCTCAATCACTATGGTGTAAAGCTCCGGGCAGGCGTCGGGGTCTCCAATTAGGTTGTGGAGATAGCCCCGAGCAATTTTGACGGGTACCGGTGACCGCCCCCAAGGGTTGCCAAAGTGTACGGGTTCAGTGACCGCCCCGAAGGGTTGCCATTTGTACGGGTTCGGTGACCTCCCTCAAGGGTCCCTTAGTGGAATCACGGCATCTTGCATTGTGCGAGGGCGTGAAGAGATTACGGTGGCCCTAGTGGCTTCTTGGGGAGCATTGTGCCTCCACACCACTCCAAACGGAGATTAGCATCCGCAAGGGTGTGAACTTCGGGATACGTCGTCGTCTCCACGTGCCTCGGTTATCTCTTACCCCAGCCCTTTACTTACGCACTTTACTTTGTGATAGCCATATTGTTTCTTGTCATATATCTTGCTATCACTTAGTTGTTTATCTTGATTAGCTTAAGTTGTTGGTGCACATAGGTGAGCCTATTTGTTGTAGGTTTTGTGCTTGACAAATTAACCGCTAGGTTTATTCCACATTTGTTCAAGCCTAAACCGTAATTATTTTAAAGCGCCTATTCACCCCCCCCCCTCTAGGCGACATCCACGATCTTTCACAACTTTCATAATTTGGTTCATAATTACGGAGTGGAGAACACCCCTCGTACACATATACCCTCCAATTGGGACATACACCGTCCAAGTGAAAGCAATGCAGGGAAGAGCTCTTGGGGGCCTGGAAATAAGCATCTCATGGAGGAAATTCAGAAGAATGCAAATACGCTCCAACATGTGCTCCAAGAACTGCAAGTTCTGAAGGGTGCATTAATGAAGCTAATGGAATCATCAACAACTCCATCATCACCACCTCCGAAGAAGGAGACATAAATACATGGGTATGGGCACTCCCCTTGGCAACTGCCAAGCTTGGGGAGGTGCCCATCACCATCACACTTCTATGTTTATTGTTTTTCTTAGTTTGATCCTTTTGGTTATATCTTGATCTAGTAGAATAAAGTTTTTATATGATCTAGCTTTGAGTTTTGTTTTGATCTCTATCTATGTAATCGAGTTCGTGAGTTATATATAATAAAGAGTAGTTTTGACTTGAGGGCTTTGCTATCTTGCTATGATCTAGAGGGAACTAAAGAAAGAATAAAAAGATCATATTGATCTTATGGAGAGTAATGACTTCACGTAGAAAGAGTATGATGAATAAAAGTTGTTGAGAGTTGCCAAACATAGTTTTGATCATTGTTGCAATTAATAGGAACTAATAAAGAAAGGGAGGTTTTCACATATAAATATATTATCTTGGACACCTTTTGTGATTGTGAGCACACATTAAAATATGACATGCTAAAAGGTTGATGTTGGACAAGGAAGACAACGTAATGGGTTATGTTTTCTTATATCCGAATAAGTTATATTGTCATGGATCATCCAACATGTTGAGCTTACCTTTCCCCCTCATGCTAGCCAAATTCTTTGCACCAAGTAGAGATACTACTTGTGCTTCTAAACATCCCTAAACCTAGTTTTGCCATGAGAGTCCACCATACCTACCTATGGATTGAGTAAAGATCCTTCAAGTAAGTTGTCATCGGTGCAAGCAATAAAAATTGCTCTCTAAATATGTATGATCTATTAGTGTGAAGAAAATAAGCTTTATACGAGCTTGTGATATGGAAGAAATAAAAGCGACGGACTGCACAATAAAGGTCCCTATCACAAGTGGCAATATAAAGTGATGCTCTTTTGCATTAAGATTTTGTGCATCCAACCATTAAAGTGCATGACAACCTCTGCTGCCCTCTACGAAGGGCCTATCTTTCACTTTTACCTTCTACCCTCATACAAGAGTCATGGTGATCTTCACCTTTCCTTTTTACACTTTATCCTTTGGCAAGCACTATGTGTTGGAGGGATCCGGATATACATATCCACTCGGATGTAGGTTTTCATAAAGTATTGTTGTTGACATTACCCTTGAGGTAAAAAGTTGGGAGGCAAAACTATAAGCCCCTATCTTTCTCTATGTCCGATTGAAACTTTGTACACATAAGTATCGCATGAGCGTTAGCAATTGTGAAAGACTAAATGATAGTTGAGTATGTGGACTTGCTGAAAAGCTCTTATATTGTCTCTTTTCGATGTGATGATAAATTGCAATTGCTTCAATGACCGAGATCATAGTTTGTTAGTTTTCAATGAAGTTTCTGATTCATACATTACATTGTGAATAGATTGTTACTTTAGCATGAGAAATCATATGACAATATATGTTGTTGTTCTAAAGATGATAATGATGCCCTCATGTCCGTATTTTATTTTATCAACACCTCTATCTCTAAACATGTGGACATATTTTTCGATATTGTCTTTCGCTTGAGGACAAGCGAGGTCTAAGGTTGGGGGAGTTGATACGTCCATTTTAAATCATGCTTTTATATCAATATTTATTGCATTATAGGCTGTTATTACACGTTACATCACAATACTTATGCCTTTTCTATCTTATTTTATAAGGTTTACATGAAGAGGGAGAACGTCGGCAGCTGGAATTCTTGACTGGAAAAGGAGCAAATATTAGAGACCTATTCTGCACAACTCCAAAAGTCCTGAAACTTCATGGCGATCAGTTTTGGAATATATTAAAAATATTGGGCGAAGAAAGCACCAGAGGGGGGCCACCAGTCAGCCACGAGGGTGGAGGGCGCGCCCTACCCCCTGGGCGCGCCCCCTGCCTTGTTGCCCCTTGGCAGGCCTCCAACTCCCATCTTCTGCTATATGTTGTCTTTTACCCTGACAAGAATCAAATAGAAGCTTTCGAGATGAAGCACCGTCGTCTCGAAGCGGAACCTGGGCAGGACCAATCTAGGGCTCCAGCGGAGCTGTTCTGCCGGGGAAACATCCCTCCGGGAGGGGGAAATCACCGCCATCATCATCACCATTGATCCTCTCATCGAGAGGGGGGTCAATATCCATCAACATCTTCACCAGCACCATCTCCTCTCAAACCCTAGTTCATCTCTTGTATCTGATCTTTGTCTCAAAACCTCAGATTGGTACCTGTGGGTTGCTAGTAATGTTGATTACTCCTTGTAGTTGATGCTAGTTAGTTTATTCGGTGGAAGATCATATGTTCAGATCCTTGATGCTATTAAATACCCCTCTGATTATGAACATGAATATTCCTTGTGAGTAGTTACGTTTGTTCCCGAGGACATGGGAGAAGTCTTGTCATAAGTAATCATGTGAATTTGGTATTCGTTCGATATTTTGATGAGATGTATGTTGTCTCTCCTCTAGTGGTGTTATGTGAACGTAGACTACATGACACTTCACCATGATTTGGGCCTAGGGGAAGGCATTGGGAAGTAATAAGTAGATGATGGGTTGCTAGAGTGACAGAAGCTTAAACCCTAGTTTATGCGTTGCTTCGTTAGGGGCTGATTTGGATCCATATGTCTCATGCTATGGTTAGGTTTACCTTAATTCTTCTTTCATTGTTGCAGATGCTTGCGAGGGGGTTAATCATAAGTGGGAGGCTTGTCTAAGTAAGGACATCACCCAAGCACCGGTCCACGCACATATCAAATTATCAAAGTAACGAACGTGAATCATATAAGCATGATCAAAACTAGCTTGACAGTAATTCCCATGTGTCCTCGGGAGCACCTTGCTTTATATAAGAGTTCGTCCAGGCTTGTCATTTGCTACAAAAAGGATTGGGCCACCTTACTGCACCTTAGTTACTTTTGTTACTTGTTACCCGTTACAAATTACCTTATCACAAAACTATCTGTTACCGATAATTTCAGTTCTTGCAGAGAATACCTTACCGAAAATCGCTTGTCATTTCCTTCTGCTCCTCGTTGGGTTTGACACTCTTATTTATTGCTATGTCTTGAGCTTGCGTTGGTTTTCCTCGAAGAGGACAGGGTGATGCAGCAATAGTAGCGTAAGTATTTCCGTCAGTTTTTGAGAACCAAGGTATCAATCCAGTAGGAGGCTCCTCAAAAGTCCTACGCACCTGCACAAACAAACTGAGAACTCGCAACCAACGCGATAAAGGGGTTGTCAATCCCTTCACGGCCACTTGCAAAAGTGAGATCTAATAAAGATAGTAAGATAAGATAAATATATTTTTGGTATTTTATAATATATATATATGCGAAAAGTAAAGATGCAAATAAAAGTAGATTGGAAGCAAATATGATAGGAGATAGACCCGGGGGCCATAGGTTTCACTAGAGGCTTCTCTCAAGATAGCATAAGAATTACGGTGGGTGAACTAATTACTGTCGAGCAATTGATAGAAAAGTGAATAACTATGAGATTATCTAGGCATGATCATGTATATAGGCATCACTTCCATAACAAGTAGACCGACTCCTGCGTGCATCTACTACTATTGCTCCACACATCGACCGACTCCTGCCTGCATCTATAGTATTAAGTTCATGAGAACGGAGTAACGCATTAAGCAAGATGACATGATGTAGAGGGATAAACTCAAGCAATATGATATAAACCCCATCTTGTTATCCTCGATGGCAACAATACAATACGTGCCTTGCAACCCTTGCTGTCACTGGGTAAGGACACCGCAAGATTGAACCCAAAGCTAAGCACTTCTCCCATGGCAAGAAAGATCAATCTAGTAGGCCAAACAAAACTGATAATTCGAAGAGACTTGCAAAGATAACTCAATCATACATAAAAGAATTCAGAGAAGATTCAAATATTATTCATAGATAAACTTGATCATAAACCCACAATTCATCGGATCTCGACAAACACACCGCAAAAAGAGATTACATCGAATAGATCTCCACAAGAGAGGGGGAGAACATTGTATTGAGATCCAAAAAGAGAGAAGAAGCCATCTAGCTAAGAACTATGGACCCGTAGGTCTGTGGTAAACTACTCACAACTCATCAGAGGGGCAAGGATGTTGATGTAGAGGCCCTCTGTGGTCGATTCCCCCTCCGGTAGAGTGCCGACGAAGGCTCCAAGATGAGATCTCGCGGATACAGAAGGTTACGGTGGTGGAAATTGTGTTTCGTCTACTCCCTGGATGTTTTCGGGGTACGTAGGTATATATAGGAGGAAGAAGTACGTCGATGGCCGCCCGAGGGGCCCACGAGATAGGGGGCGCTCCCTCCTATCTCGTGGCCGCCTCGGCTGCTTCTTGACTTGCACTCCAAGTCCTCTAGATCACGTTCGTTCCAAAAATCACGCTCCCGTGGTTTCATTCCGTTTGGACTTCGTTTGATATTCCTTTTCGTCGAAATACTGAAATAGGCAAAAAAACAGCAATACGGGCTCGGCCTCCGGTTAGTAGGTTAGTCCCGAAAATGATATAATTGTGTAAAATAAAGCCCATAAACATCCAAAAGGGGTAATATAATAGCATGGAACAATCAAAAATTATAGATACATTGGAGATGTATCAAGCATCCCCAAGCTTAATTCCTGCTCGTCCTCGAGTAGGTAAATGATAAAAAAGAAATTTTTGATGTGGAATGCTACCTAGCATAATCCTCAATGTAATTTTCTTTAATGTGGCATGAATGTTCAGATCCAAATGATTCAAAATAAAAGTTCGTATTGATAAAAGAAATAGTAACACTTCAAGCATACTAATCAAAGTAATCATGTCTTCTCAAAATAACATGGCAAAAGAAAGTTCATCCCTAAAAAATCATATAGTTAGGCTATGCTTCATTTCCGTCACACAAAGATGTTCCCAACTTCTATACCCCCGATGACAAGCCAAGCAATTGTTTCATACTTAAATAATCTCAAACTTTTTCAACCTTCACGCAATACATGAGCGTGAGCCATGGATATAGCACTATGGGTGGAATAGAATATGATGATGGGGATTGTGTGGAGAAGACAAAAAAAGAGAAAGTCTCACATTGACGAGGATAATCAACGGGCTATGGAGATGCCCATGAATTGATGGCAATATGAGGAGTAGGGATTGCCATGCAACGGATGCACTAGAGCTACAAATGAATGCTCAACAAAAGAAAACTAATGGATGTGCATCCAACTTGCTTGCTCACGAAGACCTAGGGCATTTGAGGAAGCCCATCGTAGGAATATACAAGCCAAGTTCTATAATGAAAAATCCCCACTAGTATGAAAAAGACAACTTATGAGACTCACTATATGAAGAACAAGGTGCTACTTTGAAGCACAAGTGTGGAAAGAGATAGTAACATTGCCCTTTTATTTATTTTCTTTATTTTCTTCCTTTTTCTTCTTTTTTTTGGGCCTTTCTTTTTTTTCTTTTGGCCTTTCTTTTTTTTCTTTGGGCAATGTTCTAATAATGATGATCATCACACTTCTATTGATTACAACATATGAATTACAACTCGAAACTAGAACAAGATGTGACTCTTTATGAATGCCTCCGGTGGTGTACCGGGATGGTGCAAAGAATCAAGAGTGACATGTGTAAAAAATAATGCATGGTGGCTTTGCCACAAATACGTGTCAACTACATGATCATGCAATGGCAATATGACAAAAGTAATGTATGTCATGATGATGATAAACGGAACGGTGGAAAGTTGCGTGGCAATATATCTCGGAATGGCTATGGAAATGCCATAATAGGTAGGTATGGTGGCTGTTTTGAGGAAGATATAAGAAGGTTTATGTGTGATAGAGCGTATCGTATCACGGGGTTTGGATGCACCGGCGAAGTTTGCACCAACTCTCAAGGTGAGAAAGGGCAATGCATGGTATCGAAGAGGCTAGCAATGGCGGAAAGGTAAAAGTGCGTATAATCCATGGACTCAACATTAGTCAAAAGAACTCATATACTTATTGCAAAAATTTAGAAGTCATCGAAAATCAAGCACTACGCGCATGCTCCTAGGGGGATAGATTGGTAGGAAAAGACCATCGCTCGTCCCCGACCGCCACTCATAAGGATGCACAAGCCAGGTACACTTCATGTTTCAAATTTGTTACATAACTTTAACCATACGTGCATGCTACGGGACTTGCTAACTTCAACACAAGCATTCTTTAAATTCATAATCACCCAACTAGCATGACTTTAATATCACTACCTCCATATCTCAAAACAATTATCAAGTATCAAATTGATCATAGCATCCAATTCACTTCCTATGATAGTTTTTATTATACCCAACTTGGATGCTCACCATTCTAGAACCAAATTATAACCATAGCAAACACCATGCTGTTCTAAAAGACTCTCAAAATAATATAATTGAAGCATGAGAGACTAGCAATTTCTCCAAAATTAAGACACCACCGTGCTCTAAAAGATATAAGTGAAGCACTAGAGCAAAAACTATCAAACTCAAAAGATATAAGTGAAGCACATAGAGTATTCTAGCAAATTCTAATAAAATAGGCTTCTCCCAAAAGGTGTGTACAGCAAGGATGATTGTGGTAAACTAAAAAGCAAAGACCAATATAATACATGACGCTCCAAGCAAAACACATATCATCTGGTGAATAAAAATATAGCTCCAAGTAAAGTTACCAATGAACGAAGACGAAAGAGGGGATGCCTTTCCGGGGCATCCCCAAGCTTAGGCTTTTGGCTATCCTTGAATATCTTGGGGTGCCTTGGGAATCCCCAAGCTTAGGCTCTTGCCACCCTTTATTCCATAGTCCATAAAAGCTTTACCCAAAACTTGAAAACTTCACAACACAAAACTCAACAGGAAATCTTATAAGCTCCGTTAGTGAAAGAAAACAAAACCACAACAAAAGGTACTGTAATGAACTAATTATTTATTTATTTTGGTGTTAAACCTACTGTATTCCAACTTCTCTATGGTTTATAAACTATTTTACTAGCCATAGATGCATCAAAATAAGCAAACAACACAGACAAAATAGAATCTGTCAAAAACAGAACAGTCTGTAGCAATCTGTAACTAACTCAAACTTCTGGAAATCTAAAAATCCTAGCAAAATAGGACGTACTGGAAAATTTATTTATTGATCAGAAGCAAAAAGAATCAATGCAAAATCACGTTTATGTGATTTATTGAATTTTTTCTCGTGAGCGCAAAGTTTCTGTTTTTCAGCAGAATCAAATCAACTATCATCATAGTTTATCCTATAGGTTCTACTTGGCACAAACACTAAATAAAACATGAAAACACATTTAAACAGAAAGTAGAAGCAAAATTATTACTAAATAGGAACAAAAACAAAAAACACAAAGAAAATTGGGTTGCCTCCCAACTAGCGCTATCGTTTTAACGCCCCTAGCTAGGCATAAAAGCGAAGATAGATCTAACGAGTGCCATCTTTGGCACTTGATTCATAAGTAGCCCGCATGATAGATTCATAAGGTAATTTGACTTTCTTTCTTGGAAAGTGCTCCATGCCTTTCTTTAATGGAAATTGGAATCTAACATTCCCTTCCTTCATATCAATAATCGCACCAATCGTTCTAAGGAAAGGTCTACCAAGAATAATAGGGCAAGAAAGATTGCAATCTATATCAAGAACGATAAAATCAACGGGCACCAAATTTATATTTGCAACAATAAGAACATCATTGATCCTTCCCATTGGCTTTTTAATGGTGGAATCCGCAAGGTGCAAATTTAACGAGCAATCATCAAGATCACGGAAACCTAGAATATCACATAAAGTTTTCCGAATCGTGGAAACACTAGCACCCAAATCACACAAAGCAAAACACTCATGATCTTTAATTCTAATCTTTATAGTAGCTTCCCACTCATCATTAAGTTTTCTAGGTATAGAAACTTCCAAATTAAGTTTTTCATCATAAGATTGCATCAAGGCATCAACAATATGTTTGGTAAAAGCTTGGTTTTGACTATAAGCATGAGGAGAATTAACAGCGGATTGCAACAAGGAAATACAACCTTTTAAAGAACAATTATCATAATCAAATTCCTTGAAATCCGAGATAGTGGGTTCAATGCTATTTAAAGTTGTGACTTCTCCAATCTTACTTTTACCAAAATTAGCATCAAGATCTAAAAACTCTGAATTCTTGGGACGCCTTCTAGGCAAAGTTGATTCATCATCAGTCCCATAATCATCAAAATTCATATTGAAAAACATAGATCTAATAGGACACGCATCAATAACTTTAAGATCCTCGTCATTATTTTCATGGAAACTAGAAGAACACGCTTCTATAAAGCTATCTTTTTTAGCACGCAATCTAGCGGTTCTTTACTTACACTCATCAATGGAAATTCTCATTACTTTGAGAGACTCATTGATATCATGCTTAGGAGGAGAATATCTAAGTTTAAGAGAATCGACATCAAGCGAAAGTCTATCGATGTTCCTAGCCAAATCATCAACTTTGAGCAATTTTTCTTCAAGCAAAGCATTAAAATTCTTTTGAGAAATCATAAATTCTTTCACACTATTCTCAAAATCAGAGGGAAACTTATTGAAATTACCATAAGAATTATTGTAGGAATTTCCATAATTATTAGAGGAATTACTAGGGAACGGTCTAGCATTAAAGTTTCCTCTATAAGCATTGTTTCCAAAACTATTCATACCAAAAAAATTCACATCCATAGATTCATTATTATTCTCAATCAAGGAAGACAAAATCATATCATTGGGATCAAAAGGAGTGTTTTTAGTAGCAAACAATTTCATAAGTTCATCCATCTTTCCACTCAAAACATTGATTTCTTCTATAGCATGCACTTTTTACTAGAAGATCTTTCGGTGTGCCATTGAGAATAATTAGCCATAATATTATCAAGAAGTTTTGTAGCATCACCCAACGTTATTTCCATAAACGTGCCTCCCGCGGCAGAATCTAAGAGATTTCTAGAAGCAAAGTTCAAACCGGCATAAATTTTTGTATGATCATCCATAAATTCAAACCATGAGTAGGGCAATTGCGAAGCATCAATTTCATTCTTTACCAAGATTGGGCAACATGCTCATGATCAAGTTGTTTAAAATTCATAATATCGTTCCTAAGAGTGATGATCTTAGCGGGGGGGAAATATTTAGAGATAAAAGCATCTTTGCACTTGTTCCAATAATCAATACTATTTTTAGGCAAAGACGAAAACCAAACTTTAGCACGATCTCTAAGTGAAAACGGAAATAACTTCAATTTGACAATATTGTTATCCGTATCTTTCTTCTTTTGCATATCACACAAATCAACAAAGTTGTTTAGATTAGTAGCGGCATCTTCACTAGGAGGGCCGGCGAATTGATCTTTCATAACAAGATTCAGCAAAGCAGTATTGATTTCACAAGACTCAACATCATTAAGAGGAGCAATCGGAGTACTAAGGAAATCATTATCATTGGTATTCGAGAAATCACACAATTTGGTATTATCTTGCGCCATGGCAACAAGTAATCCAACACACAAGCAAACAGAAAAAAAGGCAAGCGAAAAAGAGAGGAGGAGATTGGGAAAGAGAGGGCGAATAATGTTGGGGAACGTAGCAGAAATTCAAAATTTTCCTACGTGTCACCAAGATCTATCTATGGAGAAACCAACAACGAGGGGAAGGAGAGTGCATCTACATACCCTTGTAGATCGCTAAGCGGAAGCGTTCAAGAGAACGGGGTTGAAGGAGTCCTACTCGTCGTGATCCAAATCACCGGAGATCCTAGTGCCGAACGGACGACACCTCCGCGTTCAACACACGTACAGCCCGGTGACGTCTCCCATGCCTTGATCCAGCAAGGAGAGAGGGAGAGGTTGAGGAAGACTCCGTCCAGCAGCAGCACAACGGCGTGGTGGTGGTGGAGGAGCGTGGCAATCCTGCAGGGCTTCACCAAGCACCGCGGGAGAGGTAGGGCTGTGCCAATGGGGAGAGGTTCTCGTGTGTTGGGCAGCCCCCAGACCTCAAGTATTTGTAGGGGGAGGGGAGGGGGCTGCGCACCCTCTAGGGTTCCCTCCCCAGGGGTGGCGGCAGCCCCCAGATCCCATCTGGGTGGCGGCCAGAAGGGGAAAGGGGGGAGGCGCACCTAGGGTGGGCCTTAGGGCCCATCTGCCCTAGGGTTTGCCCCCCTTCCCCACTTCCATGCGCCTTGGGCCCTGTGGGGGGGCGCACCAGCCCACCTGGGGCTGGTCCCCTCCCACACTTGGCCCATGCAGCCCTTCGGGGTTGGTGGCCCCACTTGGTGGACCCCCAGGACCCTCCCGGTGGTCCCGGTACGTTACCGAAAAAACCCGAAACTTTTTCGGTGACCAAAACAGGACTTTCCATATATAAATCTTTACCTCCGAACCATTCCGGAACTCCTCGCGAGGTTCGGGATCTCATCCGAGACTCTAAACAATATTCGGTAACCACATACAAACTTCCTTTATAACCCTAGCGTCATCGAACCTTAAGTGTGTAGACCCTACGGGTTCGGGAACCATGCAGACATAACTGAGACGTTCTCCGATCAATAACCAACAGCGGGATCTGGATACCCATGTTGGCTCCCACATGTTCCACGATGATCTCATCGGATGAACCACGATGTCAAGGACTCAATCGATCCCGTATACAATTCCCTTTTTCTAGCGATATTGTACTTGCCCGAGATTCGATCGTCGGTATGCCGATACCTTGTTCAATCTCGTTACCGGCAAGTCTCTTTACTCGTTCCGTAACACATCATCCCATGATCAACCCCTTGGTCACATTGTGCACATTATGATGATGTCCTACCGAGTGGGCCCAGAGATACCTCTCCGTTAACCGGAGTGACAAATCCTAGTCTCGATTTGTGCCAACCCAACAGACACTTTCGGAGATACCTGTAGTGCACCTTTATAGCCACCCAGTTACGTTGTGGCGTTTGGTACACCCAAAGCATTCTTACGGTATCCGGGAGTTGCACAATCTCATGGTCTAAGGAAATGATACTTGACATTAGAAAAGCTTTAGCATACGAACTACGATCTTTGTGCTAGGCTTAGGATTGGGTCTTGTCCATCACATCATTCTCCTAATGATGTGATACCGTTATCAACGACATCCAATGTCCATGGTCAGGAAACCGTGACCATCTGTTGATCAACGAGCTAGTCAATTAGAGGCTTACTAGGGACATGGTGTTGTCTATGTACCCACACATGTATCTGAGTTTCCTATCAATACAATTATAGCATGGATAATAAATGATTATCATGAACAAGGAAATATAATAATAATAACCAATTTATTATTGCCTCTGGGGCATATTTCCAACAGTCTCCCACTTGCACTAGAGTTAATAATCTAGTTCACATCTCTATGTGATTAACACTGATAGGTCACATCGCCATGTGACCAACATCCAAAGAGTTTACCAGTGTCACTAAACTAGTTCACATCACCATGTGATTAAGACTCAATGAGTTCTGGGGTTTGATCATGTTTTCCTTGTGAGAGAAATTTTAGTCAACGGGTCTGCAGTATTCAGATCCGTATGTACTTCGCAATTCTCTATGTCATATTGTAAATGCTGCTTCCACGCTCCACTTGAAGCTATTCCAAATGGTTGTTCCACTATACGTATCCGGTTTGCTACTCAGAGTCACTCGGATAGGTGTTAAAGCTTGCATCGACGTAACCCTTTACGCCGAACTCTTTGTCACCTCCATAATTGAGAAACATGTCCTTATTTACTCCAAGGACAATTTTGACCGCTGTCCAATGATCCATTCCTGGATCATTCTTGTACCCCTTGACTGACTCATGGCAAGGCACACTTCCGGTGCGGTACATAGCATGGCATACTATAGAGCCTACATCTAAAGCATAGGGGATGACCTTCGTCCTTTCTCTCTATTCTGCCGTGGTCGAGCTTTAAGTCTTAACTTCATACCTTACATCTCAGGCAAGAACTCCTTCTTTGACTGATCCATCTTGAACACCTTCAAGATCATGTCAAGGTATGTGCTCATTTGAAAGTATTATTAAGCATTTCTATCCTATAGATCTTGATGCTTATTGTTCAAGTAGCCTAATCCAGGTTTTCCATTGAAAAACACCTTTCAAATAACCCTATATGCTTTCTAGAAATTATACATCATTTTTGATCAACAATATGTCAACAACATATACTCATCAGAAATTCTATAGTGCTCCCACTCACTTCTTTGGAAATACAAGTCTCTCACAAATTTTGTATAAACCCAAAATCTTTGATCATCTCATCAAAGCACACATTCCAAGTCCGAGATGCTTACTCCAGTCCTTAGAAGGATCGCTGGAGCCAGCATACCTTTTAGCATCCTTAGGATCGACAAAAACTTTCCGATTGTATCATATACAACCTTTCCTCACGAAAACTGGTAAGGAAACTCATTTTGACATCCATCTGCCAGATTTCATAAATGCAGCTAATGCTAACTTGATTCCGACGGACTTAAGCATCGCTACGGATGAGAAAATCTCATCGTAGTCAACTCCTTGAACTTGTGAAAAAAACTCTTCGCCACAAGTCGAGCTTCATAGACGGTGACATTACCATCCACGTCCGTCTTCTTCTTAAAGATCCATTTATCTCAACGGCTTGCCGATCATCGGGCAAGTCCACCAAAGTCCATGCTTTGTTCTGATACATGGATCCTATCTCGGATTTCATGGCTTCTAACCATTTGTCGGAATATGGGCTCACCATCGCTTCTCCATAGCTCGTAGGTTCATTGTTGTCTAGCAACATGACCTTCAAGACAGTATTGCGTACCACTCTGAAGTAGTACGCATCCTTGTCACCCTACGAGGTACGGTAGTGACTTGATCCGAAACTTCATGATCACTATCATAAGCTTCTACTTCATATGGTGTAGGCGCCACAGGTACAACTTCCTGTGCCCTGCTACACACTATTTGAAGTGACGGTTCAATAACCTCATCAAGTCTCCACCATCCTCCCACTCAATTCTTTCGAGAGAAACTTTTCCTCGAGAAAGGACCCGTTTCTAGAAACAATCCCTTTTGCTTTCGGATCTGAATTAGGAGGTTTACCCAACTGTTTTTGGGTGTCCTATGAAGATGTATTTATCCGCTTTGGGTTCGAGCTTATCACGATGAAACTTTTCACATAAGCGTCGCAGCCCCAAACTTTCAAGAAACGACAGCTTAGGTTTCTCTAAACCATAGTTCACACGGTGTCATCTCAATGGAATTACGTGGTGCCCTATTAAAGTGACTGCGGTTGTCTCTAATGCCTAACCCATGAACGATAGTGGTAATTCGATAAGAAACATCATGGTACGCACCATATCCAATAGGGTGCAGCTATGATGTTCGGACACACCATCACACTATGGTGTTCCAGGCGGTATTAATTGTGAAACAATTTCCACAGTGTCTTAATTGTGTGCCAAAGCTCGTAACTCAGATACTCATCTCTATGATCATATCATAGACATTTTATCCTCTTGTCACGATGATCTTCAACTTCACTCTGAAATTACTTGAACCATTCAATAATTCATACTTGTGTTTCATCAAGTAAATATACTCAGTATCTACACATCTGTGAAGTAAGAACATAACGATATTCACTGCGTGCCTCAGCACTCATTGGACTGCACACATCAAAATGTGTTACTTCCAACAAGTTGCTATCTTGTTCCATCTTACTGAAAACGAGGCTTTTCCAGTCATCTTGCCCATGTGGTATAATTTGCATATCTCAAGTGATTCAAAATCAAGTGAGTCCAAATGATCCATCTGCATGGAGTTTCTTCATGCGTATACACCAATAGACATGGTTCGCATGTCTCAAACTTTTCAAAAACGAGTGAGTCCAAAGATCCATCAACATGGAGCTTCTTCATGCATTTTATACCAATATGACTTACATGGCAGTGTCACAAGTAAGTGGTACTATCATTACTATCTTATATCTTTTGGCATGAAAATGTGTATCACTACGATCGAGATTCAATAAACCATTCCTTTAGGTGCAAGACCATTGAAGGTATTATTCAAATAAATAGAGTAATCATTATTCTCCTTAAATGAATAACCGTTTTGCGATAGACATAATCCAATCATGTCTATGCTCAACGCAAACACCAAATGACAATTATTCAGGTTTAGTACTAATCTTGATGGTAGAGGGAGCATGCGACGTTTGATCACATTAAACTTGGAAACACTTCCAACACATATCGTCAGCTCACCTTTAGCTAGTCTCTGTTTATTCCGTAGTTCTTTTATTTCGAGTTACTAACACTTAGCAACCGAACCGGTATCTAATACCCTGGTCCTACTAGGAGTACTAGTAAAGTACACATTAACTTAATGTATATCCAATATACTTCTATCGACCTTGCCAGCCTTCTCATCTACCAAGTATCTAGGGTAATTCTGCTCCAGTGGTTGTTCCTCTTATTACAGAAGCACTTAGTCTCGGGTTTGGGTTTAACCTTGGGTTTCTTCACTGGAGCAGCAACTGATTTGTCGTTTCATGAAGTGTCCCTTCTTTCCCTTGCCCTTCTTGAAACTATTAGTTTCACCAACCATCAACAATTGATGCTCCTTCTTGATTTCTACTTTCGCGGTGTCAAACATCGTGAATACCTCAAGGATCATCATATCTATCCCTGATATGTTATAGTTCATCAAGAAGCTCTAGCAGCTTGGTGGCAATGACTTTGGAGAAACATCACTATCTCATCTGGAAGATCAACTCCCACTCGATTCAAGTGATTGTTGCACTCAGACAATCTGAGCACAAGCTCAACGATTGAGCTTTTTTCCCTTAGTTTGCAGGCTAAGAAAATCATCGGAGGTCTTATACCTCTTGACGTGGGCATGAGCCTGAAATCCCAATTTCAGCCCTCGAAACATCTCATATGTTTCGTGACGTTTCGAAATCGTCTTTGGTGCCTCAACTCTAAACCGTTTAACTGAACTATCACGTAGTTATCAAAACGTGTATGTCCGATGTTCGCAGCATCCACAAACGACGTTTGGGGTTCAGCACACTGAGCGGTGCATTAAGGACATAAGCTTTCTTCTGTCCGCATAATCGCTACTGTCAACTTTCAACTATATTTTCTCTAGGAACATATCTAAACAGTGCAACTAAAGCGCGAGCTTACGACATAATTTGCAAAGATCTTTTGACTATGTTCAGGATAATTAAGTTCATCTTATGAACTCCCACTCAGATAGACATCCCTCTAGTCATCTAAGTGATTACATGATCCAAGTCAACTAGGCCGTGTCCGATCATCACGTGAGACGGACTAGTCATCATCGGTGAACATCTTCATGTTGATCGTATCTACTATACGACTCATGCTCGACCTTTCGGTCTCTTGTGTTCCGAGGCCATGTCTGTACATGCTAGGCTCGTCAAGTCGACCTAAGTGTTTCGCGTGTGTAAATATGTCTTACACCCGTTGTATGTGAATGTAAGAATCTATCACACCCGATCATCACGTGGTGCTTCGAAACGACGAACTTTCGCAACGGTGCACAGTTAGGGGGAACACTTTCTTGAAATTTTAATGAGGGATCATCTTATTTACTACCGTCGTTCTAAGCAAATAAGATGTATAAACATGATAAACATCACATGCAATCAAATAGTGACATGATATGGCCAATATCACATTGCTCCTTTTGATCTCCATCTTCGGGGCTCCATGATCATCATCGTCCCCGGCATGACACCATGATCTCCATCATCATGATCTCCATCATCGTGTCTCCATGAAGTTGTCTTGCCAACTTATTACTTCTACTACTATGGCTACCGGTTAGCAATAAAGTAAAGTAATTACATGACGTTGTTCAATGACACACAGGTCATACAATAAATTAAGACAACTCCGATGGCTCCTGCCGGTTGTCATACTCATCGACATGCAAGTCGTGATTCCTATTACAAGAACATGATCAATCTCATACATCACATATCATTCATCACATTCTTCTTGGCCATATCACATCACATAGCATACCCTGCAAAAACAAGTTAGACGTCCTCTAATTGTTGTTTGCATGTTTTACGTGGCTGCTATGGGTTTCTAGCAAGAACGTTTCTTACCTACGCAAAACCACAACGTGATATGCCAATTGCTATTTACCCTTCATAAGGACCCTTTTCATCAAATCCGTTCCTACTAAAGTGGGAGAGACTGGCACCCGCTTGCCACCTTATGCACCAAGTACATGTCAGTCGGTGGAACCTGTCTCACATAAGAGTACGTGTAAGGTCGGTCCGGGTCGCTTCATCCCACAATACCGTCGAAACAAGATTGGACTAGTAACGGTAAGCATATTGAACAAAATCAACGCCCACAACTACTTTGTGTTCTACTCGTGAAAAGAATCTACGCAGTAGACCTAGCTCTGATACCACTGTTGGGGAACGTAGCATAAATTCAAAATTTTCCTACGTGTCACCAAGATCTATCTATGGAGAAACCAGCAACGAGGGGAAGGAGAGTGCATCTACATACACTTGTAGATTGCTAAGCGGAAGTGTTCAAGAGAACGGGGTTGAAGGAGTCGTACTCATCGTGATCCAAATCACCGGATATCCTAGTGCCGAACGGACGGCACCTCCGCGTTCAACACACGTACAGCCCGGTGACATCTCCCATGCCTTGATCCAGCAAGGAGAGAGGGAGAGGTTGAGGAAGACTCCGTCCAGCAGCAGCACAACGGCGTGGTGGTGGTGGAGGAGCGTGGCAATCCTGCAGAGCTTCGCCAAGCACCGCGGGAGAGGTGGAGTAAGAGAGGCAGGGCTGCGCCAATGGGGAGAGGTTCTCGTGTGTTGGGCAGCCCCCAGACCTCAAGTATTTATAGGGGGAGGGGAGGGGGCTGCGCCCCCTCTAGGGTTCCCTCCCCAAGGGTGGCGGCAGCCCCCAGATCCCATCTGGGTGGCGGCCAGAAGGGGAGAGGGGGGAGGCGCACCTAGGGTGGGCCTTAGGGCCCATCTGCCCTAGGGTTTGCCCCCCTTCCCCACTTCCATGCGCCTTGGGCCCTATAGGGGGGCGCACCAGCCCGCCTGGGGCTGGTCCCCTCCCACACCTGGCCCATGCAGCCCTCCGGGGCAGGTGGCCCCACTTGATGGACCCCGGGGACCCTCCTGGTGGTCCCGGTACGTTACCGAAAAAACCCGAAACTTTTTCGGTGACCAAAACAGGACTTCCCATATATAAATCTTTACCTCCGGACCATTCTGGAACTCCTCCTGACGTCCGGGATCTCATCCGGGACTCCTAACAACATTCGGTAACCACATACAAACTTCCTTTATAACCCTAGCGTCATCGAACCTTAAGTGTGTAGACCCTACGGGTTCGGGAACCATGCAGACATGACCGAGACGTTCTCCGGTCAATAACCAACAGCGGGATCTGGATACCCATGTTGGCTCCCACATGTTCCACGATGATCTCATCGGATGAACCACGATGTCAAGGACTCAATCGATCCAGTATACAATTCCCTTTGTCTAGCGGTATTGTACTTGCCCGAGATTCGACAGTCGGTATGCCGATACCTTGTTCAATCTCGTTACCGGCAAGTCTCTTTACTCGTTCCGTAACACATCATCCCGTGATCAACCCCTTGGTCACATTGTGCACATTATGATGATGTCCTACCGAGGGGGCCCAGAGATACCTCTCCGTTAACCGGAGTGAGAAATCCCAGTCTCGATTCGTGCCAACCCAACAGACACTTTCGGAGATACCTGTAGTGCACCTTTATAGCCACCAAGTTATGTTGTGGAGTTTGGTACACCCAAAGCATTCTTACGGTATCTGGGAGTTGCACAATCTCATGGTCTAAGGAAATGATACTTGACATTAGAAAAGCTTTAGCATATGAACTACGATCTTTGTGCTAGGCTTAAGATTGGGTCTTGTCCATCACATCATTCTCCTAATGATGTGATCCCGTTATCAACGACATCCAATGTCCATGGTCAGGAAACCGTGACCATCTGTTGATCAACGAGCTAGTCAATTAGAGGCTTACTAGGGACATGGTGTTGTCTATGTACCCACACATGTATCTAAGTTTCCTATCAATACAATTATAGCATGGATAATAAATGATTATCATGAACAAGGAAATATAATAATAATAACCAATTTATTATTGCCTCTAGGGCATTTTTCCAACAAATAAAATGGCAAAGGTGAAGTGGGGGAGAGGAAAACGAGAGGCAAATGGCAAATAATGTAAATGCAAGGGAGATGAGTTTGTGATGGGTACTTGGTATGTCTTGACTTGAGCGAAGACCTCCCCGGCAACGGCGCCAAAAATCCTTCTTGCTACGTCTTGAGCTTGCGTTGGTTTTCCTCGAAGAGGAGAGGGTGATGCAGCAATAGTAGCGTAAGTATTTCCCTCAGTTTTTGAGAACCAAGGTATCAATCCAGTAGGAGGCTCCTCAAAAGTCTCACGGACCTACACAAATAAACTGAGAACTCGCAACCAACGCGATAAAGGGGTTGTCAATCCCTTCACGGCCACTTGCAATAGTGAGATCTAATAAAGATAGTAAGATAAGATAAATATATTTTTGGTATTTTATAATATAGATGCAAAAAGTAAAGATGCAAATAAAAGTAGATTGGAAGCAAATATGATAGGAGATAGACCCGGGGGCCATAGGTTTCACTAGAGGCTTCTCTCAAGATAGCATAAGAATTATGGTGGGTGAACAAATTATTGTCGAGCAATTGATAGAAAAGCGAATAATTATGAGATTATCTAGGCATGATCATGTATATAGGCATCACGTCCATAACAAGTAGACCGACTCATGCCTGCATCTACTACTATGGCTCCACACATCGACCGACTCCTGCCTGTATCTAGAGTATTAAGTTCATGAGAACAGAGTAATGCATTAAGCAAGATGACATGATGTAGAGGGATAAACTCAAGCAATATGATATAAACCCCATCTTGTTATCCTCGATGGCAACAATACAATACGTGCCTTGCAACCCTTTCTGTCACTGGGTAAGGACACCGCAAGATTGAACCCAAAGCTAAGCACTTCTCCCATGGCAAGAAAGATCAATCTAGTAGGCCAAACCAAACTGATAATTCGAAGAGACTTGCAAATATAACTCAATCATACATAAAAGAATTCAGAGAAGATTCAAATATTATTCATAGATAAACTTGATCATAAACCCACAATTCACCGGATCTCGACAAACACACTGCAAAAAGAGATTACACCGAATAGATCTCCACAAGAGAGGGGGAGAACATTGTATTGAGATCCAAAAGGAGAGAAGAAGCCATCTAGCTAATAACTATGGACCCGTAGGTCTGTGATAAAATACTCACAACTCATCGAAGGGGCAAGGATGTTGATGTAGAGGCCCTCCGTGGTCGATTCCCCCTCCGGTAGAGTGCCGGCGAAGGCTCCAAGATGAGATCTCGCGGATACAGAAGGTTACGGTGGTGGAAATTGTGTTTCGTCTGCTCCTTGGATGTTTTCGGGGTACGTAGGTATATATAGGAGGAAGAAGTACGTCGGTGGTCGCCAAGGGGCCCACGAGACAGGGGACATGCCCTATAGGGGGGCGCCCTCCTATCTCGTGGCCGCCTCGGCTGCTTCTTGACTTGCACTCCAAGTCCTCTGGATCACGTTCATTCCAAAAATCACGCTACCGAAGGTTTCATTCCATTTGGACTCCGTTTAATATTCCTTTTCTTTGAAATACTGAAATAGGCAAAAAAACAGCAATACAGGCTGGGCCTCCGGTTAGCAGGTTAGTCCCAGAAATGATATAATTGTGTAAAATAAAGGCCATAAACATCCAAAAGGGCTAATATAATAGCATGGAACAATCAAAAATTATAGATACATTGGAGACGTATCACTTATCGAGAGGACTATGATAGATCCCCTATACGTATGGGTCATCAGAAACTTTGTGAGGATTTTTTACACAATAAATTAGAATTTCTGGAGCCAAGAACCACCGGAGGGGGCACAACCCACCCGGGCGCCCCCCCCCCCTCCAGGCGCACCCAAGTGGGTTGTCCCCACCTGGTGGCCCCGCAGACCCCGATACCGACTCTATAAAATCCTATTTTTTCCAAAAAAATGGGGAGAAAGAATTATTGCGTTCCACGAGACGGAGCCGCCATCACCTCCTGTTCTTCATCGGGAGGCCAGATCTGGAGTCCGTTTGGGGCTCCGGAGAGGGGGATCTTCGATCTTCGTCATCACCAACCCTTCTCCATCGCCAATTCCATGATGCTCCCCACTGGGAGTGAGTAATTCCTTCGTAGGCTCGCTAGACGGTGAGGAGCTGGATGAGATTCATCATGTACTATGACTTTGCCATGCTTAATGCTTGTCACTTTGGGCCCGGGTGCTATGATTTCAGATCTGAACCGTTTATATTATCACCATTATATATATGTTTTAGATCCGATCTTGCAAGTTATAGTCACCTACTACGTGTTATGATCTGGCAACCCCGGAGTGACAATAGTCGGGACCACTCCCGATGATGACCGTAGTTTGAGGAGTTCATGTATTCACCGCGTGCTAATGCTTTGTTCCGGTTCTCTATTAAAAGGAAGCCTTAATATCCCTTAGTTTCCAATAGGACCCTGCTACAACGGGAGGGTAGGACAAAAGATGTCATGCAAGTTCTTTCCATAAGCACGTATGACTATTTACGGAATACATGCCTACATTATATTTATGAACTGGAGCTAGTGCCATATCGCACTAGGTTAGGACTGTCACATGATGAATGTCATTCAACAAATCATCGATCCAATGCCTGTGAATTTCTCTTATATTATTCTTGCTAAGTTACTAATACTATCGTTACTATTGCACTTGTCACAAAACTACTGCTCTCACTATTACCGTTACTATTGATGTTGGTACTATTATCAAAACTATCATATTACTTTGCTAGTGATTACTTTGCTATAGATAATTAATCTTCAGGTGTGATTGAATTGACAACTCAGTTGCTAATACTTACAAATATTATTTGGCTCCCCTTGTGTCGAATCTATAAATTTGGGTTGAATACTCTACCCTCGAAAACTGTTGCGATCCCCTATACTTGTGGGTTATCAGAAAGTAGGATGTCATCGCGTAGGTAGCAAACCACCTCAAAGTTGTGTTTCCAATCAATCTATTGAAACACCCCCAAAGTGTCACAGATAACATTAGATATCGTACTACGACAAGACCATATGATACGTATCGTTCAACCTTTATGCCTAGATTACCCCAATGTCACCATAGGTATCCGCAATTTAATTACTAGACATGCATCAAGTAATCTCAAATCTAAACTATTCAATCCAACATAAAGAAACTTCAAAGAGCAAGACTCAATTCATCACAAAAAGATATAGAGGGAGATGGACATCATAATATCCCACTTTATTAATCAAGCTCATGATACAATCAAGATCAAAATCCATCAAGAACGTGGGAGAGAGAGATCAAACACATAGCTACTGATACAAACCCTCACCCCCGAGGATGAACTACTCACATATCACCATGGAGACAACAAGGTTGATGAAAGGCCTACGTTGATGGGTTCCCCCTCGGTAGAGTGCCGGAAAAGGCCTCCAGATGAGATCGCTACGAAACAGAGGCTTGCGGCGGTGGAAAAATTGTTTGGGGTCTCGCTCTGAGGTTTTTGGAATATATGTGAATTTATAAGCTAAGAATTAGGTTAAACGGAGTTGTAGGAGCACCACAAGCCTGGATGGCGCGACCAGGGGTAGGCCGCACCCCTGGGTTTGTGGGCCCCACATCCATCTCTTGGTCCTCTCCCAAAGCTTCTAGGGTTTCTAATTTTCCATAAAAATCGTCATAAATTTTTATTGTGTTTGGACCTTCGTAGATATGGATTTTCTACGAAACCAAAAATATGCAAAAAAAAACAGGAACTAACACTGAGCACTAGATTAATACATCAGTCTATAAAAATAGTACAAAAGCACACTAAAACCATATATAATGATGTAAATATAACATGAATACTTCATAAATTATAGATACATTGGAGACGTATCATTCAGGTCCAATTTCTTCATTAGCTCCTGAATATCAATCTTCGTTTCTTTTCCCCATCCATGGCCTTGCGCGAGTGTCAATTCTACCACGACGCCTTGTCGAGAATCTGATCTAGATCAACCTAAACCATATGTCACACTCATTCCTATCAAGGCCGGGTAGACGGGCTTGCATCCCCTTAGTCAGCCGGAGCATGTAAAAGGGAGAAGAGGAGTCAAGCAGTGGCTGACCGGTCAAGCAAACTCTCCGATGAAGAAATCACTGAAGAAGACACAAAACCATTATTTCTTACAAGTTTGGGTATCCTAGATTGCTAAGTAAGGGCGCCTTGGGCTTCCACACCTGAAGCGGCGATTACCGCGACACACCAAGGGCGTGTTTGTTTCCCTAGGGTTTGGCCCAGCAGAGCCTACACGAAGGGATGCAGGCTCTGGGCCAAGTTCTGCATCCTGTTTGTTTGCCTACATAACCGAGAGAGTATTTTGTAAATTTGGACCAAACCCCGTCTAACGCCACCCGATGAGTTGTTATGCCACATCATCAAAAGGGAGGACCCACACCCACTTGTTAGAAACGTCATCAAAACACTCTAATCGGCCAGACAGTGATTTACGCAAAAGGTTTACCATAGACTAGGTGTTTGTTTTTATCATAACAACTTTATTCATCAAATAATATCAAGGCCGTTTACGTAGTGTTGAAGAATAAACTCAGGGACATTGGATTCCCAAGATTCAGACTCATTAATGCTAAAACAGTGTTTTGCCGAGCAATTTGCTACCATATTTGCTTCTCTGTTGCAGTGGACTAAACCGATGCTAGCAAACTCCATGGCCATGAGAGAACACTCTGCAACAATTGGAACATCAGTTCCCATATAAGCATTAGGATCAGAGATGACCTAAACGCCACCATACTGTTAGACTCGATGATGAGCTTAGTGCACCCCAATTTTTCTGCTAGGATCAAACCACCTCGGATAGCCTACTTTGGCTGAATCTGCACTAGAAACATGGGGTAGCACACAAGTCTCTGCTGCCAGAAAATTACCTCGATCATCTCGAGCTATCGCTCCGAAGGCTCATGTCATATTTTTCACATGAAATGACGCATCGGCATTGACTTCAACAACTCCCTCGCTTGGCTTCTTCCGGCTATGATTGATGTTGCGTGTAGGCTAGTTTTTGGAGTATAAGCTCAGACAAAATTTGTACTCCCTCTCTCTCAGCTTACAGGGCAAGCGCGTATCCCTAGATCGTCAATTTGACCAACCTAATATAAGTCATATATTAAAATAATATACCAATAAAAACTTCAGATGTCCTATTTTCAAACCGTATAATTTTTATGTTATATAGTTTATATTAGGGTGATAAGATTGACAACCTAGATATACGCGCGGGACTTGTAAACTAACGGAGGGAGTAGCTAGAACCTGTATAGACATAAAATTGTAGAACTATCTTTCCTCATAACTTAGCCTTTAATATGGTGATTTTCTGCATTTAACTCTTATTAACTAGTATATCGCTCAGCTGATCTTTTGCGGGAAAAAAATGGACTCTTATAAATGCCATGCTTGTGACACAAACACATGACAACTCCAAACGTTTTTTATGTCAAGTTTAGTGGTGCGGGGATGGCAACTTTAGTTTTTTTAATGAAAAGTTTATTTTGTTTTTGTTTTTTAATATAAGTGCTTCGTGCCACAAATATGCCGCTTATAATTTGGGAAAATGCCACTTGTCTCAAAAAAAAATTGGAAAAAAAGTTTCACTCGAGTGATCTGAAAACCCCGCAAAACGCCATGGCGGAATGCGCCCGGCTCTGGACCCCGTCCGAAACCTCAACTTTGGATCCCTCCTCCTTCCCGAACATTGCTACCCCAAGCGGACGAAATCCGGACAAAGCGGACGTTCGTTTGGGGTCGTGCGGTGGGGTTGGCCTCACCGAACGTGGCAGCCCAGGCCCGACCCTCCCTGCCCTGCCCGGCGTGCAGCAAAAGACGCCGACACTGTCATGGCACAGTAGGCACCGAAAAAGAGAGCCCGAAACGCAACACGACGCCATCATTTGCAGCTCCATTCGAATTTCGAACGCCGCCGGCCGCTCCGCTCGGCTCCACCCCCCGAATCCCTCCACGCGAAAAGGCACGCCGCGCACCAGAGCGGCGTCACGACACCACACTCCACTCTAGCCACAGCCAAGCGGCGGCCGCTCCGGCAGCGCGGCTAGCAGGAGGAGAGAGAGAGAGAGAGAGAGAGAGATGAGGAAGGCGGCCGCGGCCTCGCGCTACGCCTCCTACGACGACTCCCCGTCGCCCTCCCCGTCCCCGCGCCGCGCCGGGCCTGCCGCCGCCGCCGCATCGGGGACGCCGGGGCAGCAGCACGGGAGCCGCGCGCTGGTCGCGGTCAGATCTGGCCGCGGCGACCTGCGCTGCCAGGCGCCGCAGCCCCACGGCAACCTGGGCTCCGTGCTCCGGAGGCTCATCTCCATGGACAAGAAGCCCAGCGCCAAGAACCTCCTCCCCGTCCCTCCCGCCGCCGCTGCCGCCCCCGCGAAGAACGGCAGCGGGGCCAAGCTGCCGGGGCTGTCGCGGAAGCTGTTCCAGAAGGCGCCGCCGGAGGCCAAGAAGAAGGCCCTCACGGAGGTCAAGAACAGCGGCAACGCCAACACGCGGACGCTCGCCATGGTGCTGCGCAGCGAGCGGGAGCTCCTGTCGCAGAGCAAGGAGCAGGAGGACGAGATCGCCGCGCTCCGCCTCCAGCTCGAGCAGAAGGACAGGGAGGTGCGCCGCTGAAAACTGAACACACATCCTTTTCTCCTCCTGTGTTATCAATTGCTGATGGAGTGATTGTGGTAATGGTGAGTAGGTCGAGCGGCTCAAGGACCTGTGCCTGCGCCAGCGAGAGGAGATCAGCACGCTCAAGGACGCAGTGCTGTTCCCGGACACGCAGCCGGACCTCCACGTCCGGGATGAGATTTCGACTCTCACCGGGCAGATCCAATGCCTTGCCGAGGAGCTCGCCCAGGCACGTCTTGACGTTTCTGTGATGCATTCCTAGCGCAATCTTTCAGTATTACCAATCTAATGTTCGGTTGCTACTGTTTCAGGTCAAGGCCGAGAAGAACACCCCAAGATCATGTTTTGATGATGAATATTGCTCCTCCCCAAGCACGCCCGTGCTTAACGAGGAGACCGCCTTCTCTCTGGTATGATCGTTTGCTCCACAGTTCTTTTGTTAAGACTGAATGTGTATATGCCAATTTTGTTTTTCAGATGCTTCAACAATTTTATTTGTCACTATTAGATGGTGTGCATCTTATTCCGTAAATTGCTTTTGGTTGTTTTCTTGAATTCAAACTTGTGTGACCACGTTTGCAATACACATTTCTTTTGGAACCTGCTAATCCATGTGCTATGGTTCAAAAATAATATCCCCTTCGATCCATATTAATTGTCGCTGATTTAGTACTCTGATCCATATTAATTGTTGCTGATTTAGGAGTAATAATCCAGAGGCCGACCATGCCAATGCCAGAATTTGATGTCTTCATAACTGCAAATGGTTAACAAACGGTCACCCCACCGGCCACTGGCAAACGGCCTTCTACAAGATTTTACCAGTACTTAAGAATTAGAGAAAAGTATACATATGTATACATGAAAGAGCACATAGGACGATCCAGGTCAATCTTTGCTATACGCAAATTGTCCATGGAAACAGTGAAAGGAGAAGATTTGACCGAATTATGCTTCGATAAAAGATTCATACTAATGTACTGTGCCATGTTACAATTGGTAGAGGGGATCATATATTTATTACTGTTAAATGGCCCTAGCAAATGTTTAACAGCCATTAAGCTATATAAATGACATTTGCATTGGGCTAACCTTAATATATTTGTTAGTGTTAAATGGCCCTGGCAAATGTTTAACAGCCATTAAGCTATACAAACGGAAAATATGTCTGCAAAGGCTTTTTTTCGAGCCATGCTTTTAATTATTTGGAATACGCTTCTAGAACGTTTTGGTTTGCGTGTTTCTTATGTCCTTTTTGGAGGAACACACATTATTATCAATATTCTCATGGACTTTGATGACTTAATCAAAAGTACACCTCACGCATCAATTCAGACACAGCAGGAGTAACTTTAGTCTAATGTCTCATGTTTTGGCCTGCTTTTTAAAAACAGAATACAGGTACACCACATTGTTAACAACTTCCAATTGTTCTGTTTTGATGTTAAGTTGTTAGATTTATCTCATATTCAGTTCACACTCTTTATTTTTTCCAAGTGATATTTGAAAACACTTTCTACACCGTCAAATTAGCAAGGACAATCCCATACCTACATTTCATGGTTAATTTGTTTAGTCTGTTTCACACTCCAAGTTCCCAACTCTTTTCAAGAGCTTTATCATTCTTGCTGTTTGCAAACTATCTGTTGCGACAAGAGCATAAAAATACCTCCAATACAAATGGATCCTACATTGCATGACTGATGGTGTCCATTCCTATGTGCTGTCATCACAGGAGTGCAGCATCGGCGAAGCGGAGACGCCACCAAACTACGGTAGCCCCGACGAAATGTTCGTCAAGGATCTCAACCCTTGCCTAACCCCTTTCTCCAAGAGCAGATCCGAGGTACCAAGGCTGTTTGTCAGCACAATCTCCATCCATCTTTCCCATATTTCGTCCTCAAGCAGCCAAATGCATTATCCTCATCTTGAACATGAAACTTCTTGCCAGGAGTACGAGGAATCCTTGAGCTCTCACCGCAGCAAGGCGAGGCCGGACCCCCACCTCTCCAGCTCGCGCCGCAGGCCGGTGTCGAAGAGCTCCGACCACCACCACAAGCCCACCTCGGGCACCGGGAGCAGCAAGCGGCGAGCGCACCGGTCCGACCAGGACAAGTCCTGCCAGAACCTGTTTTAGACCGTGAGTGAGCTCGGGCGTCAGAGTTGTTGTGTAATAACGGTGCTAGTGCTATGTTGTGCTTGCGTGTGGTTGTTATCTTGGTTGTCCTTTGGTTCTTGATGGTTGATTGCCTTCTGGATGTATGAACTCTGATGGTTTGATATGTTTTTTCCTGGAGAGATTCAGCCGTAATGTTTCGCTCGTGGTTTCTGAATTGTGGGATGGTATTTATTTTTTCAATCTTCAAAGAGTACATCTTGTGTTCTGGCTCAAACTTTGATCATAGTTTGACGAGGCTAACAAAATACTCCCTTCGTTTCAAAATATAAGGTGCAAAAATTTCCATGAAAGCCAGATACACAAGCAACTGATGCTGTGCGCCCCCTCCTTTTTCTTTCTCTTTTGTCTCGTCTTCTTTGTTCTGATTCTAATTTGAGCTGCTCTCCCTCAGCCAGCCTCCGGGTGTGGAGATGTTCTGTATGATGCCCTGGGACCTTGGTCCTTTCACTCTACTTAATGAATTGGCAGAACGCTTGCAGTTGCCCGTAAAAAAAGTATGTTTGACCAGGATTTTAGAATATATTATCAACATCCTCAATACAAACCAAAGAAAATATGAAAATATTTTTCAAGACGGATCTAATGATACAAATTTGGTGTTAGAGCATTTCCAACAGCTGCGCTAAATGAGCGCCGCGCCGCAAATTTGCCCTTTTTAGCGCGCGCGCAATTGGTAGAGGGGCTCCAGCGGATGCGCAATAAGCGCACGCGCGGCATATAGAGTTGGACGCGCGGTCCGAATCGCCATCGCGCGTTGTGTATTTGGTGCGCGCGCTTTCGCGCGCGGCACACTCGAGCGCTCGAGCCGCACTCTCTCCACCGTGCCACCTTTGCCCCTCACGCGCCGCCGCCGCAAACCCTAGCGCGGGGAGCTTTGGCTTCGCCCCCGCCGGAGTTCCTCCGAGCACCGGCATGCTACCATGGGCGGCATGGGTGTCATGGGTGGCTTTGGAGCTACCATGGAGACCATGGGAGGCATGGGTGGCTTCAGAGCACCTTCGGGCGGCATGGCCGGCATGAGTGGCATGAGTTTTGCGTCACTCATTGGAGGCATGGGTGCACCTCCGGGCGCCACAGGCGGAATGTCTTCCGTGTGTCTCACACACCTTCGCATGAAGATGCCGTTGAAGATCTTGCCAACACCTTCCGAGCTTCACGTGATGAGGATGCGGTGCGCGACAATGAAGAGGAGGAGGAAGAATCGTCTTCGGAGGAGTCGGATGAATCGGAGGAAGATGAGGATGAAGACGAGGACGAGGCTTGATTGTTCTGCCTTTTGTTTGTGTCATGAACTTGGTTTGCATTTTGATCTTGGTTGGATGATGTTGTGGGCATGAATTTGAACTTGTGGGCATGAACTTTTAAGTCATCAACTTGTTTGTGTGATTTAAATTATATGCCATGTCTTTGTTTTGTGATGTGGGAAATACATTTTGTGTCCGAAATGCAACAAATGGCATGGGTCGGCTGCTCGCACGCGCTGCTGGAGCTACGCGCGCGCACTGCTTTTTACTGCGGCTGCTGGAGCCAGCGCTGCACGTCGCGCCAAACCAGGCGATAAGCGCGCTGCAAACTAGTTTTTAGCGCGTCGCGCGTTGGGCGGCTGTTGGATACGCCCTTATAGATATTAATATATTTTTTCTAAAAACTTGGTCAAACATGCACAAGTTTGACTTTTGAAAACTAACCCACCTTATATTTCGGAACGAAGAGAGTACAAGTTATGTGCCACAAAAAATATATTGCTGGATTCATATTTGAAAGAAGTTTTACCCAAAATACAAAAGGGGACTAATAAACTTAGACGAAAAAAGTAACGCGTGATAACTATTACTCCCCTGTAAAGAAATATAAGAGCATTTAGATCACTAAAGTAGTGATCTATGATGACATTCGTTACAACTCTTACATTTCGTTGCAGAGGGAGTATTTTTTAAGGAATGTCGTCATAGATTACTTTTCTGATTAACGCAAAACACTTACATCGTTCATGACAGATTCAAAAAGAAGAAGGGGGGTGATATTTTGAAAAAAGAAACAATAATAATCATTTTCACCAGGTCCAGGCAAGCAATGCACAATAACTATAAATGTTTTAAAAGAAAATCTAATAACTACCGTTTGGACACACACATTCGGGACAACAAGGAGGACGCAATTGTTAAGCCGCAACTTGGAGATTCGAATGCTTCCATTCTTAAGCCGGGGGTTTGGGCAAATTGGATTCCGTCCAAGAACAAGTCCTTTTTCTTGGCTCATCATCTAGGACAGGGTTTGAACCGCGGATCGCCTTCAACGTCAAGGTTAGCTAACTGCAGTTTATGTCAATTGTGTAAACGAGAACCGCTGTTGCGCACATGTGTTTCAAATGTAGATATACAATACATATTTGGTGGATTTGCGCACGGGAGGTTGAGACAACTTTCTTCTCCCCGCTGATTGGTGGTTCTTGATGGCCAGCATCAACTGCCAAAAGGCGTCGACATCATAAGAAAAGGGATTTGCTTCTTTCATCATGCTTATTTCATGAGACATTTAGAACGAGTGTAATGCAAGAGTTTTTAGGAATGTCTTCATTATGTAGAATGTCTAGTTTTTTCGCGAGTTATACTAGTGGACGCTAAGCGTTTGAGTTCATTATTGCCGCGAGAGTAAACCATACACTCTATGAGACTGAATGTTTTTGTTTCTTTGTAAAACTCCTTTTGAATTAATATGACGGGGCAATTTTTTTACATCTGTTTAAGAAAACAATATCTAAGAGCTGGACTTGGCAAATCCGCCCCTATACACGTCTGGGCGTGTCCACGGACAGCACTGGACATCCCCTCATATGTGCCGCCGCACATCCACACACCTTAAATTCGGAACTTAAAATCCATACAATCGATGCACGTCGATCACATGATACAAATTGTCCCAATTCAATAGTTCAAAACAAAGCAAAAGAAATCATAGTTCAACAAAGCAAAGCAATCCGGACATGCCAAGATGAAATCAACGTCTGAGCATGACGGATCAGTCACTGGCTGGCCAAATCACTCGACGGGCGCCATCCATGCCGCCTGCTCTGAGGCCATCCTTGTGTACAGCTCTGCCTGCATCTTTGCAGCATGCTCCACTTGCATCTCAGCCACATGCTTCGCTGCTGCCATAGCCGCCACCGCCACCGCCGCCTTGTAGGCCCTACGCTCGTTTGATCTTTTTCTTCTTCTTGATAAGCCACTTCTTGGCATGCTCATATCGAATCTTTTGGATGAGCAACAAAAAACATATCAAGTCTTGTTATGTCATTCCGTCGAACAGGTCGTGGGCAGCCCGGGCGCCGCTGGTGCTTGTGCTTATCTGCGCCCGAACAAGCGGCGGCGAGTGGCAGACGTCCACCTGCTGCATCTGCGTGGGCGGAAAGCTCTCCGGAATGCCCCAACTGACTGTCGGATTATCCTCTGTCCCAACCTGGTCTGACGGCGCAATCCTTGTCGACGGCGGGATGGATAGGGTGTGGGGTTCTGGGCACGGCCCGGGGGGGGGGGGGGGGGGGGGGACAATTGCTCGTCCATGTCCACATCTGCTCCCTGCGCCGCCGCCACTTCCCTTTCTTGCTGCCACCGACGGCAGTTCCTCCGGGCGATGTTCTCTGGCTTGCACGACAAACCCGAGGACCGGATGCCGACGGACAAGGCGGACGCAGACTCTGTCGCGGTGGTCAGGGACAAGCTGGATGGCATTTAGGGCAGCGGATCGGGATTGGCGGTGAGGGTGGAGAACAAGTGTGGCGGACGGCGAGGGCTTGGAGCGCGAAAGGTTGGAGGGAGGCGGAACGAGGGGGACGGTTTGATGGATTTGATGCAAATTATGGTGGAGTAGGGATGTCGGCGGACGCGCCCGGCGCCCCATATCCATCTCATATTTGGGTTGGATATTTTTTTGAACACATTATAAACGCAAACACTCATATACACGCGCACACACGCACACTCTACCCCTATGAGCACCTTCGAAAGACTGAGCCGACATATCATCTTTAAATTTACAAAAAGTCACCGTAGGCACCTCGTCATCACGGGAACGTCTCCTTCCACTAATGCGCATCGCCAAAAATCCTGAAATAAATCCAGGAATAAATGCAAGCAGCTGGACTTGAACCCTGATGGGCTGGGGATACCACAGTCCCTCTAACCATACAATCACAGGTTGGTTCGCTATTTGGACTGGATATGAGGGGTGTCGGTCAGTCCGGACGTTGTCTGTCTAGTTTTTTTTTCTGTGAGCGGTCACTGAAGGCCGTCCGACTAGGAGTTTGAGGCGGGTCGCGTCTGCTGTAACGAATTTCTGCACCGAAAACTCTTCGTGCTAATCAGATCAGCTCTAGCCCGAAGCTTCAGAGCGGCTGCAAGAGATATCCCCCTGATTTGTCCACGGAGGGGCGTCAGCCGTCCGATACCTCAGATGGACGGCCCAGATCTGGCGCCGGCAGTATACTAGTCCGACTCTACTACTGGCTCTGATCTGTAGCTGCGTCGCGGTCGCCCATGGTGGTCGTCTTCCCCCCGACTCCCCGCCCCAGCCAAATCCCGACCCCCGCCGCGCCGCAGATCCCCCGGCGCCCCCGGTCCCCCTAACCCGCGCCCCCGCCCGGATCACCCCCCCACCCAGCTCTGCTCAGCTCGATGCGGCCGGCCGCGGCGTGGTAGCGGATCCCCGCTCGAGCTAGGGTTAGGGTTTCGAGGGGTTTGCGCTAGGGTTTGGTCCGCGATGGGCCGGTCCCGCGGGGTGCCCAATTCCGGCGACGACGACACCAACCACAGGTCCCGCTGGCCCCCCCTCTGCCCGCCGCTTCGCATTTCGCTCTTGCTTGGCTGCGAGCGAGCGAATGGTGTAATGCGTTGTCCGTTCGTTGCAGGTCGAAGCGGAGGAGGGTCGCCTCGACCGGGGATGCGTCGGACTCGCTCTCCGCGGCGTGCGGGGGAGCCGGCGACGGCAAGAAGGCGCTGTACCACTGCAACTACTGCAACAAGGACCTGTCCGGGAAGATCCGGTTCAAGTGCTCCAAGTGCCCCGACTTTGACCTCTGCGTCGAGTGCTTCTCCGTCGGAGCTGAGGTCACTCCGCATCGGAGCAACCACCCCTACAGGGTTATGGTCAGTGTCCAATGCTCACTTAGCTTAATAGTGTGCAAATGCATGCTTAGCTGACTAACTAGTGTCGAGAAGCCGCAGTAACAGATGTTAATGCTAGTGTTATAGAACAGTGGAGTTACCACATCTGAACTCCAGTGAACTTAACAGGCTGTTAGTACCTGTGCTGGTATAGCATGGTTCCTCAAATTTGTCCTAGCATCTCACATGTCACTTCGAATAGTAAGTCTGAACTGATTAAGTCTGAACTGATTGTTACTTGGTCAAAAAGGCGGGAAACCCAAAAGATGAAATGTGACACTCCAAGGTTGAATCAACCCACACAACCACTGTCTTAGTGTATTCCCATCACATTCAGGCTTCATCCTTCTTAACTTGAGTACGCTTACAAGTGTCAGTCATCAGCTGATGTGTGAACTCAGATCATATGTTTGGATCAACATGGTTCTCTACTCAACCATCTTGATTGCAACTGGCTATATGGCGCTTAATACATGCACACCCAGGTCATCTTGAGGAGAGTTCTCATAAAGAAAAGGGAAGAGGAAAAAAGAAACCACTTTCCACCTTAGCACTTCCAAGTATTTTGTATTGTCAGTGCTTGCCTTGTCTGTTGCATCCTTTAACTTAACCGAATTTTTGCAACAGGACAACCTATCTTTTCCACTAATTTGTCCAGATTGGAATGCGGATGAGGAAATCCTTCTTCTAGAGGTATTTTCTGTATCCATCTGTTCTGTTCACTTTCTGGGTGGTGGGTTCTGACTCTAATAATTGTAGGGAATTGAAATGTATGGTCTGGGAAACTGGGCTGAAGTTGCGGAGCATGTTGGTACCAAGAGCAAGGCACAGTGCATTGAGCATTATACTACTGCATATATGAACTCACCTTGTTATCCCCTTCCGGTAATCATTTTGTCTACCTGTTCATTTGTTGAGTTGAAAACAGTTGATACTTAATTCAATGCTACCTCATCATTGTAGGACATGTCTCATGTTAATGGCAAGAATAGGAAGGAACTTCTTGCCATGGCTAAAGTACAGGGTGAGAGTAAAAAAGGTAAGTCATGGTCACATCTTTTAAGGTGACAAAGAAAATCTATTTAGTCTGGAACCAAATATTGTAATTTCTCTTGAATATTTGATCTAATTGGTGACACAAGCTGGGTTTGAATTTTGAAGGCTGACATATGTTACTAAATATCAATTTCTCATAGGAGATGAGAATCTTAGTTGGTTTTTGGTTGCACAGATCTGGTCTTCAAGAATGATATAACAGTATATTCAGTAGCGTTGTTTCTGCCCTTCTGATATCTTAACTATTAATATAAAAAACTTATCCGTATGCACAGAACCACAGACATGAACACAAGAATCTGCAGAAGTGCATGAGCTAATATAATGAAATAACAGAAAGGTTCTGCAGAATATTATTCTGTTGGTAATGGCTCGGAATGTGAGGGTGCTAAAAAGTACATGCTGAGTAGTTCCCTCCATCACATGAAGAAGAATGGCAGTAAAGGATTAAGATATGATATCTCACTTATTTGATTGTCTTGATCTCATGTTTCCTTTCTTTTCTCATGTAGGAATTCCACTGTTATCAGGGGATTTGACACCTAAGGCAGAGTCACCGTTTTCTCCCTCCAGGGTCAAGTATGCTGTTCTTGCTCTAGAATATTTATAACCAGGTATGAACTTTGCAATAGGCTACTTACTGACCATTACCTTCATACCTTGCATAGGATGGAAGATGCACTTGGAGAAGGTCCAGCCAGTCGATCACCTTCGCACATACCTGGTGGTATGTTTTGGAATTTGACAGATCCAATCATAAATATTTTCTCTGTCTATGTCATTAGAATATGATTCAGATTATGCTAATGCGTTGAATCTGCCTCAGGTGCAAATAAGAAAGCTTCAACTGTTGGGCATTTTAAAGATAGTGCTAATCTATCTAAAGTCGAAGGTATGATCATATATAAACCATTGATGGGTGACCAGATGGATGCATTTGGGCTATTTTCTATTTTCAGTTATTCGTTCATTGTCAATCTTTGCCTTCCCATCAGTAATAATGTCCATTTATTGTTCAATTACCACTGACAGGTGCCAGGTTAAATCAAAATAAAACACTCCTTATTATGGTTTCCTAAGATATCACCCTTTGAGACATGCTTCACAATTACAAAGTCATTTTTTTATCCTCAAAGATCTTATATATTTTAGAAATTTATACCATCTGCAAAATATTACCAAAGATAGATCTGGAAGCAGTTGCTTTCTATTTGTGATAATCAACTATATTTCTTCAGATTCCTGCACTATCATATATTGAAATTTGTTCTGTTCAATTTGCGTGTGCCAGATGGTCATATGGATAGAAGTATTGGCGTGAAAAAACCCAGATATTCTGCAGATGAGGGGCCTTCTTTAACTGAATTGAGTGGGTACAATGCAAAGAGACATGAATTTGACCCAGAGTATGATAATGATGCTGAACAAGCCCTTGCAGAGATGGAATTTAAAGAAACTGATTCGGAAACTGATCGTGAACTGAAGCTACGTGTGTTGCGTATTTACTTGTCAAGGTTTGTTAACATCAATGATGAAAAATTATGTTTGTAGTAAATATTATTTTTATTGCAGTAACTTACATTGAGTTTATGCCTCAAATTTTGAGAAGAATCATGGCAGCACCTTATTCGTTGCTCCTACTAAGTAATATTCATCAGATGAAAAGGGCTCCATACTTCCTATTGCTTTAGTTGCTAGTTGATTTGCACAAATAGTTCTGCTTGTATGACTTCATTAATAACCCCAGCAGACCATGTTTAATCTTTAATGACACAAAGAGTATTAGATGTGAGAGAACCTTTTCTATCCTTCGTAGGCTTGATGAAAGAAAAAGGAGAAAAGAGTTCATACTGGAAAGAAATTTACTATATCCTAATCCTTTGGAGAAGGATCTAACAAATGAAGACAAGGAAGTTTACCATCGGTACAAAGTTTTCATGCGTTTCCTTTCAAAGGAGGAACATGAAGCACTTGTTAGGAGTGTTATTGAAGAGCGAAAAATCCGGAGGAGGATTCAAGAGCTTCAGGTGTTTTACTTTCCCCAAAGTTTACATGGCCATACTTTTATGTTTGCTTTCTTTTCTTAAATTCAAATCCTTAACTTCACATTACATAATTTTATTTTCTTAATGCCAGGAATGTCGTTCAGCTGGTTGCCGTACACTGGCTGAAGCCAAGATACACATAGAGCAAAAGAGGAGAAAGGAGTATGAGGCGAATGCCCTGAAAGCCAAGGAAAGTGGCCAGCTTATTTCAAATAGTAAATCAGGACACAAAACAAATCGGCCTATGAAAGTTGAGACTGATGGGAGTTTGGATCTTAAGAAAGGCAGTGCCATTTTGGATGCTGGTGGTAGGGATTCTCCAAAAAGCACAGGACCTACAAGCGCTAAGCAATGGGATGATTGGGACATTGTTGGTCTTCCTGGGGCAGAGCTATTAAGCGCCAGTGTAAGGACACTGCTTGCTTATTCTTGACGCCGCCTTGTTCGTACTTTTGGTTCTTGTGCTACAATAACGAAACAACCCGTCTTCTCTATTTCAGGAAAAACTTCTGTGCTGTCAGAACAGATTGCTACCGAGTCATTATCTGAGAATGCAGGAGGTGCTGATGCAGGAGATGTTCAAGGGCAATGTCATCAAGAAGGAAGATGCCCGTGTATTGTTTAAAGTCGATCCTACCAAAGTCGATACGGTTTATGATATGGTGACGAAAAAGCTGGGCAACAACGAGGAGGCTCCGATGGTTTAGCTATGCAATTTGGGTTGTGCCTGCTCTAGGCCTTGGCCCAAAATCAAATCTTGGTTTCTCAGCACGACCCAGGCCCAGGTGAGAACGGAGGCTATACTTACATGACTTGGCTGTAGCAGTGTTACATTGGAATTTGTGTCAGATTTCTGGAGAAGTGCAATAAGGCATTCGAGCCAAATTGTAAAATTACCCGGCAGTGGGAATGTGTAGCGTGAGTTGTTGCCATTGCTGTTCGATTTTAAAGAGGAGATAGACGCCATTGCTGCTGAAAGTGTACTGTGATGATGATGTGATAGTGCCTTTGTTGTAGGTTTAGGGGACTGAGATGATGTACCATGTATGTAAACATTTGTCCATTTTATTTATGATAATGCGGATTCAGGTGCACCCATTCATTTTAAGTGTATGATTGCAGTGATTTGAGTTCGTTGAGGTTTTGTCCCGCCTTTGCGACTGACTGTCGATTCGTTATGTGTATGCGCCTGATTGGTTTGAGCAAAAGCAACGTCCAAAAACCGGTGCAACTTGAAGAATCCTTGCATCAAAAGCTCCCTCCCCCCCCCCCCCCCCCCCCCCCCCCCCCCCCAAAACACCCAGTGGATATAGGCGTCAATTTCGTAGCGTATGGATTTGTGCCTGACCATCTTGATCCCCCCACCATTGCAGCGCTGCACCTCCACGCCGGTGAAGACTGCGAATTTCTCCGTTGCAATAGGGCACCCTTCATCTGCATACACGTGGTAGAACCTGGCGACGCAGAACCTGGCGTCGCCGACATGCATGAGGGAGGAGTCCAGCAGCTCCCAGTCCTCAGGGTTGGCGGCAAGCTCCTTCCTCCAGACATGGCACAGCTCGGGCGCACCGGAAGCACCCGCCGCCGCCGAGAGGTCTGCGGCGCAGAAGAGCTTCTTCTTGTATCGAGACGAGAGGCCGAACCAGAGGCCGAGCTCGGGGGAGTACTCGGCGCCGCCGCAGAACGGGAGCTACCAGCCGCCGGCCTTGCTCCACCTGCGCTTGGCGGTGTCGAAGGCGTAGGTGCCGATGCCCCCGGCGGACACCCAGATGTCATCGCCGACCAGCGTGGAGGCGCCGATCGCGGCGGCGCCCGAGGGCTCGTACCCGGCGGCGTTCACGTAGGGAGGGGGCCGGAGGGAGCGCCAGTGCCACCTCGGGAACACGTAGACGTCCTCCGGAGGATCGCCGTGCTTGAGAACTTGGAAGCTGGGCTGGTTGGTCCGACGACCAGACTTGCTGGGGCGCCTCTCCAGGAGGTAGAGGGCGTCGCCGACGTTGAAGGCGACGGGGTCGGCATGATCCTGACGTTGTTCATGCGGGCGTCGTAGGCCAGCACGTCGCCGCTCGGGTCTACGCCGAGGATCCCGTCCCCGCCGCCGCCAAAAGGCATGAACATTGAGGTCCCGCCTGGGAGGCATTCCTTGCGGAGAAGGCCGAACGACAGCGCGGGTTTCGGCAGCGCGGCCTCTTCCACCTGTGGCGGCGGCGACGATGTGCCGGCTGTTCGTTTCTTTGGGTGGAAGAGGCTTGAGGACCTGATGCGGTGCAGGACGAAGGATCGGGTCTTGTGGCAGCCCAGCACCAGGTTGATGAACTGGCGGCGCATCGCCGGATCTGCCCTGGCACTGGCCTCCTTCGAGCTCTCTCCGGAGTCTCAACTCTCGACTTCTACTGGACGAAAAACGAAGAGGATCCCAATAGAAGATATTATATGTAGATGTAAAAATACCTAACTTTTGCATCTTCAGAGCCCAAACCGATAATGTAAATGCAAAAATTTATATCTTCACCTTTAGAAGATGTAAAGTACAACACCCACTAGTAGAAAAAGGGTTTTTATTCCCGGTTCATAAGGGAACCGGGACTAAAGGGTCGTCACTAAAGCCTCCCCCTTTAGTTCCGGTTCTTACACGAACCGGAACTAAAGGCTCTCCACGTGGCCGCTGCCTTGATTTTTAAATTTCTGAATTATTTTAACCTCTCATCTCTAATCACCCCTCACCACTCCTCAATTTAACCTCTAATCACCCCTCATTATCTAACTTCTCGGACGGTCACCCATCCTCTCACTACTCCAGCCTGAGCACGCTTATTCTATTCTCCCTCGTTTCGAAGTCTGCACTTGTCGTTTTCCTGACAATAGTAAGATGTCAATCCTATTAACCTCAGGAATTTAGCTTGAACATGAAGTCACACATTTCACTGTTTGAGTTTGAAACTATTGTTCTAAAAAATAACACTAATAGTTAGTAACACTAATATTTCTCGAATAATTAGTTTGACCATTGTTTGACCACAGTTTGACCACAGTTTGACCATAGTTTGACCAGATTTGACCAAAATTCAAAAAAACTGAAATAATTATTTAGTAACACTAATATTCTTGAATAATTATTTAGTAACACTAATACTTCTTGAATAAGTAGTTTGACCAGATTTATCAAAAATAAAAAAAAAACTGAAATTTGATGAATTTTTTTGCCTCCAGATCTTCTCGGACGGTCACCCATCCTCTCACTACTCCAGCCTGAGCACGCTTATTCTATTCTCCCTCGTTTCGAAGTCTGCACTTGTCGTTTTCCTGACAATAGTAAGATGTCAATCCTATTAACCTCAGGAATTTAGCTTGAACATGAAGTCACACATTTCACTGTTTGAGTTTGAAACTATTGTTCTAAAAAATAACACTAATAGTTAGTAACACTAATATTTCTCGAATAATTAGTTTGACCATTGTTTGACCACAGTTTGACCACAGTTTGACCATAGTTTGACCAGATTTGACCAAAATTCAAAAAAACTGAAATAATTATTTAGTAACACTAATATTCTTGAATAATTATTTAGTAACACTAATACTTCTTGAATAAGTAGTTTGACCAGATTTATCAAAAATAAAAAAAAACTGAAATTTGATGAATTTTTTTGCCTCCAGATCTTAAAAGCCCCATAACTTTTTTCTGTTAGATTTTTGAGGATTTTGAAAATGTTTAACAGGGTTCCCCTGGTTAAATTTGGATGTAACTTTTCGAGTAGATGATTTTTCATATAAAAAACTTTTTAATCCGAGTTCGTATGCAAAAGTTATGCCCATTTTACTAAATTCTAGAGAGATTTTGCAAATAAAGTTGAAATTCATATTTGTAAATTTTCCCAACAACTAGACCACATATCACATGGGAAACTTATTTTCTTTTATTTTTTTGACATTTTCATCATTTTCTTTTATTTTTTTTAAACTGAAAAGACGATCCGGGGGGTAGAGTTTGAAACTGGGACCTTTAGTACCGGTTCGTGCCATGAACCGGTACTAATGCCTCAAACCCCATTAGTACCGGTTGGTGGCTCGAACCGGGACTAAAGGTCTAACCTTCAGTACCGGTTACTAATGGGCATCGCACCCTTTAGTCCCGGTTCGTGGCACCAACCGGGATTAAAAGGTCCAGACGAACCGAGACAAATGGCCCACGTGGCCCGGCCGGCCCCCTGGGCTCACGAACCGGGACTAATGCCCCCATTAGTCCCGGTTCTGGAATGAACCGGGACTAATGGGCTAACCCGGCCTGGACCAAAGCCCTCTTTTCTACTAGTGACCTCAAGTTATAAATTTGCATCTCACCGATTGAAGATATAAAAAGGGCAGCCACGCGCCAACTGCCAACTGCCGTTCCATTTCCTCCCCCACCCATCTTCTTCCTCCCACCGCCCCGCCACACAGCCACCACCCGCCACACCCCCCGTCGCCGCCCCACGCCAGACCCGTCCACTCCAGTACCTCCGCCGCCGGTTCCGCCGTGTTTCGACCGCCGGCCACCACCTCATGCTACGAATCAGGCGTTTTTTCGCCGCCACTTGATTTCACCGCAACCGCTCTTTTCCACCACCACAGCCGCCCCGCCCCGCCCGCATCCTCGCACCCGCCGCTCGATTGGACCTCCGCACTAACCGCCTCGCCCGCCGCCGCCCCGCGCCAGATCCATCCACTCCAATACCTCCGCCGCCGGTTCCGCCGTGTTTCGACCGCCGGCTACCGCCCCACGTCGCGAATCGGTCGTTTTTTCACCGCCGCTCATTTCCACCACCACAACCGCCTCGCCCGCATCTTCGCACCACCGTTGCTCAATTGGACCTCCGCACTGACCGCCTCGCCCGCTGTCGCCTCACACCACCGTAGCCCCGCACCACCGCAGCCGATCCGCACCGCACCGACCATCGCATGCCACCGAAGAAGCTCCCGAAGAGCAAGACGGGGTTCTACAGCGTGCAGACGAAGCCATCCGGCCATTTCGGTGTGGAGTTCTCTGATGACAGCCGCCGCTTATGGCTCGGCACCTACCCCACCGTCCACGAGGTCACGCGTGCTTAAGACGTGGCAATGTGCCGTGCCGATAGGCCCAAGACGACCTTAACTTCTTGGAGATCAAGACCTAGGCGGATGCGGAGATGCTCGTGCTACAGGGCATTAGGATGGAGGAGATACCGAAGAAGAAGGTGAAGAAGAGACCAACCAATTTTTGAAGATGTAAAATTCTACATCTCCTATTTTACATCTCTAAAAATTTGTATTTTTATTGGAGATGCTCTAATAGGAAAAATTAGCGTGTTACCTTGGATGAAGCCGGATGGAGGTGTGATGTACGGTACGCTCGAATAAGGCGGGACGAACTTCAGAATTATGGATCGACAATACCGGTTTCGAGGAAGAAGCATGAGAGCGGCGGCGGCAGCGGATCATGAGAATTTGATCATTATCCGGGTCATTCATCATATGGCCCGCTTTGGTTTGATACTAGTCATCGAGCATGTGCACAAGTTTTTTAGCGTGCACATGTTCTTCTCTCTCATTGTCTAAAAAACATGCTCTTCTCTCTCGCTTATTTTGGAAAAAGCTTACAATCTATTCATCATCTGTCAAAGTAGTAGAAAGGAGACCAGGAGTAAAAATTACATCCAGATTTGTAAACCACCTAGCAACGACTACAAGCACTGAAGCGAGTTGGAGGTGCGCCGTCATCATCATCCCTCTCTCACCCAAGCCGGGTAAACCATATTGTAGTACACAATCTAGAGGTCGTTATGCTAAGACCACACAAGACCAGCACACCAGAACAATAACCGCCGCCGACGAAGAGAAATGTAAATCAAAACGATGCATCATGTGGACACGTGGCCACAGAAGAACGAAGACCGGATCCATACGGGTCCTCCGAAGACAAACGTTGATCGGATTTTGCGAGATCCGCCAAAAACAAACCTCCACACGTCCTCCGACGATGCTAGAAGCACCGTCGAAACGGAGGCTAGGAGGGAGGACTTCATTCCATCTTTATATAGTCGACGCTTTCTTGTCTCTCAGAAGACACAAATCCTAAAAAACTAAAAAAGAAACATATAAAAACATAGCCCTCCCGCGAGCAAAGGTTGCGATCCACCGCGCCTCCGTGGCTCTAAGCAGTGGCGGAGCTTGACAAGGGTCAATGGGGGGGCAATTAGAAAATATGAACATTTGGGGGGGGGGGGGGGGGGGGGGGGCAAGCAGACTGTTTCCTCTAATCAGTGTTGTCCCAGAAAAATTTTCTTCACTAATTTACTCAAACCTGGAGGGCCGTGTCCCCTTGCAGGGTTGCACTAAGCTTCGCCACTGGCTCTAAGGCCACAGAAAATGAGGGAGACCAGCGGCGGCACCGGTTGGAGGCAAGGAAAACCCAACGATGCCCTGGTGGTCACGAGCGAAAAGGTAGGAGATGTCTCACGATCTGTAGGTATGCTTTAGTGTATGAAGTGTATCGCAGATCAACTCTTGTATTGATCGATGGAAAAGTTACAATATATACGTCCGTAAAGGATGCGATGGTACAAAGGGATGTTCCTAACGAACAGACAAGACGTCTCCGTAGGGATGTAACTGCAAGTTGGTTAGGATAAGGGTAGATTCCCTATTAATTAAACATGCTTAATTAACCCTAACACTCCCACTAATCTAGGCTTGTTCAGGTAGTACCATCGTCTCGAAACTATGTCCATCATAGCACCATCAACTCGAAGGATTCTCCCCCAACAATTCTTTATTAAAAATCTTGATGAGAACCTGAAATATAAACTCATAAAGGGAGAAGAAATATCTCTACTCTTATAAAAAACAGAGTTGGTGATGATGGTGTGTCTGCCATTATGCAATATAGGCCGTCCGATTTATATCTGACGGATAGGAAGGAAACAATGATAATTTTGCAAAAAGGTACCCGCACCCCTCCCCACATTTGCAAATAAGGTCTTTCCCCGTTCATCATTTTCTCTCATAAGATAAACTACTCATATAAATGCATCTTGATGTTCCATGCAACGCATGAGCATCTTGCTAGTAATATGAAGGTTTGAACAGGAACAATTCAGAAAGATACTCCTCCTCATTCTTGCAAGTCCTGAAGTCATCACATACCAATTTATGAACATAAATCTGAATGTAGAATTTGGTAGGCATTTGGTGAACAAATCAGCAAGGTTTTCACATGATTTGTCTTGCAAGATGTTTATTTCCGTGTTTTTCGGATGCTCATAGGGAAAAACAACTTAGGAGCAATATATTTCCCTGTGATATTTCTTTTGATGTATCATGTTTGCATATGTGCAAGTGCAACACAAGCAACATTATCTTTTAGATACTAGTTGGTGGATGTAGCCACTAAGGTCTGTTCAAAGACTTTCATGGGATGACTACCACACGTCCACACCTAGCACGAACACCTAGCAGCTACCCTATTACATTTTCCTTGCAAGACAGGAGAGAAGTGCAAAATATAACATTTTTCCAACGAAGCACACAAAAATAGCACTCTCTCTACCAAAATCATGCACGCCAAGCTATTCTAAGCAATTTGTCTCTTCGATGGTCCAAAAGCCTTAAGCACCAGAGAAGTAGAGCACCTGGACGTCCGAACACAGAAGTTTCCATTATCTGATCATAGCTCCCACTAGATCCATGATGCATCGTATATTTCGCCATTTCGCCCCTGAAAGACAAAATCGTTGCACAAAAGCCATAAGCTCGACAAGGTAGCAGAGGTAGCAGTATGAACAACCTCACTTGACTTTTTCCTCTTCTAGAAAGCAGATAATGACATAAAAGAAGCAGACACGGAAATACCAAAAGCCCCAACAATTATTGACCAAATTTCTCTAGCAACAATATATTAAAAACAAGTGTTGACTAGTGTACCACCCCGAGACCGATGCGCCAGGTGTCTTCCAGTTTTTCTCGGTCGTTGCCATGTCATCCGCTTGCGTGTTGCATTTTGCCATGTCATCATCTGCATTTCATCTGCATGTTTTTCCAAACTTGCATCCATTCGGGTCCTCCCGGTTCTCTCCTTTGTCCGTTCCGAGCCCAACCACACTCACACGCGCCCGCGACTTCTCCGAAATATTATTTTATAAGTGGCATAAAATGTTCTTGGAATGGGGTGAAAGTTGGTGTGCGGTCTTATTATAGTGTAGGTAGACCGCCTGTCAAATTTTGTCGCGTTCGGAGTCCGTTTGATAGCCCAACCATCATCCGTAACGGCACCGTTGCCGGTTTATTCGTCGGATGTTTTCGGTCTCCGAAAACCCTTCCCGGGCTGCACTTCTCTTCTCTCTCCTCAGCCCAAGCCCTCTCTTCACAGCCCGCCTGGGCCGCCTCCCCCTCGCGACGTGTGGGCCCCGTCCGGCCCAACGCGCCCCTGCCAGCCTGCCTCCTCACCGAACTGGGCCAGGCCCGTGGGTGAGCCTCCGTCTAAATCCCGCCCCGGGCGTTGTTTAGTTAACTTGCGCCCTCTGTTTTTTTTCTTTCTGAAATGACTCGTCCCTGGAAAATATCATCTCATGTGTGCTTGTTTGACATGATGTAACTTTATACATGTTGCTCCAAATTGAGTGTATAATATGTTAAAATGTTCATCTCTTGATGCTCTACATGATGGCTGCATTTCATTCATGGTACTGTTCATATTGATGTCTTAATCGTTGTTGCAAAACTGCTAAGTGATATAAACTGCCGAAAACTGCTGCATGTTAACATTATTTAGGTGCCTTGTGAGTGCTATAACTATTGATCTTATGATGATGATCTTGATATGCACATATTCTGCTCTTCATGGTCTACATGTTGGTGCCACTTACTTTCTTGTTTGAGTTCATATAGATATCTTAATCTCTGTTGCAAAAGTGCATTTTGCTGTTAACCGCTAAAAACTGTTATAACTTGCCTATTTGTCATTTTTATATCTTTTTGTGTTATTTTCTTTTTCGCATCATGTCTACATGTTTTAGGAGCATAACTATGTCATCTTCGAACTGATGCAGTCCATGTATTTTGATATGCTCTGTAGTGAGTGCATCAAGCTTGTGAAGTGGGCTACTTGTTGTTAATGTGTTGTCAAGTCTGTTTCTGTCATATCATGTTGCCATGTTTGCTTGATGCTATCAATTAATACATGCATAATGTGGAGATGCTTATTTGACATCTTTTGTTGTACATGTTATGATATATCATGCCATGCCTTTTTATGCTTCATATATTTCTGCAACATATGTTTTCATTGCCATGAACATGCCTATATGTTGTTCCAGTTTTCTGTTAACTTTATGATGCCATGTTGTGAGCTTGATATTAGTTAATCTGTGCCTATTATGGAGATGATTTTTCATATAAAAAACTTTTTAATCCGAGTTCGTATGCAAAAGTTATGCCCATTTTACTAAATTCTAGAGAGATTTTGCAAATAAAGTCGAAATTCATATTTGTAAATTTTCCCAACAACTAGACCACATATCACATGGGAAACTTATTTTCTTTTATTTTTTTTGACATTTTCATCATTTTCTTTTATTTTTTTAAAACTGAAAAGGCGATCCACTTGGGGGGGGGGGGTAGAGTTTGAAAATGGGACCTTTAGTACCGGTTCGTGCCATGAACCGGTACTAATGCCTCAAACCCCATTAGCCACGAACCGGTACTAATGGGCATCGCACCCTTTAGTCCCGGTTCGTGGCACCAACCGGGACTAAAAGGTACAGACGAACCGGGACAAATGGCCCACGTGGCCCTGCCGGCCCCCTGGGCTCACGAACCGGGACTAATGCCCCCATTAGTCCCGATTCTGGACTGAACCGGGACTAATGGGCTAACCCGGCCTGGACCAAAGCCCTCTTTTCTACTAGTGGACTCAAGTTATAAATTTGCATATCACCGATTGAAGATATAAAAAGGGCAGCCACGCGCCAACTGCCAACTGCCGTTCCATTTCCTCCCCCACCCATCTTCTTCCTCCCACCGCCTCGCCACACAGCCACCGCCCGCCACACCCCCCGCCGCCGCCCCGTCCACTCCAGTACCTTCGCCGCCGGTTCCGCCGTGTTTCGACCGCCGGCCACCGCCCGATGCCGCGAATCGGGCATTTTTTCGCCGCCACTCGATTTCACCGCAACCACTCTTTTCCACCACCACAGCCGCCCCGCCCCGCCCACATCCTCGCACCCGCCGCTCGATTGGACCTCCGCACTAACCGCCTCGCTCGCCGCCGCCCTGCGCCAGATCCGTCCACTCCAGTACCTTTGCCGCTGGTTCCGCTGTGTTTCGACCGCCGGCTATCGCCCCACGCCGCGAATCAGTCGTTTTTTCGCCGCCGCTCATTTCCACCACCACAACCGCCCTGCCCGCATCTTCGCACCACCACCGCTCGATTGGACCTCTGCACTGACCGCCTCGCCCGCTGCTGCCTCACACCACCGCAGCCCCGCACCACCGCAGCCGATCCGCACCACACCGACCGCCGCATGCCGCCGAAGAAGCTCCCCAAGAGCAAGATGGGGTTCTACAACATGCAGATGAAGCCATCCGGCCATTTTGGCGTGGAGTTCTCTGATGACAGCCGCCGCTTCTGTCTCGGCACCTACCCCACCGTCCACGAGGTGACGCGTGCTTAAGACGTGGCAGTGTGGCGTGCCGATAGGACCAAGACGGCCTTAACTTCTTGGAGATCAAGACCTAGGCGGATGCGGAGATGCTCGTGCTGCAGGGCATTAGGATGGAGGAGATACCGAAGAAGAAGGTGAAGAAGAGGCCAACCATTGTCGTCGGTCCCGGCGATAGTGATGAGGCAGAGATGGCGAGGTTGGCACGGAGAATCTGGAGTACGTTCAGGCCGAGCATGAGTACTTCTGAAAGCACGACGCCGAGCAGAAGAAGTAGGATGAGGTCGGCCCCTTGACAGCGATCCCCGTCGAGTCCTCGGAGGAGGACTTGGGTGACTCGAAGGAGGAGGACGAGGGGTGCAACGACCCGGACAAGGATGAGTTCTGGGAGCAGTCCAAGAGCTCCAATGAGTAGTTTTATCTTCGGTGTAGTTCAAGTAGTACTTCGAACTACTACTACTACTAGTAGTAACTTGATGAATGTAGTAGCTCGAATTAGTTGACGAATGTAGTAGCTCGAATTAGAACTATGTTTAATTATTATGTTTGAAATCAAGTAGTAGTTGAATTTGCTATGTTTGAATTTACATGATTCAAATGAAGTAGTAGTTGAAGTATTGTTTTACATCTCCATTTGCATCTTCTATTGAAGTTGTTGTTTTATATCAACAATATACATTTTCTATTGGAGTTGCCTCTTGTTTGAAGATCTAAAAAGCATTTTTTGATGATGTAAAATTCTACATCTCCTATTTTACATCTCAAAAAATTTGTATTTTTATTGGAGATGCTCTAACAGGAAAAATTAGCGTGTTACCTTGGATGAAGCCAGATGGAGGTGTGATGTACGATACGCTCGAATAAGGCGGGACGAACTTCGGGATTATGGATCAACAATACCGGTTTCGAGGAAGAAGCATGAGAGCGGCGGCGGCGGCGGAACGTGAGAATTTGATCATTATCCGGGTCATTCATCATATGGCCCGCTTTGGTTTGATACTAGTCATCGAGCATGTGCACAAGTTTTTTAGCGTGCACATGTTGTTCTCTCTCATTGTCTAAAAAACATGCTCTTCTCTCTCGCTTATTTTGGAAAAAACTTACAATCTATTCATTATCTGTCAAAGTAGTAGAAAGGAGACCAGGAGTAAAAATTACATCCAGATTTGTAAACCACCTAGCAACGACTACAAGCACTGGAGCGAGTTGGAGGTGCGCCGTCATCATTATCCCTCTCTCACCGGAGCCGGGTAAACCTTATTGTAGTACACAATCTAGATGTCATTATGCTAAGGCCACACAAGACCAGCACACCAGAACAATAACCGCCGCCGACGAAGAGAAATGTAAATCAAAACGATGCATCATGTAGACACGTGGCCACAGAAGAACGATACGGGTCCACCGAAGACAAACATTGATCGGATTTTGCGAGATCGCCAAAAACAAACGTCCACACGCCCTCCGACAATGCTAGAAGCACAGTCGAAACGAAGGCTAGGAGGGAGGACTTCATTCCATCTTTATAGAGCCGACGCTTTCTTGTCACGACCGGTTTTTCAATAAAATGCTTATTGAGAAATACCGATCTTTTAATCCCAGTATAGGAAAAAAAGTCATCCTCACTGGTAGACAAATACTTGATAAATAGAGAACCAGTAGCATTAAATATATTACAGGGTTGAGCTGAGGCTACTCAACAAATTATTACAAACTCGCCAATATCCTACATAAGGTCGGTTATGACACAGGGGTGTGGTGGCAAGCTACTAGCTCGAGATAAAAGTGGTGGTGGATAACTTGACTCCTAACTGGCATCTCATCGAGCGTCGGAGTGAGGCTCGATAAATTTATTCTGGGGTGGCGGAAGCGGATATGATACAATGACCAAAACAGGATCGCACGGGACTGACTGGGACTCCTCTAGGCGTCAGACTCGCTATTGAACTCTTCATCCATGAGATCGCCTTCATTAACATCTGGCCAAATCAACAAGCCAGGTGAGTACTTCGAAAGTACTCGCAAGACAGGTCGGACAAAAGATATAACAAATGCATGCATGAATGCGTCATGAGCAAAAATAATGATGCTCATTCCAATAATGATATTTATGCACAACTTGATAAGTAAACAAATAACTAAAAACCGATCGCGTGTCTGGAGCGACACCTCGAAAGGTAAACAAATAAAATTCATGCCGCAGTCGGGCGTCTAAGCGACACCACATAAAGGGCTTATAAAAGAAATGCCACAGTCGGACGTCTGAGCGACATCACATAAAGGGCTTGTAAAAGAAATGCCACAGTCGGACGTCCGAGCGACATCACAGAAAGGGCTTATAAAAGAAATGCCACAGTCGGACGTCTGAGCGACATCACAAAAAAAGGCTTGTAAAAGAAATGCCACGGTCGGACGTCTGAGCGACATCACATAAAGGGCTTTGAAAAGAAATGCCACAGTCGGACGTCTGAGCGAAATCACAGAAGGGGCTTATAAAAGAAATGCCACAATGTAAATAACAAGTATGCCACCGTCGGACGTCTGAGCGACATCACAGACATGGCTTATAACAAATATAAATAGCAAGTATGCCACCATCGGACGTCTGAGCGACATCGCAGACAGGGCTTATAATAAATGTAAATAACAAGATTAGTCCATCCACAAGAATAAACTTTTAACCGGATTTTTCACACATGTATTCCACCGGAGTTTTGTCACTGAGACTGATATCTGACAAGATAAGATGAACACAGTACTTGGACAAGTACAAGATGATTTAAAGGATTTGTGACTCTGCAGAGTTTGTATTGACTGACCACAGCCAACGGATTTCCGTAGTCACGAAGGACTAGTTCCGTTTATGGTATTTCGTAGAAACGCATTTAACCAGTACACACCCATTCCACCTCACGATGCCAGGAATCACCCTAGGCAACGTCCAAGAAAAACTTTGAGACGGGGAGGTCACAACCTCGAATAGCATGGGATCAAATTTCTATACGCGCGCTCTAAGGGGTGCCCCCCTCTCGGTCCCAACCGGAAACACCCATGCCCCCTGACTGGATGACGGGCTTTAATCCAGGGCCATGGAACCCTCATCCCGGCCTCTCTACTTGGTGTGTACCAGGAAAACGGTTGCAACTTACTAAGCCATATTCCTTGCGGAAAACATGTGGCAGTACAGGAATGGAAACGAATGGGAATGTGATTTGATTCACGATGACACTGATGTCAAATGGACTGGCATAAGACTGGCATGTCACAACACTGCCATCTTACCCATCCTCATGCCATCTCATGGCCATGCCAATATGTATCCAACAACATATGGCTTTCCGAAACTTACTTTCCACTTCTGTGCATGAAATATAACATTTAAAGAAATATTCATAAACATGCCATGAAATTCCTAAGATGCAAACATGCAACAAACACTTCATCATATCAAGAGTTCAAACATGTTTGCCTGGTTCGGAGTAGTCGGAGTCTAACTGGGTGAAGTTTGCGGCTCCGTCACTCCCTCCGGAATCTACGGTATAAGAAAAATACGCACGTAACGTAAATACCGTGAGGTGCACAAAAAGTATACCAAATAATTTTCAAATAAATCTTATAAAAAACTAGACAAAACTCAAAAGAGAACAGAAAAAGAATCAACCAAAAATACTTTTCTGCTTAAAAGATATAAGGGTTTTGATCCAGGGACCTTTCTGTAATGAAACAGAAAACTCCCAGGGGGTTTTACAGAAAAGTCCAGAAAACGGTTCGTTTAAAAGAAAAGGCTGAGAGGCTGACAGGCGGGCTCCACCCGTCAGGTTTGAATATTCAAACGAGGGAAAAACAGGGCGCGACGGCACTCGAGAGATGCGGTGGTCGCCGATGGCGATCCACGACGGGGCTGGGTGATCGGGTGGTACCTCTGTGATCAGCACGTCCTTCCGCGTCTATGGGTGGTGGTGGTGGTCGCCGGCGAGCACTGTGTCGACGGCGGCCTTTCTCCGGCGGACGATGGTTCGGGTCATCGTGGATCTCGCCGGAGAGAGCTGCGAGGGTCAAATTGAAGTGGGGGTTAGCCTCCTAGTGGTGGTACAAGGCTACGGGCAAGAGTAGGGAGGTGGAGGAGTTCTTACCGAAGAGAATGTTGCCAGAGCCCGAGGCGGACGGAGGTGGCCGGAGTTGAGGAAGAAGGGCCCCTCGAGGCTCTTCCAGTGGCTAGGCGGGGTCTGGTGAGGTGGTGGAGTTGTGCGGGGGCGAGAGCAAGCTCGGGGGGTGCTATTTATAGCCGGCCCGAGGCGGTTGCCGTGAGCGGATAAGTCCGGCGAGCAATTACGGCAGCGCTGTGGCTGGACGGTCGGCTTAGGGGCTTGAGCATCAACTAGATGAAGCACTGGTGCCATTCCCGTGTCCAACTCAGTAAGGTAGGGAGGATTACGTCCTGTCCTCGACGGAACGGCCGCACGGCACGTCGGCGGCAGAGAACGCGCTCTACGCGTGCCAGGCCACGGCGACGGTGCTGCATGCATGCGCTGGCAAGGAGGTGGCCACGCGGAGCTCTCAGGAGGTTTGGGTGGCGCCGAACGGTGTCATGCCGCAGGGTTGCCCCCTGTCGGCCGCTACGGTGGTTCTGCCGCCGCAAGACACGCCGGCGTAGGCGGGCCAGGGTGCCACCGACGCCAGGAACGAGCCAAGCGCGCGTGTGGAGCTCCGAACAAGGAGGAGGGGCTGTGAGCAACGTGCCAAGTGCACAATTTACACGTGGCTGAAACTCTGACGAAGAAACGACACTGAATTCTGAATTTTACTGAATATGGACAGTAACAGTGCATGCCAGGTGTTCGACAGAATGATTTTGGCATGTGGGGATTTTTCCTTGAGCTGGTTTTTGGTGAAGTGGTCTCTCATTGCAACTAGAGGTTGCCTGAATTTTGGTGGAATTTTTGGAGAAGTGGAGATATGAATTTCACCAAATTTGACAAATCTGGTCCAAACTTGCAGATGTTAAATTTTGAAAATTTTGAAAGGAAGAAGAGTGGATCATGATGGTTCTAGGTTGTGGGTGCTAAGGACTATCCAGGGGAGTTGAGTTGAGATTAAAAATCAAAGGCATTAAGGTACTTGCTTTGCAAACTACATAAGCTCAAAATTGCTATCTTTACTTTTGCCACTGTTACCATTACTATCATACCACTTTGCTACTAAATACTTTGCTGCAGATACTAAGTTATCCAGGTGTGGTTGAATTGACAACTCAACTGCTAATACTTAAGAATATTCTTTGGCTCCCCTTGTGTCGAATCAATAAATTTGGGTTGAATACTCTACCCTCGAAAGCTGTTGCGATCCCCTACACTTGTGGGTTATCAATGACCGTCACCCTGGATCTCACTACTATCATTGCTATGCTAGTTGTTTCGATGCTATTGCTATGTCGCGCTTCCTACCACTTCTTTATCAAGCCTCCCAAATTGCCATGTCAGCCTCTAACCTTTTCACCCTTCCTAGCAAACTGTTGTTTGGCTATCTTACCGCTTTGCTCAGCCCCTCTTATAGCGTTGTTAGTTGCATATGAAGTTGAAGATTGCTCCATGTTGGAACATGATTATCTTGGGATATCACAATATCTCTTATTTAATTAATGCATCTATATACTTGGTAAAGGGTGGAAGGCTCGGCCTTATGCCTGGTGTTTTGATCCACTCTTGCCTCCCTAGTTTCCGTCTTACCGGTGTTATGTTCCTTGATTTTGCGTCCCTAACACGGTGAGGGGTATGGGACCCTCTTGACAGTTCGCTTTGAATAAAACTCTTCTAGCAAGGCCCAACATTGGTTTTACCATTTGCCTAATAACAACTAAAACTTAAATAGGGGATTTTCTCCGGACCCCTAGTCTTTTTAATCAACCCCCGGGCCAGTGCTCCTCTAAGTATTGGTCCAAACTAGAGCACTGTGCGGGGCCGCCCCCGGGCAACCTGGGTTATTTTTTGGCACATGTACGCGTAGCTCATCCATAGTGCCCTGAGAACGAGATACGTGCGGCTCCTATCGGGATTTGTCGGCACACCGGGATGTCTTGCTGGTTTTGTTTTACCATTGTCAAAATGTCTTGTGCACCGGGACCCCGAGTCTGATCGGATGTCCTGCTCCGTGGATCGTGAGCTTATAATGGGCTAAGTTGGGACACCCCTATAGGGTTTAAACTTTCGAGAGCCGTGCCCGTGGTTATGTGGCAGATAAGAATTTGTTAATATCCGGTTGTAGAGAACTTGACACCAGACTCAAATTAAAATACCCAACCGCGTGTGTGGCCGTGATGGTCTCTTTTCGAGTGGGTCGAGAAGAGAACACAATGGTGTTATGTTTGAACGTAAGTAGTTCAGGATCACTTCTTGATCATTACTAGTTTGCGACTGTTTGCGTAGCTTCTCATCTTATTCTTGTATTTGTAAGTTAGCCACCATATCATGCTTAGTCACTGTTGCAACCTCACCACTTATTCATTCCGCACCCATTAAGCTTTGCTAGTCTTGATACCCATGGTAATGGGATTGCTGAGTCCTCGTGGCTCACAGATTACTACAACAACAGTTGCAGGTACAGGTAATGTGATGATCATGACGCGAGAGCGATGTTTACTTGTTTTGGAGTTCTTCTCCTGCTTCTTCTTCGATCAGGGGATAGGTTCTAGGTCGGCAGCTTGGGCTAGCAGGGTGGATGTCGTTTGAGTTTCTGTTTGTGTTTCATCCGTAGTTGGATGTTGCTCTTGTATATGATGTTGTTGTACTCATGTGGCATTGTATGCCTCTTGTATGTATCCCCAACTATTATGTAATGGTACGATGTAATGATATCCACCTTGCAAAAGCATCTCCAATATGCGCTTCTATCCTTGGTGGGACCTTCCAGTTCCTTTAGGATAGGGTCGCATATTGGGCGTGACAACTAGACTCAGGCTGATTACAGAACACACATGTTATATCATCCAGTTGTCTCCTCCTGGACAAACTATCCCTAGTTAGGCATTTGTTATAAAAGGCTAGCCAGAGAAAAACATGGATGTTAGGAGAAACTTTAATTTTCCAAGTAAAATATTTAATACCAGAAGATATCCCCCCAAAGTTAATTATTTTGTAAAAGGACTTCACAGTATATTGAACAAAAGGTTCAAGATTCCAAATAGGTACATCAGCATTAGTATTAGGAATGTGAGACTTCACCAAATCTACTAGGTTGTACCATTTATCCATAATAGACTCATCAACACATCTCCTAAAAGTAAGATGAAAGCAATCCCCATCCAAGACTTGGGCAAGGGTGTCATCTTGTTGTTGAAAAATATCAAAAGGTCCTAGTATAAGGTTTCCGGAGATCTATCCCCAATCCAGATGTCATGCTAGAAGGCAATGCTTTTCCCATCCCCAGGATACCATCTAATAAAATTCCTAGCCGCAGCAAAGGCGCAGGTAACACTCTTCCAAAAAGGAGAGCCCTGATGTCTATGACGCAACCTTCTTCTTGTAGACTCGTGTTGGGCCTTCAAGCATAGAGTTTTGTAAGACAGTAGCAAATTTTCCTCAAGTGGATGACATAAGGTTTATCAATCTGTGGGAGGCGTAGGATGAAGATGGTCTCTCTCAAACAACCCTGCAACTAAATAACAAAGAGTCTCTTGTGTCCCCAACACACCCAATACAAATGGCAAATTGTATAGGCGCACTAGTTCGGCGAAGAGATGGTGACACAAGTGTAATATGGATTGTAGATATAGGTTTTTGTAATCTGAAAATATAAAAACAACAAGGTAAGTAGTAACAAGTGAGCAAAAACGATATTGCAATGCTTGGAAACAAGGCCTAGGGTTCATACTTTCACTAGTGCAAAGTCTCTCAACAATGATAACATAATTAAACCATATGGTAATTGTTAGGGATCGTTGCAAAAATTAAAATTTTCTATGCATCACCAAGATCAATATAAGGAGAGACTAGCAACGAGAGAGAGAAAAGTGCATCTTCATACCCTTGAAGATCGCGAAACGGAAGCGTTGCAAGAACGCGGATGAAGGAGTCGTACTCAAAGCGATTCAGATCGCGATTGATTCCGATCTAAGCACTGAACAATGGCACCTCCGCGTTCAACACACATGCAGCGCGATGACGTCTCTCGCGCCTTGATCCAGCAAGGAGGACGGAGAGGTTGAGGAAGACAACTCCAGCAGCAGCACGACATCGTGGTGGTGGTGGAGCAGTGGTTCTCCGGCAGGGCTTCGCCAAGCTCTAACGGATGAGGAGAGGTGTTGGAGAGGGGCAGGGCTGCACCTTGGATGTGGTGCGGCTGCCCTCCCTACTCCCCTCTATTTATAGGGTGAAGGGGGCCGACCCCTCTAGATGAGATCTAGAGGGGGGGCGGCGACCAAGGGGAGGGGGCTTGCCCCCCAAGCCAAGGGGGGCGCCCCCTTTAGGGTTCCCTCCCCAACCCTAGGCGCATGGGCCCTAGGGGGGTGGCGCCCATCCCACTTTAGGGGCTGGTTCCCTTCCACATACAACCCATAGAGCCCTCCAAGGCAGGTGGACCCTCCCGGTGGACCCCCGGAACCCCTTCGGTGGTCCCGGTACAATACTGGTAAACCCCCGAATACTTCCGGTGACCGTATGATGACTTCCCATATATAAATCTTCACCTCCGGACTATTCTAAAACTCCTCATGATGTTCGGGATCTCATTCGGGACTCCGAACAACATTCAGTAACCACGTACAAACCTTCCCTATAACCCTAGCGTCATTGAACCTTAAGTGTGTAGACCCTACGGGTTCGGGAATCATGCAGACATGACCGATACAACTCTCCGGCCAATAAACAATAGCGGGATCTGGATACCCATGTTGGCTCCCACATGTTCCACGATGATATCATCGGATGAACCACGATGTCGAGGATTCAAGCAATCCTATATACAATTCCCTTTGTCAATCGGTACGTTACTTGCCCGAGATTCGATCGTCGGTATCCCAATACCTCGTTCAATCTCGTTACCGGCAAGTCACTTTACTTGTTCCGTAATGCATGATCCCGTGACCAACTACTTTGTCACATTGAGGTCATTATGATGATGCATTACCGAGTGGGCCCAGAGATACCTCTCCGTTATACAGAGTGACAAATCCCAGTCTCGATTCGTGCCAACCCAATAGACACTTTCGGAGATACCTGTAGTGCACCATTATAGCCACCCAGTTACGTTGTGATGTTTGGTACACCCAAAGCATTCCTACGGTCTCCGGGAGTTGCACAATCTCATGGTCTAACGAAATGATACTTGACATTAGAAAATCTTTAGCAAATGAACTACACAATCTTGTGCTATGATTATGATTGGGTCTTGTCCATCACATCATTCTCCTAATGATGTGATCCCGTTATCAATGACATCCAATGTCCATAGTGAGGAAACCATGACCATCTGTTGGTCAACGAGCTAGTCAACTAGAGGCTCACTAGGGACATGTTGTGGTCTATGTATTCACACATGTATTACGGTTTTCGGTCAATACAATTATAGCATGAACAATAGACAATTATCATGAACAAGGAAATATAATAATAACCATTTTATTATTGCCTCTAGGGCATACTTCCAACAGTAATCCCTCAATGTGCAACAAAGAATCACTCCAAAGTTCCTATTGGAGAACGTAAGACGAAAACGTGCATCAACCCCTATGCATAGGTTACCCCAATGTCACATTGGAAATCCACGAGTTGAGTGCCAAAAAATACATCAAGTGAATCAATAGAACATCCCATTGTCACCACAGATATCCCATCGCAAGACATACATCAAGCATTCTCAAATCCAATACTCAATCCAACATAAAAAAACCTCAAAGAGCAAGACTCAATTCATCACAAGAAGGTAGAGGGGGATAAACACCATATGATCCAACTATAGTAACAAAGCTCGCGATACATCAAGATCGTGCCAAATCAAGAACACGAGAGAGAGATAGATCAAACACATACTACTAGTACATACCCTCAGCCCCGAGGGTGAACTACTCCCTCCTCATCATGGAGACCGTCGGGATGATGAATATGACCGTCGGGACATGTTGTGGTCTATGTATTCACACATGTATTACGGTTTCCGGTCAATACAATTATAGCATGAACAATAGACAATTATCATGAACAAGGAAATATAATAATAACCATTTTATTATTGCCTCTAGGGCATATTTCCAATAGTCTCCCACTTGCACTAGAGTCAATAATCTAGTTACATTGTGATGAATCGAACACCCATAGAGTTCTGGTGTTGATCATGTTTTGCTCGTGGAAGAGGTTCAGTCAATGGATCTGCGATATTCAGATCCATATGCACTTTACAAATATCTATGCCTCCATCTTGAACATTTTCACGAATGGAGTTGAAGCGACGCTTGATGTGCCTGGTCTTCTTGTGAAACCTGGGCTCCTTGCCAAGGGCAATAGCTCCAGTGTTGTCACAGAAGAGAGTAATCGGGCCCGATGCATTGGGAATAACTCCTAGGTTGGTAATGAACTCCTTCATCCAGATTGCTTCATGTGTTGCCTCCGAGGCTGACATGTACTTTGCTTCACATGTAGATCCCGCCACGACGCTTTGCTTGCAACTGCACCCGCTTACTGCCCCACCATTCAAAATGTACACGTATCCGGTTGGTGACTTGGATTCATCCTTATCTATGTCGAAGCTAGCATCGACGTAATCCTTTACGACGAGCTCTTCGTCACCTCCATAAACGAGAAACATATCCTTAGTCCTTTTCAGGTACTTCAGGATATTCTTGACCGTTGTCCAGTGTTCTATGTCGGGATTACTTTGGTACCTCCCTACCAAACTTACGGCAAGGTTTACATCAGTTCTGGTACACAGCATGGCATACATAATAGACCCTATGACCGAGGCATAGGGGATGACACTCATCTTTTCTCTATCTTCTGCCGTGGTCGGGCTTTGAGCCGAGCTCAACTTCACACCTTGCAATACAGGCAAGAACCCCTTCTTGGACTGATCCATATTGAACTTCTTCAATATCTTATCAAGGTATGTGCTTTGTGAAAAACCTATGAGGCATCTCGATCTATCTCTATAGATCTTGATGCCTAATATGTAAGCAGCTTCTCCAAGGTCCTTCATTGAAAAACACTTATTCAAGTAGGCCTTTATGCTTTCCAAAAGTTCTATATCATTTCCCATCAATAGTATGTCATCCACATATAATATGAGAAATGCTACAGAGCTCCCACTCACTTTCTGGTAAACGCAGGCTTCTCCATAAGTCTGCATAAACCCAAACGCTTTGATCATTTCATCAAAGCGAATGTTCCAACTCCGAGATGCTTGCACCAGCCCATAGATGGAGCACTGGAGCTTGCATACCTTGTTAGCATTCTTAGGATCGACAAAACCTTCCGGCTGCATCATATACAATTCTTCCTTAAGGAAGCCGTTAAGGAATGCCGTTTTGACGTCCATTTGCCATATCTCATAATCGTAGAATGCGGCAATGCGGCAATTGCTAACATGATTCAGACGGACTTCAGCTTCGCTACGGGTGAGAAGGTCTCATCATAGTCAACCCCTTGAACTTGTCGATAACCCTTAGCGACAAGCCGAGCTTTATAGATGGTAACATTACCATTTGCGTCCGTCTTCTTCTTAAAGATCCATTTGTTTTCTATCGCTCGCCGATCATCAGGCAGGTCTGTCAAAGTCCATACTTTGTTTTCATACATGGATCCTATCTCGGATTGCATGGCTTCAAGAAATTTGTTGGAGTCTAGGCCCGCCATCACTTCTTCATATTTCGAAGGTTCACCGTTGTCTAACAACATGATTTCCAGGACAGGGTTGCCATACCATTCTGGTGTGGGACGTGTCCTTGTGGACCTACGAAGTTTAGTAGCAACTTGATCCGAAGTACCTTGATCATCATCATTAACTTCCTCTCTAGTCGGTGCAAGCACCACAAAAACATCTTCCTGAGTCGTGCTACTTTCCGGTTCAAGAGGCAGTATTTCATCAAGTTCTACTTTCCTCCCACTTACTTCTTTCGAGAGAAACTCTTTCTCCAGAAAGGACCCGTTCTTGGCAACAAAGATCTTGCCTTCGGATCTGAGGTAGAAGGTATACCCAATGGTTTCCTTAGGGTATCCTATGAAGACACATTTTTCCGACTTGGGTCCGAGCTTTTTAGGTTGAAGTTTCTTGACATAAGCATCGCATCCCCAAACTTTTTAGAAATGACAACTTATGTTTCTTCCCAAACCATAATTCATATGGTGTCTTCTCAACGGATTTAGACGGTGCCCTATTTAAAGTGAATGTGGCTGTCTCTAAAGCATATCCCCAGAATGATAGCGGCAAACCGGTAAGAGACATCATAGATCGCACCATATCCAATAGAGTGCGATTACGACGTTCGGACACACCATTATGCTGAGGTGTTCTAGGCGGCGTGAGTTGTGAAACAATTCCACATTTCCTTAAGTGCGTACCTAATTCGCGACTCAAATATTCTCCCCCACGATCTGATTGTAAGAACTTTATTTTTCTGTCACGTTGATTCTCTACCTCACTCTGAAATTCCTTGAACTTTTCAAAGGTCTCAGACTTGTGTTTCATCAAGTAGACATACCCATATCTAATTAAGTCATCAGTGAGGGTGAGAACATAATGATAGCCTCGGCGAGCCTCAATGCTCATTGGACCGCACACATCAGTATGTATGATTTCCAATAAGTTGGTTGCTCGCTTCATTGTTCCGGAGAACGGAGTCTTGGTCATTTTGCCCATGAGGCATGGTTCGCATGTGTCAAATGATTCATAATCAAGAGACCCCAAAAGTCCATCTGCATGGAGCTTCTTCATGCGTTTGACACCAATGTGACCAAGGCGGCAGTGCCACAAGTATGTGGGACTATCACTATCAACCTTACATCTTTTGGTATTCACACTATGAATATGTGTAACATCACGTTCGAGATTCATTAAGAATAAACCATTGACCAGCGGGGCATGACCATAAAACATATCTCTCATATAAATGGAACAACCATTATTCTCGGATTTAAATGAGTAGCCATCTTGCATTAAACAAGATTCAGATACAATGTTCATGCTCAAAGCTGGCACTAAATAACAATTATTAAGGTTTAAAACTAATACCGTAGGTAAATGTAGAGGTAGCGTGCCGACGGTGATCACATCGACCTTGGAACCATTCCCGACGCCCATCGTCTCCTCATACTTCGCCAGTCTCCACTTATTCCGCAGCTCCTGTTTTGAGTTACAAATATGAGCAATCGCACTGGTATCAAATACCCAGGAGCTACTACGAGTACTGGTAAGGTACACATCAATAACATGTATATCACATATACCTTTGGTGTTGCTGACCTTCTTGTCCGCTAAGTACTTGGGGCAGTTCCGCTTCCAGTGACCGTTTCCCTTGCAATAAAAGCACCCAGTCTCAGGTTTGGGTCCATGCTTTGGCTTCTTCCCGGCAACTGGCTTACCAGGCGCGGAAACTCCCTTGCCGTCCTTCTTGAAGTTCTTCTTACCCTTGCCTTTCTTGAAACTAGTGGTTTTATTGACCATCAACACTTGATGTTCCTTTTTGATCTCCACCTCTGCTGATTTCAGCATTGAATATACCTCAAGAATGGTTTTCACCATCCCCTGCATATTGAAATTCATCACAAAGCTCTTGTAGCTAGGTGGAAGCGACTTGAGGATTCTATCGATGACCGCGTCATCCGGGAGATTAACTCCCAGCTGAGACAAGTGATTGTGCAACCCAGACATTTTGAGTATGTGCTCGCTGACAGAACCATTCTCCTCCATCTTACAACTGTAGAACTTGTCGGAGACTTCATATCTCTCAACCCGGGCATGAGCTTGGAAAACCATTTTCAGCTCTTGGAACATCTCATATGCTCCGTGCTGCTCAAAACGCTTTTGGAGCCCCAGTTCTAAGCTGTAAACCATGCCGCACTGAACCAGGGAGTAATCATCACTACGCGACTGCCAGGCGTTCATAAGGTCTTGAGTTGCTGGGAAAACGGGTGCTTCACCTAGCGGTGCATCTAGGACATATGCTTTTTTGGCAGCTATGAGGATGATCCTCAAGTTCCGGACCCAGTCTGTATAGTTGCTACCATCGACTTTCAGCTTGGTTTTCTCTAGGAACGCGTTGAAGTTGAGGGCAACATTAGCGTGGGCCATTTGATCTACAAGACATATTGCAAAGATTTAGACTAAGTTCATGATAATTAAGTTCATCTAATCAAATTATTCAATAACTCCCACTCAGATAGACATCCCTCTAGTCATCTAAGTGATACATGGTCCGAGTCAACTAGGCCGTGTCCGATCATCACGTGAGAGGGACTAGTCATCATCGGTGAACATCTTCATGTTGATCGTATCTACTATACGACTCATGTTCGACCTTTCGATCTCTTGTGTTCCGAGGCCATGTCTGTACATGCTAGGCTCGTCAAGTCAACCTAAGTGTTTTGCATGTGTAAATCTGGCTTACACCCGTTGTATGCGAACGTTAGGATCTATCACACCCGATCATCACGTGGTGCTTCGAAACAACGAACTTTCGCAACGGTGCACAGTTAGGGGGAACACTTTCTTGAAATTTTATGAGGGATCATCTTATTTATGCTACCATCGTTCTAAGCAAATAAGATGTAAAACATGATAAACATCACATGCAATCAAATAGTGACATGATATGGCCAATATCATTTTGCTCATTTTGATCTCCATCTTCGGGGCGCCATGATCATCATCGTCACCTACATGACACCATAATCTCCATCATCGTGTCTTCATGAAGTTGTCTCACCAACTATTACCTCTACTTCTATGGCTAACAGTTTAGTAATAAAGTAAAGTAATTACATGGCATTATTCAATGACACGCAGGTCATACAATAAATTAAGACAATTCCTATGGCTCCTGCTGGTTGTCATACTCATCGACATGCAAGTCGTGATTCCTATTACAAGAACATGATCAATCTCATACATCACATATATATCATTCATCACATCCTTTTGGCCATATCACATCACACGGCATATGCTGCAAGAACAAGTTAGACGTCCTCTAATTGTTGTTGCAAGTTTTTACGTGGCTGCTATAGGTTTCTAGCAAGAACGTTTCTTACCTACGCCAAAACCACAGCGTGATATGCCAATTGCTATTTACCCTTCATAAGGACCGTTTTCATCGAATCCGATCCGACTAAAGTGGGAGAGACAGACACCCGCTAGCCACCTTATGCAACTAGTGCATGTCAGCCAGTGGAACCTGTCTCACGTAAGTGTACGTGTAAGGTCGGTCCGGGTCGCTTCATCCCACGATGCCGCCGAATCAAGATAAGACTAGTAATGGCAAGTAAATTGACAAAATCGACGTTGTTGGTGTTCTGGGAACGGGGGTCCCCAAACTTGCCTACCTGCGGCCTGCGGTGTGGCTCAAGCAATGGCCCAGTGCGTCCCATCTTCATCGACTCAAGCTCAAGACCGTTGCGAGGGACCAAGCCTCGCGGGGCAGACGACAGAAGGCTTCCTCAGGAGTAGCCTCATCAGACAGGCTCGCGAGGAGGCGGAGAGATCAAGGCGGGGTACCTCGCGAGGAGCCGAAGACGCAAGCCTTGACGATCGAAGCCAGGCGGGCGCCGGCCTGTGCAGTGTCCTTGTTTCCCCTTTGGTGCAAAGGGAGCAAGCACAGGCCAAGGCCTCAGGCAAAGGCTACCATTTCGGTGCAACAAGACCAAGACCAGAGGAACGGCCGGAAGGAGGTCATCGTGGAGCCCAGAATGGCGTCATCATAAGAGTCTTTGACAGGCGAGGACCGACTTTAGTCAGGATAAGTGTACTATATGTTCCCCTTCAAAATGGCCAATTGTTGGCGCCCTTCCCGCTTAATATTTGGGAAGACGACCAGGGCCTCTCGCTCTATATATAGGACTAGCCACCATAGTATAGAGGCATCTCAAATCGACCCCTCCAAAGGGACAACACCACCACAAGAACACCCCTCGCGAGGCTGTTCTTCCCTTGTACTATTCATCATCAGCCCCAGAGGCAATCCACCACACCACAAACTAGAGTAGGGTATTACACCACAACGGTGGCCCGAACTAGTATAAACCTTGCGTCTCTTGTGTTGTTCATCGTGTAGCCTAGATCCTTTGCGAGGCGACGAGACGCGAGTTGGTAGAGGAGAGATCTTCGCGCGCACCCCAGTGTTCGAACCTCAAGGGTCTGCTGGAACCCACCAATCCGACATTTGGCGCGCCAGGTAGGGGTGCGCCGGAATCCCTCTTCCGCCGCCTTGAGTTCCCTCGCCTCGCCGTTCTGATGTCGAGCGACCCGACCACCAACACCGACCGCTGGGCGGCATGGCCCGCCCATGCCGTGCCGCCAGCCCAGGGTGACCTCAACCTTGCACCTCAGGCAGCTCGCGCTCCGTAGGGTGCTGCGGGGCGCGAGCGACGCGGCCAAGCACCACTTGCCCTCACACCATGACAAGTGCGGTCGGCAGCAAGGGCCTCAAGCCATGCCGCGACCACGTCGCCGCACACCCGCCGGGAGCAGGCGAACTCAAGGGCCGCGCTCACCGTAGCCCGGGAGCTGCTGCGGTGCAGGCTGCTGGAGAATGGCCACTACGTGCTGTTAGAACGAGTGGCCGAGCTCCTGGACACCGCCGCATTGGGAGCACCTCCCTTCTGTATCCAGCTGCCACCCCAGATACAAGGCGTGCCACACACCGGCCCCATGCGCACCCACGCGACACCGAGCGGACCCTAAGGCTTCCTCAACACCAACCTGGCCGTCGGTGCAGGGCGACAGGCCTTGCCGGCTCCACCTTCGACCGGCGAGGGGGCGCGCGCCGCAGCCTACGGCCTCGGCGGGCCACCGCGCCGCCTTCAAGATAGCACTTCAAGCCGGACTGCGTGGCGTCAAGGGACCTACGGCGAAGCCCTCAGGACGGTGGCCCCGGAAGCCTATGTGCCCCACATGGTGGACCAAGAGTGCGCGATGGAGGAAGACCACGGCTCGTTCCTCAGGCCAAGCCGGGGGAGGAAACGCCAGAAGCCGAGCTCTTTCAGGAACCCCACGAGAACCTCGACAACCGCGCTGGTGGCGGCAACTATTGGGTACCACTGATTCCTCAGGAGCAAGCTTAGGCTAACCATGGGTCGCAGGAGGTGCAGGTCGCGACAGCAGATAGCTGCCCCAATGCTGCAGCCTCCTACCCCTTAGGAGGAGGGCACCGGGGGCTGCAAGAGAGGGGCCGAGATCTAGGCTCACCCCCGCGGTGCCCGGAGCAAGGCGTCCTTAGGAGGTAGGCCCTCTACCAGGGAGGTGCCTCGGGGCCTGCCCCCGGCAGAGGACCCGTGGTCGTCTGGGGAACCGCTGGCGACTGCTCTATCCCATTGGCGTCGTCCTTGGTCTCCGGTCGCCGTCAATGGTGGTAGAGTATGGCGCAAGGCGGGGCCCTCGTGTGGCGATACGAAGCAAGGCCGGTACCTGTGAAGAAGGCCCAGTGCATGTGAAGCTCGCCGCCCGTGACACTCTCACGTAATAATGAGTTTGGGGTTGTACACGCCCCGGAGTCTCCGGAGAGCCGTCCTTGGGCCTCGGGGGCTTCCGCCCACGCCTAGTGGCAGCACTTAGCTCCGCGCTGGGGAGAAGACGTTGAAGACTATACTAGGTGATGGACGCGGCTTTTTGCTCTTTGCCTTTCTCTCTGTTGTCCAGTTCCTTCGATTTGAATTTAAGTTGGATTTGAGCTTGAGACTTGCGTGTGTTCGGGGAAGGGGTGTTTAGTCTCGTTTGAGCAATCTCTCACGTTCTGGTTTTGGCTTTGCATCCAAAGTTAGCGTCAGCTGCCTCCCCTCGCGAGCCCCTCGCGAGCCGGGCCAGACCAAGCATGGCTACGATCCGGACCGCTGTCGCCGCATCCTCTCAGGAGGTTCTCGTCGCAGGATCAATGGGTTCACTCGGAAGACACTTGGGGCATTGCGGCCCCCGCAGGATCGCCCGGGACCCGTCCGGGCCAAAGGTAAACAAGTCAACCAGCCCATCGTAGGGCCAATGGCTCGGCATAAGCATACATGTGGTGTTATGTCTACAAGTAAACCAACTGCAAACCTTTACACGAGGGGCTTCCCCTCCCAAAATGCTATTACAACCTTCAGGGCCAAGCCCGACTGTTTTTGCACAGGGCAAACAGCAGAGGTGACACACGATCAATCAGACAAATCCCCCAATGCATCTTCAGGGGCACCTCCAGAGTCATCACTCGCGTCGCTGGCCTCACCATCACCCACGCCGTCGCCGTCATCGGCATCCGGATCGTTCACCACACTACCTTCATCGGTAGCCACGACCACGCCGTCGTCATCACTGGCGAAGGCCCAAACGAGGGCGTCCACGTTGTCCTCCACCCAGTGCGCCAGATCTCCCCGGATGGCTATGGGCACCGGTGCGATGGCGGCATCAAAATCAAAGTGGGGATCCCTGTCCTGAAGATAGCTGAAGACACGAGAGAAGGCACACCCAAGCAAGGCTCGGCTCCTCTCCTCAACGAGCCCGCGGGCCCTGTCAGAGCGGGTCTCCAGCTGCGTCACCACATCTGTGAAGAATCGGAGGTTGCCAGTGTAGTTAATTATGCGGGGCTCCGCAACGGCCGCCTCGCATATGTTGCCCAGGGCTGCGTTCGCCCTTTCCCTGAGTTTTCGAAGCATGGGGGCATGCACGTGCTCCAGGGTCTGCCGCTAATGGATCTCGTCCTCATTCCGCCGCGCCACGGCCTCGGCGCCATCGACCCTCTGTTGGAGAAGAAGCACCTCGGCGCGGGAAGAAGCCAGCTCCGTCTGTGCTGCGCCAAGGGCGGCCCAGGAGGCGTCCGCACGACGCGTCACTTCATCCAGCTTGGACTTGAGGGCGGCGGTCCTGCCCTCCGCTTCGGCCCTGATTAGCTCCAGCCTTCCCTCGTACTCGCGTTCAAGATTCGAGCGAGCCTCCTCCACGCGACGGTCAACCTCCTCTTGGACTCAGGCTTCCCGCGTGGCGACATCATCCTCTGCCTGAGTCACCAGGCGCTCCCTCATCTCCAACCGCTCGAGGTCAAGGGTGCGCTCAGCGGCCTCCAGCGTCAGCGCCTCCTCACGCTTCTGGAGCTCCGCCTGGTCGACGGAAGCCCCCTTCAGCGACACAAGGGCCACCTGACGCAGCTCCACTTGCTGCTCTAGAGAGTTGCTCCAGGCTTGGAGCTCCCACGCGCGCTCCTTTGCAGCCTTGCACCATCGATCTGCCTCCCGAGCCTCCTCGACGGCTTGGGAGCAGGCCTCCCGCGAGGCCGCCAGTGACGCTTCGGCCTTCGCATTGTCAAAGTCACGCTGGTGACGCGCAAGGGCGACGGCTACCTTCAGCTTGCGCCTCTCCTCAGCGAGGCGCAGGCCTTCGGCCTCAAGGCGCGCATCCTCTCCGGCAAGCTCCACGCCGAGCTGGCTCACTGCATTAGCCGGCCTCTGAAGAAACTCTTGGTGAAGGGCACGGCGCTCCTGAGCACGCCCAAGCACGTCTCCCGTGTCATCCTCCGCCATTGGCGAACACGGAGGGCCCCGAGGTGGCACGCCCCCCTCCGGTGAGGGGCTGGGGGCTGGCGCCCCAGAAATCGCCGGACGGACCTCGCCAGAAGTCCAGCCTGGCGACGACCCATTCCCAGAGGAGGAACTCAAGACCGACCTCAGCCAGTCACCATCCACAGTCAGGGGAGGAGCGCGGGGCAAGCTAGCTGTACCCCAGGAGAGCTCGTGAAGGGAGGACAGCAGGCGTGCAGGCTCGAGGTGCCCCGCGGGACGGATCACTTCCCCAACCGGCCCAACAGCGGGGGCGTTGCTCGAGCTCGGCGCACCCAAGGTCAGCGGTGAAGACAAATCTTGAAGGAATGACTCCTTGACCGGCCCCGCGAATTCGGCAGGAAGGGCCCTGAAAAGCCGTGGTCAGCTGTAGGGACAGTAAGGTAAAGGAGCAGAGAGAGAAGAGGACTTATTCATCCATGGCATAGTACTTCCTGCGCTTCAACAGGCGGCAAGGGCGATCATCACCACCCAAGGCCTCCTTCCTCTTGCAGAGGGCCTCGAAGTCCATGTGCAACCGGCCTAGGCGCTTGGCGCAAGGGTCGGCCTGTGGCGTGGAGGAGGCGTCAAGGTGATCAGCGCGAGGGGAACCGGCCTGAGGGACGCCACCAGGCGCCCCCTCATGAGGAACAACCGGGGCCTCGGGAGCCGCAAGCCGCAACTCCTCGCCTACCACTGCTCCAGAACAGGCTTCGGGAGATGCCGCCTTCGGGGCCCTGCGCGGCGTCAGCATCTCAACATCAGCCCCTTCAGCTCCCAGCGGTTCTCGTCTCCCTGCTCCATCGCCTGAGACAGAGCCGCTTTGGGCGACTAGAAGAGCAACCACAACGACTGGGTTCTCGCGGGGCCCCGTAAGGCCAGCCGGGCGCAGCCCCCACTCGTCAAAGCTGGGCATCTACCTCACGAAATTGGCCCTGCCCGAGCAAATATACAAAAGGGCAGCGTCGTGTCGAAGGCTGCTTGGGGAAGGGTCGCCAGTCAGGACCTTGAGCACCGTCCGCAGCACTTCAGGCGCCAGGTCCTCCTCCTGAAGCCGCATGCGATCTTTATACCCCGCAAAGTCCCACATCCGGTGAGAGTGGCGCTGGAGAGGAGCAATGCGACGTTGGAGGAACTCCTTCACCACTTTGGGCGCCGTCACGTAGAGCGCCCTCAAACTCTGGAAGCGGCGCCAGACGAAGGCGAGCCGGGGGCTCACCAACGCCTAATGGCCCCAGCCTGAGTTGGGAACAGCAGGCGAGGTTGGGTGCGAGAGCAGGGGGCTGGGCACTCCGACATCCACGTACAGCCACCGCTCTTTGAACCTGGCCTCAGGAGGAGGAAGGCTGAAATCGACCCCTGAAGCAGCCGTCTCCGGCACGGCGAGGAAGCTCACGCACCTCGAGCATCGAGTAGGGTCGCTCGGCGCAAAGAGAAGAAGTGGCATAGGAGGGCAACGGAAGGAGGGATGCCCACCATTGCCTCACAAATGAAAGCGAAAACAGCCAGGAGGGCAATGGACTCAGGCCCCAAGTGCATCATATGGATCTGATAATGGGAAAGCACCGCATTGAAGTAAGCGGAAAAGGGGGGAACCAGACCCGCCCACAGGGCGTCAGCGAAGAATCAGACCTCGGTGACAACCCTGTCGAAGGAGGAGTGAGACGCGGGCCAGACCGTCGTTCTCCCGCACTCGTTGAAGATGGAGGCAAGAGCAGAGCGGACCTTGTCCAGGGCTTTAGGGTTGAGTATGATTGACCGGTCAACGGCGGGGGCCGCCGCCGGAGGCGAGCGGGGCGAAGGCACGGGCTTCTTTCCCCTTTCCTTCTTCGTTGGTGCCATGGCGACAGGAAGGGGGAAGAGTTTGAGTTGGATTGGAGGCGGGAGTTGGAGCTCGAGGAAGAAGGAAGGGCAGGAAGCGCGCGAGCGGCGAAAGGGGAATGGCTGTGTGCAACCACGGGTCCGCCTAGCCGGGCGCATAATGAGGCATCGTGGGGAAGCGGAGACACCCACGTCCAATCAACCGCCATGCAGCACCGAAGACCGCATGCTGTTGGGGCCCGCGGCGCTTTGCACTTGCCCCTTCGCTTCTCTGCTAAGCCAAGTCCGGGCGCGCCTTGGGCCCGAGGGCTACTGTCAGCGTTCTGGGAACGGGGGTCCCCAGACTTGCCTGCTTGCAGCCTGCGGCGTGGCTCAAGCAATGGCCCAGTGCAGCCCATCTTCATCGACTCAAGCTCAAGACCCTCGCGAGGGACCAAGCCTCGCGGGGCGGATGACAGAAGGCTTCCTCAGGAGTAGCCTCATCAGGTAGGCTCGCGAGGAGGCGGAGAGATCAAGGCGGGGTACCTCGCGAGGAGCCCGAGACGCAAGCCATGACGATCGAAGCCAGGCGGGCGCCAGCCTGCGCAGTGTCCTTGTTTCCCCTTTGGTGCAAAGGGAGCAAGCACAGGCCAAGGCCTCAGGCAAAGGCTACCATTTCGGTGCAACAGGACCAAGACCAGAGGAACGGCCGGAAGGAGGTCATCATGGAGCCTAGGACGGCGTCATCATCAGAGTCTTTGACAGGCGAGGACCGACTTTAGTCAGGATAAGTGTACTATATGTTCCCCTTCAAAATGGCCAATTGTTGGCGCCCTTCCCGCTCAATATTTGGGAAGAGGACCAGGGCCTCTCGCTCTATATATAGGACTAGCCACCATAGTATAGAGGCATCTCGAATCGACCCCTCCAAAGGGACAACACCACCACAAGAACACCCCTCGCGAGGCTGTTCTTCCCTTGTACTGTTCATCATCAGCCCCAGAGGCAATCCACCACACCACAAACTAGAGTAGGGTATTACACCACAACGGTGGCCTGAACTAGTATAAACCTTGCGTCTCTTGTGTTGTTCATCGTGTAGCCTAGATCCTTTGCGAGGCGACGAGACGCGAGTTGGTAGAGGCGAGATCTTCGCGCGCACCCCAGTGTTCGAACCTCAAGGGTCTGCCGGAACCCACCAATCCGACAGACGCCCACAAAATGTTGTGTTCTACTCGTGCATAGAAACTACACATAGACCTAGGTCATGAAGCCACTGTTGGGGATCGTTGCAAAAATTAAAATTTTCTACGCATTACCAAGATCATTCTATGGAGAGACTAGCTATCAGAGAGGGGGGAGTGCATCTTCATACCCTTGAAGACTGCTAAATGGAAGCGTTGCAAGAATGCGGATGAAGGAGTCATACTCGAAGCAATTCAGATTGTGGTTGATTCCGATCTAAGCGCCAAACAACGGCACCTCCGCGTTCAACACACGTGCAGCCCGGTGACGTCTCCCGCGCCTTGATCTAGCAAGGAGGATCGAGAGGTTGAGGAAAACAACTCCAGCAGTAGCACGAAGGCGTGGTGGTGGTGGAGCAGTGGTTCTCCGGCAGGGCTTCGCCAAGCTCTAACGGAGCAGGAGAGGTGTTGGAGAGGGGAGGGCTGCGCCTTGGATGTGGTGCGGCTGCCCTCCCTACTCCCCTCTATTTATAGGGTGAAGGGGGAAGGGGGTCGGCCCCTCTAGATGAGATCTAGAGGGGGGCGACGGCCAAGGGGAGGGGGCTTGCCCCCAAGCCAAGGGGGGCGCCCCCTTTAGGGTTGCCCCCCCCCCCAACCCTAGGCGCATGGGCCCTAGAGGGGTGGTGCCCAACCCACTTAGGGGCTGGTTCCCTTCCACATACAGCCCGTAGAGCCCTCTGGGCAGGTGGACCCTCCCGATGGACCCCTCGAACCCCTTCGGTGGTCCCGGTACAATACCAGTAAACCCCCGAATACTTTCGGTGACTGTATGATGACTTCCCATATATAAATCTTCACCTCCGGACTATTCCGGAACTCCTCGTGACGTCCGGGATCTCATCCGGGACTCCGACAACATTCGGTAACCACGTACAAACCTTCCATATAACCCTAGCATCATCGAACCTTAAGTGTGTAGACCCTACGGGTTCGGGAATCATGCAGACATGATCGATACAGCTCTCCGGCCAATAACCAACAACGAGATCTGGATACCCATGTTGGCTCCCACATGTTCCGCGATGATCTCATCGGATGAACCACGATGTCGAGGATTCAAGCAATCCTGTATACAATCCCCTTTGTCAATCGGTACGTTACTTGCTCGAGATTCGATCTTCGGTATCCCAATACCTCGTTCAATCTCGTTACTGGCAAGTCACTTTACTCGTTCCGTAATGCATGATCCCGTGACCAACTACTTAGCCACATTGAGCTCATTATGATGATGCATTACCGAGTGGGCCCAGAGATACCTCTCCGTCATACGGAGTGACAAATCCCAGTCTCGATTCGTGCCAACCCAACAAACACTTTAGGAGATACCTGTAGTGCACCTTTATAGCCACCCAGTTACGTTGTGACGTTTGGTACACCCAAAGCATTCCTACGGTCTTCGGGAGTTGCACAATCTCATGGTCTAAGGAAATGATACTTGACATTAGAAAAGCTTTAGCAAACGAACTACACGATCTTGTGCTATGCTTATGATTGGGTCTTGTCCATCACATCATTCTCCTAATGATGTGATCCCGTTATCAATGACATCCAATGTCCATAGTCAGGAAACCATGACCATTTGTTGATCAATGAGCTAGTCAACTAGAGGCTCACTAGGGACATGTTGTGGTCTATGTATTCACACATGTATTACGGTTTTCGATCAATACAATTATAGCATGAACAATAGACAATTATCATGAACAAGGAAATATAATAATAACCATTTTATTATTGCCTCTAGGGCATATTTCCAACAGTAATCCCTCAATGTGCAACAAAGAATCACTCCAAAGTTCCTATCGGAGAACGTAAGACGAAAACGTGCATCAACCCCTATGCATAGGTTACCCCAATGTCACATTGGAAATCCACGAGTTGAGTGCCAAAAAATGCATCAAGTGAATCAATAGAACATCCCATTGTCACCACAGATATCCCATCGCAAGACATACATCAAGCGTCCTCAAATCCAATACTCAATCCAACATAACAAAACCTCAAAGAGCAAGACTCAATTCATCACAAGAAGGTAGAGGGGGATAAACACCATATGATCCAACTATAGTAACAAAGCTCGCGATACATCAAGATCGTGCCAAATCAAGAACACGAGAGAGAGATCAAACACATACTACTGGTACATACCCTCATCCCCGAGGGTGAACTACTCCCGCCTCATCATGAAGACCGTCGGGATGATGAATATGGCCTCCGATGATGGTTTCCCCTCCGACAGGGTGCCGGAACGGGCTCCCGATTGGTTTTTCGTGGCTACAGAGGCTTACAATGGCGGAACTTCCGATCTAGGGTTCTTTTCAGAGGTTTCCATATTTATAAGAATTTTTTGCGTTGGAAACAAGTCAGGGGGGTGCCCGAGGGGCCCAACTCCGATGCTCCGTGGGTCTCTTCTAGTCCATAAAAAACACCGTAAATTTTTAGCTCGTTTGGACTCTGTTTGATATTCCTTTTCTGTAAAACTCAAAAACAAGGAAAAAACATAAACTGGCACTGGGCTCTAGGTTAATAGGTTAGTCCCAAAAATAATATAAAATAGCATATTAATGCATATAAAACACCAAAACAGTTAATATAATAGCTTGGAACAATAAAAAATTATAGATGCGTTGGAGACGTATCAAGCCCAAGGCAGGCTTGGCACAAAGATTGTTTGGTTTATCAATAACATATTTATAGCAAAGTATTTTCTTCCAATCATTGTCCCTACCACGTAGAATCTTTTCCCCCAAGAGGCAAGGAGAGCCATGTTATATTCTCTAAGGTTAGGATCCCCCATACCACCAAATTCCTTCTTTCTGGTAACCAAATCCTAATTAGCCGGATGATACTTATGCACCTCACCCACATTACCCCACAAGAAATGAGACATCTGAGAAGTAATATCATCAATGGCCCACTTGGGAAATTTCATGATAGACATAAGATAACCAGGAATACTAGCAATGCATGTAGATAAGAGGATCAATTTTCCCCTGCAGGACAAGTTCTTACCCAACCAACCAGCATTATTTTTTATAATCCTATCAATAATAGGTTGGAGGTCTTCCCTTCTCAATTTTTTTAAATGGAGGGGTACACCAAGATATTTAAAGGGGAAATCCCCAAACTGGCAGCAAAAAATCTGAGCAAATTCTTTAGACATGTCTTCAGAGACATGGAGAGTATACAAGTCACTCTTATGGAAACTGATTTTCAGACCATGAAGTTTCTCAAAGCAAGTAAGAATCCATTTCAAATTCCTAACATAATCTAGGGAGTCTTTGAGAAACAGAGTGGTATCATTAGCATACTGTAAACTAATTATCCCCCCCCCCCAGGGAATAACTTGGGGAAACAAACCAGCAATCAAACCATGGTTATTATAAAGAATACATTAGCAACCAAGTTAAACATCAGTGGTGAGTGTGGGTCACCTTGTTTAAGCCCTCCCCCCTCCCACGAAGTGAGGGCCATTAGCATCATTGATCCTAAGTTGAAATGTCCCTTGGTATAAAGTACTAAAAATCTAGCCCACCCATTTTTCGCCAAGCCCCTAGACAGGGGCATTTCTTTGAGAAAATCCCAACTCACCCTATCATAGGCTTTCTCATAGTCAAGTTTCAAAACCAAACCAGTATATCCTGACCTATGAACCTCATGAATAACTTCATGGGCCATCACCACACTTTCCAAAAAAAAGACGTTTGATTAGAAGAAATAAGTTTATCACATAAGTGGGAGACCCTGGTAGTCATAGCTTTGGAGAAAATCTTACAACACAATTGCTCAAGCTAATGGTCCTAAAGTTCTTCATGTCCCTAGCATGAGGGGCTTTAGGGATTAGGATAATAATAGAAAAATTAAGTCTATAAACATCTAGCACCCCATTCTCAAAATCCATAACCAACCATATAAAGTCATCTTTAATAAGGTCCCAAAATGTGTGATACAATAAAAAGGAGACCATTAGGACCATGAGCTCCACTAGCATAAGAACCCATGATAGGTTATTTGATTTCCTCCTCAGAAAAGGATTTTTCCAATTCACCCCTCTCTGCTTCAGAAAAGACCAAAAGTCACAATCCAGATGGATATCAGGTTTAGGTACAAAAGCAAAAAGGGTTTTATAGAAAGAGGTGGCAACATCCAGCATCTCAGATGTGGATGTCACAACACCATCAGGTCCAACCAACTTAAAGAGGTGGGCTTTCCTGTGCCTATGATTAGCCAATGCATGAAAGTAAGCATTGTTGCGCTCACCTTCTAAAATTGTTCTATCTCTAGATCTCTGCCAAAGTGCAGTCTCCTGCTTCCTCCTAATATCATCAAATTCTTGCTTGACAAGCTTCATTCTATCATAATCTTCCACAACAAGTTGTTGTGACTCAAACAAAACAACCAAGATATCAAACTCCATAAGGAGGGCCTTCTTTTTTTATTCTTAATAGCAGCTTCCAAATTAATGCTCCACCCTTTTATTTTCTTTCTAAGGACTCTGGTTTTGGCTATCCAACTGTCAGTTGAAGGAATGGAGAAGGAAACAGAATTCCATGCATCTCTGACCACCTGATCAAAGCCGGTCTAAAAGAGCCACCATTTTTCATATATGGACATTTTGGGGCCAGTACACTTGTTGGTCCCAGTGTTCAGCACCAGGGGTTATAGACACTACCAACCCTGGGGAGGGCATTTAGAGAAGACATGGGGAAATGAGAATCTCGGTCCATGGAAGTGAACACCCTATCCAAGATAGCAAAAAGGATCTTGGTTGTTAGACCAAGTATAATTTCTGTTGGAGATAGAAATCTCAAGGAGCCCCCACCTATTGATCCAATCGTTGAACAACAAGGTGCTTTGATGGTTGATTAAACCACTACTTTGATCATAACCACCTCTAACCAAGTTAAAATCACCACACACCAAAATAGGATAAGTAGCAGAGTCAAAAACATCATGTAATTCATTAATAAAATCCAACTTAAATCCAGGGTAAGTAGATCCATGCACACAACCAAATGCCATAAGAACCCATTTTTTTAACAGTGCCTTTAATGGAAAATCTATTATTAGTAAAACCAACAACACCAAACATATCTTTCCTAAGACCAAGCAAAATTTCACTAGCAATATTAACAACATGCAAAAATGCCAAGTGAAATTACCCATCCTATCCAAAACCTTAGGTAAACCCACAACAATGAGTTCCCTCTTATCTCTTGGAAACCAATGCAATCGGGATTAGTTTTAGCAATTACATCACACATGCACTGAATTTTACTAGGTTCCCCTAAACCTCTAATATTCCAAATCAAACATATCATTATTAAGGAACCCTAAATGGATGAGACAAGCCACAAGGCTTAACTTTATTAAGGATAGCAGAAGTTTCCCCTAAAGCATCAGCAGTGCCCACTGGCTTAGAGAAAGAGGTCCTAGCTGGAGTCCCAACTAAAATCATCATGGGTGATATCAATATTTTCAGGTAGAACTATTTCTGGGTTACCATTGGCAAAAGCCAGACAATTTCTTGCTCTCTAGTAATTAAGTCTTCAATGATAGCAAACTTATTAGTTTCGTCACCACCAAACAACACATTAACTTTACTGGCTTGTTCATATAAAGCAGTAGGATCAATAGTAGAGAAGGATTTACCTTTGAAAGTTCTTGGGATTTCCAAATTCTTCTTCATCTTGTATGCAGCAGCTTTCTCCATAGTGTTCACATGCCCATGAATCCTGGTACAATGTTTCTGAGCCAAAACCATTTGGAATTCTTGGAAGGAATGTCATCCACCTGGGCCTGGTTTAATTACTCTAACAAAGATCTTTTTAGGCCATTAGATTGTATAATTTGGATAGCCTCGGGAGGGAGAACCTCCAGCTCTTCATCAACACCATCACATTTTTCCTCATCAGACTCAACCATGTCAACAGATTCAGAAGATCCTCACAGTACTTCATATTTTCAGTTTTCTCACCACCTGATACATTCCTCATATCAGTCAGTTTAGGAGTAGAAACCCCACCATCTACATCTATATTAGTACCATTATCAATAACAGTTTCCATCTCATAAGGAGAAGCGTGACAGATATCCTTCAAGCATGGATTAGAAATGTCAAGCATCTCAACAGGGGGTGAGACATGAGAAAGTTGTTTGGCAGAAACAACACATTCCATAATGAAATTCTCATGGTTAGAATCTGAGCAAAGTGCATTGGAAAAAAAAGAGCTCTTAGTTCTACTAGCAGATCCAGTAGCTTTCACTTGAGTGGTCAGGTTGGCTTTATCCAGTTCATCAATAGCTAGGTCATCATCAATCAAGTCATCATTCATGCCATCCTTAGGAGCTTCCTCGTCATTATTTTCCTGTCCTTCTTCAACCCCATCCGCATCTCCATCTTCCTCATCAACATCAATATCAACGACAAAATCAACACCACCAACCTGTTCATACCCTTCCACAGTAAAACCCAACAGAAATAACATTTTCTTCATCTCAATTAACCTTTCAAAAGGAATTTTAGTAGGATCCCTATAGGCAATCTTAATCCTTACATTCTGAAAGAAAGTCTTGAACATACCATTCCAATCTACATCCGTTTGAACCCCAAAGAGGGATGCAATTTGAGAAAACACTTTCCATGTGCACCACTTGGGAGGTATCCCTTCAATCAAAACCCATGCTTCAATTAATTCCACAAAAGGGTCACATGCACCTTTCCATTCAGTCATTTTCACAGAGATATCTTGTGGTAGGCAGAAGCCAGGTAGCTCAATTAGATCCTCCACTTTCTTCCAAGGGGGAAACCTAACTAGGAAAGTCTTATTGGGCAACCCCCTAATCTGCCACGACCATTGTTTTGTTTTGCAAAAAGTAACAGTCAGAAGACTCATCAATAGTGTTTTATCCACCTCACCTTTCAGGATGTTCACCTGCACAATTTTGAAATTGAGCCAGTTTGATTCATTAGCAATAGGGACATCCACATAGTAAAAATCAAGACCTCTAGCAGCACTACCAAAGAAGGCAACAATAGGTTGTACCTTGGATCAGGCAGCACAATTGTTCATATTGTGATTTTGTTGGCATATGAAACAAGACTCAGGTTTAACTCAGTCACCCACATAGTGCCCAGGCCACCACAGTTTAAGAAAACCATGTCTTTATACCTAGGATCTAGCACTTGCTCCAATTCCACCTCAACAGCTTGTGATGATTGTACGTGAGAAGAAGTCGCAATGGAGGTTGTGGATTTGGTTGGTCTTGGGTCAGGAGCAAGGTCTTTAGAAGGCGGAGCAGATGGTTGCTTGCGCCCCCACCATAGTTGGTCTTCTGCACGGGCGCCTTCATCTAACCAGCCGCACCTGCGTTGCTACCACCCCTGCTGTCCGACATCTTCACTCTCGCTTCACTACCTCAGCAAAAGACAAGGAGCCTGGACCGAGACCTTTGCGCGACAACTTAACAGTCTTCAGGGACGGATCAAAGGTCCGACGACAATCAGCATCAGTGAATGAACCTAACTTGACAAGTTGACTTACTTAATGTTAACTACTTTAATGATCTATAAACGCTCTTATATTTTTTTTACGTAGGCACGTGTATTGTTGCTGATGGATGAAATAGTAAGCTGATTTTTCAGTATCTCCTAAGTTGCCGCTAGGATCATCTCGGATTTCTCAGATCCGATGTGCGAGCGGACAAATAAGAATTCATGTGCCAAGTCAACTCAAAAAATAAAAATATAGATCGAATTCAGATACCAAGTCGAACAAAAAATACGATGACTTTGTAAATCTCAAGATGATATGCCGGCTGTGTCTCTTGAAAGTGCTCATAGGGATAGAGTGTGCGTGTATGTGTTAGGGGTGAGCGTATGCACGTATGTACGAGCACATGTCATGTGTTAAAAAAAAGAGATACCAAGTGGATATCGTCATGTCGATTCTTGCGTTAAGAAAAGCAGAGAGGAGTTGGTTGGGCGCTCGTGCTGGGCCTGGGACTGGGAGTGAATACCGACGAGGGAGCAGCGGTTGATGGCGGCATGTGCGTTGCGCAGGTGCAGGGGAAGCTGAGGGGTAGTTGGCATGCGCGCTCCGAGGCGCCCCTCGCGTCGTCGCGCCCGCACATCAAAATCCCAACGACGCGGACGGGCAGATCGCTACTACCGGCAGCAGCGCAACAAAGCGATGACACGCGGCTGCTAAACCCACCGCAGGCGGAGGGACCGAGACTCCGAGAGGCGCGGAGAAGCAGAGCGAGAGAGCGCGAGAGGGAGGGCGGAATGGCGTCGGCGGGCGTGGTGGCCGCGGCGGCGGTGGTGGCGGCGCTGGCGGCGTTCTGCGCGACGGACCCGATGCGGCTGGGCTCCATGGCGGACTTCCCGGGCTTCGAGGCGCACCCCGTGGAGCTCCCGGACGCGGCGGAGATGCCCCCGCACGCGGACGCCGCGGAGCGGCTGCGCGGCGCGGAGATCCGGTTCCGCGGCGAGGTGCAGGGCCCCGAGAGCGTCGCCTTCGACCCGCTCGGCCGCGGGCCCTACACGGGCGTCGCCGACGGCCGCGTCCTCGTCTGGGACGGCGCGCGCTGGGCCTACTTCGCGCACGCCTCCCCCGACTGGACCCCCGAGCGCTGCGGCGGGCCCAAGGCGTCGCCCATGGAGTACCTCAAGGACGAGCACGTGTGCGGCCGCGCGCTCGGCATCCGGTTCGACAAGCGGACCGGGGACCTCTACATCGCCGACGCCTACTTCGGCCTCTCCAAGGTCGGGCCCGACGGCGGGCTGGCAACGCCGCTCGCCACGGAGGCCGAGGGCGTGCGCTTCAACTTCACCAACGACCTCGACCTCGACGCCGACGGCAACGTCTACTTCACCGACAGCAGCGTCCTCTACCAGAGAAGGTCCGTATTGCCTTCTCCTCTCCTCCTCTGTTTCGTCAGTTTCATGTCAGCCTACTACTGGTTGCAGTAGCACATATCTGATATCTGTACTGTATATCCATTGCCTCACTCGTTTGTAAACTTGAGTTTTGAGTAGACCTCAGGACCCCTATCCACTGAACAACTGCTAACTGAAAACACTAGGGCCCTGTTCTTTGTTTTGATGGAAATCACTAGGCCCTGTAATTTGACAGGTAAAGGGGTGACTGAAATAGCTGTAGACACCATGGTATCATCTGTTGATTGTTGAAGGTCGACTACATAAATAGTAGTATACTGATATCTCTATGAGAAAGTTTGGCTACTTTTGGTAAAACAATTTGCATCTTGCTGAAAAGCGAATGCACCATAATGCACGTAAGGGTGGGAAACTTTCTTGTATTTTAATATACTCCTCAATTGAACTTTATACTAACACATCAATACCCATATAGTAATATTCGTCAATTGAACTTTATAGTACTAACACATCACTACCAAATAGATATATTCCTCAATTGAACTGTGTACTAGCAATTGAAGGGTTTGTTTGCTGTAAAATGCTTACCTTTAGTAACTCCGCTCCACATGAGGAACAGAGCAAATGTGGAAACTGTTCTCGTTTTCCTGCTTTATAGTTTCTTTGTGACGATTTCCGGGTAGACCGAGAGGCGTCGAGCCGGACGTCTTGATCATGTAGAGGTGCAGGACTGTTGGAAATTGGAACTAATTATTAGTGTGTCCATTCATTTGCAGGCATTTCATGCAGTTGGTTTTCTCTGGAGATGCCTCTGGGAGGCTCTTGAAATACAATCCCCAAACAAAGGAGACGACGGTTCTTCACCGCAACCTCCAATTTCCCAATGGGGTGAGCTTAAGCAAGGACGGGTCGTTCTTCGTCTTCTGTGAAGGGTCTCGTGGAAGGTCTGTACACTCTTCTCTCCATTTGGTTCAGGCTGCCATACATGTACTCGAAACCAGACACTGATTATTGTGCCCTTCTCGAAACAGGTTGAGCAGGTACTGGCTGAAAGGTGAGAAGGCAGGAACCGTCGATCTCTTCGCCATCCTGCCTGGGTTCCCAGACAACGTGAGGACCAACGACAAGGGCGAATTCTGGGTAGCAATCCATTGCAGACGCAGCGCATATGCCCGGCTCTTGAGTCGCCGTGTCGAGCTCAGAAAGTTCTTGCTCAGCCTCCCGATCCCCGCCAAGTATCACTACCTGATGCAGATTGGCGGCAACCTGCACGCGCTCATCATCAAGTACAGCCCCGACGGCGAGGTGCTTGACATCTTGGAGGACACGAAAGGGCAGGTGGTGAGAGCTGTAAGCGAGGTGGAGGAGAAGGATGGCAAGCTCTGGATAGGATCTGTTCTCATGCCCTTCATTGCCGTCTTTGATTATGCCAAGGAATCTGGGTAAACGGATATGAAAACCACGAACGTCGCTCTTTCAGAGTTGCTTGATCCAAATAAATTTAGTATTGGAAGCAATCTAGAGTTGCTTGATGTTTCAGCCTTTTCCTAGTAGTAACTGTAACTCACTGACATTTTACTTTGTCCCTGGGATCTTTCACAGTTTATATTTTTTGAGTGTGTTCCTTATTTCTGTTTGTTTCATATATATATATATATTTCAATTTCTGGTTGTTCAATTCAGAATATGTACCCCTAAAAAAAACATGTTCAGAATATGCTCTGAACATGTACTGGTTACCCTTATGTCCTTGTGCTAAATCTGATAGAAATTCAAGCAGGGACCAACAAAATGTAAGGGCCTCTTTGATTCGTAGGATTTCAAAAACTTAGAAATAGGAAAATACAAGATTGGAGTAGCATGTCATCTTTATCTTGCAGGATTGGATCACAGAGTTTGATGCCACAGAAAAAGAACAAAGAAATTGAGAAATTGTACAAAAAGGTTGGAATCTGATAACACGCCCCACCGTCAGGTACGAGCACATAGCAAATCAAACATTTTCGATGGCAAGTTCAGTGACACTAATTTGCCGTCCTCGCATCACTAGAATTGCCATGGAGAATGTTCGATTTGTCATGTGTGTCAACTAATTTTGTCATCCTTGCATCATTAGAATTGCCACTGAAAGCGTTCGACTTGCCGTGTGTCAACTAATTTTGTCATCCTTGCGTCATAAGTATTGCCATCGAAAACGTTCGATTTGCAATGTGCTCGTACCTAACGTTGGTATTTATCATTTCCGAAAAGGTTCTAGTGGATGAGAATTTTCCTTCAAGATAAGAGTGGAACGAAATCCTTAGGCTTTGTTCGGTTACACCCTGTCTCAAGGGGATTGGAGGGGATTTGGGGAGGATTTGACTTGTATGGGATTCAATCCTTGCCAAACCCCGTCAAATCCATACCAACCGAACGCAGCCTTAGGGAATTGTCCTAGGAGTTTCATCCTCTGAATCAATCAGACAGGCTATGAAGGAAAAATTCGCAAGGAACCAATACCTCCACACAAAAAAAAAGGACCTAGAAATTCCCTTGAATCAATACTTGGAATCAAAGGAGCATTAAACAGTGTCACAAGCAGATATGCAGAGAAAACAAGCGTATCGTGAGCTCCCATGATTCGCAGCTGCACTATAGCAGTCTAAAAAGTACTAGTGGCAGATAGAGTGTATCACACTGGCAAATGAGGTGGTCTTTGATGGCCACAAAATTCCTTCAAGAGATTTGCCACTAGTGCTGCTGCTGTACATTATCACTACTAGTACTAGATTGATTGACCACGAGTGCCATGCAAGCAATTCCAATTCCAATTCCAATTCCACGAGTGCCAAGCCAAGCAATTCCACTGGTCCATCACGAATCCATCCCATCCTAAAAGCAGCGACACGCCATGGCCAAGATCGCACGCACGTGTGCGCGATCGCTTGCTGTACCAGGATATGCCGAACTAAACTAGTCTAAACCTAACACACCTGACGACGAGACGGGGCAAATCTTTCCACGCGCACGCAACGCGACAGGGAACACACGCACTCGACTCGACGGAGAAGGAGAGGACGCCGACGTCGCTGTTGTTGTTGGCCGACTCGGCCGTCGACGAGCGCGGCTACCGGCGCGCGGAGGAGGCGCGGGAGCTGGAGCGGGAGGAGTTGGAGCGCCAGAACCCGGCGCCGTAGAGGCGGGAGGCCATGATCTCGCGCTCGAACTCGGACGCCGCCTCGGCCGCCTCCTCCTCGCGCCTCGCCCCGGCCTCCGCCTCGTCCGCCTCCAGCGCGTCCGCGGCCGCGAACATGGCCTTGGTGCTCCCGGACTGCGACGCCGACCCGCTGCCGCCGCGCCGCCGGCGCCGCCGCCTCTGCCTGGCCCGCCGCGCGAGGTCGGCCGGCAGCCGGACCGCGACGAGCAGCACCAGCTCCAGCAGCGCCATGGGGCAGCAGCAGCACACCGCCGCGCAGTCCGCCGCCGCCTGCCCCGCCGCCTCGCCCCCGCACCCCGGCCGCGGCCCGCGCTCCCGCTCCCGCACCGCCTCCTTCTCCTCCCCGCCTTCGCGGCCGGAGCCGCCGCCGTCCCGCATCTGCCGCTTCCACGCCCCCGACCCTCAACGCGCCGGTCCAAGTCGCTCCACCGTGGGCGGCCGCGCGGTTCTCGGATCGGTTATGTAGAGGAGGGCGGTTGGTGCGGAGGCGGCGACGATGGCGTGGCGTGGGCGTGGCGTGTAGCGGCGGGCCGAGGAGAAAAAATCAAACCGCAATTTTCTACTGCCCTCACGCGGCCTGCAGTTATGTTTCCCTGCTGTTTTTTTTTTGTGTGGATACTGCTTTTGTTTTCTTGGAAGGTTGTTCCGTATAGTGGTTATTATTGTGGCGGACTCGTTGCCAGAAAAAACGGGAATGCCGGGACGCAACCGCGCGAAAAGGGGTGCGAGACCGCGACGGCCCGCGGCCGGGCTCGACCGGCTGCGCCACACCTTTGCGGTGCGATGCGATAAGACGGAGAGAGGTCGACGGGAACAGCCGCGGCGGCGTGTCGGACCCCCGTTGTGTGGACTGTGGAGTGGAGTTCCGGGAGATTTTTCCGTCCGACGGCGCTTTCCGGCCAAGCGCCCGTGTGGGTTTTGGCCGAGTGGGAGAGATCGGCGGGCACACCACACGGTTGTGGACGGGGACGGGGCAGGCAGCCTCCGTTGTTGGTACGCGTCTTACGTGTGATTGATAAGGTCAGGGTGATGGTGATGGTATAGATCGGCGGGCACACCAGATCTGCTCCCGATCCCCTCTTTTCTCTCGCAGCCTAGCGCGCTGCTGGCCCTCTTCTTCCTTCCTCGGATCCCGCCGCCGGCCAGCTACAACCATCGGCTTGGAAAGTTTCAACTGTGAATTGAAAAGCTTCAACCCGCTTTATACAAGGCTTCAACCAACTGTATAGAAAGCTTCACCCCCATGAGTACACAACGAAAAAAGATGCAATTGTCGACATGAAAAGCTTCAACCGCATTTCTGAAAAGCTTCAACCGTAATTCTGAAAAGCTTCAACCGTATTTCTGAAAAGCTTCTACCAGAGACCGCGACAAAAAGCTTCAACCGTATTTCTGAAAAGCTTCAACCGTAATTCTGAAAAGCTTCAACCATATTTCTGAAAAGCTTCAACCAGAGACCGCGACAAAAAGATTCAACCGTATTTCTGAAAAGCTTCAACCATAATTCTGAAAAGCTTCAACCGTATTTCTGAAAAGCTTCAACCAGAGACCGCGACAAAAAGCTCGAATCAGCAACTCACTATTGATGCAACTGACTACTACGGTGGCTTCCCGGCGGAGCTGCAACGGCGACGAACTCCAGGCACCGGCAGGGGTCGATTTTTGTTTGCTGGGGTCCATTTTTTTGCTGCATCAGAGGGGCGGGGCCATGGGGCACCTGTGCTCCAACTGGCGAGCGGCGACGGCGAGCGGCGACGGCGAGCGGTGACGGCGACGGCGAGGGCGAGCGGCGAACGGCGACGGGGATGACGACGAGGTAGATACCCATGGCTGGGTGTGGGGTGGCCCGTGGCGCTTGCCGTTGCTCGATCCGAACGCGGAAGGTAGACGATGCGGGGAAGGGGCTCGATCTGACGGTTGGGAGTCAGTGCATCGGACGGCCTGGGCTCGACCGGCCCAACTGTTGGGCCGGCGCACCGGCGCAGATCACTGCCCTAGAGCTATTTATTTATGTATAAGCCAGTGTAGCTTGTTATAATTAGCTGCTCTTATAAAATGATGATGACGAGTGGAGAGAGATTATTTTAGGTTATTTTGGATTCATTGAGCAGCTGACCGATCAGTGGAGCCAAGAGGCAAGGTAGATTTCAGGAAAAGTATGACCAAATAGCCGAGCAGTACTTGCTCTTCAGGTTGTATTGACACCGGAGATGCTATGCTAAATGAGTTGTGTTCAGAGGGAGATCACTCTGATGCAGAGATAGAAAATGATTATTAGTTCTCAAAAAATGATTATTATGACCATATGAAGAACTTTTTTCTTATGGGCACAAAAAGGGAAGTGGCTCACCACCTGCTTGTTATGTGAGGCATATTGTCTCAGTTGGGGGAGGGGGGGAGGTTTGCTGGGAAAAGAAACATAAAAAGCATAAATGATAGGAATGTTCTGGAATGTGAGGGGGGATATGGCAAGATATTAAAAAAAGGTTTGTAAGCTCGATTTCATTGGTTTGCAAGAAATTACCAAAACTGGTCTCTCCAAGAATGAATTATATAATCTTTCTGCTGGAAGGGATTTTACTTGGGTTTGGACTGCTCCTAGAGGCAAATCTGGAGGCATTTTAGTTGGTGTTAATAATGATGTCTATTTATGTTGTTCAGGTAGAAAAGGGGACTTATTGTGTGAGACCGATGTTGTTTGATAAACTTGCTAAATTCCATTGGAACCTAGTGACTGTTTATGGAGATGCGCAAAATGATGGAAAAGCAGCTTATTTAGTTGAATTATCTAGAATTTACCATGACAATCCAATTCCCTGTGTGATTGGGGGAGAGTTCAATATAATCAGATCTAGTGGTGACAAAAACAAGCCCACTGATATTGATCACTTAGGCTTTGTGTTTAATGCAATTATTGAACAAGGTGGTCCGAGGGAGCTCCCCCTGGATGCTAGAAACTATACCTGGGTAACAATCTCCCCAATCCTACTTATGAGAAGCTAGATAGAATATTGATCTGCCCTGACCGGAGGAAAAATATCCCCTGGCCATGGTACAAGCCTTAGAAAGGGTGGTGCCTGATCATACTCCTCTTATCCTTGATACTGGGGCTTACTCCTCTTTCCCCCGTATCTTTAGGTGGAGGAAAACAGTTCTGTCAGTGAGTACATACTCAAAATGCCTGGGTTGCACAATCACCTGTCCCAGCTGGACATTAACCTCCCGGACGAGGCGGTCATTGACAGAATCCTCCAGTCACTCCCACCGAGCTACAAGAGCTTTGTGATGAACTACAATATGCAGGGGATGGTGAAAACTATTCCTGAAGTATTTTCAATGCTGAAGTCAGCAGAGGTAGAAATCAAGAAAGAACATCAAGTGTTGATGGTCAATAAAACCACCAAGTTCAAAAAGGGCAAGGGTAAGAAGAACTTCAAGAAGGACGACAAAGATGTTGCCGCGCCCGGTAAGCTAGTTGCCGGGAAGAAGTCAAAGAATGGACCCAAGCCTGAGACTGAGTGCTTTTATTGCAAAGGGAAGGGTCACTGGAAGCGGAACTGCCCCAAATACTTAGCGGACAAGAAGGCCGGCAACACTAAAGGTATATTTGATATACATGTAATTAATGTGTACCTTACCAGTACTCGTAATAACTCCGGTGTATTTGATACCGGTGCCGTTGCTCACATTTGTAACTCACAACAAGAGCTGCGGAATAAGCGGAGACTGGCGAAGGACGAGGTGACGATGCGCGTTGGGAATGGTTCCAAGGTCGATGTGATCGCCGTCGGCACGCTACCTCCACATTTACCTACGGGATTAGTTTTAAACCTCAATAATTGTTATTTAGTGTCAAGTTTGAGCATGAACATTGTATCTGGATCTCGTTTAATGCGGGATGGCTACTCATTTAAATCCGAGAATAATGGTTGTTCTATTTGTTGGGGAACGTAGCAGAAATTCAAAATTTTCTTACGTATCACCAAGATCTATCTATGGAGAAACCAGCAACGAGGGGAAGGAGAGTGCATCTACATACCCTTGTAGATCGCTAAGCGGAAGCGTTCAAGAGAACGGGGTTGATGAAGTCGTACTCGTCGTGATTCAAATCACCGATGATCAAGTGCCGAACGCACGGCACCTCCGCGTTCAACACACGTACAGCCCGATGACGTCTCCCATGCCTTGATCCAGCAAGGAGAGAGGGAGAGGTTGATGAAGATTCAGCAGCACGATGGCGTGGTGGTGGATGCAGGGCGTCACAGTAGCAGGGCTTCGCCTATACTACGAGAGAGAGACGTAACGGGGAGAGGGGAAAGCACCAAAGGCTTAGGTATAAAATCCCTCCTCTCCCCCACTATATATAGGGCCAAGGGAGAGGGGAAGGGCGCAGCCTTGCCCCTTACTCCAAGGAAGGGTGCGGCCAAGGGTGGGGAGGAGTCCATCCTCCCCAAGGCACCTCGGAGGTGCCTTCCCCCTTTAGGACTCTCCCCTTTTTCTCTTCTCTTGGCGCATGGGCCTCTTGGGCTGGTGCCCTTGGCCCATGTAGGCCAAGGCGCACCCCCTACAGCCCATGTGCCCCCCCGGGGCAGGTGGACCCACCCGGTGGGCCCCCGGGACCCCTCCGGTGGTCTCGGTACAATACCGATAACCCCGAAACTTGTCCCGATGGCCGAAACAGCACTTCCTATATATAATTCTTTACTTCCGGACCATTCCGGAACTCCTCGTGACGTCCGGGATCTCATCCGGGACTCCGAACAATATTCGGGTTACTGCATACACATATCTTCATAACCCTAGCATCACCGAACCTTAAGTGTGTAGACCCTACGGGTTCGGGAGACATGCAGACATGACCGAGATGTTCTCTGGTCAATAACCAACAGCGGGATCTGGATACCCATGATGGCTCCCACATGTTCCACGATGATCTCATCGGATGAACCACGATGTCAAGGACTTAATCAATCTCGTATTCAATTCCCTTTGTCTATCGGTATGTTACTTGCCCGAGATTCGATCGTCGGTATCCAATACCTTGTTCAATCTCGTTACCGGCAAGTCACTTTACTCGTTCCGTAACACATCATCCCGTGATCAACTCCTTGGTCACATTGCGCATATGATGATGTCCTACCGAGTGGGCCCAGAGATACCTCTCCGTTTACACGGAGTGACAAATCCCAGTCTCGATCCGCATAAAACAATAGATACTTTCGGAGATACCTGTAGTGCACCTTTATAGTCACCCAGTTACGTTGTGACGTTTGATACACCCAAAGCACTCCTACGGTATCCAGGAGTTACACGCTCTCATGGTCGAAGGAAGAGATACTTGACATTGGCAAAGCTCTAGCAAATGAACTACACGATCTTTGTGCTAGGATTAGGATTGGGTCTTGTCCATCACATGATTCTCCTAATGATGTGATCCCGTTATCAACGACATCCAATGTCCATGGTCAGGAAACCGTAACCATCTATTGATCAACGAGCTAGTCAACTAGAGGCTTACTAGGGACATGGTGTTGTCTATGTATTCACACGTGTATTACGATTTCCGGATAATACAGTTATAGCATGAATAAAAGACTATTATCATGAACAAAGAAATATAATAATAATCAATTTATTATTGCCTCTAGGGCATATTTCCAACACTATTTATATGAGAGATATGTTTTATGGTCATGCCCCGATGGTCAATGGTTTATTCTTAATGAATCTCGAACGTAATGTTACACATATTCATAGTGTGAATACCAAAAGATGTAAAATTGATAACGATAGTCCCACATACTTGTGGCACTGCCGCCTTGGTCACATTGGTGTCAAGCACATGAAGAAGCTCCATGCTGATGGACTTTTAGAGTCTCTCAATTATGAATCATTTGACACATGCGAACCATGCCTCATGGGCAAAATGACCAAGACTCCGTTCTCCGGAACAATGGAGCAAGCAACCAACTTATTGGAAATCATACATACTGATGTGTGTGGTCCAATGAGCGTTGAGGCTTTCGGAGGATATCGTTATGTTCTCACTCTCACTGATGACTTAAGTAGATATGGGTATGTCTACTTGATGAAACACAAGTCTGAGACCTTTGAAAAGTTCAAGGAATTTCAGAATGAAGTAGAGAATCAACATGATCGAAAAATAAAGTTCTTACGATCAGATCATGGAGGAGAATATTTAAGTCATGAATTTGGTACGCACTTAAGAAAATGTGGAATCGTTTCACAACTCATGCCGCCTGGAACACCTCAGCGTAACGGTGTGTCCAAACGTCGTAATCGCACTCTATTGGATATGGTGCGATCTATGATGTCTCTTACCGATTTACCGCTATCATTTTGGGGATACGCTCTAGAGACAACTACATTCACTTTAAATAGGGCTCCGTCTAAATCCGTTGAGACGACGCCGTATGAATTATGGTTTGGAAAGAAACCTAAGCTGTCGTTTCTAAAAGTTTGGGGATGCGATGCTTATGTCAAGAAACTTCAACCTGAAAAGCTCAAACCCAAGTCGGAAAAATGCGTCTTCATAGGATACCCTAAGGAAACCATTGGGTATACCTTCTACTTAAGATCCGAGGGCAAGATCTTTGTTGCCAAGAAGGGTTCCTTTCTGGAAAAAGAGTTTCTCTCGAAAGAAGTAAGTGGGAGGAAAGTAGAACTCGATGAAGTACTACCTCTTGAACCGGAAAGTAGTGCAGCTCAGGAAAATGTTCCTGTGGTGCCTGCATCGACTGGAGAGGAAATTAATGATGATGATCAAGGTACTTCGGATCAAGTTGCTACTAAACTTTGTAGGTCTACAAGGACACATGCCACATCAGAGTGGTATGGCAACCCTGTCCTGGAAATCATGTTGTTAGACAACGGTGAACCTTCGAACTATGAAGAAGCAATGGCGGGCCCAGATTCCAACAAATGGCTTGAAGCCATGCAATCCGAGATAGAATCCATGTATGAAAACAAAGTATGGACTTTGACAGACTTGCCCGATGATCAGCGAGCGATAGAAAACAAATGGATCTTTAAGAAGAAGACAGACGTGGATGGTAATGTTACCATCTATAAAGCTCGACTTGTCACTAAGGGTTATCGGCAAGTTCAAGGGGTTGACTATGATGAGACTTTCTCTCCCGTAGCGAAGCTGAAGTCCGTCCAAATCATGTTAGCAATTGCCGCATACTATGATTATGAGATATGGCAGATGGACGTCAAAACGGCATTCCTTAACGGCTATCTTAAGGAAGAACTGTATATGATGCAGCCGGAGGGTTTTGTCGATCCTAAGAATGCTAACAAGGTATGCAAGCTCCAGCGATCCATTTATGGGCTGGTGCAAGCATCTCGGAGTTGGAACATTCGCTTTGATGAGATGATCAAAGCGTTTGGGTTTATGCAGACTTATGGAGAAGCCTGCGTTTACAAGAAAGTGAGTGGGAGCTCTGTAGCATTTCTCATATTATATGTAGATGACATACTTTTGATGGGAAATGATATAGAACTTTTGGACAACATTAAGGCCTACTTGAATAAGTGTTTTTCAATGAAGGACCTTGGAGAAGCTGCTTACATATTAGGCATCAAGATCTATAGGGATAGATCGAGACGCCTCATAGGTATTTCACAAAGCACATACCTTGATAAGATTTTGAAGTTCAAAATGGATCAGTCCAAGCAAGGGTTCTTGCCTGTATTGCAAGGTGTGAGATTGAGCTAGGCTCAATGCCCGACCACGGCAAAAGATAAAGAAGAGATGAGTGTCATCCTCTATGCCTCGGCCATAGGATCTATTATGTATGCCATGCTGTGTACCAGACCTGATGTAAACCTTGCCGTAAGTTTGGTAGGAAGGTACCAAAGTAATCCCGGCAAGGAACACTGGACAGCGGTCAAGAATATCCTGAAGTACCTGAAAAGGACAAAGGACATGTTTCTTGTTTATGGAGGTGACGAAGAGCTCGTCGTAAAGGATTACGTCGACGCTAGCTTCGACACAGATCTGGATGACTCTAAGTCACAAACCGGATACGTGTATATGTTGAATCGTGGAGCAGTAAGCTGGTGCAGTTGCAAGCAGAGCGTCGTGGCGGGATCTACATGTGAAGCGGAATACATGGCAGCCTCGGAGGCGATGCATGAAGCAATATGGATGAAGGAGTTCATCACCGACCTAGGAGTCATACCCAATGCGTCGGGGCCAATCTCTCTCTTCTGTGACAACACTGGAGCTATTGCCCTTGCCAAGGAGCCCGGGTTTCACAAGAAGACCAGGCACATCAAGCGTCGTTTCAACTCCATCCGTGAAAATGTTCAAGATGGAGACATAGATATTTGCAAAGTACATACGGATCTGAATGTCGCAGATCCATTGACTAAACCTCTTCCGCGAGCAAAACATGATCAACACTAGAACTCTATGGGTGTTCGATTCATCACAATGTAACTAGATTATTGACTCTAGTGCAAGTGAGAGACTGTTGGAAATATGCCCTAGAGGCAATAATAAAAGGATTATTATTATATTTCCTTGTTCATGATAATTGTCTTTTATTCATGCTATAATTATATTATCCGGAAATCGTAATACACGTGTGAATACTTAGACCACAACATGTCCCTAGTGAGCCTCTAGTTGACTAGCTCGTTGATCAACATATAGTCATGGTTTTCTGACTATGGACATTGGATGTCATTGATAACGGGATCACATCATTAGGAGAATGATGTGATGGACAAGACCCAATCCTAAGCATAGCACAAAGATCGTGTAGTTCGTTTGCTAGAGCTTTTCCAATGTCAAGTATCTTTTCCTTAGACCATGAGATCGTGTAACTCCCGGATACCGTAGGAGTGCTTTGGGTGTACCAAACGTCACAACGTAACTGGGTGACTATAAAGGTGCACTACAGGTATCTCCGAAAGTGTCTGTTGGGTTGACACGGATCGAGACTGGGATTTGTCACTCCGTATGACGGAGAGGTATCTCTGGGCCCACTCGGTAATGCATCATCATAATGAGCTCAAAGTGACCAAGTGTCTGGTCACGGGATCATACATTACGGTACGAGTAAAGTGACTTGCCGGTAACGAGATTGAACGAGGTATTGGGATACCGACGATCGAATCTCGGGCAAGTAACGTACCGATTAACAAAGGGAATTGTATACGGGGTTGCTTAAATCCTCGACATCGTGGTTCATCCGATGAGATCATCGAGGAGCATGTGGGAGCCAACATGGGTATCCAGATCCCGCTGTTGGTTATTGACCGGAGAGCCGTCTCGGTCATGTCTGCATGTCTCCCGAACCCGTAGGGTCTACACACTTAAGGTTAGGTGACGCTAGGGTTGTATGAATATGAGTATGCAGCAAACCGAAAGTTGTTCGGAGTCCCGGATGAGATCCCGGACGTCACAAGGAGTTCCAGAATGGTCCGGAGGTAAAGAATTATATATAGGAAGTGCAGTTTCGGCCATCGGGAGAGTTTCGGGGGTCGCCGGTATTGTACTGGGACCACCGGAAGGGTCCCGGGGTCCACCGGGTGGGGCCACCTATCCCGGAGGGCCCATGGGCTGAAGTGGGAGGGGAACCAGCCCCTAGTGGGCTGGTGCGCCCCTCCTGGGCCCCCCTCTGCGCCTAGGGTTGGGAACCCTAGGGGAGGGGGCGCCTCCACTTGCCTTGGGGGGCACTCCACCCCCTTGGCCGCCCCCCTAGAGATCCCATCTCTAGGGCCGGCGCCCCCCTGGGGTCCCTATATAAAGAGGGGGGGTGGGAGGGCAGCCGCACCCAACACCCTGGCGCCTCCCTGCCCTCCCTGCTACACCTCCTCCTCTCACAGAAGCTCGGCGAAGCCCTGCCGGAGCCCTGCTGCATCCACCACCACGCCGTTGTGCTGCTGGATCTTCATCAACCTCTCCTTCCCCCTTGATGGATCAAGAAGGAGGAGACGTCACGCTGACCGTACGTGTGTTGAACGCGGAGGTGCCGTCCGTTCGGCGCTAGGATCTCCGGTGATTTGGATCACGACGAGAACGACTCCCTCAACCTCGTTCTCTTGAACGCTTCCGCACGCGATCTACAAGGGTATGTAGATGCATCTCTCTCTCTCGTTTCTAGATGAACTCATAGATTGATCTTGGTGAACGTAGGAAAAAATTTATTTTATGCAACGTTCCCCAACAATATCTCCCACTCAAACTGCTTTTGTTAAGAGGAAATATATTATGGAATGGATTATGATTCTTAATGAAGCCCTCAACACAACTCATGTAAAAAAACAAAGTGCTATGCTATTTAAGGTGGATTTTGGAAAAGCATACGATAAGATCAAATGGCCATTTGTGCATAAAATGCTCACTCTAAAAAAATCCTGATAAATGGTGTAACTGGATTATGCACACTATTATTGGCAGGCAAGATGGAATTAAGGTAAATGATCAAAATGGAACATACTTTAAAACCTTTAAAGGGCTTAGACAATGTGACTCCCTATCACCATTACTTTTTGATTTGGCTGTTGATGCATTAGCCATTATTCTGGATAGAGCCAAGAGAGAAGGGTTTATTAAAGGGGTCCTAGTTGAGAGCATAGATGGAGGAGTTAATATGCTGCAATATGCAAATGATATGATCTTCTTGCTGCAGGACAATGAAAGTGTGCTATGAATGTAAAGTTTATTCTAACGACTTTTGAACAGATGTATGTCTTGACCATTAATTCCCACAAAAGTGAGTTGTATTTGTTTGATGAGGCTGCCTATAAAGCTGCTAAATACCAGGAATTTTTTACTTGTGGGCTAGGATCTATGCCAATAAAATTTTAGGGCTCCCAGTCTCAGATGTGAGATTGAAAAATAGTTTATGTAAGACTATGATTGAAAAAATTTGAAAATAAAGATGTGCATGCTGGCAGGGAAGGTTGCTTAACATTGTTGGGAGAGTCAAACTGGTGCAATCTTGTCTGACCAATATTCCCATATACATGATGTCCTTCTATCCTATACCTATAGGTGTGAGGAAAAAAGTGAATTTCTATAGAGCAAGACTAGTGTGGCAAGCAGACGAAGATAAGAAAAAATACCACCTGGTTACCTGGAAAACCCGTTGTATGCCAAAATAGCAAGGGGGGCTATAGATTTTAAATTTGGACCTTTTTTAACAAAGCCATGCATGCCAAATGGTTGTGGAAATCAGAATAAGAGAATGGGTTGTGGCAGGATGTGCTGCTTGTCAAATATGCGAGAGGAAAGTGCATCTCTGGGATGAAGCATAAACCAAGAGATTCTCACTTCTGGTCCAACCTTTTACAGATTAGGGATATATACTATCAACATGTAAAGAAAAAGTTAGGGAATGGGAAAAACACTAGATTTTGGGAAGATTTATGGGTAGGAGAAAAACCCTTAAAGGAAGCATATCCCAGTCTCTATTTTATTAGCAACAATCATAATATCTCTGTGTTTGATGCCATTGAGATGGGATGGCAATAGTTCACCTTTAGAAGAACTACATTTGGAGAGTCCATTGATTTGTGGAACTCTCTCAAAATTAGATGTGAAGAGGTTAGGATGTATGGGGGGAAGATACACCCATGCGGATGTTGAACCCTGATAAGAAATTCACAGTGAAATCTTTATATTTGAATTTGATCAAAAGAGATAGAGGCTTTCCACACAAATTCCTGTGGAAAGTCAAAGTACTTGATAAGATCAAATTCTTCTTGTGGCTTCTTAATAGAAAGAAGTATTCTTACTAGTGATAACCTGCTGAAGAGAGGCTAGAAAGGAGGCAAAAATTGTGTGTTTTGTGGCCAGGATGAATCCATAGACCATTTATTCTTTCCCTATTCGGTAGCTAGGCTCATTTGAAATTTATTGGAGTGTGCTTTTGATCTTAACTCTGTGCCTGCTACTCTGCACGATTGTTTGGATAGATGGTTGAAAATTTTCCCTAAATATTGGTCCTTGTTGGCATGTCTGCTCTTTTTTGGGCAATTTGGAAATGCGGGAATGATGTGACCTTTGTGAGGAAAAAAATATGTGATCCGATGAATGTTATTGTTCTGATGTGCAAATGAATCTCGGACTAGTTTGTTTTGCAGACAAAACCACCAAAGGAAAAAATGCCGACATTGGGGTATCGTGCATCGCAGCGGTGGAGACCTAGAGTCCTGAGGTTGGGTGGCTAAAAGCTTCTTGCCGAAGATCTGCTCTTCTCCTAGGCAGGCGACTTGTGCGAGATGCTACAGTTTAGATGTTGCTTTTGTTGTCGATCCGATGTAAAAATGTGCCCCCCCTGCGCGGGGAGGGTTGCTCAGAAGTCTATTTGTCTGAAAACCCGGTACTAGTAATTTCGTCGCTCTTAGCTTTATGTTCTTTTCTTTTACTTCGAACTGAACTAGTACTGGTTTCCGTGGTTTCTCTTAATGAAATCGGAGGGAAAACCCTCTTTTGCTCAAAGAAAAGGCCGAGGAGTCCAACCAAACAAGTGAAACAAAGAGGCAAAGAAGCAACCCCAAAAGAGACAAAACAATAGCTCAACAAGCAATCCAAACGACCGGGCGGCAACATGAAGCTATAGAAAACACTTGGAACTGCCACGATGCAAGCAAGCTTATTACTAAATTAAATGTACAACAATGGAAAACAAGTTTATTCTCTACTTTTTTTTAGGATGCTGTTTTTTGTTTTTTAGGATACTGTTTTTTGAAAAGGTTATAATCCCTACTGTCTTTTTAGGATACTGTTTTTTATGAAAGCTTATAATCCGTACTTTTTTTTTGATGATACTGTTTTTTTTATCCGTTTGATGAAAGGTTATTCCCTACTTTTTATTTATTGTGGCGGACTCGTTGCCAGAATGCCGGGACGCAACCGCGCGAAAAGGGTGCGAGACCGCGACGGCGGCCGGGGTCGATCGGCTGCGCCACACCTTTGCGACGCGATGCGATAAGACGGAGAGAGGTCGACGGGCACAGCCGCGAGCGCGTGTGTGCGTGGACTGTGGAGTGCAGTTCCGGGAGATCTCATCCGACGGCGCCTTTTCCCTTTCGGCTACGCACCCGTGTGGGTTTTAGCCGATTATAGGAGAGATCCGAGGACACAGCGTAGACCACACGGACACGCGTGTGGATGCTGACGAGGCTGCCTCGGTCGTTGGTACGCGTCTTACGTGTGATTGATAAGGGAGGTCAGATGATGGTGATGGTCGATTGATATCATTATTAGCTGCTCTTATAAAATGGTGATGACGAGTGGGGAGAGATTATTTTATTTCAGGTTAACCTTGGATCCACGGGGCAGCTGACCGATCAGTGGAGCCAAGAGGCAAAGTAGATTTCAGGAAAACAACGACCGAGCAGTCCAACCAAACAAGTGGACACAAAGAGGCAAAGAAGCAACCCCCGAAGAGACAAAAATAGCTCAACAGCTTCCAGAAGCAATCCAAATAACCGGGCGGCAGCATGGAGCATGATGCCACAAGGACCTGCAGAATACATTTCTCAACTGCCACGACACAACCAAGTTGACACCAGATGTAGTACAATCTCCTGCGACGAAAAACAAGTTTCTTGGCCTGCAATCTCCTGCGATGAACTGAAACACCGGCATTCTTTTCTTCGCGTACACACGCAACCACGCTGGCTGCGAGATTATGATAAACAACAATATAGTCAGTCAAGCCCTCTTGAAATCATTGCCCAATCATTGTCCAATCATTGCCGATTTGCTGTTTTGCAGGGCGAAGTGCAGAGCTAATGGAAGAAGCTTCGACGCCAGACCACCAGAGAACAGAACACGAGGCCGCGCAGAACAGTTGTTACAGCCCACTTCAGGACCTTACATCCGCCCATCCATCCATCCAAACTATGTTAGAATTAATGGGCTAGGCCCATAGCAATTTCTGAAATCTCAAAGCCCATGTGTAAAATGACAAGTGGTGGTGCTAAGTTTAGTCCCACCTTGGAAGTTGAAGAAGAGTTGGACCTCTTTATATAGTGGGTTCTCTCCATCACTTTAAGTGGTGTGTGAGAAGAGAAAGGGAAAACCACACGCGCAGGAGCGCAGCTTCCTTTTGCCGTTTTATTTTTTATGTCTTGGCAGACAAGTTTTTGATTTCTTGTCCGGTAAGTATACGAATTAGAAACCGAGTCAGAGATACAACGAAAAACACCTAGGGTTTTGCCTCATCTCACAACTTGCGCCGCCATCGTAGTCTACTCCATCCCAAACGCCGGCGTGCATCGGCGCGTGGAAGAGCAGGTCTTCGAAACCGTTCGTCTTTGCGATCCTGCACCGGGAGAGGACGAATTAGGTTTTTGGGAAGCGCTGTGCGCGACTGCTCAAATTCGTCATCATGGGTCGTCTTCCGTCCAAGTCGGGCGGTGCTACTCATCGTCGTATTCATCGCCGTCAGCAGCAGATCGTCGCCAACATCGTCATCAACACTGTCGCACCCATAATAGCTAACGATCAGTACGTCCAACATCCTTTGTTCATGTCTGTTTCTACAGCTATTGTTACGTGCTTGCTGCTGTTATGCATGTCTTGCTGTTCTTCTAGTTTGCTAGATTATTGCATGCTAGTATCTTTTCTAGTCATGAATTATTTACTGGAATTAATCATGAACTTGCCTAATATTCCAACAATCTAAAAACCTAATTATAGGCAATTTCCTGAGTTAACTGTGGCTGGATTCGCTGATGCACTGAGGCCGGATAAGTTTACCGGTGTGCACTTTAAGAGGTGGCAGGTGAAGACCACGCTCTGGCTTACTGCTCTGAAAATTTTCCACGCTAGTGTTGGTGCTCCAGAGGGAATGACCGACGAACATCGGAGAAAATTCCAGAAAGCCAATACTATGTTTGTGGGATGCATTCTGAGTGTTCTTGCTGACCGTCTGTGTGATGTGTACATGCACATAAACGACGGAAAAATTCTGTGGGATGCACTGAATGCAAAATTCGGTGCAACGGATGCAGCCAGTGAATTGTACATCATGGAGAGTTTTCATGACTACAAGATGGTGAATAACCGTTCTGTGGTTGAACAAGCTCATGAGATACAGTGCATTGTGAAGGAACTTGAACTCCTTAAATGTGTTCTACCCGACAAATTCATGGCTGGGTGCATGATTGCAAAGTTGCCTCCTTCATGGAGGAATTTCGCCACAACTCTGAAGCATAAGAGACAGGAGATATCAGTTGAAAATCTGATTGCATCTCTTGATGTTGAAGAAAAAGCTCGGGCTAAAGATACCACTGGAAAAGGAGGTGAGGTTCAGCCTACTGCTAACATGGTGTAGAGGTACCCACAGAACAAGAACAAAGGGAAGAACAAACCTGTTTCCAACAAGCCTACCAAGACTACTATCTTCAAGAAGAAGAAGTTCAACAAGGCTGAGCTAGAGTGCTACGCCTGTGGGAAGCCTGGACACTTTTCCAAGGAATGCCCTGAACGTGCAGACCGCAGAGGGAAAACAAGCTCCAAGACTGTCAACATGGTGACCGCTAGCAATACTGATGGGTATGGTAATTTACCTATTGTGCTTTTAGTATTTCAATCATCTTCGTGGTGGATTGATTCGGGTGCTAACGTTCATGTGTGTGCTGACATCTCCCTGTTTACTTCTTATCAGGTCGCAAGGGATTCTTCCGTCCTAATGGGGAATGGGTCACATGCTTCTGTTCGTGGCATTGGCACGGTGGATCTGAAGTTTACTTCGGGAAAGATCGTGCAACTAAGGAACGTGCAGCATGTCCCTACTATGAACAAAAATCTAGTTAGCGGCTCCCTTCTATGTCGAGATGGTTTTAAGGTAGTTTTAGAGTCCAATAAAGTAATCGTGTCAAGATTTGGACAATTTATAGGAAAAGGCTATGAGTGCGGAGGCTTGTTCCGCTTTTCTCTTTCAGATTTTTGCAATAAGTCAATAAACCAAATTTGTGCTAGTGTTAATGATGATGCAAGTATTTGGCACTCTCGTTTATGTCATATTAATTTTGGTTTAATGTCTCGGCTATCCAGCATGAGTTTAATTCCGAACTTCACAGTTGCCAAAGGTTCTAAGTGCCATAGTTGTGTGCAATCTAAGCAACCTCGAAAGCCTCATAAGGCTGCCGAGGAGAGAAACTTGGCACCTCTAGAACTCATACATTCTGATCTTTGTGAGATGAATGGTGTGTTGACAAAAGGTGGAAAGAGATATTTCATGACTTCGATTGATGATGCGACTAGATTTTGCTATATTTATTTGTTGCAAACTAAAGATGAAGCATTAGACTACTTTAAAATCTATAAAGCTGAAGTTGAAAAACAACTAGAGAGAAAGATCAAGCGTCTTAGGTCCGATCATGGTGGAGAGTATTTTCCAAAAGTTTTTGATGAATTTTGTGAGGAACATGGTATTATTCATGAGAGGACGCCTCCCTATTCACCTCAATCAAATGGAGTGGCCGAGAGGAAAAACCGCACATTGACTGACTTGGTGAATGCCATGTTAGACACTGCTGGTTTATCTAAGGCATGGTGGGGGAAGGCTCTATTGACTTCATGTCATGTCCTGAATAGAGTTCCCAACAATAATAAAGAGAAAACCCCTTATGAGGAGTGGGTTGGGAGAAAACCATCACTTTTTTATTTGCGCACTTGGGGATGTTTGGCAAAGGTCAATATTCCTATTCCTAAGAAACGCAAACTTGGACCAAAGACAGTGGATTGTGTCTTTCTAGGGTATGCTCAACGGAGCATTGCTTATAGGTTTTTAGTGGTAAAATCTGAAGTACCTGATATGCATGTTGATACTATAATGGAATCTCGTGATGCAACATTTTTTGAGAACATATTTCCTATGAAAGATATGCATAGCATTGCTAGATTTTCTTCTGAGATAATTCCTGAATCTAGTACAACTGATGAATATTTCGAACAATCACATGAGGAAGTCCTTGAGAAGGATAACAATGAAGTTCCTAGAAGGAACAAGAGACAAAGGATTGCAAAATCCTTTGGTGATGATTTCATTGTATACCTTGTGGACGACACACCCAAGACGATTGCAGAAGCATATGCATCTCCGGATGTAGATGATTGGAAAGAAGCTGTTCATAATGAGATGGACTCAATTCTTTCTAATGGAACTTGGGAACTAACTGATAGACCATATGGTTGTAAACCTGTGGGCTGCAAGTGGGTGTTCAAACAGAAGCTAAAGCCTGATGGTACTATTGATAAGTACAAGGCGCGGCTAGTGGCCAAGGGCTACACTCAGAAAGAAGGCGAAGATTACTTTGACACCTATTCACCCGTTGCTAGAATGACCACCATTCGAGTGTTACTTTCCTTGGCTACCTCTTATGGTCTTATCATTCATCAAATGGATGTAAAGACAGCTTTTCTCAATGGAGAGTTGGAAGAGGAGATCTATATGGATCAGCCTGACGGGTTTGTGGTAAAGGGTGAAGAGAGAAAGGTGTGCAAGTTGTTAAAATCTTTGTATGGTCTGAAACAGGCACCTAAGCAATGGCATGAGAAGTTTGAAAGAACTTTGACTTCTGCAGGATTTGTCATTAACGAGGCTGATAGGTGTGTTTACTATCGCCATGTTGGGGGCAATAGTGTCATATTATGTTTGTATGTGGACGACATACTGATCTTTGGTACAAACATTAATGCAATTAATGAGGTCGAGTCTTTTCTATCAAAAAGTTTTGACATGAAAGATCTGGGAGAAGCCGATGTAATTCTAAACATCAAACTTATTAAGGATGAGAGTGGGATTACATTAATGCAATCTCACTATGTTGAGAAGGTCTTGAACCGATTCGGTTTTATGGATAGCAAGCCTTCTCCAACACCTTATGATCCTAGCGTGGCACTCAGAAAGAACAAGAAAGAAACGAGAGATCAATTAAGATACTCTCAAATTGTCGGTTCACTCATGTACTTAGCTAGCGCTACAAGACCAGATATCTCTTTTGCTGTGAGCAAACTGAGTAGGTTCATGTCCAACCCGGGTGATGATCATTGGCATGCACTAGAAAGGGTCTTGCGCTATCTGAGAGGTACTATGAGTTACGGAATTACTTATTCAGGGCATCCTGCTGTGCTAGAAGGATATAGTGATTCAAATTGGATCTCCGATGTTGATGTACTTTACGCAACAAGTGGGTATGTATTTACTCATGGTGGTGGCGCAGTGTCATGGAGGTCTTGTAAGCAAACCATATTGACGAGGTCAACTATGGAAGCAGAATTAACTGCTTTGGACACAGCTACTGTTGAGGCAGAATGGCTGCGTGAGCTCTTGATGGACTTGCCGGTTGTTGAAAAACCTGTACCGGCTATTCTCATGAATTGTGATAACCAAACGGTTATCGCTAAAGTGAACAATTCTAAAGATAATGCAAAGTCATCAAGACACGTGAAAAGACGTTTGAAGTCTGTCAGGAAGTTGAGAAACTCCGGAGTAATAACTGTTACGTATATACAAACAGACAAAAACCTGGCAGATCCCTTTACAAAGGGACTATCACGAAATGTGATAGATATTGCATCGAGGGAGATGGGTATGAGACCCATAGATGTTACACCATAGTAGTAACCCAACCTTTGTGATCGGAGATCCCGTGAATTAGGATCTGGGAAGAACAAGCTATTGGTTAACTGAGGAGAGTAATAACTTATGATCGTCTCCAAGTGAAGATGCAAAACTCTCAGAGCTGTAAGGCTCAGATCTGTAAGGCAGGTCGGCAACATGCCTTAATGTGGTTCTATTGGCTATAATTAGCAAAGATGCTGTCCTACAGAGCAGTCTTGAAAGAACACACCTATATGAGTTCTGACTGTAAAACGTCGCAGTCTATGAGATTTGGGTGATCTCTAGTAAACTCACGAAGAGACCAGGGAGTATGACGTATAAGCTCCAAACTGCGGGGTAGCCTACTGGCGGTCAGGTACTGGTTAAGACTTTGAGTGAAATCTGTTCACACAAAACTAGCAATTCAAGGCATAGTCCATTGTCAAGTTGTGAATGGATGTAGTTTAAAGTTCTAGGCAGAAATTCAACTTAACAGTCTCTGCTGAAACACTGGTATATTAAACAAGTGGTGAGAGAAGGCAAATCTCTAAATGGGTATTTGAGATCTGGCGGGGGATTGTTAGAATTAATGGGCTAGGCCCATAGCAATTTCTGAAATCTCAAAGCCCATGTGTAAAATGGCAAGTGGTGGTGCTAAGTTTAGTCCCACCTTGGAAGTTGAAGAAGAGTTGGACCTCTTTATATAGTGGGTTCTCTCCACCACTCTAAGTGGTGTGTGAGAAGAGAAAGGGAAAACCACACGCGCGCGCTCGCTCGCCTCGCCTGGCCTGGGATTGTGGTCGCGACACAATACCGCCTCTGGTCCTAATATATATACAGCTACCGGCTGCGGCCAGAGATACAACGAAAAACACCTAGGGTTTTGCCTCATCTCACAACTTGCGCCGCCATCGTAGTCTACTCCATCCCAAACGCCGGCGTGCATCGGCGCGTGAGAGAGCAGGTCTCCGGAACCGTTCGTCTTTGCGATCCTGCACCGGGAGAGGACGAATTAGGTTTTTGGAAAGCGCTGTGCGCGACTGCTCAAATTCGTCATCACGGGTCGTCTTCCGTCCAAGTCGGGCGGTGCTACTCATCGTCGTATTCATCACCGTCAGCAGCAGATCATCGCCAACATCGTCATCAACACTGTCGCACCCATAATAGCTAACGATCAGTACGTCCAACATCCTTTGTTCATGTCTGTTTCTACAACTATTGTTGCGTGCTTACTGCTGTTATGCATGTCTTGCTGTTCTTCTAGTTTGCTAGATTATTGCATGCTAGTACCTTTTCTAGTCATAAATTATTTACTGGAATTAATCATGAACTTGCCTAATATTCCAACAAACTACAGAATCGAATCACACATAACAGCACCCGAGAGAACCAACGTTCCGTTACAAAGAATTTGTACAGATGAAGGCGAAGACAGACCAGCCTGTCTGTCGATGGCGAGAACCGGTTCGCAACAAATCTTATTGGCTGTCGACGAGCAAGAGCTGCCTGGCCTCGGCGACATGGACCTCGATGGCGTCGAGGTCCCCCTTCACCTTGTCGGAGACGTGCGGCGTGGAGGCGTCCAAGCCTCTGGCGACCAGAAGCTCGCCGAGGTCCCGCATCGCCTGGCTCAGCTTCGAGTTCATCTCGTCCAGGGACGTCGTCTGGTGCTGCAACGACGCCTCGCACGCCCTGATCTGCTCCTCCCCCAGCTTCACGTGGAAGACGCTGTCCTGGTAGTCGACCAGCAGGCTCGGCACGTCCTTCTGCTGAACCTCCCACATTTCGGCCAAGGCGTGATCCCGGACAAACTTCTCGGTGTCGGCTTCCAGGAGGGAGAGGAAGCAGCCCTCTACCTCCGATTCAAGGCGTGAGATCTCGCCGTCGATGTCGTCGCAGTTCCTCATGCTCTTGATCTCCTTTTGAACGATGCTAAGCTGCTCGCGGGACTTCTTCAGTTCAGATAAGAGCTTCGTCCTCTCCTCCTCGGACTTCAGCAGCTCCGACGCCTTGCCGAAATTCATGGGCTTCTGCAACGGGGTGGTAGGGCAGTCCAGGTTGTCGATGGCGAAGAGAACCCTTTCCGTCTCCTTCCTCTGAGCCTCGAAAGAACGGTATTTCTGTTTAAGACCATCGATTTTGTTTCTCAGCTCGGTTTCGGACCTGCGTGCCTCTGCACGTGCAGCAGAAATCTCGGTTTTGTGAGTTCTCAGGCTACTCAACTGTTCCATCTTTTTATTCATTGATTCCACGTTGACGCCGAACTTGGACCCGGCAAGAGCTTCGGTTTTCAGATGCAAGTCCCAGCATGATGCCGCGGGCGAGAAAATCTTGTCTTCCAAAGCGTTTTCTCTCTCGTGTGATTCTGACAGTGCGGACTTGAGAGCGCTGATGTCTTCCTGCTCTTTCTGAACATCTAGACAGCAGAGCTGAATGCTTGATGAAAGTTCCTCTGCCTTGGTGCTAGCCATTTCAAGTAGTTTGAAATATTGCACCGCGTCCTGGGCAGTCACAAGCTTGTCTTGGACATGCTCCAGCTTGACACGGACAAGCTGCATCGCTTCTTTGAAAGCCACAATTGGAGAGTCATGCACATGCTCTCCTTGGAAACCCTCAGCATCCATTTCGGCATCTCTGAACTGAATGTCTTCTGTAGTTTCAGGATTGCTTAGCATAGTATCCATTTCAGCATCTCTGAACTGAATGTCTTCTGTAGTTTCAGGATTGCTTTGCATGGTATCCATTGCTTCATCCATTTCAGCATCTCTGAACTGAACGTCTTCTGTAGTTTCATGATTGCTTTGCTCAGAAAACTTTCTTTTAAATTCATCCCTTTCTTGCATAGCTTTCTCATACAAACTCATAAGTTTGTCATTTTCCTCATGCATCTCTTCCAGCTGAAGCTGCAGTTCTGAAAAGTCAGATCTCGAAGGGTCATCCTTGTGGCTGCAGTTTTCATCCACTATCATAGGCTCTTCAACAGCATCACTGCGTGAACCATATGCACCCTCTGGTTGGTCATCCAGCAGGCTATTCCCTCCATTAGAAGGATGGCTGCTTTGCTGCTCATTCGAATCTTCAGTTTGAGGAATGGAAGGATAATTTCCATGTTGTTTCACCTCAATGTTGACAATAGCCTGTTCATAGAGACCAACCAGTCTCTTGTTATCCTCGATCAGGGTCGTAAGCTCTGTTCTCAATTTCTCATTCTCTTTGGCCAACCCAATTGCAGTTTCATGAGCTTCTGCTTCTCTTTGACTTGCAGTAGCTATTGCATCTACCAATGTCTTAAGTTCTGTCTGAGCATCAAGCAAGACGGACTGTTCCTGGTGCTGTGCAGCCTTAAATTCTTTGTTCTCATGGTCGCATTTCTTCGCTACCTCCAACTCTACAGTCAAATCATCAACACGCCTGCACAACATCCAATGTGAGAAATGAACCACATAAATCTCTGGACAAGAAAAAGCAAAAAAAAAGGAACATAATTCCAGACACACAAAATAGTAGTATGCAGTGAAAACCATCAGTGAAGCTTGCAAACCAAGATGATTTAGAAATGACTTGCCATACTCTTTAGGGCCTTTTTATAATTCTTGGGATATCATATGCAAGTAAATCAAACAAAATGCAGCACATATGAGTTGTTGGGGTTGATCTACACCTATGCTTGCCATCACAAACCCAGATGTTCAGAACTGATGCCATCAGTCTTCTGAGAAGCACACTGCAGCACCTTTTCTTGAACTTGCACAAATGCATCATTAACTCCAACCCACCAACTATTCTAGGCATATTATCCATTCGATATGCACAGTACTACCAAGCAGAAAAAAATACTAGATTGCCTGGAAGGAACTAAGAAACTTTTCAGTGATAGAGAAATAAGTACCCAGATTCAGGTTGAGGGGAACTCAAACCTGGGTGACCTCCCACCAACTTTCTAGGCTTCATTCCTAAGCAGAGAAAACAACAACAGGAAGAACACCAAGAACCAAATGGTAGGTCTTGAAATGTAGCGCGCAAAAACAGCACAACAATTTCTTCAGTTACAGTGACTTGAAACACTAACAAAAAAAGTGTTTTTGACTTCTAGATCCTATACACCTGTAATCTCGTTCGTGGGGGCACCAAGGGTTTTACATATGTGAGAGTTGTGTTAGGATATGGGGCCTGAAGTAAATACTGTAAATTTAAGGAACCAATTATGATTGCAAAAGCTGATGACATTAATATTCCTTTCTCATCATACCCCACAACCATAGCATGCAATAACAGAATACACAAGACAAGAAATAGTGATATACCTCTCGAGTTTCTCTTTTGCTTGAAGACAGACGCTCAAATTTTTACGTAGTGACTCGATTTCTCTCTCATTTTGAATAGCCTGTATAACAACATTACAAACTGATGTTACAGAAAATAATGAATCAGAATAGGATACTTATTAAGTCAGCTACCTCCTCCATATCGGAGTTGATCAACAATGTATACTTATGATTACAGGTTGTTTTAAAAGATCTGTGAAGGTATCATCAGACGATATGCCAAATATAGTTCTACAATACCAACCTGAACAAGAAGAAACTCGTTTTTCTCATCACCAGCTTCCTCCCCAAATAGTGAGAGGTCCTGCGGAAGTCATTATGGGATATCATTTAAGCAAAATGGTAGGTAAAGAGATATAATACCATGCAAGTATTTGTAACAGCTAGCTAAGGAAAATTCAAAAGTTCTGCATATATCTGCACTAAACGGGAGAGAAGTCTACAAATTATAAAGCATACCTTGTTAACAGGATCCTTCTCATTCATAAGTTTCCAGTCAAGTGCTTCTAGGAGCTAAAGGAAAACAAACTAAGTAAGTTCAGGATGTCAAAAAAATTATAAGAGTAAAAAAAAGTTTATTTTAGTACAAAAGTTCTTATCACTGAAAATTTCCCCTTCACGGGCCAACATGTCATGAAAGTGGATACCTGATGTTCTAAAATATTTATCTGCTGATGCATTCTTTCCAATTCTCCTTCATCAACAAATGACTGCAACCTACAAGCTCAAAAAAAAAAAAGCCATCAAGCTACCAACTATATTAGTGTAGGCAGTACAAAAGGGGGGAACTGAAGTGATTGGATACCGAAGCTAACCTTCGAATCTCTTCCTTCAGTTGTAGGTTTTCCATAGCAAATCTTGTAATTTCTGGATTTCGTTCTAGTTGGTTCCGTAGAGCTTCGATTTCCTTCATGAGGTCTTCCTTCTCTTGCAAGAGATGTGCTTCAGCGGATAACTTCCCTGATGCAACTTGCTCCAATCTCTTGATTCGATCTTCACGAAAGCGAAGCCTCATCCTGAAACTTCTCACCTCTTCTGATCTTTGATTCGCCTGTGGTGCAACAACAAATTGCATTAAGAAAAAAAATACTATACTGGCATATATTTGCTTTTTTAGTGACAAAGTGTTCTAGAGTATCTACAAAATCTAATGTAGTGAAGAGAGATGCATACCAGCTCTTCAGCAATCTGCTTTGCAGCAATTGCTGCCTTTAGCTTTGCTTCTTTTTCTTGCTCCCTCCTAAAAGCGGCGGCAAGTGTAATATCATAATCTCTCCTCTGAACACAACACAAGAAAGAGAAAGTAAGCATACGATCAAAAACATAAGTTCAACAAACAGAACCAGTATATGGATAATGTTCGAGATAGACAAAACAGTATATGAATACCTGTGTAGCTTTCTTATCAAACATAAGTGGACTGAATGTGCCATTAGCTTGATCCCATTTGAATGCACTAGGGGACTCGCAGACAAATCCATTGTTAGCAAATCCAGATTGTCCTTGCAGGCGACTAAGCTCTTTCTGTGGTAATAGCAAAGCATTAGATTGTGTACAACAAAACATATTAACGCTCTGCAACAAAAAATATCAGGCACAGGCCACTGTTAATTAACAACAAACGTCAATCATAGCACAAAGGACCATAGTTAGAAAAACATGTTAATCATAGCACAGAATATTTTTCATTAAACCAAAATTGAAATGCATCATCTATACCTTGAGATGTTGGATCTCTAAACGCATGCTCAGAACGTCACCAGAGGCATCCTCATTTATAATAGCCTACAAAAGCAACAATTAGTTATTGTTTTGCGTATTAAAAACAAGTCAATAAGACATGTTCATGACATACATTATTCCGTATGTGCTTAGCCCGTTGCGCAAATTTTAATGTGCTCAACGTCTCAGCTGCACAGCTAGAAATACAAATTAAAATATCAGTAAGATGCATCTATAGCAAGCCTTTTGCAGAAAAGGAAAAAGAAGTCATGTTTAGAAGTCTACCAGCTAGATGGGCTTATATTTGCAATTATAGTGGTCTTAGAGTTACCTCCAAGTGAGTCCTGGAAAGAGATGAAAATGTATAAATAAACAAAGTAAACATCAGAGATGTCAACAACATAAAGTGAGAAATCTACCACTTCAGCTGTGCATATTACCTGCAGCAGAAATGTCAATTTCGAATCTCGGTAGGGAACATGCTGTGACTTTTTGTTTGACACAGCAATAAGGCTGGTAATAACATGTCTGTAAACAATCCCATATGGAAACAGTGAAATGATTAAACTGAATCAAGTCAAGCTATGAACAGTTTAGTATTATCTGAGGTAAAGAATTGAAGCTCAACAACTAACCCTAAGGTTGAGAGTGACTTGTTGATGTTTGAAGCTTCCTTCAAGCGTTCCCCTTCAGCACCTGAACTCTTTTGCCTGCACATCACACATCATCCACGTTCAGTGGCAAGAATAGGAGACTTGAAAAGCATAACAAGCAAGGTTACATGTGGAACTTACCTCTCTGAGCCAGCAAGGTCAACAAGGTTAAGATGAGAAAATCGATGATGCTTGATACCTTGAGATTCCCACTGTAAGGTTGATAGTTCAGTTAGAAGATAAAGTGCATCAATACATATGCATGAATTAAGGTAGGGATAAATAGATGCTGGTCTAGCAATATCTTTGAAAGTTAAGGCAAGAATGTTTTGTTTCCTATTACACAAAAACTATACCTTGCTCTCTATAAGACATGTGAATACACTATGAGAACGGCTACTTGCTCGGTTCATATTGGTAGATGCCACCTTTCTGTTTGCTGCCCCCTGGAGAGAAAATGCAGAATTTAGCTAGTGAAACTAACACAGATAATAAACTGACTAATAAAGGGAGGGGAAATCTTGCTGCAATCCCTAGAGATAAAGGAAAAACTAGTGTAACATGCCATGCGAAAATAAAGGATCTGATCAGCTTAACTGCAGTCCATGTTCTAAATAGTTCAGTCACTCCATCTAGTCAGTAAAGTACAATATGCTATTTGTTTTTCCTATTTAAAATTCATATTTACGTATTTCTATTCATACTGCATCAAAAGAAAACTGTATTGTGTAATGTTTAAGTATATAGTTTTGAAAAGTAAGTGGCTGTAATTGTCAGTGACGGTTGCTAAAACGATCAAAAGAGAAGTCAAGGAGACAAGGAATTGGAGATTGAAACAGCATGTTTATATTTATATACTTAGTTTATATATGTGTATTTGACTATTTGTGCGAAGAACCTTGAGCAAAATTGATGTAGGCATGTTATATTAATCATTCTGCAATAATTGACACAGGTACTGCCAAAATCAGGCCTGCTACGCTGTTTTGGGGACACTGACCTCGATAAGTTGTTGCAGTGCTTCTCGGGCATTAGAAACCTCATGTTCAGTCAGATTCTCAACATGCATACCCCTTTTCGCATCCTCCCTTAACTGTAAAAGAAAAGCATAGCTAAGAAGGTCATGGTCCAAAGAAGTTAGATGCCAACTTTGTAAACTTTTCCCAACAGTGTCACGGCAAAGATGCAACCACCAAAAAGCTGCCAATACGCAGGCACTAGATTTTAGTGAATCACCTGTAAGTTTGTTGCGTTTGGATTGAGCAAATCCAGAATCTGCTCATTATATATCTCCAAGAACGAGCACTTGCAAGTAAAACTGAGCTTTTCGTCTCTTCTTATTTCCTTTTCCTGCAAACAGCAATTGAAAAGATTAGCTCAGAAACAGTACACCATCTACAGCACAAAATTAGACATCAGAATCAAAATATCATCAAAGCTTGCCTTCTGGATTCTTAAGAAGAGATGCTCGAACACTCGAGGCGTCATACCACAGTTCTCATTGTTTCTCCGTGTGCCATTTTCTATGTCCCCAAGCATCGTGTGGGTCTTGCCACTACCGGTCTAAGAAACAGGACGCTTTTGTAAGCACACTGATTTGAAGTGCAAATAAAAGAGAGTAAGCACACTGCAACAGCAGGTGGAGGCTGTAGCTCACCTGCCCATAAGCAAACATGCAGCTGTTATAGCCAGCCATGCAGTTCTCTACCATGGGCACCCCAGCAACCTTGAAAAGGCTCTCCTACACAGCACCAGCACAAGAGCATTTAGGCATCCTGCACAAATAAGTGAAGGAACAGACGAACAGGAACACGATGCCGGGAAACAAGGAGTATACCTGCGTGATGTGCTCATCGGCGACTAGATCAAAGGTGAACCGGGACTCCGGGTGGCAGGTCCAGGTGATGCTCTGGCCGCTGTCCTGCCTGACGCACCTCTTCTCCCCCTGCACCGATATCTCGCTGCTGCTGAGGGGCCGGACACGAATCACGACCTGCGGGCGGGACGGAGCTGTTAGCGCGGACCGGACGTGACGAACCAGGTGTTCGACGAAATGCCCCATCGGCGCAGCACGCCGGCGGGCGCGGCCGAAACTAGATCGAGACCCAACCGCGAGGGGAAAATCGGGGAGGCAGAGGCGTGGGAGCTCCCGGCGAGGTGAGGCGAGGGTGGGCGAGACGAATCGCTATACCTGCACGTTGTTGTCCTTCCAGAAGGAGGGGTCCTCCTGCAGCTCGAACCGCGCGGGGGCGGAGCTGTCGTCGTCGCCGCCGTCCGACAGCATGGCGGCTGCGGCTGCGATGGAGGCGGGGATGGGCTTGCGGCGGGCGGGATCTGGGCAGAGCGGCGGCGGGGGGCCGGCGGCGGTGGGTGGGGGTGGGGAGAGGACGAGATTGGGGGTTTTGAAATGGAGAGCGGAGAGGAGGAGTCTGGAGACGTTGGGCGATTTCAAATTTGGGATCTGGCCAGGGAGAGGAGGCGGCCAGCCACACCTACCATAATAGAAGTAATTTGCTGAGGGTGGGGCCCTGTCCAGCTCACCAATTCACCCCCGCAGAGGGGTACCAATTGCCAAACACTGGTTGTTTCATCGGTTAATCAGTTGTTTTTCACACGCATCAGTTAATCAGTTTAGAAGTAATTTCAAGCTTCTTCTAGACTAGAGGAATACTGCAAATTCTGAGCTCCAGAACTCCGGTCGGAGCCCGAGCTCACCTGCACCCACTTGAAAAAGATTAAAAACATACTGCAGCGGCGGATGGCGCTGATCAGTTCACGCGAGTGTGTGGGGGTCTTTGTGTGTGTGTGTGTGGGGGGGGGGGGGGGGGGGGGGGGGGGATTGGTGTGTGTGTGTGTGTGTTGGGGGGGAGGGGAGGGGGGGGGGTCAGCAAGATCATATAGTTATGCGCTTGCCGCTACAATGCCACCCATTGTTATCGATGTCGTGAGCCTAAACCTGGGAATAGTTTGTAATCCAAACTAAACCCAGGCCAACCCATACATGTATAAGTCCAGCGATCAAACCAAACCAGACCAAATTGCAAATGCTAGAATCCAAACCAATCCAAATTGTATGTATTTTCGAGCCAAATCCATCCAGACCATTTTCTACATACAGTTTGAACCCAAAGTTTCAAACCATGAGTCAGTCAGTAGCTACTGGAACGTTGGAACCCAAACGCAACTTGTACGTACAGAACAAAAGGCACATACGAACGGCGGCTAGGTTGGTGTGTGCTTGGTATGAGGAGCTTCAGTGTCCGTGAGTCCGTGCGTGGACCGGAAGAGCAGATGGTGGCACCGGAGAATCGGCTTCGTCGGCCACATAGGCAAGGTCGAGCTCACATCCATCTCCATTGTCAGCAGCGTCGTCGAAGGCCTCGTCTTTGGGCTCCTCGTGTTCTACATGAAGGAGTTGACTTTTGTCACCGGAGATCTCAGTGGTGGCGGTGCGGTTGCTCATATATGGTGGCGGCGATGGCTGCACCTAAACCTAGCGATGGGTCTCGCGTGACGTACGTCGTGAGGTCAAACTGGTCGCAAGACTGGTTTTTATCCATGGACTAAAACGATATGAGACCAATTTATATCTGTCCAGACCAAACCCACCCAATCTATTAATTACAAAAGCCCAGACCAAACCAAATTACAAAAAGGGCTCAACCCATTTCAACCAAACCAAAGCAGCCCAACAGGGAAACCAAATTGAAACTATGGTTCCAAACCAAACTATTCCCAGGTTTACGTGAGCCCCTCCATCTCCCTCCTGTCTCCTCTCTCCTCTTGCAACTTCTATGGCCCGGCGGCTCCGGCGGGATGTGCGTGGTGGCGGCCTTGGGCGCGATAGCGAATGGTATTTAAGGACAAGATGGCCCGGGGGTTTGGTGGCGTTGTGGCTCGACGACTTTGCGGATGCAACGCTTGCGAGGTTCTGAGGGCAAGCAACCGTGTCATGAAGCAGAGAGGAAGCACGCTCGAGAGTTTTGAGGGGTGTGTGCGTGCATTAGGCCGGTGTGCGTGTTGCGATTTGGTGTGTGTGATGAGGTTGTGTGTGCTTGCCATACATTAAACTCACAAGGTCATGTTGTTGCGGCTGGCTGACACGTCTCCAACGTATCTATAATTTTTTATTGTTCCATGTTATTATATTATTCATCTTGGATGTTTTATATGCATTAATATGTTATTTTATATTATTTTTTGGGACTAACCTATTAACCTAGTGCCCAGTGCCAGTTGTTGTTGTTTTTCTTGTTTTTGTCTTTTATAGAAAATCAATACCAAACGGAACAAAACTTTTTGGGGATTTTTCTTGGACCAGAAGACAACCACGAAGCTTCGGGAGGAGGCAAGAGGAGCCACGAGTGGGCCACAAGCTCACAGGGCGCCCCGCCCCTCGGGACTCCCCTAACCCTAACTCCAGCTCTATAAATACCCAAATATTCCCCGTACACCAGAGGGCACACCAAAAATACTTTTTCGCCGCTGCAATCTTCTGTTCTCGTGAGATCCCATCTTGGGCCTTTTCCGGCAATCTGCCGGAGGGGGATTCGATCACGGAGGGTCTCTACACCAACCTTGTTGCCCTTCGATCACGTAATAGTTGAAGGAAATATGCCATAGAGGCAATAATAAAGTTATTATTTATTTCCTTATTTCATGATAAATGTTTATTATTCATGCTAGAATTGTATTAACCGGAAACTTAGTACATGCGTGAATACATAGACAAAACAAAGTGTCCCTAGTATGCCTCTACTTGACTAGCTCGTTAATCAAAGATGGTTATGTTTCCTAAACCATAGACATGTGTTGTCATTTGATGAACGGGATCACATCATTAGGAGAATGATGTGATGGACATGACCCATATGTTAGCTTAGCATTATGATCGTGTCAGTTTCATTGCTATTGCTTTCTTCATGACTTATACAAATTCCTCAGACTATGAGATTATGCAACTCCCGAATATCAGAGGAACACTTTGTGTGCTACCAAACGTCACAACGTAAAAGGGTGATTATAAAGGTGCTCTACAGGTGTCTCCGAAGGTGTTTGTTGGGTTGGCATAGATTGAGATTAGGATTTGTCACTTTGTGTTTCGGAGAGGTATCTCTGGGCCCTCTCGGTAATACTCATCACTATAAGCCTTGCAAGCATTGTGACTAATGAGTTAGTTGCGGGATGAAGTATTACGGAACGAGTAAAGAGACTTGCCGGTAATGATATTGAACTAGGTATGATGATACCGATGATTGAATCTCGGGCAAGTAACGTACCGATGACAAAGGGAACAACGTATGTTGTTATGCGGTTTGACCGATAAAGATCTTCGTAGAATATGTAGGAGCCAATATGAGCATTCAGGTTATGCTATTGGTTATTGATCGGAGATGTGTCTCGATCATGTCTACATAGTTCTCGAACCTGTAGGGTCCGCACGCTTAACGTTCGATGACGGTTTGTATTATGAGTTATGTGATTTGATGACCAAAGTGTGTTCGGAGTCCCGGATGAGATCACGGACATGACGAGGAGTCTCAAAATGGTCGATACGTAAAGATCGATATATTGTAAGGCTATATTTGAACATCGGAAAGGTTCCGAGTGATTTGGGTATTTTTCGGAGTACCGAAGAGTTACGAGAATTCGCCGGGGGAAGTAGTAGGCCTTAATAGGCCATACGGGAAAGTAGAGAAGGGACTCAAGGGGTGGCCGCGCGCGGCCCCCATGGCAAGTCCGAATTGGACTAGGGAGGGGGCGGCGTCCCCTCTCTTTCCTTCTCCCTCTTCTACTCCTTCCCTCTCTCCCCTCTTGGAAAAGGAAGGGGACTCCAACTAGGATTGGGAATCCTAGTTGGACTCCCCCTATAGGCGTGCCCCTCCTAGGCCAGCCTCCTCCTCCTTCCTCCTTTATATACATGACCAGGGGGCACCACATAGACACACAAGTTGATCAAGTTGATCTTTTAGCCGTGTGTGGTGCCCCCCTCCACAGTTACACACCTCGATCATATCATCGTAGTGCGTAGGCGAAGCCCTGCGCTGGTAACTTCATCATCACCATCGCCACACCGACGTGCTGACGAAACTCTCCCTCGGCCTCAACTGGATCAAGAGTACGAGGGACGTCATCGAGCTAAACGTGTGCTGAACGCGGAGGTGCCGTACGTTCGGTGCTTGGATCGGTTGGATCGTGAAGACGTTCGACTACATCAACCGCGTTAACTAAACGCTTCCGCTTTTGGTCTACGAGGGTACGTGGACACACTCTCCCCTCTCGTTGTCTATGCATCACATAGATAGATCTTGCGTGATCGTAGGAAATTTTTGAAATTACCGCGTTTCCTAACAGTGGCATCCGAGCCAGGTCTATGCGTAGATGTTATATGCACAAGTAGAACACAAAGTGTTGTGGGCGATAATAGTCATACTGCTTACCAACATGTCATACTTTGATTCGGCGATATTGTTAGATGAAGCGGCTCAGACCGACATTACGCGTACGCTTACGCGAGACTGGTTCTACCGACGTGCTTTGCACATAGGTGGCTAGTGAGTGTCTGTTTCTCCAACTTTAGTTGAATCGAGTGTGGCTACGCCCGATCCTTGTTGAAGGTTAAAACAACACATTTGACGAAAAATCGTTGTGGTTTTGATGCGTAGGTAAGAACGGTTCTTGCTAGAAGCCCGTAGTAGCCACGTAAAACTTGCAACAACAAAGTAGAGGGCGTCTAACTTGTTTTTGCAGGGCTTGTTGTGATGTGATATGGTCAAGTTGTTGGAGATTGCCCTAGAGGCAATCATGTATGATGATATTTCCTATGTGTTTATGAATAAAGATAGTCCTTGGACATTATCAATGATGTGTATCAGCAAGTACGTGACTTGTTTGTGGGACTATGCATTGTATGATGACTATCCTAAAAGGTCCCTAGTCGAAAGGGCTGTGTGGACGCGCAGCCGATTAGACTAGCATATGACACAGTCGATGGCTTGGTCTCACGATCCATGGAGCATTGGATGCTAACCGGATAATATGGACTTGGAAAGGTCTGGTCGGATTCGACATAGTCGGATCCGAGTCGAGATAAGGTCCGAGTCGGACAGACCCAACTATGAGACACAACGATATGTCATTTGTGAGTCTCTAGTACAACATACGTTCTATGTCCTAAGACCTGAGCTGGCGCATGTACTCGGGATCGTGACAGACTTGCTTTGGGCGACCAAACGCTACTCCGTGACTGGGTAGTTACAAAGGTAGGTTTCGGGTATGTCCAGTCCCATGCTGCGAGACATGGTCGAGCAAGATGGGATTTGCCCCTCTGATCAGGAGAGATATACTCTAGGCCCCTCGTGTGATCCGACCAGGATAAGCATGGCCATGCGACAAGGATTATGAGATAATCCGGGTAGTGGTCGGGATCACTGGAACGAGAAAGAGGTCGGGCTAGCACAAGGATGACAGTCTCGCCTTGAGCCCGACAACATATATCGTGAGGCAAAGGGAACAGAAGTGTGACACGTTGTACAGGTTCGCCTAACCAGCTTCATAGTCTGCTTAGTGGTCGGCACGCATTGCTAGAGGCCGCTACCAACCGTGCAGGTCGGAGGTGATCCGAACTGCAACCAAGCTGACTTGAACCTAAGGGGTCGCGCGCTTAAGGGAAGGAACCTACGAGGTCGGATCCGAAGACACTGATTGGATGTGATCCGAGCTGTATTCGGATTGTGGCTGAGTAGACTTGTGGGCTTTAGGGTCCGTGCGAGGTCCAAGTGTTGAGCCCGTGACGGACGCCTATATAAGGTGGAGGTGCGGCGCACTTATGTGGTTGATCGCTTCGGCGCTGCGACTAGGGTTTGCATGTGTTGCGAATAGACACCTCCACTCGCCGCTGACTGTGTGATCAGACCTAGCAGTCCGCCACACGGTGTTCCTCCTGCATGCGTGGATACCGTTAGAGGCGGTGCACTTGCGCCGCTCCGGCGAACTTGTACGTGGGATCGAACGACCGGCTGTTCGAGGGAGATCGGACGAGGAGGAGACGATCCACGCGGACGCGCTGCCCCAACTCTTCTTCCGCTGCACGGCACTGCGCGTCTAGTGGTAACGAACTGTGATCCATCTCCCGTAGCATGTTCTTGGTTGTTCGACGCACCCTACCGTAGATCCCAACACAAGCATGATGTGATATAAATTGTTGTATGAGATGATCATGTTTTGTAACAAAGTTGTCGACAACTGGCAGGAGCCATATGGTTGTCGCTTTATTATATGCAATGTAATCGCCATGTAATTGTTTTTACTTTATCACTAAGTGGTAGCGATAGTCGTAGTAACAATAGTTGGCGAGACGACAACGATGCTATGATGGAGATCAAGGTGTCGCGCCGGTGATGATGCTTCGGTGATGCAGATCATGAGCACAAGATGACGATGGCCATATCATATCACATATTTTGATTGCATGTGATGATTACCCTTTATGCATCTTATTTTGCTTAGAACGTCGGTAGAATTATAAGATGATCCCTTACTAAATTTCAAGGTCCAAGTGTTCTCCCTGAGTATGCACCATTGCTACAGTTCTTCGTGCTGAGACACCACGTGATGATCGGGTGTGATAGGCTCTACATTCACATACAGCAGGTGCAAGCCAATTTTGCACATGCAGAATACTTGGGTTAAACTTGACGAGCCTAGCATATGCAGATATGGCCTCGGAACACTAAGACCAAAAGGTCGAGCGTGAATCATATAGTAGATATGATCAACATAGTGATGTTCACCATTGAAAACTACTCCATCTCACATGATGATCGGACATGGTTTAGTTGATTTGGATCACGTGATCACTTAGATGATTAGAGGGATGTCTATCTAAGTGGGAATTCTTAAGTAATATGATTAATTGAACTTTAATTTATCATGAAATTAGTCCTGATAATATTTTGCAAATTATGTTGTAGATCAATAGCTTGCGTTATAGCTTCCCTATGTTTTTTATATGTTCCTAGAGAAAACTAAGTTGAAAGATGTTAGTAGCAATGATGCGGACTAGGTTCGTGATCTGAGGTTTATCCTCATTGCTACATAGAAGAATTATGTCCTTGATGCACCGATAGGTGACAGACCTATTGCAGGAGCAGATGTAGATGTTATGAACTTTTGCCTAGCTCAATATGATGACTACTTGATAGTTTAGTGCACCATGCTTAATGGCTTAGAATCGGGACTTCAAAGACGTTTTGAACATCATGGACCATATGAGATGTTTCAGGAGTTGAAGTTAATATTTCAAGCGAATACCCGAGTTGAGAGATATGAAGTCTCCAACAGGTTCTATAGATAAAAGATGGAGGAGAATAGCTCAAGCAGTGAGCATGTGCTCAGATTGTCTGGGTACTACAATTACTTCAATCAAGTGGGAGTTAATCTTTCAGATAAGATAGTGATTGAAAGAGTTCTCTAGTCACCATCACCGAGTTACTGGAACTTCATGATGAACTATAGTATGCAAGGGATGACAAAAACTATTCCCGAGCTCTTCGTGATGCTGAAATCGACGAAGGTAAAAATCAAGAAAGAGCATCAAGTGTTGATGATTGACAAGACCACTAGTTTCAAGAAAAGGGCAACGAGAAAGAAAGGGAACTTCAATTAAAATGGCAAGCAAGTTGTCACTCCCGTGAAGAAACCCAAAGCTGGACCAAAGCCTAAAACTGAGTGCTTCTGCTGCAAAGGAAATGGTCACTGGAAGCGGAAATGCCCTGAATATTTGGTGGATAAAGAGGATGGCAAAGTGAACAAGGGTATATTTGATATACATGTTATTGATGTGTACCTTACTAGTGTTTATAGTAACCCCTGGGTATTTGATGCTTGTTCGGTTGCTAAGATTAGTAACTCTAAAACAGGAGTTACAGAATAAACAAAGACTAGTTGAGGGTGAAGTGATGATGTGTGTTGGAAGTGGTTCCAAGATTGATATGATCATCATCGCACACTCCCTATATTTTCGAGATTAGTGTTGAACCTAAATAAATGTTATTTGGTGCTTGCGTTGGCATAAATATGATTAGAGCATGTTTATTGCGACAGGTTATTCATCTAAGATAGAGAATAAATTGTTATTCTATTTATATGAATAAAACCTTCTATGGTCATACACCCAATATTGATGGTTTATTGAATCTTGATCGTAGTGATACACATATTCATAATATTGATGCCAAAAGATGCAAAGATGATAATGATAGTGCAACATAGTTGTGGCACTGCCGTTTGGGTCATATCGGTGTAAAGCACATGAAGAAACTCCATAAAGATGGACTTTTGGAATCACTTGATTATGAATCATTTGATGCTTGCGAACCGTGCCTGATACGTCTCTAACGTATCTATAATTTTTGATTGTTCCATGCTATTATATTACCCCTTTTGGATGTTTATGGGCTTTATTTTACACATTTATATCATTTTTGGGACTAACCTACTAACCGGAGGCCCAGCCTGTATTGTTGTTTTTTTTGCCTATTTTAGTATTTCAAAGAAAAGGAATATCAAACGGAGTCCAAATGGAATGAAACCTTCGGGAGCGTGATTTTTGGAACGAACGTGATCCAGAGGACTTGGAGTGCAAGTCAAGAAGCAGCCGAGGCTCCCACGAGATAGGAGGGCGCCCCCCTGTAGGGCGCGCCCCCTATCTCGTGGGCCCCTCGGGCGTCCACCGATGTACTTCTTCCTCCTATATAAGCCTACGTACCCGAAAACATCCGGGGGCAAGACGAAACACAATTTCCACCATCGTAACCTTCTGTATCCGCGAGATCTCATCTTGGAGCCTTCACCGGCACTCTGTCGGAGGGGGAATCGACCACGGAGGGCTTCTACATCAACATCCTTGCCTCTCCGATGAGTTGTGAGTAGTTTACCACAGACCTACGGGTCCATAGTTATTAGCTAGATGGCTTCTTCTCTCTTTTTGGATCTCAATACAATGTTCTCCCCCTCTCTTGTGGAGATCTATTCGATGTAAACTCTTTTTGCGGTGTGTTTGTCGAGATCCGATGAATTGTGGGTTTATGATCAAGTTTATCTATGAATAATATTTGAATCTTCTCTGAATTCTTTTATGTATGATTGAGTTATCTTTGTAAGTCTCTTCGAACTATCAGTTTGGTTTGGCCTACTAGATTGATCTTTCTTGCCATGGGAGAAGTGCTTAGCTTTGGGTTCAATCTTGCGGTGTTCTTACCCAGTGACAGAAAGGGTTGCAAGACACGTATTGTATTGTTGCCATCGAGGATAACAAGATGGGGTTTATATCATATTGCTTGAGTTTATCCCTCTACATCATGTCATCTTGCTTAATGCATTACTCTGTTCTTATGAACTTAATACTCTAGATGCATGCTGGATAGCAGTCGATGTGTGGAGTAATAGTAGTAGATGCAGGCAGGAGTCGGTCTACTTGTTATGGACGTGATGCCTATATACATGATCATGCCTAGATAACGTCATAATTATTCGCTTTTCTATCACTTGCTCGACAGTAATTTGTTCACCCACCGTAATACTTATGCTCTCGAGAGAAGCCTCTAGTGAAACCTATGGCCCCCGAGTCTATCTCTTATCATATTTGCTTCCAATCTACTTTTATTTGCATCTTTATTTTCTGCATCTATATTATAAAATACCAAAAATATATTTATCTTATCATACTATCTCTATCAGATCTCACTTTCGCAAGTGGCCGTGAAGGGATTGACAACCCCTTTGTCGCGTTGGTTGCGAGTTCTTTATTTGTTTGTGTAGGTTCGTGGGACTTGTTGAGGAGCCTCCTACTGGATTGATACCTTGGTTCTCAAAAACTAAGGGAAATACTTACGCTACTATTGCTGCATCACCCTCTCCTCTTCGAGGAAAACCAACGCAAGCTCAAGATGTAGCAATAAGGATTTCTGGCGCCGTTGCCGGGGAAGCTTCCACCAAGTCAAGTCAAGATTCGACCTCCCGCCAACGTGCGATTTCTGGCGCCGTTGCCGGGGAGGTCTTTGCTCAAGTCAAGACATACCAAGTACCCATCACAAACTCATCTCCCTCGCATTTACATTATTTGCCATTTGCCTCTCGTTTTCCTCTCCCCCACTTCACCCTTGCCGTTTTATTCGCCCTCTCTTTCCCAATCTTCCTCTCTCTTTTGCTCGCCCTTTCGTTTGCTCGTTTAGTTGGAATAGATGCTTATTTATTGCTAAACAAAGAACTTAAGATCTATGGATCCTCATCCGCTTGCTAATCTTTTTAAGAGATCCAATTATGATGAACCAATTGCTAGTGAGTTTTGTGCACTAGATTATCTTTATGAAACTTTGCTCAAGATTTGTGAATCTGAAAATTATGATGAAGAAATTTTTGAAGAGATTCACGATAACTCCTTGAATAAAAAGCATGATTGCAATGATTTTCCTATAAATTCTCTTGATGTCAATTGTGCTAATAATATGCAAAACCCTAAGCTTGGGGATGCTAGTTTTGCTATGTCTACTACTTGTTTCAATAATCATGATTGGGGTGATTCTTCTTTTGATCTTGAAAATTTATTTAACCCCCATGATGAATATGAGATTGATAATAGTGTCTGCAATAATATTGAAAGTGGGTTTGGAATAGTGTCAACTTTAGATCCCACATATTTGGAGTATGTTCAATCTTATGATATTTTTGATAAAAGTGGGTTCAGAAAGGTCATGACTTTAGTTAATGTTAATCCCACTATCTTGGAAGAGTGTCAACCTTGCATGCATGTGGATCATGTTGAGAATATGTTTTATGATAGCTATTTTGTTGAATTTGCCTATGATCCTACATGTAATTATTATGATAGAGGAAAATATGGTCGTAGAAATTTTTATCTTATTAAATTAACTCTCGTCATGTTGAGATTGCTATCGTCTTTTTCTTCTTCCTTGCATATGCTAGTTTTTGCTTGCCTTGCAAATTTGTTTGCTTATAATATGCCTATGCATAGGAAGTATGTTAGACTTAGATGTGTTTGTCACGTGTTTTATGATGCTCTCTTTGTGCTTCAATTCTTGTCTTTCATGTGAGCATCATTAAAATTATCAATGCCTAGCTAAAAGGATTTAAGGAAAAGCGCTTGTTGGGAGACAACCCAATATTTTTCCTTGCTGTTATTTAATATATTTTGCATCTACTTTATGTTTCTATGTGTTTTTATCTTTTAATTAGTGTTTGTGCCAAGTAGAACCTATAGGATAAACTATGATGATAGTTGATTTGGTTCTGCTAAAAAACAGAAACTTTGCGCTCACGAGAAAAAATTCAATAAATCACAGAAACGTGTTTTTGCATTGATTCGTTTTTCTGCTGAGCAATAAAAAAATTGTCCAGTACGTCCTATTTTGGTAGGATTTTTAGAGTTCCAGAAGTGTGCGTTAGTTACAGATTGCTACAGGCTGTTCTGTTTTTGACAGATTCTGTTTTTCGTGAGTTGTTTGCTTATTTTGATGCATCTATGGCTAGTAAAATAGTTTATAAACCATAGAGAAGTTGGAATACAGTAGGTTTAACACCAAAATAAATAAAGAATGAGTTCATTACAGTACCTTATGTGGTGGTTTTGTTTTCTTTCACTAACGGAGCTTATAAGATTTCCTGTTGAGTTTTGTGTTGTGAAGTTTTCAAGTTTTGGGTAAAGCTTTTATGGACTATGGAATAAACGGTGGCAAGAGCCTAAGCTTGGGGATTCCCAAGGCACCCCAAGATATTCAAGGATAGCCAAAAGCCTAAGCTTGGGGATGCCCCGGGAAGGCATCCCCTCTTTCGTCTTCGTTCATTGGTAACTTTACTTGGAGCTATATTTTTATTCGCCACATGATATGTGTTTTTCTTGGAGCGTCGTGTATTATATTAGTCTTTGATTTTCAGTTTACCACAATCATCCTTGCTGTACACACCTTTTTGGAGAAGCCTATTTGTTTAGAATTTGCTAGAATACTCTATGTGTTTCACTTATATCTTTTGAGCTTGATAGTTTTTGCTCTAGTACTTCACTTATATCTTTTAGAGCACGGTGGTGACTTGATTTTATAGAAATTGCTAGTCTCTCATGCTTCACTTATATTATTTTGAGAGTCTTTTAGAACATCATGGTATTTGCTATGGTTATAATTTGGTCCTAGAATGGTGAGCATCCAAGTTGGGTATAATAAAAATTATCATAGGAAGTGAATTGGATGCTATGATCAATTTTATACTTGATAATTGTTTTGAGATATGGAGGTAGTGATATTAAAGTCATGCTAGTTGGGTGATTATGAATTTAAAGAATGCTTGTGTTGAAGTTAGAAAGTCCCGTAGCATGCACGTATGGTTAAAGTTATGTAACAAATTTGAAACATGAAGTGTACCTGGCTTGTGCATCCTTATGAGTGGCGGTCGGGGACGAGCGATGGTCTTTTCCTACCAATCTATCCCCCTAGGAGCATGCGCCTAGTACTTGGTTTTTGATGACTTCTAAATTTTTGCAATAAGTATATGAGTTCTTTTGACTAATGTTGAGTCCATGGATTATACGCACTTTTACCTTTCCACCATTGCTAGCCTCTTCGGTACCGTGCATTGCCCTTTCTCACCTTGAGAGTTGGTGCAAACTTCGCCGGTGCATCCCAACCCCGTGATACGATACGCTCTATCACACATAAACCTCCTTATATCTTCCTCAAAACAGCCACCATACCTACCTATTATGGCATTTCCATAGCCATTCCGAGATATATTGCCATGCAACTTTCCACCGTTACGTTTATCATCATGACATACATTACTTTTGTCATATTGACATTGCATGATCATGTAGTTGACATCGTATTTGTGGCAAAGCCACCATGCATTATTTTCCATACATGTCACTCTTGATTTATTGCACCATCCCGGTACACCGCCGGAGGCATTCATATAGAGTCATATCTTGTTCTAGTTTCGAGTTGTAATTCATATGTTGTAATCAATAGAAGTGTGATGATCATCATTTTTAAAGCATTGCCCAAAGAAAAAAAAGAATAAAGGCCAAAAAAAAGAAAGCCCCCCCCCCAAAAAAAAGGGTAATGCTACTATCTCTTTTTCCACACTTGTGCTTCAAAGTAGCACCTTGTTCTTCATGTAGTGAGTCTCATATATTGTGCTTCAAAGTAGCACCATGTTTTTCATATAGTGAGTCTCATAAGTTGTCTTTTTCATACTAGTGGGAATTTTTCACTATAGAACTTGGCTTGTATATTCCTACGATGGGCTTCCTCAAATGCCCTAGGTCCTCGTGAGCAAGCAAGTTGGATGCACACCCACTAGTTTTCTTTTGTTGAGCATTTATTTATAGCTCTAGTGCATCCGTTGCATGGCAATCCCTACTCCTCATGTTTACATCAATTGATGGGCATCTCCATAGCCCGTTGATTATCCTCGTCAATGTGAGACTTTCTCCTTTTTTGTCTTCTCCACACAATCCCCAATCATTATTCCATTCCACCCATAGTGCTATATCCATGGCTCACGATCATGTATTGCGTGAAGGTTGATAAAGTTTGAGATTATTTAAGTATGAAACAATTACTTGGCTTGTCATCAAGGGTATAGAAGTTGGGAACATATTTGTGTGACAAAAATGAAGCATAGCCTAACTATATGATTTTGTAGGGATGAACTTTCTTTTGCCATGTTATTTTGAGAAGACATGATTACTTTGATTAGTATGCTTGAAGTGTTACTATTTCTTTTATCAATATGAACTTTTATTTTGAATCATTTGGATCAGAACATTCATGCCACATTAAAGAAAATTACGTTGAGAATTATGCTAGGCAGCATTCCACATCAAAAATTCTCTTTTTATCATTTACCTACTCGAGGACGAGCAGGAATTAAGCTTGGGGATGCTTGATACGTCTCCAACATATCTATAATTTTTGATCGTTCCATGCTATTATATTACCCCTTTTGGATGTTTATGGGCTTTATTTTACACATTTATATCATTTTTGGGACTAACCTACTAACCGGAGGCCTAGCTCGTATTGTTTTTTTTGCCTATTTCAGTATTTCAAAGAAAAGGAATACCAAATGGAGTCCAAACGGAATGAAACCTTCGGGAGCGTGATTTTTGGAACGAGCGTGATCCAGAGGACTTGGAGTGCAAGTCAAGAAGCAGCCGAGGCTCCCACGAGATAGGAGGGCGCGCCCCTTGTCTCGTGGGCCCCTCGGGCGTCCACCGACATACTTCTTCCTCCTATATAAGCCTACGTACCCCGAAAACATCCGGGGGCAAGACGAAACACAATTTCCACCACCGTAACCTTCTGTATCCGCGAGATCTCATCTTGGAGCCTTCGCCGGCACTCTGCCGGAGGGGGAATCGACCACGGAGGGCTTCTACATCAACATCCTTGCATCTTCGATGAGTTGTGAGTAGTTTACCACAGACCTACGGGTCCATAGTTATTAGCTAGATGGCTTCTTCTCTCTTTTTGGATATCAATACAATGTTCTCCCCCTCTCTTGTGGAGATCTATTCGATGTAAACTCTTTTTGTGGTGTGTTTGTCGAGATCCGATGAATTGTGGGTTTATGATCAAGTTTATCTATGAATAATATTTGAATCTTCTCTGAATTCTTTTATGTATAATTGAGTTATCTTTGCAAGTCTCTTCGAATTATCAGTTTGGTTTGGCCTACTAGATTGATCTTTCTTGCCATGGGAGAAGTGCTTAGCTTTGGGTTCAATCTTGCGGTGTTCTTACCCAGTGACAGAAAGGGTTGCAAGACATGTATTGTATTGTTGCCATCGAGGATAACAAGATGGGGTTTATATCATATTGCTTGAGTTTATCCCTCTACATCATGTCATCTTGCTTAATGTGTTACTCTGTTCTTATGAACTTAATACTCTAGATGCATGCTGGATAGCGGTTGATGTGTGGAGTAATAGTAGTAGATGCAGGCAGGAGTCGGTCTACTTGTTATGGACGTGATGCCTATATACATGATCATGCCTAGATAACGTCATAATTATTCACTTTTCTATCAATTGCTCGACAGTAATTTGTTCACGCACCGTAATACTTATGCTCTCGAGAGAAGCCTCTAGTGAAACCTATGGCCCCCGGGTCTATCTCTTATCATATTAGCTTCCAATCTACTTTTATTTGCATCTTTATTTTCTGCATATATATTATATAATACCAAAAGTATATTTATCTTATCATACTATCTCTATCAGATCTCACTTTCGCAAGTGGCCGTGAAGGGATTGACAACCCCTTTGTCGCGTTGGTTGCGAGTTCTTTATTTGTGTGTGTAGGTTCGTGGGACTTGTTGAGGAGCCTCCTACTGGATTGATACCTTGGTTCTCAAAAACTGAGGGAAATACTTGCGCTACTATTGCTGCATCACCCTCTCCTCTTAGAGGAAAACCAACGCAAGCTCAAGACGTAGCAGTGCCTTATGGGCAAGATGACTAAAACTCCATTCTCCGGAACAATGGAACGAGGTAGTGACTTATTGGCAATAATACATACCGATGTATGCGGTCCAATGAGTGTTGATGCTCGTGGCGGGTATCATTATTTTCTGACCTTCACAGATGATTTAAGCAGATATGGGTATATCTACTTAATGAAACACAAGTCTGAAACATTTGAAAAGTTCAAAGAGTTTCAGAGTGAAGTGGAGAATCATAGTAACAAGAAAATAAAGTTTCTATGATCTGATCGTGGAGGAGAATATTTGAGTTACGAGTTTGGCCTTCATTTAAAACAATTTGGAATAGTTTCACAGCTCATGCCACCTGGAACACCATAGCGTTATGGTGTGTCCGAACATCGTAACCACACTTTATTGGATATGGTGTGATCTATGACGTCTCTTACCGATTTACCACTATCATTTTGGGGTTATGCATTAGAGACAGTTGCATTCACTTTAAATAGGGCACCATCAAAATCCGTTGAGACGACACCTTATGAACTATGGTTTGGTAAGAAACCAAAGTTGTCGTTTCTTAAAGTTTGGGGCTACGATGCTTATGTGAAAAAGTATCAACCTGATAAGCTCAAACCCAAATCGGAGAAGTGCGTCTTCATAGAATACCCAAAGGAAATTGTTGGGTACACCTTCTATCACAAGATCCAAAGGTAAGATATTTGTTGCTAAGAATGGATCCTTTCTAGAGAAGGTTCTTTCTAAAGAAGTGAGTGGGAGGAAAGTAGAACTTGATGAGGTAATTGTACCTTCTCCCGAATTGGAAAGTAGTTCATTACAGAAATCAGTTCTAGTGATTCCTACACCAATTAGTGGGGAAGCTAACGATGATGATCATGAAACTTCAGATCAAGTTACTACCGAACCTCGTAGGTCTTCCAGAGTGAGATCCGCACCAGAGTGGTATGATAATACTGTTCTGGAAGTCATGTTACTAGATCATGGTGAACCTACGAACTATGAGGAAGCAATGATGAGCCCAGATTCCATGAAATGGCTTGAGGCCATGAAATCTGAGATGGGATCCATGTATAAGAACAACATGTGGACTTTGGTGTACTTGACCGATGATCTGCAAGCCATATTAAATAAATGGATCTTCAAGAGGAAGACAAACACTGATAGTAGTGTTAGTATCTAGAAAGCTCGACTTGTCACAAAAGGTTTTTCGACAAGTTCAAGGTGTTGACTACAATGAGATTTTCTCAACTCTAGCGATGCTTAAATCTGTCTGAATCATGTTAGCAGTTGCCATATTTTATGAAATCTGGCAAATGGATGTCAAAACTACATTCCTTAAATGGATATTTCTTAAATAAGAGTTGTATATGATGCAACCAGAAGGTTTTGTCAATCCGAAAGGTACTAACAAGGTGTGCAAGCTCCAGCGATCCATCTATGAACTGGTGCAAACATCTCGGAGTTGGAATATACGCTTTGATGAGTTGATCAAAGCATATAGTTTTATACAGACTTGCGATGAAGCCTGTATTTACAAGAAAGTGAGTGGGAGCACTACAGCCTTTCTGATAAGTATATGTGAATGACATATTGTTGATCGGAAATGATGTAGAATTTTCTGGAAATCATAAAGGAGAATTTGAAAGGAGTTTTTCAAAGAAAGACCTCAGTGAAGCTGCTTACATATTGGGCATCAAGATCTATAGAGATAGATCAAGACGCTTGATAAGAATTTTCAATGAGTAAATACCTTGACAAGCTTTTGAAAGAGTTCAAAATGGATTAGTCAAAGAAGGATTTCTTGTCTGTATTACAAGGTGTAAAGTTGAGTAAGACTCAAAGCCCGACCACGACAGAAGATAGAAAGAGAATGAAAGTCATTTCCTATGCCACAGTCATAGGTTCTATAAAGTATGTTGTGCTATGTACCAGACCTATTGTGTACCTTGCCATGAGTTTGGCAAGGGGGTACAATAGTGATCTAAGAGTAGATCACTGGACAACGGTCAAAATTATCCTTAGTGAGGACTAAGGAAATGTTTCTCGGTGATGGGGGTGATAAAGAGTTCGTCATAAAGAGTTATGTTGATGCAAGCTTTTACACTGATCCAGATGACTCTAAGTCTCAATCTAGATACATATTGAAAGTGGGAGCAACTAGCTAGAGTAGCTCTATGCAGAACATTGTAGACATAGAACATTTGCAAAATACACACGGCTTTGAATGTGACAGACCCGTTGACTAAAACTTCTCTCATAAGCAAAACATGATCACACCTTAGTACTCTTTGGGTGTTAATCACATTGCAATGTGAACTACATTATTGACTCTATTAAACCCTTTGGGTGTTAGTCACATGGTGATGTGAACTAATCACATAAAGATGTGAACTATTGGTGTTAAATCACATGACGATGTGAACTAGATTATTGACTCTAGTGCAGGTGGGAGACTGAAGGAAATATGCCCTAGAGGCAATAATAAAGTTATTATTTATTTCCTTATTTCATGATAAATGTTTATTATTCATGCTAGAATTGTATTAACCGGAAACTTAGTACATGTGTGAATACATAGACAAAACAAAGTGTCCCTAGTATGCCTCTACTTGACTAGCTCGTTAATCAAAGATGGTTATGTTTCCTAAACCATAGACATGTATTGTCATTTGATGAACGGGATCACATCATTAGTAGAATGATGTGATGGACATGAACCATCTATTAGCTTAGCATTATGATCGTGTAAGTTTCATTGCTACTGCTTTCTTCATGGCTTATACAAGTTCCTCAGACTATGAGATTATGCAACTCCCGAATACTGGAGGAACACTTTGTGTGCTACCAAATGTCACAACATAAAAGGGTGATTATAAAGGTGCTCTACAGGTGTCTCCGAAGGTGTTTGTTGGGTTGGCATAGATCAATATTAGGATTTGTCACTTCGTGTTTCGGAGAGGTATCTCTGGGCCCTCTCGGTAATACTCATCATTATAAGGCTTGCAAGCATTGTGACTAATGAGTTAGTTGCGGGATAAAGTATTACGGAACAAGTAAAGAGACTTGATGGTAACGAGATTGAACTATGTATGATAATACCGACGATTGAATCTCGGGCAAGTAACATACAAATGACAAAGGGAACAATGTATGTTGTTATGCGGTTTGACCGATAAAGATCTTCATAGAATATGTATGGGCCAATGCATCCAGGTTCCGCTATTGGTTATTGATCGGAGATGTGTCTCGATCATGTCTACATAGTTCTCGAACCCGTAGGGTCCGCACGCTTAATGTTCAATGACGGTTTGCATTATGAGTTATGTGATTTGGCGACCGAAGTTTGTTCGAAGTCCCGGATGAGATCACGGACGTGACGAGGAGTCCCAAAATGGTCAAGATGTAAAGATCGATATATTGGAAGGCTATATTCGGACATCGGAAAGGTTCCGAGTGATTCAGGTATTTTTCAGAGTACCGGAGAGTTACGAGAATTCGCCGGGGGAAGTAGTTGGCCTTAATGGGCCATGCGGGGAAGGAGAGAAGGGCCTCAAGGGGTGGCCGCACGCCCCCCATGTCAAGTCCGAATTGGACTAGGGAGGGGGCGGCGCCCCCTCTCTTTCCTTCTCCCTCTCCTACTCCTTCCCTCTCTCCCCTCTCGGAAAATGAAGGGGACTCCAACTAGGATTGGGAATCCTAGTTGAACTCCCCCTATAGGCGCGCCCCTCCTAGGCCGGCATCCTCCTCCTTCCTCCTTTATATACGTGGACAGGGGGCACCCCATAGACACACAAGTTGATCAAGTTGATCTTTTAGCCGTGTGAGGTGCCCCCCTCCATAGTTACACACCTCGGTCATACCGTCGTAGTGCTTAGGCGAAGCCCTGCGCCGGTAACTTCATCATCACTGTCGCCACGCTAACGTGCTGATGAAACTCTCCCTCGGACTCAACTGGATCAAGAGTATGAGGGACGTCATTGAGCTAAACGTGTGCTGAATGCGGAGGTGTCATACGTTCGGTGCTTGGATCAGTTGGATCGCAAAGACGCGATGCAGAATCGTTTCGGTCTACTTGACACGGACATGATGCCTATATTCACTATCATTGCCTTAGATATCATCATAAATTTGAGCTTTTCTATCAATTACTCGGCAGTAATTTGTTCACCCACCATATTGTTTGCTATCTTGAGAGAAGCCTCTAGCGAAACCTATGGCCCCCGAGTCTATTTTCCATCATATTAGTTTCCGATCTACTATTTTTGCAATCTTTTACTTTCCGATCTATAAACCAAAAATACCAAAAATATTTACTTTGTCATTTATCTATCGCTATCAGATCTCACTTTTGCAAGTAACTGTGACGGGATTGACAACCCCTTTATCGCGTTGGGTGCAAGTTTGTTTGATTGTTTGTGCAGGTCTTGGTGATTTGTGCGTTGTCTCCTACTGGATTGATACCTTGGTTCTCTAACTGAGGGAAATACTTATCTCTACTTTGCTGCATCACCCTTTCCTCTTCAAGGGAAAAACCAACGCAAGCTCAAGAAGTAGCAGGAAGAATTTCTGGCGCCGTTGCTGGGGAGATATACGCCAAGTCAAGACATACCAAGTACCCATCATAAAGCTCTCATCTCTTGCATTACATTATTCACCATTCGCCTATCGTTTTCCTCTCCCCCACTTCTAAAACGATTTTCGAAGAGATTTGCCTTTTTATTCGCCCTTCTTTCGTTTGATCTTATGTTTGGTTGTGTTTCCATGTGCGTTCTATTTTGCTTGCATAATTGCTTGCTAAAAATCTATTGATATGGATCCACTCAAAGTTTTCTACCTGGATCATCTTAGATCCATGTGTGCTCGTGCTGAAACCCCAACTAGTTTAGTTGAGGGAAAGTCTTTAGATGAGCATGCTCATTTTGTGCGTCATCATTTGTATGGAAAAGGGAAGCTCTTATGGAATCAAATAAATTGTTTGCTATGCTATGCTTGGAATCTTTGTGAAATTTGTGATTTTACTTGTTGCTATAAGAACCCTAAAAATTGCCTTCCCTACCTATGTGAGTTTAATGATAATGAAATCTTATCTTCTTATGAAAAGGGTGTTTACAGTTACTATGATATCAAACAATTTGAAGAATTTGTTGCTTTTAAGGGTGCTTATGAAGTTGCTTCTTTGATTGAAAAGTATGATATTACTCTCTACAAATCTGAAACTTTTTACATACTTAAATATTGCTATGAGAAATATGCTCATAATGCCTATGTTATGGAATTTATTGAAAGAATGACCGTTGCTTTGGAAGAAAATAATGATATGCATGAATCTATAGATAATTATGATTCCAATGATTTGATTGAAATATCACTTGATAAACATGATTCTTGCTATTCTTATGGCCATAATGCCAATATTAATTATGCTTATGGAGATGAATTTGCTATAGTTCCTTATGTTAAACATGAGATTGTTGCTATTGCACCCATACTTGATAGCTCCTTGAATCAAAAGCATGATTCCAATGATGTTATTGAAAATTCTATTAAATGTCAATTGTGTTAATGATATGCAAAACCCTAAGCTTGGGGATGCTAGTTTTGCTATTTCTACTACTTGTTGCAATGACCATGATTGGGGTGATTCTTCTTATGATCTTGAAAATTTATTTAAGTCCCATGATGAATATGAGATTGATAATAATGTTTGCAATAATATTGAAAGTGGGTTTGGAAGAGTGTCAACTTTAGATCCCACATATTTGAAGAATGTTCAATCTTATGAAATTTTTAATAAAAGTGGGTTTGGAGAGGTCATGACTTTAGTTAATGTTAATCCCACTATTTTGAAAGAGTGTCAACTTCACATGCATGTGGATCGTGTTGAGAATATGTTATGTGATAGCTGTATTGTTGATTTTCTTATGATCCTACATGTAATTATTATGAGAGAGGAAAATATGTTTGTAGAAATTTTCATGTTACTAAATTACCTCTCTTCATGTTGAGATTGCTATCGTCTCTTTCTTCTTCCTTGCATATGCTAGTTTTTTGCTTGCCTTGATAATTTGTTTGCTTATAAAATACCTATGCATAGGAAGTATGTTAGACTTAGATGTGTTTGTCGCATGTTTTATGATGCTCTCCTTGTGCTTCAATTCTTGTCTTTCATGTGAGCATCATTGAAATCTCAATGCCTAGCTAAAAAGGATGTAAAGAAAAGCGCTTGTTGGGAGAAAACCCAATATGTTTTCCTTGTTGTTTTGCAATAAATAATTCATCTGGCCTCTGGTTAGATGTGGTTTTGTGTTTTAATTAGTGTTTGTGCCAAGTAAGACCTTTGGGATAGCTTACGGTGATAGTTGTTTTAATCTTGCTGAGAAACAGAAACTTTTGTGGCCAGGAAAATAATTTTCATAATTAATAGAAGCGTGCTTTTGATATGATTCTTTTTGAACTAGATTGGTACACAAATGGTTGTCCCAACTTTTTAGAATTTTTGGAGTTACAGAAGTGTTCAAGAGTTACAGATTGCTATAGACTATTTTGTTTTTGACAGATTCTGTTTTCTTTGTGTTGTTTACTTATTTTGATGAATCTATGGGTAGTATTGGGGGGTATGAACCATGGAAAAGTTGGAATACTTTAGATATTACACCAATATAAGTAAAGAATGAGTTCACAATAGTACCATAAAGTGGTGATTTATTTTCTTATACCAACGGAGCTTATGAGATTTTCTGTTGAGTTTTGTGTTGTGAAGTTTTCAAGTTTTGGGTAAGGATTTGATGGACTAGGGAATAAGGAGTGGCAAGAGCCTAAGCTTGGGGATTACAAAGGCACCCCAAGGTAATATTAAAGGACAACCAAGAGCCTAAACTTGGGGATACCCCGGAAGGCATCCCCTCTTTCGTCTTCGTCTATCGATAACTTTACTTGAGGCTATATTTTTATTCACCACATGATATGTGTTTTGCTTGGAGCGTCTTGTATAATTTGAGTCTTTGCTTTTTAGTTTTCCACAATCATCCTTGTTGTACACACATTTTGAGAGGGACACACATGAATCCTGATTTATTAGAATACTCTATGTGCTTCACTTATATCTTTTGAGATAGGCAATATTGTTGTAGTGCTTCACTTATATCTTTTTAGAGCACGACGGTGGTTTTATTTTATAGAAATTGATGAACTCTCATGCTTCACTTATATTATTTTGAGAGTCTTTAAACAGCATGGTAATTTTCTTTGCTTATAAATTTAGTCCTAATATGATAGGCATCCAAGAGGGATATAATAAAAACTTTCATATAAAGTGCATTGAATACTATGAGAAGTTTGATTCCTTATGATTGTTTTGAGATATGAATATGATGATATTAGAGTCATGCTAGTGGATTAATTGTGAATTTGAGGAATACTTGTGTTGAGGTTTGTGATTCCCGTAGGATGCACGTATGGTGAACTGTTATGTAACGAAGTTGGAGCATGAGGTATTTTTTTATTGTCATCCTTTGTGTGGAGGTCGGGATCACGTGATGGTTAACTCCTACCAACCCTTCTCCTAGGAGCATGCATGTAGTGCTTGGTTTTGATGACTAATAGATTTTTGCAATTAGTATGTGAGTTCTTTATGACTAATGTTGGGTCCATGGATTATACGCACTCTCACCCTTCCACCATTGCTAGCCTCTCTTGTGCCGTGCAACTTTCTCCAGTACCATACACCCACCATATACCTTCCTCAAAACATCCACCATACCTACCTATTAGGCATTTCCATAGCCATTCCGAGATATATTGCCATGCAACTTTCCACCGTTCTGTTTATTATGACACACTTCATTATTGTCATATTGCTTTGCATGATCATGTAGTTGACATCGTATTTTTGGTAAAGCCACCTTTCAAAATTCTTTCATACATGTCACTCTTGAGTCATTGCACATCCCGGTACACCGCCGGAGGCATTCATATAGAGTCATATTTTTGTTCTGTGTATCGAGTTGTAATTTTTGAGTTGTAAGTAAATAGAAGTGTGATGATCATCATTCTTAGAGCACTGTCCCATGTGAGGAAATAAAAAAAGAGGCCCAAGAAGCCAAACAAAAAAAGAAAAAAGAGAAAAAATGAGAGAAAAAGAGAGAAGGGGCAATGTTACTATCCTTTTTCCACACTTGTGCTTAAAAGTAGCACCATGGTCTTCATGATAGAGAGTCTCCTATTTTGTCACTTTCATATACTAGTGGGAATTTTTTCATTATATAACTTGGCTTGTATATTCCAACGATGGGCTTCCTCAAATTGCTCTAGGTCTTCATGAGCAAGAAAGTTGGATGCACACCCACTTAGTTTTTCTTTTTGAACTTTCATAAACTTATAGCTATAGTGCATCCATTGCATGGCAATCCCTACCCACTCACATTGATATATATTCATGGGCATCTCCATAGCCCGTTGATACGCCTAGTTGATGTGAGACTATATCCTTCTTTTTGTCTTCTCCAGAACCACCGTATTCTATTCCACCTATAGTGTTATGTCCATGGCTCACGTTCATGTATTGCGTGAAAGTTGAAAAAGTTTGAGAATACTAAAGTATGAAATGAAGGAAATATGCCCTAGAGTCAATAATAAAGTTGTTATTTTATATTTCCTTATATCATGGTAAATGTTTATTCATGCTAGATATTAACTGGAAACTTAGTACATGTGTGAATACATAGACAAAAAAAGTGTCCCTAGTATGCCTCTACTTCACTAGCTTGTTAATCAAAGAGCGATATGTTTCCTGACCATAGACATGTGTTGTCATTTGATGAACGGGATCACATCATTAGAGAATGATGTGATGGACAAGACCCATCCGTTAGCTTAGCATAATGATCGTTAAGTTTTATTGCTATTGCTTTCTTCATGACTTATACATGTTCCTCTAACTATGAGATTATGCAACTCCCGAATACCAGAGGAACACCTTGCGTGCTATCAAATGTCACAATGTAACTGGGTGATTATAAAGATGCTCTACAAGTGTCTCCGAAGGTGTTTGTTGGGTTGGCATAGATCGAGATTAGGATTTGTCACTCTGTGTATCAGAGAGGTATCTCTGGGCCCTCTCGGTAATGCTCATCACTATAAGCCTTGCAAGCAATGTGATTAATGAGTTAGTTGCAGTATGAAGCATTACAGAATGTGTAAAGAGACTTGCCGGTAATGAGATTGAACTAGGTATGATGATACCGATGATCGAATCTCGGGCAAGTATAACATACCGATGACAAAGGGAACAACGTATGTTGTTGTGCGATTTGACCGATAAAGATCTTCGTAGAATATGTAGGAGCCAATATGAGCATCCAGGTTCCACTATTGGTTATTGATCGGAGATGTGTCTCGATCATGTCTACATAGTTCTCAAACCCATAGGGTCCGCACGCTTAATGTTCGATGACGATTTGTATTATGAGTTATGTGTTTTGGTGACCGAAGTTCGTTCGGAGTCCCGAATGAGATCACGGACATGACAAGGAGTCTTATGAGATGGTCAAGAGGTAAAGATTGATATATTGGAAGGTAGTATTCGGACACCGGAAGGGTTCCAGACTGTATCGGGTACAAACTGGAGTACCGGAAGGGTTACGGGAACCCCCCGGTGGAAGATATGGGTCATATGGGCCATGGGAGGGAGGTTAACCAGCCCACAAGGGGCTGGTGCGCCCCCCAAGGGAGGAGGCCGAATTGGACTAGGGAAAGGGGGCGCCACCCCCTTTCCTTCTCCCACTCCCTCTCCTTTCCCCTTTCCACCTTCGTAAGAAGGAAAAAAAGAGGGGGGGGGGGGGGCGAATCCTACTAGGAGTGGAGTCCTAGTAGGACTCCCCCCTCCCTTGGTGCGCCCCTAGTGGCCGGCCTCCTCCTTCCTCCTTTATATACGGGGGCAGGGGGCACCCCAAAGGCACAACATTGTCTTAGCCGTGTGCGGTGCCCCCCTACACCGTTTACTCCTCCAATAGTATCATCGTAGTGCTTAGGCAAAGCCCTGCGCGGATCACATCACCAACACCGTCATCACGCCGTCATGCTGATAGAACTCATCGACTCCATCAACACTCTGCTGGATCAAGAGATCGAGGGACGTCATCAAGCTGGACGTGTGCTTAACTCGGAGGTGTTGTACGTTCGGTGTTAAATCGGTTGGATCGTGAAGACGTTCGGTTACTACATAAACCGCGTTAACATAACGCTTCCGCTTTTGGTCTACGAGGGTACGTGGACACACTCTCCCCTTCTCGTTGCTATGCATCTCCTAGATAGATCTTGCGTGATCGTAGGATTTTTTTTGAAATTGCATGTTACGTTCCCTACAGTGGTATCAGAGCCAGGTCTATGCGTAGATGATATGCACGAGTAGAACACAGAGAGTTGTGGGCGATAATAGTCATACTGCTTACCACCAACGTCTTACTTTGATTTGGAGGTATTGTTGGATGAAGCGGCCCGGACCGACATTACATGACCGCGTTCATGAGACTAGTTCTACCAATGTGCTTTGCACACAGGTGGCTGGCGGGTGTGTGTTTCTCCAACTTTAGTTGAATCGAGCTTGACTACGGCCGGTCCTTGTTGAAGGTTAAAACAACACACTTGACGAAACATTGTTGTGGTTTTGATGCGTAGGTAAGAACGGTTCTTGTTAGAAGCCCGTAGCAGCCACGTAAAACTTGCAACAACAAAGTAGAGGGCGTCTAACTTGTTTTTGCAGGGCTTGTTGTGATGTGATATGGTCAAGACATGATGTGATATAAATTGTTGTATGAGATGATCATGTTTTGTAACAGAGTTATCGGCAACTAGCAGGAGCCATATGGTTGTTGCTTTATTGTATGAAATGCAATTGCCATGTAATTGTTTTACTTTGTCACTAAGCGGTAGCGATAGTCGTAGAAGAAATAGTTGGTGAGATGACAATGATGCTATGATGGAGATCAAGGTGTCAAGCCAGTGACAATGGAGATCATGATGGTGCTTTGGAGATGGTGATCAAAGGCACAAGATGATGATGGCCATATCATGTCACATATTTTGATTGCATGTGATGTTTATCTTTTATTCATCTTATTTTTCTTAGTACAGCAGTAGCATTATAAGATGATCCCTCACTAAATTTCAAGGTATAAGTGTTCTCCCTGAGTATGCACCGTTGGTACAGTTCGTCGTGCCGAGACACCATGTGATTATCGGGTGTGATAAGCTCTACGTTCACATACAACGGGTGCAAGCCAGTTTTGCACATGCAGGATACTCGGGTTAAACTTGACGAGCCTGTCATATATAGATATGGCCTTAGGACACTGGAGACCGAAAGGTCGAACGTGAATTATATAGTAGATATGATCAACATAGTCATGCTCACCATTGAAGACTACTCCATCTCACGTGATGATCAGACATGGTTTAGTTGATTTGGATCATGTATCATTTAGATGACTAGAGGGATGTTTATCTAAGTGGGAGTTCTTAAGTAATATGATTAATTGAACTTTAATTTATCATGAACTTAGTCCTGATGGTATTTTGCAAATTATGTTGTAGATCAATAGCTCGCGTTGTAGCTTCCCTATGTCTTTTATATGTTCCTAGTGAAAACTAAGTTGAAAGATGATAGTAGCAATGATGCAGACTGGGTCCGTAATCTGAGGTTTATCCTCATTGCTGCACAGAAGAATTATGTCCTTGATGCACCGCTAGGTGACAGACCTATTACAGGAGTAGATGCAGACATTATGAACGTTTGGCTAGCTCAATATGATGACTACTTCATAGTTTAGTGCACCATGCTTTACGACTTAGAACCGGGATTTCAAAAAGTTTTGAACGCCACGGAGCATATGGGATGTTCCAATAGCTGAAATTGGTATTTCAGACTCATGCCCGTGTCGAGAGGTATGAGACCTCTGACAAATACTTCACCTAAAATATGGAGGAGAATTGCTCAGCTAGTGAGCATCTGCTCACAATGTCTGGGTACCACAATCACTTGAATCAAGTGGGAGTTAATCTTCCAGATAAGATAGTGATTGACAGAGTTCTCTAGTCACCATCACCAAGTTACTAGAACTTCGTGATGAACTATAGTATGCAAGGGATGACGAAAATGATTCCCGAGCTCTTCGTGATGCTGAAAATTGACGAAGGTAGAAATCAAAAAAGAACATCAAGTGTTGATGATTGACAAGACCACTAGTTTCAAGAAAAGGGCAAATGGAAAGAAAGGGAACTTCAACTAGAATGGAAAGCAAGTTGTTACTCCCAGGAAGAAGCCCAAGTCTGGACCTAAGCCTGAAGCTGAGTGCTTCTACTGCAAAGAGACTGGTCACTAGAAGTTGAATTGCCCCAAACATTTGGCGGATAAGAAGGATGGCAAAGTGAACAAAGGTATATTTGATATACAGGTTATTGATGTGTACCTTACTAGTGTTTGTAGTAGCCCCTGGGTATTTGATACTTGTTTGGTTGCTAAGATTAGTAACTCGAAACAAGAGTTACAGAATAAACAAAGACTAGTTGAGGGTGAAGTGACGATGTGTGTTGGAAGTGGTTCCAAGATTGATATGATCATCATAGCACACTCCTTATACTTTCGGGATTAGTGTTGAACCTAAATAAATGTTATTTGGTGTTTGCGTTGAGCATGAATATGATTAGATCATGTTTATTGCAATACGGTTATTCTTTCAAGACAGAGAATAATTGTTATTCTGTTTACATGAATAAAACCTTCTTTGCTCATACACCCAATGTTAATGGTTTATTGAATCTCGATCCTAATGATACACATATTCATAAGATTGATGCCAAAAGATGCAAAGTTAATAATGATAGTCCAACATACTTGTGGCACTGCCGTTTAGGTCATATTGGTGTAAAGCGCATGAAGAAACTCCATGCTGATGGACTTTTGGAATTACTTGATTATGAATCATTTGATACTTGCGAACCATGCCTTATGGGCAAGATGACTTAAACTCTGTTCTCCGGAACAATGGAATGAGCTAATGACTTATTGGAAATAATACATACTGATGTATGCGGTCCGATGAGTGTTGAGGCTCATGGCGGGTATCGTTATTTTCTGACCTTCACAGATGATTTATGAAGATATGGAAATATCTACTTAATGAAACACAAGTTTGAAACATTTGAAAAGTTCAAAGAATTTCAGAGTGAAGTGGAGAATCATCGTAACAAGAAAATAAAGTTTCTACGATCTGATCGTGGAGGAGAATATTTGAGTTACGAGTTTGGCCTTCTTTTAAAACAATGTGGAATAGTTTCACAGATCACGCCACCTGGAACACCATAGCGTAATGGTGTGTCCGAACATCGTAACCGCACTTTATTGGATATGGTGCGATCTATGGTGTCTCTTACCAATTTACCACTATCGTTTTGGTGTTATGCATTAGAGACGACTGCATTCACGTTAAATAGGGCACCATCTAAATCCATTGAGATGACACCATATGAATTGTGGTTTGGCGAGAAACCTAAGCTGTCATTTCTTAAAGTTTGGGGCTGCGATGCTTATGTGAAAAAGCTTCAACCTGATAAGCTTGAACCCAAATCGGAGAAATGCGTCTTCATAGGACGCCCAAGGGAAACTGTTGGGTACACCTTCTATCACAAATCCAAAGGCAAGTTGAAAGAACATGCGGTGCCCCCATGTTTGGTTTTGGTAATTGATGACAATCTCTTTGGACTAATGGTTGCCTCTAGTTTTATTTGAAGGGTTTGTCCATATGGTTTTCTTGGAGTCCATTTGTTGGCTTCAAGGAGAGTTTGTGATGACCAAGGTGCCATTCAAGGAATTACCTAAAGATTGGTCATGTGAGAGGTTGATCAAGACTAAGTCAAAGAGTGAATCAAGTTGAGTAACACACAAAGCATAGAAGATGTACCGAGAGGGATCAAGCAATCCCATGGTATGGTAAGCATTGTCAATTACGCTTTTTGTACTAACCCATGATCTTTGTGAGAGTTCTTTGTGGGGTTAGGTTGTGGTGTGCAAGTTCAAGTGAAGCATCACGAAGAGATCAAATGCTTGAAGCTTGCCATCCATTGCGGTGACAATGGACTTGTGAAGATGTGCGGAAGAGTGGCTCACCCATAGTGGAGTATGGGGGAGCAATCAACTAGTCTTCATCGAGCCAACGCAATCAAGAAAGGTGGTCCAACTTGAGGGAGTCAAGGTCGTCATCATCTAGCTCAAGTGGACCATGTGCTAGGCAAAGGTTTGCCCTTGATAGGTTTTCTATTTTACCGGTCTCATGGTGGTAGTTGGGAGACCGGGTTTTAGGATCGATTGCCGTACTATCAAGGGGGGCTCTCAAGTTGGTAGCTTGATCTTATCATGAGTAGAGAGCTCAAACCATTGCATCCTTGCATCATCTTTCTTGGTTCTTGTTTGGTTCTCTTTGTTGAGTTTTGGAGCTTATGGTCATCTTGATGACAAGCTCGAGTTCATCGAAAACGGAGTTCGCATGCGTCTTCTATGATGTTTTCGATGTTGGAGGTTCTGCCGGTTCTTCTCTCTTGGAGGTTTCTCTCCTCTTTTTGTTAGGCATACCTCCTCTGCCTCTTCTTACTATAACCGCCTCTTGATCATGTCTACACAATTGTCGAACCCGTAGGGTCCGCACGCTTAACGTTCGATGAAGATTTGTATTATGAGTTATGTGTTTTGGTGACCGAAGTTTGTTCAGAGTCCTGGATGATATCATGGACATGATGAGGAGTCTCGAAATGGTTGAGAGGTAAAGATTGATATATTGGAAGGTAGTATTCGGACACCGGAAGGGTTTCAGAGTGTATCGGGTACAAACCGGGGTACCGGAAGGGTTACCTGAACCCCCCGATGGAAGATATGGGCCATGGGAGGGAGGCTAACCAGCCCATAAGTGGCTCGTGGGCCCCCCACATGGGATGAGGCCGAATTGGACTAGGGAAAGGGGGCGCCACTCTATTGGAAATATGCCCTAGAGGTAAAATGGTTATTATTATATTTCCTTGTTCTTGATAATAGCCTATTGTTCATGCTATAATTGTATTGACCGGAAACCGTAATACATGTGTGAATACATAGACCAAAACATGTCCCTAGTGAGCCTCTAGTTGACTAGCTCGTTGAATAACAGATGGTTATGGTTTCCTGACCATGGGCATTGGATGTCATTGATAACGGGATCACATCATTAGGAGAATGATGTGATGGACAAGACCAAATCCTAAGCATATCACAAGATCGTGTTGTTCGTTTGCTAAAGCTTTTCTAATGTCAAATATCATTTCCTTATACCATGAGATTGTGTAACTCCCGGATACCGTAGGAATGCTCTGGGTGTACCAAACGTCACAATGTAACTGGATGGCTATAAAGGTGCATTATAGGTATCTTCGAAAGTGTCTGTTGGGTTGGCACGAATCGAGACTGGGATTTGTCGCTCTGTATGACGGAGAGGTATCTCTGGGCCCACTCGGTAATGCATCATCATAATGAGCTCAATGTGACTAAGTAGTTAGTCATGGGATCATGTATTACGGAACGAGTAAAGTGACTTGCCGGTAACGAGATTGAACGAGGTATTGGGATACCGACGATCGAATCTCGCGCAAGTAACGTACCGATTGACAAAGGGAATTGTATACGGGATTGCTTGAATCCCTGACTTCGTTGTTCATCCGATGAGATCATCGTGGAACATGTGGGAACCAACATGGGTATCCAGATCCCGCTATTGGTTATTGACCGGAGAGTTGTCTCGGTCATGTCTCCATGATTCCCGAACCCGTAGGGTCTACACACTTAAGGTTTGATGACGCTAGGGTTATAGGGAAAGTTTGTATGTGGTTACTGAATGTTGTTCGGAGTCCCGGATGAGATCCCGGATGTCACGAGGAGTTCCGAATGGTCCGGAGGTAAAGAATAATATATAGGAAGTGAGGTTTTGGCCACCGGAAGTATTTCTGGCTTCACTGGTAATGTACCGGGACCACCGGAAGGGTTACGGGGGTCCACCAGGAGGGGCCACCAGCCCCGGAGGCTTGCATGGGCCAAGAGTGGGAAGGGACCAGCCCCTGAGTGGGCTGGTGCGCCTCCCACCAAGGCCCAAGGCGCAGCTAGGAGGAGAGGGGGAAACCCTAGGCGCAGATGGGCCTAAAGGCACACCCTAGGGCGCGCCCCCCTCTCTCCCCCTCTTGGCCGCCCCCTCCAATCCCATCTAGGGCTGCCGCACCCCCTAGGGTGGTAACCCTAGAGGGGGCGTAGCCACCTCCCCTCCTCCTATATATAGTGGGGGTTTTGGGGCTGCCAAAGACACGAGTCTCTCTCTCTCTCTCTCCCGGCACAGCCCTACCTCTCCACATCCTCGTCCTTCGTAGTGCTTGGCGAAGCCCTGCTAGAAACCACGCTGCTCCACCACCACCACGCCGTTGTGCTGCTGCTGGATTTGTCTTCTCCAACCTCTCCCTCCTCCTTGCTGGATCAAGGCGCGGGAGACATCACCGGGCTGCACGTGTGTTGAACGCGGAGGCGCGGTTGTTTGGTGCTTAGATCGGAGTCGACCGCAATCTGAATCGCTGCGTGTACGACTCCTCCAACCACGTTCTTGTTACGCTTCCGCATCGCGGTCTTTAAGGGTATGAAGATACACTCCCCTCTCTCTTGTTGCTAGAATCTCCATAGATCGATCTTGGTGATGCATAGAAAATTTTGAATTTCTGCTACGTTCCCCACAGTGGCATCATGAGCCAGGTTTATTGCGTAGATTCTATGCATGAGTAGAACACAAGTAGTTGTGGGCATTGGTTTGTTCAATTTGCTTACCGTTACTAGTCCTATCTTGTTTCGGCGGTATTATGGGATGAAGCGGCCTAGACCGACCTTACACGTACGCTTACGTGAGATAGGTTCCACCGACTGACATGCACTTGTTGCATAAAGGTGGCTAGCGGGTGCCTGTCTCTCCCACTTTAGTCAGATCAGATTCGATGAAAAGGGTCCTTATGAAGGGTAAATAGCAATTGGCATGTCACCGTTGTGGCTTTTGCGTAGGTAAGAAACGTTCTTGCTAGAAACCCATAGCAGCCACGTAAAACATGCAACAACAATTAGAGGACGTCTAACTTGTTTTTGCAGGGTATGCTATGTGATGTGATATGGCCAAAAGAATGTGATGAATGATATGTGATGTATGAGATTGATCATGTTCTTGTAATAGGAATCACGACTTGCATGTCGATGAGTATGACAACCGACAGGAGCCATAGGAGTTGTCTTAATTTATTGTATGGCCTGCGTGTCATTGAATAACGCCATGTAATTACTTTACTTTATTGCTAAACCGTTAGCCATAGTAGTAGAAGTAATAGTTGGCAAGAAAGCTTCATGAAGACATGATGATGGAGATCATGGTGTCATGCCGGTGACGAAGGTGATCATGCCGTGCCTCAAGATGGAGATCAAAGGCGCAAGATGATATTGGCCATGTCATGTCACTTTATGATTTGCATGTGATATTTGTCATGTTTACATCTTATTTGCTTAGAACGATGGTAGCATAAATAAGATGATCCCTCATAAAAAAATTCAAGAAAGTGTTCCCCCTAACCGTGCACCGTTGCGAAAGTTCGTTGTTTCAAACCACCACGTGATGATCGGTTTTGATAGATTCGAACATTCGCATACAACGGGTGTAAGCCAGATTTACACATGCAAAACACTTAGGTTGACTTGACGAGCCTAGCATGTACAGACATGGCCTCGGAACACAAGAGACCGAAAGGTCGAACATGAGTCGTATAGTAGATACGATCAACATGAAGATATTCACCGATGATGACTAGTCCGTCTCACGTGATGATCGGACATGGCCTAGTTGACTCGGATCATGTATCACTTAGATGATTAGAGGGATGTCTATTTGAGTGGGAGTTCATTAAATAATTTGATTATATGAACTTAATTATCATGAACTTAGTCTAAAATCTTTGCAATATGTCTTGTAGATCAAATGGCCCAGGCTAATGGCGCCCTCAACTTCAACGCATTCCTAGAGAAAACCAAGCTGAAAGACGATGGTAGCAACTATACGGACTGGGTCCGGAACTTGAGGATCATCCTCAGCTGCCAAGAAAGATATGTCCTAGAAGCACCGCTAGATGAAGTGATACGTCTCCAACGTATCTATAATTTATGAAACATTCATGCTATTATATTATCTGTTTTGGATGATTATGGGCTTTACTAAGCACTTTTATATTATTTTTGGGACTAACCTATTAACCGGAGGCCCAGCCCATATTGTTGTTTTCTTGCCTATTTCAGTGTTTCGAAGAAAAGGAATATCAAACAGAGTCCAAACGGAATGAAACCTTCGGGAAAGTTATTTTTGGAACGAAAGCAATCCAGGGGACTTGGAGTGCACGTAAGGGAAGCTTCGAGGTGGCCACGAGGCAGGGAGGCGCGCCCACCTCCCCTAGGCGCGCCCCCACCCTCGTGGGCCCCTCGTGGCTCCCCCTCCATATACCCTAAAAACATCAGGGAACACAATAGATCGGGAGTTCCGCCGCCGCAAGCCTCTATAGCCACCAAAAACCTCTTGGGAGCCTGTTCCGGCACCCTGCCGGAGGGGGGATCCCTCATCGCTGGCCATCTTCATCATCCCGGCGCTCTCCATGACGAGGAGCGAGTAGTTCACCCTCGAGGCTGAGGGTATGTACCAGTAGCTTTGTGTTTGATCTCTCTCTCTCTCTCCTGTTCTCACGAGCTTTTCTATTATAGTTGCATCTTATGATGTTTCTCCCCCTCTACTCTCTTGTAATGTATTGAGTTTTCCCTTTGAACTTATCTTATCAGATTGAGTCTTTAAGGATTTAAGAACACTTGATGATGTCTTGCCGTGCTTATTTGTGGTGACAATGGGATATTCACGTGATCTACTTGATGTATGTTTTGGTGATCAACTTGCGGGGTTCAATGAACCTATGCATAGGGGTTGGCACATGTTTTCGTCTTGACTTTCTGGTAGAAATTTTGGGGCACTCTTTGAATTACTTTGTGTTGGTTGAATAGATGAATCTGAGATCGTGTGATGCATATCGTATAATCATGCTCACGAATACTTGAGGTGACAATGGAGTATCTAGGTGACATTAGGGTTTTGATTGATTTGTGTCTTAAGGTGTTATTCTAGTACGAACTCTATGATAGATTGAACGGAAAGAATAGCTTCGTGTTATTTTACTACGAACTCTTGAATAGATAGAATAGAAAGGATAACTTTGAAGTGGTTTCGTACCCTACCATAATCTCTTCGTTTGTTCTCCGCTATTAGTGACTTTGGAGTGACTCTTTGTTGCATGTTGAGGGATAGTTATATGATCCAGTTATGTTATTATTGTTGAGAGAATTTGCACTAGTGAAAGTATGAACCTTAGGCCTTGTTTCCTAGCATTGCAATAACGTTTACGCTCACTTTTATCATTAGTTACCTTGCTGTTTTTATAATTTCAGATTACAAATACCCATATCTACTATCCATATTGCACTTGTATCACCATCTCTTCGCCGAACTAGTGCACCTATACAATTTACCATTGTATTGGGTGTGTTGGGGACACAAGAGACTCTTTGTTATTTGGTTGCAGGGTTGCTTGAAAGAGACCATCTTCATCCTACACCTCCCACGGATTGATAAACCTTAGGCCATCCACTTGAGGGAAATTTGCTACTGTCCTACAAACCTCTGCACTTGGAGGCCCAACAACGTCTACAAGAAGAAGGTTGTGTAGTAGACATCAAGCTCTTTATGGTGCCTTTGCCGGGGAGGTGATTGCTTGAAGGTATATCTTTAGATCTTGCAATCGAATCTTTTTGTTTCTTGTTTTATCACTAGTTTAGTCTATAAAAGAAAACTACAAAAAATGGAATTGAGTTTGTCTCATACGCTTCATCTTTTTAATATCTTTCGTGAGAATGATGGTAAGGAAAATTGTGTTCAAGTGCTAAAAGAAGAATGCATTAAATTGTTTGGAACTAAATATTTGAATGATGAGCATGATTGCAATGTTGTTAGTATGAATTGTTTGAATATCCATGATGCTAATGATATGCAAAGCTACAAGGTTGGGGATGCTACATTTGATGAATATGATATTTTTTGTCCCCCAAGTTTTGATGAGCAAATTTATTATGATGAAAGCATGCCTCCTATTTATGATGATTATTGTGATGATACGTATGCTATAAAGAATATACATAACCATGAAACTTGTCATCTTGATTTTAATTTTTCATTGGATTATGCTTCACATGATATTTATTTTGTTGAGTTTGCTCCCACTACTATTGATGAGAATAAATTTGCTTATGTGGAGAGTAGTAAAATTTCTATGCAAGTAGATCATGAAAATAATGCTTTAGGTGCTGGTTATATGGTTGAATTCATTCATGATGCTACTGAAAATTATTATGAGAGAGGATCATATGCTTCTACATATTGCAATAATATCAAGTTTCCTCTCTATGTGTTGAAAATCTTGAAGATTTGCTTGTTTTACCTTCCTATGCTAGTTGATTATTGTTCCCATAAGTTATTTGCTCACAAAATCCCTGTGCATAGGAAGTGGGTTAGACTTAAATGTGCTAGTCATATTCTTCATGATGCTCTCTTTATGTTTCAATTCTTATCTTTTATGTGAGCATCATTGAAATCATCATGCCTAGCTAGGGGCGTTAAACGTTAGCGCTTGTTGGGAGGCAACCCAATGTTATTTTTTGTTTCTTGCTTCTTGATCCTGTTTGGTAATAAATAATTAATCTAGCATCTGGTTAGACATGGTTTTATGTTTTAATTAGTGTTTGTGCCAAGTACAACCTTTGGGAAGACTTGGGTGAAGTCTTTATGATCTTGCTGTAAAAAAACAAAAACTTTAGCGCTTACGAGATTAGCCGCCATTTCTACTGGAGTGTGAGTTTAGGTTGATTCTTTTTGCAGATGATTAATAGAAAAATTCCTCAGGTCTACCAATTTATTTCAGAATTTTGGGAGTTACAGAAGTATTCGAATGATACAGATTACTACAGACTATTCTGTTTTTGACAGATTCTATTTTCTATGTGTTGTTTGCTTATTTTGATGAATCTATGAGTAGTATCGGAGGGTATGAACCATAGAGAAGTTGGAATACAGTATATATTACACCAATATGAATTTATAATGAGTTCACAACAGTACCTAAGTGGTGGTTTTGTTTTCTTATACTAACGGAGCTTACGAGTTTTGTGTTGTGAAGTTTTCAAGTTTTGGGTAAAGATTCGATGGACTATGGAATAAGGAGTGGTAAGAGCCTAAGCTTGGGGATGCCCAAGGCACCCCAAGGTAATATTCAAGGACAACCAAGAGCCTAAGCTTGGGGATGCCCCGGATGGCATCCCCTCTTTCGTCTTCGTTCATTGGTAACTTTACTTGGAGCTATATTTTTATTCACCACATGATATGTGTTTTGCTTGGAGCGTCATTTTATTTTGTTATTATTTGCTTGATGTTATTTATAATAATGTTTTGCATCTATATTTTCAATAAAAATGTCAAGGATAGTATTTACCATGCTTATTTTGCATGTATACTTGTTGTTGTTTCAAAACAGAATGTTTACCGCTGTTGCAAAAATTCCCTAGAAAAGTCAGAGAATGATATAATGTTGAAACATTTTGCATATTGAGCTCTGATAAATCTTATACAGTGTAGTATTTTTCTCATAATTTTTGGAGTTAGGGAAGTATGATGAATCTTGCATTCTTTAGAGACTATACTGTTTTGGCAGATTGCTGTTATGTTTGCATTGTTTGCATATGTTTGCTTGTTTAATGATTCTATTTGAGGATAGGAGTATTAAATATACAGAGACATTTAGTATGCAATGTGGAATAATAATTTCAGCGATTTGTTACAGTAGAAAATGATAAGGTTTTTGCATTGGTTTATACTAACTTATCTCACGAGTTCTTGTTAAGTTTGGTGGAAGCTTTCGAGATTTAGGAAACCGAGATATAAAAGGAATTAAGGAGACACAAAAGCTCAAGCTTGGGGATGCCCAAGTCACCCCAAGATAATATTTCAAGAAGTCTCAAGCATCTAAGCTTGGGTATGCCCCGGTAGGCATCCCACCTTTCTTCTTCAACAATTATCGGTTAGTATAGGTTGAACCTAAGTTTTTGCTTCTTCACATGAGTCGTGCTATCCTTGCAATGCCATTTTATTTTGTTTTGCTGGATGTTTGAATAAAATACCAAGATCTGAAATTCTTAAATGTTAGAGAGTCTTCACATAGCTACATAATTATTTAACTACTCATTGATCTTCACTTATATCTTTTTGGAGTAGTTTGTCATTTACTCGTGTGCTTCACTTATATCCTATGAGTAAATGGTTGAATGAGTTGAATTTCATAAATCTTAAATTATATATGTTTCATCTGCTTACCCCGTTGGGAGTAATGACTTCACATCTAAGAAGTAGAGGTAGTAAATTTATTGAAGGTTAGCAAGCATTGTATTGGTCACTTGAACAATTCATGCAAGAATATTGAGAAATTTCACATATAAATATACTATCTTAGACATCTTCTATGATTGTGAGCCCCATTAATTATTTTCAAACCTGAGAAAATTAGTTGAAATTGGACAAGGAAGACAACATAATGAGTTATGCTTGGGTATATTTGTATAGAAGTTATATTGTTATAGATCCTCCAACATGTGGCGCTTGTTGTTTAGAATACTTTGCTAGCTAAATATCTGTACTAAGCGGGAATACTGCTTGTGCATCCAAATCCCTTGAACCAAGTTTCTTCCATGAGTGTCCACCATACCTACCTATATGCGGTATTTACTTGCCGTTCCAAGTAAATTTGCATGTGCCAAACTCTAAACCTTCAGATAATAATCTATTTTGTATGCCCGAATCGCTCATGTAGCAACTAGGGGCCGTTAGTATCTTCCATGCTAGGTGGGTTATTCTCACGATGAGTGGACTCCGCTCATCATTCACGAGAAAAATGGCTGGTAACTGGGATGCCCAGTCCCATGATCAAAAGATCAAAGTCAAATCAAAATAATTGCAAACAAAACTCCCCCAGGATTGTTGTTAGTTGGAGGCACCCGTTGTTTCGGGCAAGCCATGGATTGATGATTGTTGGTGGAGGGGGAGTAAAAAAAACTTTACCATTCTGTTTGGGAACCGCCTATAATGTATGTAGTATGGAAGATATTGGGAACTCTTGGTTGTTATGTTGACAATGAAAGCATACCTCTCAAAATTATTTATCTCTATTTCAAAATCGAGCTCTGGCACCTCTGCAAATCCCTGCTTCCCTCTGCGAAGGGCCTATCTTTTACTTTTATGCAAGAGTCAGTAGTATTCCTTCTCGTTCCAACCTACTCTTTAGTTGGCAAGCATCATGTGATGGGGAAAGATCTAAGCATATATGGCCATTCAAATATATTTGATCATGAATTATTATTGTTGACAATTATCTATATGATAAGTAAGTTGGGAGGCGAAACACTAAGCCCCTATCTTTCTCTGTGTTCGATGGATGCTATTTGTTCTAAGAATATGCTTTGAGTGGTAGCAATCATGGAAGACTATATGATAGTTGAGTGTGTGGAGTTTGCTAAATCAAAGCTCTGACATAGACCCTTCCTGAAAATAAGATGAATTGTAATTGTTTGATGACTAAGAATGAAGTTTGCTAGTTTTCAAGAAAGTTTATGGTCTATGATTTAACATGTGAATAGCTTGTTACTTGATCTTGAGAAGTTTTATGAGATGAACTACTGTTATGACATATAATCATGCTAGAAAAGGTGATTGAAATTATCATTGATCAAACTTGTGCACCTGCTAGCATTCACACTTCATAAATTCTTTCTTTTATCATTTACCTACTCGAGGACGAGCAGGAATTAAGCTTGGGGATGCTGATACGTCTCCAACGTATCTATAATTTATGAAGCATTCATGCTATTATATTATCTGTTTTGGATTATGGGCTTTACTAAGCACTTTTATATTATTTTTGGGACTAACCTATTAACCGGAGGCCCATCCCATATTGATGTTTTCTTGCCTATTTCAGTGTTTCGAAGAAAATGAATATCAAACGGAGTCCAAACGGAATGAAACCTTCGAGAAAGTTATTTTTGGAACGGAAGCAATCCAGGGGACTTGGAGTGCACATAAGGGAAGCTTCGAGGTGGCCACAAGGCAGGGAGTGTAATGGATTGACTTTTCCCTTTGAAGTTATCTTATCGGATTGAGTCTTTAAGGATTTGAGAACACTTGATGTATGTCTTGTCGTGCTTATCTATGGTGACAATGGGATATTCACGTGATCTACTTGATGTATGTTTTGGTGATCAACTTGCGGGTTCAATGAACCTATGCATAGGGGTTGGCACATGTTTTCGTCTTGACTTTTGGGTAGAAACTTTGGGGCACTCTTTGAAGTACTTTGTGTTGGTTGAATAGATGGATCTGAGATTGTGTGATGCATATCGTATAATCATGCCCACGGATACTTGAGGTGACAATGGAGTATCTAGGTGACATTAGGGTTTTGGTTGATTTGTGTCTTAAGGTGTTATTCTAGTACGAACTCTATGATAGATTGAACGGAAAGAATAGCTTCATGTTATTTTACTACGAACTCTTGAATAGATAGAACAGAAAGGATAACTTTGAGGTGGTTTCGTACCCTACCATAATCTCTTCGTTTGTTCTCCGTTATTAGTGACTTTGGAGTGACTCTTTGTTGCATGTTGAGGGATAGTTATATGATCCAGTTATGTTATTATTGTTGAGAGAATTTGCACTAGTGAAAGTATGAACCTTAGGCCTTGTTTCCTAGCATTGCAATATCGTTTACGCTCACTTTTATCATTAGTTACCTTGCTGTTTTTATAATTTCAGATTACAAATACCCATATCTACTATCCATATTGCACTTGTATCACCATCTCTTCGCCAAACTAGTGCACCTATACAATTTACCATTGTATTGGGTGTGTTGGGTACACAAGAGACTCTTTGTTATTTGGTTGCAGGGTTGCTTGAGAGAGACCATCTTCATCCTACGCCTCCCACGGATTGATAAACCTAGGTCATCTACTTGAGGGAAATTTGCTACTGTCCTACAAACCTCTGCACTTGGAGGCCCAACAACGTCTACAAGAAGAAGGTTGTGTAGTAGACATCATGAAGCACCCATTTTCCTAGCAACTCAAGATGTTATGAACGTGTGGCAGTCGCGTAGTGATGATTACTCCCCGATTCAGTGCGGCGTGCTTTACAGCTTAGAACCGGGGCTCCAAAAGTGTTTTGAGCAGCACGGAGCATATGAGATGTTCCAAGAGCTGAAAATGGTTTTCCAAGCTCATGCCCGGGTCGAGAGATATGATGTCTCTGAAAAGTTCTACAGTTGTAAGATGGAGGAAAACCTTTCTGTCAGTGAGCACATACTCACTATGTACGGGTTACACAACCGTTTGTCTCAGTTGGGAGTTAATCTCCTAGATGACTCGGTCATTGACAGGATCCTCCAGTCGCTCCCACCTAGCTACAAGAGCTTTGTGATGAACCACAATATGCAAGGGATGGAGAAGTCCATTCCCGAGTTATATTCAATGCTGAAATCAGCGGAGGTGGAAATCAAAAAGGAACATCAAGTGTTGATGGTGAATAAGACCACTAGTTTCAAGAAAGGCAAGGGTAAAAAGAACTTCAAGAAGGACGAAAAGGGAGTTGCCGCGCCCAGTAATCTGTTGCGGAAGAAGCCAAACAATGGACCCAAGCCCGAGACTCGGTGCTTTTATTGCAAGGGAAATGGTCACTGGAAGCGGAACTGCCCCAAGTACTTAGCGGACAAGAAGGCCGGCAACACCAAAGGTATATGTGATATACATGTTATTGATGTGTACCTTACCAGTACTCGTAGTAGCTCCTGGCTATTTGATACAGGTGTAGTTGCTCATATTTGTAACTCAAAACAGGAGTTGCGGAATAAGCAGAGACTAGCGAAGGACGAGGTGATGATGCGCGTCGGGAATGGTTCCAAGGTCGATGTGATCATCATCAGCATGCTACTCTACATTTACCCACGGGATTAGTTTTAAACCTCAATAATTGTTATTTAGTGCCAGCTTTGAGCATGAACATTGTATCTGGATCTTGTTTAATGCGAGATGGCTACTCATTTAAATTCGAGAATAATGGTTGTTCTATTTATTTGAGAGATATGTTTTATGGTCATGCCTCTTTGGTCAATGGTTTATTCTTATTGAATCTCGAATGTGATGTTACACATATTCATAGTGTGAACACCAAAAGATGTAAGGTTAACAATGATATCCCACATACTTGTGGCACTGGCGCCTTGGTCACATTGGTGTCAAACACATGAAGAAACTCCATGCAGATGGACTTTTCTAGTCTCTTGATTATGAATCATTTGACACATGCGAACCATGCCTCATGGGCAGGATGACCAAGACTCCATTCTCCGGAACAATGGAGCGAGCAACCAACTTGTTGGAAATCATACATACTGATGTGTGCGGTCCAATGAGCGTTGAGGCTCGCGATGGCTATCATTATGTTCTCACCCTCACTGATAACTTAAGTAGATATGGGTATGTATACTTGATGAAACACAAGTCTGGGACCTTTGAAAAGTTCAAGGAATTTCAGAGTGAGGTGGAGAATCAACGTGACAAAAAAATAAAGTTCTTACGATCAGATCATGGAGGAGAATATTTAAGTCACGAGTTTGGTATGAACTTAAGGAAATGTGGAATTGTTTCACAACTCACGCCGCCTGGAACACCTCAGCGTAATGGAGTGTCCGAACATCGTAACCAATCTCTATTGGATATGGTGCGATCTATGATGTCTCTTACTGATTTACCGCTATCATTTTGGGGATATGCTTTAGAAACAACCACATTCACTTTAAATAGGGCACCGTCTAAATCCGTTGAGACGACGTCGTATGAATTATGGTTTGGGAAGAAACCTAAGCTGTCGTTTCTAAAAGTTTGGGGATGCGATGCTTATGTCAAGAAACTTCAACCTGAAAAGCTCGAACCCAAGTCGGAAAAATGCGTCTTAATAGGATACCCTAAGGAAACCATTGGGTATACCTTCTACATCAGATCCGAAGGCAAAATCTTTGTTGCCAAGAATGGATCCTTTCTGGAGAAAAAGTTTCTCTTGAAAGAAGTAAGTGGGAGGAAAGTAGAACTTGACGAAGTACTGCCTCTTGAACCGGAAAGTAGCGCAGCTCAGGAAGATGTTTCTGTGGTGCCTGCACCGACTAGAGAGGAAGTTAATGATGATGATCAAGGTACTTCGGATCAAGTTGCTACTGAACTTCATAGGTCCACAAGGACACGTTCCACACCAGAATGGTATGGCATCCATGTCCTGGAAATCATGTTGTTAGAAAACGGTGAACCTTCGAACTATGAAGAAGCGATGGTGGGCCTAGATTCCAACAAATGGCTTGAAGCCATGAAATCCAAGATAGGATCCATGTATGAAAACAAAGTATGGACTTTGACAGACTTGCCCGACGATCGGCGAGCCATAGAAAATAAATGGATCTTTAAGAAGAAGACTGACGCGGATGGTAACGTGACCATCTATAAAGCTCGGCTTGTTGCTAAGGGTTATCGACAAGTTCAAGGGGTTTTCTGTGATGAGACCTTCTCACCCGTAGTGAAGCTGAAGTCCGTCTGAATCATGTTAGCAATTGCCGCATTCTATGATTATGAAATATGGCAAATGGACGTCAAAACGGCATTCCTTAACGGTTTCCGGAAGAATTGTATATGATGCAGCTGGAAGGTTTTGTTGATTCTAAGAATGCTAACAAGGTATGCAAGCTCTAGCGCTCCATCTATGGGCTGGTGCAAGCATCTCGGAGTTGGAACATTCGCTCTGATGAAATGATCAAAGCGTTTGGGTTTATGCAGACTTATGGAGAAGCCTGCGTTTACAAGAAAGTAGTGAGTGGGAGCTCTGTAGCATTTCTCATATTACATGTGGATGACATACTATTGATGGGAAATGATGTAGAACTTTTGGAAAGCATAAAGGCCTACTTGAATAAGTGTTTTTCAATGAAGGACCTTGGAGAAGCTGCTTACATATTAGGCATCAAGATCTATAGAGATAGATCGATACGCCTCATAGGTCTTTCACAAAGCACATACCTTGATAAGATATTGAAGAAGTTCAATATGGATCAGTCCAAGAAGGGTTTCTTGCCTGTATTGCAAGGTGTGAAATTGAGCTCGGCTCAAAGCCCGACCACGGCAGAAGATAGAGAAAAGATGAGTGTCATCCCCTATGCCTTAGCCATAGGGTCTATTATGTATGCCATGCTGTGTACCAGACCTGATGTGAACCTTGCCGTAAGTTTGGTAGGGAGGTACCAAAGTAATCCCGACATGGAACACTGGACATCGGTCAAGAATATCCTGAAGTACCTGAAAAGGACTAAGGATATGTTTCTCGTTTATGGAGGTGATGAAGAGTTCGTCGTAAAGGGTTACGTCGATGCTAGCTTCGACATAGATCTGGATGACTCCAAGTCACAAACCGGATACGTGTATATTTTGAATGGTGGGGCGGTCAGCTGGTGCAGTTGCAAGCAAAGCGTCATGGCGGGATCTACATGTGAAGCGGAGTACATGGCAGCCTCGGTGGCAGCACCTGAAGCAATCTGGATGAAGGAGTTCATTATCGACCTAGGAGTTATTCCCAATGCGTCGATCCCGATGACTCTCTTCTGTGACAACACTGGAGCTATTGCCCTTGCCAAGGAGCCCAGGTTTCACAAGAAGACCGTGCATATCAAGCGTTGCTTAAACTCCATTCGTGAAAATGTTCAAGATGGAGACATAGATATTTGTAAAGTGCATACGGATCTGAATGTCGCAGATCCATTGACTAAACCTCTTCCACGAGCAAAACATGATCAACACCAGAACTCTATGGGTGTTTGATTCATCAAAATGTAACTAGATTATTGAATCTAGTGCAAGTGGGAGACTGTTGGAAATATGCCCTAGAGGCAATAATAAAATGGTTATTATTGTATTTCCTTGTTCATGATAATTGTCTATTGTTCATGCTATAATTGTATTGACCGGAAACCTTAATACATGTGTGAATACATAGACCACAACATGTCCCTAGTGAGCCTCTAGTTGACTAGCTCGTTGATCAACAGATGGTTATGGTTTCCTGACCATGGGCATTGGATGTCACTGATAACGGGATCACATCATTAGGAGAATGATGTGATGTACAAGACCCAATCCTAAGCATAGCACAAGATCGTGTTGTTCATTTGCTAAAGCTTTTCTAATGTCAAGTATCATTCCCTTAGACCATGAGATTGTGTAACTCCCAGATACCGTAGGAACGCTTTGGGTGTACCAAACGTCACAACGTAACTGGGTGGCTATAAAGGTGCACTACAGGTATCTCCGAAAGTGTCTGTTGGGTTGGCACGAATCAAGACTGGGATTTGTCACTCCATATGACGGAGAGGTATCTCTGGGCCCACTCGGTAATGCATCATCATAATGAGCTCAATGTGACTAAGTAGTTAGTCACGGAATCATGCATTACGGAACGACTAAAGTGACTTGCCGGTAATGAGATTGAACGAGGTATTGGGATACCGACGATCGAATCTCGGGCAAGTAACGTACCGATTGACAAAGGGAATTGTATACGGGATTGCTTGAATCCCTGACTTCGTTGTTCATCCAATGAGATCATCGTGGAACATGTGGGAGCCAACATGGGTATCCAGATCCCACTGTTGGTTATTGGCCGGAGAGCTGTCTCGGTCATGTCTGCATGATTCCCTAACCCGTAGGGTCTACACACTTAAGGTTTGATGACGCTAGGGTTATAGGGAAAGTTTGTATGTGGTTACCGAATGTTGTTCGGAGTCCCAGATGAGATCCCGGACGTCACGAGGAGTTCCGAAATGGTCTGGAGGTAAAGAATAATATATAGGAAGTGAGGTTTTGGCCACCGAAAGTATTTCGGGCGTCACCGGTAATGTACCGGGACCACCGAAAGGGTTCCGGGGGTCCACCGGGAGGGGCCACCAGCCCCGGAGGCTTGCATGGGCCAATAGTAGGAAGGGACCAGCCCCTGAGTGGGAAACCCTAGGCGCAGATGGGCCTAAAGGCCCACCCTAGGGCGCGCCCCCTCTCTCCCCCTCTTGGCCGCCCCCTCCAATCCCATCTAGGGCTGCCGCACCCCCTAGGGTGGGAACCCTAGAGGGGGTGCAGCCACCTCCCCTCCTCCTATATATAGTGGGGTTTTTGGGGCTGCCAAAGACACGAGTCTCTCTCTCTCTCTCTCGGCGCAGCCCTACCTCTTCACATCCTCGTCCTTCATAGTGCTTGGCGAAGCCCTGCTGGAAACCACGCTTCTTCACCACCACCATGCCATCGTGTTGCTGCTGGAGTTGTCTTCCCCAACCTCTCCCACCTCCTTGCTGGATCAAGGTGCGGGAGACGTCACCGGGTTGCACGTGTGTTGAACGCGGAGGCGCCGTTGTTTGACGATTAGATCGGAATCGACCGCGATCTGAATCGCTGCCTGTACGACTCCTCCAACCGCGTTCTTGTAACGCTGCCGCATCACGATCTTCAAGGGTATGAAGATACACTCCCCTCTCTCTTGTTGCTAGAATCTGCATAGATTGATCTTGGTGATGCCCTTCTCCTACTCCCTCTCCTTTCCCCTTTCCACCTCTGTAAGAAGGAAAAAAAGAGGGGGGGATCCTACTAGGAGTGGAGTCCTAGTAGGACTCCCCCTCCCTTGGCGCACCCCTGGTGGCCGGCCTCCTCCTCCCTCCTTTATATATGGGGGCAGGGGGGCACCCCAAAGGCAGAACATTGTCTTAGTCGTGTACGGTGCCCCCTCCACCGTTTACTCCTCTGATAGTATCATCGTAGTGCTTAGGTGAAGCCCTGCATGGATCACATCACCGACACTGTCATCACGCCATCGTGCTGACGGAACTCATCGACTCCATCAACACTCTGCTGGATCAAGAGATCGAGGGACGTCATCGAGCTGAACGTGTGTTGAACTCGGAGGTGCCGTATGTTCGGTGCTAGATCGGTTGGATCATGAAGACGTTCGACTACTACATCAACTGTGTTAACATAACGCTTCCGCTTTCGGTCTACGAGGGTACGTGGGCACACTCTCCCCCTCTCGTTGCTATGCATCTCCTAGATAGATCTTGCGTGATCATAGGAATTTTTTTGAAATTGCATGCTACGTTCCCAACATGAAACAATTGCTTGGCTGTGTAACACCCCAAAAATTTAACCAGGTTTTAGTTATTAAAAATTTGCCAAGAGTTTAAATTTTTTGCCTGCATGAGTATCTCAGTTGTTTTCAAAACTTTTCTTTTAATATTAAGGAATTTTCCCAAGTGGATCCTTCCAAGATATATTGGACTTATATGCTCTCTCATTAAAAATCATCTCTTAATCAGTAGATTTATTTATTAAATTATTTCACCCTGGCCTATTTTCTTTAAAATGACTTATTTTAAGTTTGGAGCTCTTTTTGTACTACAACCAGTTGATAGACTTAACTAAAAATTCCACCAAAATTTGGAGATGTCATGTGATGCCTCTAAGTCACTTTTATGCAATAATATAGTTCATTCATTGCATATTTTGAGTGCTACACATGTTTTTCTTCGCTGGTCCAGTAGGCATTTTTGCACTGCAACCCTTTTAAATATTTGTTTCTAGCTTCCACAAAAATTATGGGATGTCAGTAGTAGCATATGATTCCATTATATGCAAAGATCCAAGGATGTTCTTTGAAAATTTTGAGTGAATCAACCTCATCTCCATCCTAGTCCAACATGATGGTTTGTACATCAACCATATTATTGCTTGCTCTTTGGCCCTTGATTCTTTCTCCTACTTGTAGTCCTCCATGCTAAACCCCTAAGTCCAGGAGCATGCCCTCTTTTGATCATTTTTAGTTCATGATATAATGCCATTTAAGTTCTGCCCAGAATTGAAGTTCTGCAAAACTTGCACTAGCAAGTTTGTGCTTTTCACCAACTAACCTCACCACCCTCTTGTGCATCTAGAGAGACACTGATCTGGAGGAATTGGCCACTCCAAGAAAAGCCTAGGTGCCTTTGGCATTTTGACAAACACCTGGAGTGCATGGACTGATTTGGCATGATCTCAAGTATACATTATGAACTTGGCCACCTGACCAAACCACCTTGTCCCTGGAGTTTCCCTCTACCTCTAACCTAGTTCTGTTGCTTGCCAACCTCACCTGTGTCCTATAGCATGCCACGACATTATGTCGAACACCTTCCATGCGTGCACTAGACGCGCCCAGAGCGCACGTATTGCACGCGCGTGCGCCCGAGCCGCAGCGTCACGCCCCGCACTCACCCCAGCCCGTTTCCGACCGCTGCCAGCACGTCGTGTCCCCTTGCATGCTGCATGCTCTCCCTCACCACAACGCGCCAAGCAGAGCCTCGCCGCGTCCCCGGCAAGCCAAGGACTAGCCGCCACGGCCGCCCGACAGCCCTGCTCAGGCCAGCGCCGCCCAAGCCACCCCGGCTCACCACCTGCCCCTGGGAACAGCGCAAGCCTATCCCCTCGCTCGTTGGCTACCTCCCGTCGTCGCCATGTTGCCATTGCTACAGAAAGACGGTTCGCCATCGTCCTTATCGCCGGCCGCCTCGGGACCGACCTCCACCACCTATATAAGGGCCTCGGAGCTCAATCGAGTCCTCGAGAAACCTCATATGATCCTCCTAGTGTTGCCTTGGCCAGCAGTCGAGCAAGGGAAGGCCTTCTTCCCCGAGTCCGGCCGGTTCGGTCGCCGCCAGTACCTCTCCCTCTCGAATCTCTCCACCAAGAACTCTCCCTTCCACTCGCGAGTGCAACCCCTCGATCAATTTTGGTCGAAGACCACCGCAGCCCAAAAATCACTTTGTCCCCCGAAGCCCCCTCCGCCGCGGAGCTCGCCGCCGGTGACTCCCTCCACCTCCGGCGACCCTGCGACCACCGGAAGGACTGCCTAGGAGTGGCGGATCCATCCCTGCTCTTAGATGCCCGCGAAGAAACACCGTTCGCCGGCGACGATCGCTGGACGCCCCGCCTCTGCTCGGGCAGAGAAGAGGAGGAAGTGGGGACTGGTCAAACCTGACCAGTGGGCCCCCTGGACCCACTGTCAGAGACCCAGCCCCGTCTCCACGCGTTTAAGTGGAAGCGTAAAGACCCCGAGTACGTCTCCCCGTTTTGAAGGCGTATTCTGCCCGAAGCGTTTTCTTTTCTGTTTATTATTAAAAACAGATTTTGACCAAATCTTTGACTGGCTTTATCTTTTTAAATATAACTCCAAATGAATTAATCCTTTTTCCTACCTCTCTCAAATTTGATCTAGTTTATTTTAAGATTTAATTGAAAAATTTTCCAAACAACTTTTTGTGCTATTTTTATTTTTGTGTGTTAATTCTTTTATATGTTTAAAATAGGATTTTGAAGGAAGGAGAAATATTTCAAGAGTTTGAAATGCACCCTGCCTTCCCTTGACCTGAAGGCAAGCATTCTGAACCCCGGCATGATATTTTTGAGTGTTTGTTGACACATTTATCACACTAGCTCATTTTTGGAGAAATTGTCATTTCATGTGAGATGATCATGTGCATGGATGCATATTTGTGATTTCCATGCTATTGGAAATGATCACACTTGTGATGATAATCATCCTCATGTGCCCTGCATGCATACCGGCAGGAACCCGGAAAACTTCTGCCTTGGGTAGGCATGAGTTTGTCGCCGGTCTCCGTCGGGATGGTTATGTCTGGTATGGCATGGTAAGGTAATATGAGCGGTGACTCTGTTGGTTGAAATATATTCGTTATGCTAATCATGCAGGGAATACTAAAACCTCCTGAGTCGACCATAGATCGAGTCTTGTTCCAGTAACCCCCATACTTGTTTCGTACTACCACTCGTCTCTACAACAAGTAGAGTACGGTTCAGTAAGTTGTCAACCTCTTCCTAGCACACACCATACAGAGAGGCCAAGGTGGAAGATACCGGTTGTAGCTGGTAGGCAGGCCACCTGGTCTGGGGGCATGGGTGTTTCCAGTTGAGACCGAGAGGGGAGGCCACCCCTTAGAGCGCGCAATATAAATTTGATCCCATGCTACGCGAGGTTGTAGCCTCCCCACTTAGAGTTTGCATGACAGGTGTCGTGGGTGATTCCAGACACGTGTGAGTTAAGCTGGTGTGTGCAAGTTAGGTGTGTTTTCAACAAAAAGACCGTAGACGGAATTAGTCCCGATGGGCTAAATAAATCCGTTACTCGTGGGTAAAGAGTACACCCTCTGCAGAGATTAAACCTATTTGAATAGCCGTGTCCATGGTTAAGGATTACAGTCTGGGATGGATCATGTGTCGGTCTTAGCGTCGGTCTTCGGAGGTGAAACTATTAAACCAGAACTGGAATTACTACTTGTGACTTGTGATAATTATGATTATTATTATTGTTGACTAACCCGTGATATTATTGTTATCATCAAGTATCTCTGGGATGGTTCTACCTCCGGGATATTCACTATGATTATTTCTTTTAAAGCCCTTTATGTGGTGTCGCTTAGACGCCCGACTGTGGCATTTCTTTTAAAGCCCTTTATGTGGTGTCGCTTAGACACCCGACTGTGGCATTTCTTTTAAAGCCCTTTATGTGGTGTCGCTCAGACGACCGACTGTGGCATTCCTTTTAAAGCCCTTTATGTGGTGTCGCTTAGACGCCCGACTGTGGCATTTCTTTTAAAGCCCTTTATGTGGTGTCGCTTAGACGCCCGACTGTGGCATGCTTGTTATTTATTTCATAATATTTTTAATACTTCTATGATATTGCATATTCATATATAACATGCTTACACGCATCAGAGTTTTATTTATCTTTTGTGGCTGACATCATGAGTATAAAATATTTTCAGCACATCATTATTATATTATACCCGCGTTCATAATGTTTGCGAGTACATTCAAAGTACTCACTGGCTTGTCCCTGGCTATTGTCTTGGCCAGATTTCTTGCACGGAGAGGAGCGACGCGATGGCAGCCCCGGAACCTAGGCAACGGTGATAGCAGTCTCGCGAAGATAGGAGTTAACCTGGTCAGCTGTTCCCGTGGGAAATGGAGTCCCATAGACACTGATGTTTCACAACCCGCTTCCGCCATCAACCACTAGGAACCATTGGTTGTACTCACAGGCCAGAATGGCCTTGTACTACATATTTTGTATTTTGCTTGGAATTTCTGTATCAAGTTGGTGCCTCATTAGCTAACAGTTATCCTGGGGCCGATGAGCACAAGGGCCATTTTCTGGGAATTAGTACCCGGAGAATCGGTCCCCACAGACTTGGTATCAGAGCCAGGCTGACCATTGGCTAATCCTATCTTAGCCAGGTCGATAAACTTAGGCAAACCAACCCACCAGACCTTAACCAAACCCCAGCCGAGCTTCTCATGCAAGATAGCCACACAGTGACCCCGACACTTTTGACAGTCGGTGCCCAACCTATCAACCTAGCCTGTCGATCACGTGCTAGTGACCAGCGCCCAAGATGTCTCCTTCACAAGCGTGCGAAGGAAGACTCCGTCCCCTTTTTCTATAAAAAGGGCACGCTAGCCCCAACCCAGCACAGCCTCTACCCCAAGCCGAGCCATAATGCCAGGCCCCGTCGTGCACAATGAGACCACAGCGACCAACCTTGGAGGTTTTGTGACCATACTCGCAAACCTCACCCATCGTGCCTATGCGTTAGAAGAGCCTCCAGAATATGTTGTGTACCAAGGGTCCATGAGCGGTGAAAGCCGTCAATTTTGGGCCACTGTGCACATCTACGGTAGGGGTCTATCTCCAGAACTCCCCTACAGGTTCACCGGAAGAACAACTTCCTTTGAGCCACAAGCCATCCAGCTAGCTGCTCGAGAGGCTATAGTCCAACTTCGGTAGTTGTCGCCCAGAGTTAACTGTCGCTTGTTCTACTACTACCCCAGGCGTGAAGGGTATGGTAGACCACCCCAAGTTGCCAACGGAGATCACGAGACAGATCCCGCATTGTTGCACCTAGTGCGCTATGTAAGTGCACTAGAGGCATTGTTCGATCAAATCACTATTGATCTGATCGCAGCTCGAGGAGAGTTGGTTCGTCGAGCCCCAGCAAGAAGAGAAGACGAGCCCGATGCCGACAACCCAATCGTGCTGTTCGGACACCCGATCGAGACCCTGAGGTCAGCCCCAGCCATCATCCAAGATACTGTGATGACCCCAGAAGTGCTTCGATGCCTTTTGGGAACACACTCCAACGGGATTGTGGCCAACAATCCCCGCGATGGTCATCATCGCTACCCCGACCCTGCAGTTCCTCCGCCATCTCCGACTAATCCCGACAGTGAGACACGTGGATAAGCCTCGTCATCCACCAGGCACGCCGTTTAGACGTAAACGAGGTAGACTAAGCCGTACGAGTAGTACCGAGTCTCAGTGTATCCTCGCTTTGTAATCATGCGACCTTGAGAGTAAACACAGCCTGTCGTTATGCCTCTGTTTTAATAGTAACCTTGCGTATTTTGTCAGCGCATAGTTGCATATTTTCCGGGCACAGCTACCAAAACCAACCCAGACGACAACCACAGTAACATGTCTCTTTATGAGATATGTGTATCTCTGACACTGACCCGACCTTTGGAGCTAAGCTGGCAGATTTATTACCTTTCACCACGGTAAAAATGACCCAGCTCCATTGTTATAAGAAGGCCACCTTGTGATCTTACCCAGCACCACCCTCACAACCCTTTCCTATCATGCCGAGCCCCAGTATTCATCTGAGAACCCCAGATGCAACCCCAGGTAGCTTCGTCAAAATATTGTGGGACTTTACCCGCAGTACTATGGGTTCTACCCAGCCACCCCAGTACGAGCTGTTCAAATCGAGAATCACCCCTTCCACCTCGGAATATTGGGCAGCAGTACACATCCCTCCCGTAGACTCCAATCAAGATCCAACGGAAGTTTCCTTCGTGGGGGAATCTATGCCAACCCCACACCTGGCCATAGAAGCTGCTGCGAAAGAAGCGATTGCTCGCCTTCGATCCGCAGTACCCTATGCCCGCGAACGAGGATATTATTATTTTCCGAGCCGTGCAGCACCCGGAGGAGTAACATCTTTTCTCGGTGGACGGATTGAGTGAGACCCAGTACTAGCCAACCTTATCCAGTACATCATCACTCAAGAGCATCTGAACCAGCGAGTAATGGATTATCTCCAGAGTCTCACTGATCTGAACCCTCAGATTGCCATCGGCAGACCACTGAGGCCCGACCCGGAGAGACGCATACATCGACTGGTCAATCCACTTCCTCTGATAGAAGAGGAGTGTACCCCTTTACCAGAGACATTTTATCGGGACCCCGTCCAGTCACCGTTTTCATTTTAGACGTCACTGCTGTGTTTGTTATTTCGGCATTTATTATTATGTTGTAACTTGTGCATGGTACCTCGAATGTGTGCAACGAGTCGATTATTTAGTTTCTACTAGTATGAGTAGTTTTCTTCGTGATTAACTTGTGTAACCGCGAAAAATCCTAGAATGAGATTTCTTTTCCCTGAGTTGCTGCAACAGTTATCCCCTCACTACATGGATTATTTTTATTCATGCAGCACCACGGCAGCAGACTCACAACCGCTCGAACACGTATGGAGTATTTATTTTTCACAACGGCTCTCAGCAAATCTCAAGGACGAGATTTTTCTTAAGGGGGGTAGTAATTGTAACACCCCAAAAATTTAACCAGGTTTTAGTTATTAAAATTTTGCCAAGAGTTTAAATTTTTTGCCTGCATGAGTATCTCTGTTGTTTTCAAAACTTTTCTTTTAATATTAAGGAATTTTCCCAAGTGGATCCTTCCAAGATATATTGGACTTATATGCCCTCTCATTAAAAATCATCTCTTAATCAGTAGATTTATTTATTAAATTATTTCACGCTGAGCTATTTTCTTTAAAATGAATTATTTTAAGTTTGGAGCTCTTTTTGTACTACAACCAGTTGATAGACTTAACTAAAAATTCCACCAAAATTTGGAGATGTCATGTGATGCCTCTAAGTCACTTTTATGCAATAATATAGTTCATTCATTGCATATTTTGAGTGCTACACATGTTTTTCTTCGCTGGTCCAGTAGGCATTTTTGCACTGCAACCCTTTTAAATATTTGTTTCTAGCTTCCACTAAAATTATGGGATGTCAGTAGCAGCATATGATTCAATTATATGCAAAGATCCAAGGATGTTCTTTGAAATTTTTGAGTGAATCAACCTCATCTCCATCCTGGTCCAACATGATGGTTTGTACAGCAACCATATTATTGCTTGCTCTTTGGCCCTTGATTCTTTCTCCTACTTGTAGTCCTCCATGCTAAACCCCTAAGTCCAGGAGCATGCACTCTTTTGATCATTTTTAGTTCATGATATAATGCCATTTAAGTTCTGCCTAGAATTGAAGTTCTGCAAAACTTGCACTAGCAAGTTTGTGCTTTTCACCAACTAAACTCACCACCCTCTTGTGCATCTAGAGAGACACTGATCTGGAGGAATTGGCCACTCCAAGAAAAGCCTAGGTGCCTTTGGCATTTTGACAAACACCTGGAGTGCATGGATTGATTTGGCATGATCTCAAGTATACATTATGAACTTGGCCACCTGACCAAACCACCTGGTCCCTGGAGTTTCCCTCTATCTCTAACCTAGTTCTGTTGCTTGCCAACCTCACCTATGACCTGTAGCATGCCACGGCATTATGTCGAACACCTTCCGTGCGTGCACTGGACGCGCCCAGAGCGCGCGTATTGCACGCGCGTGCGCCCGAGCCGCCGCATCACGCCCCACACTCACCCCAGCCCGTGACCGACCGCAGCCAGCACGTCGTGTCCCCTTGCGCGCTGCATGCTCCCCCGCACCGCAACGCGCCAAGCAGAGCCTCGCCGCGTCCCCGGCAAGCCAAGGACTAGCCGCCACGGCCGCCCGACAGCCCTGCTCAGGCCAGCACCGCCCAAGCCACCCCGGCTCGCCACCTGCCCCTGGGAACAGCACAAGCCTATCCCCTCACTCGTCAGCTAGCTCCCGTCGTTGCCACGTCGCCATTGCTATAGAAAGACGATTCGTCCTCGTCCTTATCGCCGGCCGCCTCGGGACCGACCTCCACCGTCTATATAAGGGCCCCGGAGCTCAATCGAGTCCTCGAGAAACCTCATATGATCCTCCTAGTGTTGCCTTGGCCAGCAGTCGAGCAAGGGAAGGCCTTCTTCCCCGAGTTCGGCCGGTTCGGTCGCCGCCAAGCCCCGGCCGATTCCATCGCCACCAGTACCTCTCCCTCTAGACTCTCTCCACCAAGAACTCATCCTTCCACTCGCGAGTGCAATCCCTCGATCAATTTCGGTCGGAGACCACCGCAACCCAAAAATCACTTTGTCCCCCGAAGCCCCCTCCGCCGCGGAGCTCGCCGCCGCCGACTCCCTCCACCTCCGGCGACCCTGCGACCACCGGAAGAACCGCCTAGGAGTGGCGGATCCATCCCTGCTCTTAGATGCCCATGAAGAAACGCCGTTCGCCGGCGACCATCGACGGACGCCCCGCCTCTGCTCGGGCAGAGAAGAGGAGGGAGTGGGGACTGGTCAAACCTGACCAGTGGGCCCCCTGGACCCACTATCAGAGACCCAGCCCCGTCTCCACGCGTTTAAGTGGAAGCATAAAGACCCCGAGTACGTCTCCTCGTTTTGAAGGCGTATTCTGCCCGGAGCGTTTTCTTTTCTGTTTATTATTAAAAACAGATTTTGACCAAATCTTTGACTGGCTTTATCTTTTTAAATATAACTCCAAATGAATTAATCCTTTTTCCTACCTCTCTCAAATTTGATCTAGTTTATTTTAAGATTTAATCGAAAAAATTTCCAAACAACTTTTTGTGTTGTTTTTATTTTTGTGTGTTAATTCTTTTATATGTTTAAAATAGGATTTTGAAGGAAGGAGAAATATTTCAAGAGTTTGAAATGCACCCTGCCTTCCCTTGACCTGAAGGCAAGCATTCTGAACCCTGGCATGATATTTTTGAGTGTTCGTTGACACATTTATCACACTACCTCATTTTGGAGAAATTGTCATTTCATGTGAGATGATCATGTGCATGGATGCATATTTGTAATTTCCATCCTGTTGGAAATTATCACACTTGTGATGATAATCATCCTCATGTGCCCTACATGCATACCGGCAGGAACCAGGGAAAACCTCTGCCTTGGGTAGGCATGAGTTTGTCGCCGGTCTCCGTCGGGACGGTTATGTCTGGTATGGCATGGTAAGGTAATATGAGTGGTGACTCTATTGGTTGAAATATATTCGTTATGCTAATCATGCAGGGAATACTTAAACCTCCTGAGTCGACCATAGATCGAGTCTTGTTCCAGTAACCCCCATACTTGTTTCGTACTACCACTCGTCTCTACAACAAGTAGAGTATGGTTCAGTAAGTTGTCAACCTCTTCCTAGCACACACCGTACAGAGAGTCCAGGGTGGAAGATACCGGTTGTAGCTGGTAGGCAGGCCACCTGGTCCGGGGGCATGGGTGTTTCCGATTGAGACTGAGAGGGGAGGCCACCCCTTAGAGCACGCAATATAAATTAGATCCCATGCTACGCGAGGTTGTAGCCTCCCCACTTAGAGTTTGCTTGACAGGTGTCGTGGCTGATTCCAGACACGTGTGAGTTAAGCTGGTGTGTGCAAGTTAGGTGTGTTTTCAACAAAAAGACCGTAGACGGAATTAGTCCCGATGGACTAAAGAAATCCGTTACTCGTGGGTAAAGAGTACACCCTCTGCAAAGATTAAACCTATTCGAATAGCCGTGTCCATGGTTAAGGATTACAGTATGGGATGGATCATGTGTCGGTCTTAGCGTCGGTCTTCGGAGGTGAAACTATTAAACCAGAACTGGAATTACTACTTGTGACTTGTGATAATTATGATTATTATTATTGTTGACTAACCCGTGATATTATTGTTATCATCAAGTATTTCTGGGATGGTTCTACCTCCGGGATATTCACTATGATTATTTCTTTTAAAGCCCTTTATGTGGTGTCGCTTAGACGCCCGACTGTGGCATTTCTTTTAAAGCCCTTTATGTGGTGTCGCTTAGATGCCCGACTGTGGCATTTCTTTTAAAGCCCTTTATGTGGTGTCGCTCAGACGCCCGACTGTGGCATTCCTTTTAAAGCCCTTTATGTGGTGTCGCTTAGACGCCCGACTGTGGCATTTCTTTTAAAGCCCTTTATGTGGTGTCGCTCAGACGCCCGACTGTGGCATGCTTGTTATTTATTTCATAATATTTTTAATACTTCTATGATATTGCATATTCATATATAACATGCTTACACGCATCAGAGTTTTATTTATCTTTTGTGGCTGACGTCATGAGTATAAAATATTTTCAGCACATCGTTATTATATTATACCCGTGTTCATAATGTTTGCGAGTACATTCAAAGTACTCACTGGCTTGTCCCTGGCTATTGTCTTGGCCAGATTTCTTGCACGGAGAGGAGCGACGCGATGGCAGCCCCGGAACCTAGGCAACGGTGATAGCAGTCTCGCGAAGATAGGAGTTAACCTGGTCAGCTGTTCCCGTGGGAAATGGAGTCCCATAGACACTGATGTTTCACAACCCGCTTCCGCCATCAACCACTAGGAACCATTTGTTGTACTCACAGGCCAGAATGGCCTTGTACTACATATTTTGTATTTTGCTTGGAATTTCTATATCAAGTTGGTGCCTCATCAGCTAACAGTTATCCTGGGGCTGATGAGCACAAGGGCCATTTTCTGGGAATTAGTACCCGGAGAATCGGTCCCCACAGGCTGAAACTGAGGTTGTGCATGATTTGAATATTTTGTGTGATGAACATGGAGCATAGCTAGACTATATGATTTTGTAGGGATAAGCTTACTATGGCCATGTTATTTTGAGAAGACATAATTTCCTTGTTAGTATGCTTGAAGTATTATTGTTTTTATGTCAATATTAACCTTTCGTTTTGAATCTTATGGATCTGAACATTCATGCCACAATAAAGAAAATTACATGGATAAATATGTTAGGTAACATTCCACATCAAAAAATCTATTTTTATCATTTACCTGCTCGAGGACGAGCAGGAATTAAGCTTGGAGATGCTTGATACGTCTCCAATGTATCTATAATTTTTTATTGTTCCATGCTATTATATAATCTATTTTGGATGTTTTATATGCTATTTTATATTATTTTTGGGACTAATCTATTAACCTAGAACCCAGTGCCAGTTTATGTTTTTCCCTTGTTTTTGAGTTTTGCGGAAAAGGAATATCAAACGGAGTCCAAACATAATAAAACTTTCGCGATGATTTTTCTTGGACCAGAAGACACCTATGAGACTTGGAGTCCAAGTCAGAAGACCCTCGAGGAGACGACATGCCAGGGGGCGGGCCCTAGGGGGTGCCCCTAGGGCTTGTGGCCCCTTCAGAGACCAATTTTCACTAGAGGCATCTCTCTCATTTACCCGGGGGCCATAGTTTCACTAGAGGCATCTCTCTCATAAGCATAGCAACCACGGGTAAACAACTACTGTTGGGAAATTGACAGAATTACGCATAGTTATGACGATCATCGATGTCATAATCAATATAGGCATTACGTATGTGACAAGTAGACTCTTAATCCAACTGCATCTACTACTAGTATTCCATCCCAAGACCGCTATCCAGCGTGCATCTCAAAGTATTAAGTTCATGACAAATAAAGTAATGCATTAAGCAAGATGACATATTGTAGATAAAGTAAGACCAATTAATATGACGAAACCCCGTCGTTTTATCCTTAGTAGCAACAATACAAGTAGGTGCCTTTACCCCTCCTGTCATAGGGCAAGGTCATCACAAGATTGAACCTACTACAAAGCACCTCTTCCGCTGAAGATAAATCAATCTAGATTGGCCAAACTAGATGGATAGATGAGAGGGAAACACAAAACTATAAAATTATGTGACAAATAAATCTCAAGAGACTCAAATAGTTTTAATGGATAATCTGATCATAAACCCACAATTCATCGGATCTCAACAAACACACCACAAAGATTACATCAGATTGATCTCAGAGGAGATCATTGTATTGAAGATCAATAGAAAGAGAGAGGGGGAAGAGAGAGATAAAGAGACATCTAGCTACTACCATCGACCCGTAGGTCCTAAAGGAACTACTCACACATCATCATGGAGGCAGCAAGGTTGATGAAGATAGCCTCCCCAATCATTCCCTCCTTCGACCGAGTATCGGAACATGGCTTCAGATGGGGTTGCTTCAGAGCAGAGCCTTGTGGCGGCGGGAGAATTATTTCGGGTCTCGCTTCGAGGGTATATGGGGATTTATAGGCCAAATTAGGGCAAGTAAGGGGGCGCGCCACCCTAACTTGTGAGGCCTAAGTGGGTCTTTTCGTCCTCCCCTAAAGCTTTTAGGGTCTCTTATTGTCTACAAAAAATCGCCGTAAAGTTTCATCGTGTTTGGACTTCTATAGGTATGGTTTTTCTGCGAAACAAAAAAGTGCAAAAACAAGAACTGACACTGGACACTAAATTAATAGGTTAGTCTAAAAATAATATATAATGGCATATCAAACACAAAAGCTATAATATAATAGCATGAAATAATAAAAAATTGTAGATACGTTGGAGACATATCAACAAGTTGCATGGAATATCAACAAGTAGCCTCCAGAGTCAGCGAATAGAAAACAAAGACAAATGAATTAACTCTGAGGAATTGTGAACTGCCATAATCAGATTATAAATCAAGGCATGTTGCATGCACCGATGGGGCATTAGTTGCAAGAGGAGTGACGTGTAAAGGTCCGGAAGATAAAAAAACAATGAAGGAGACGCTGCATAATTGAATGGGCATTAATTGAATTATATTGGGATTGGGATTGACTTCTTAAATTTGTACATATGATCATTACTCTTGGAGTACTAAATTTGTATCAACTTTTTTTCCGTTGTGTTATTTTTTGTTACAAGACACGGGCAAGCAGCGCAATGAATCCAACAATATATGGTTAAAAAGTGCATGCAACCTCCTCCTCTCCCCAAAAAAAGACTAGGATTCCGCTGCTTCCCGTCGATGCTGCCAACGGTCCGCCTCATCTATAGTGCCCTTAGGGCTATGGGGGCATGGTGGATCCTGTCCCTTGCCTGTCGGAAGGCTTCATTTTAGATGTTTCTTTGAGTTTTGTTAGGATTTGTCCCGTTAAGGAAAACAAGATGTCGACGGCTCCCTGAAGATGGAATAAGGTTCTCCCCGTCTAGCCTCCGTCTCGGTGGTGCGTCTAGCATCATCGATGCGTGTCATGGAATTGTCATGGTAGATGTCCTAGTGAAAGGACTTAGTCGTGGAGCCATCGCAACTAGGAAACTTAAAGGGGTTAAAACGGGATAAAGGACACGGGTACTGGTTCGGCCCCTTGCGGTGAAGGTAAAGGCCTAATCCAGTTTGAGGTGGTATTGCTATGCCTCAATTACTAGGGAGCGAAATCCGCTTGACCTAGTTCTCAATTTGATGTTACCTATCCCGAACCACCGCCGGGTCATTCCTTTATATACAGAGGTCGATGCCTAGCGGCTCACAGAGTCTTGGCCAGCTCATAACAGTGTCCGGCTCGGTGACTATCTATTCTACCTTACAATACAAGTCATACACATATGGCGGTTTATCTCTACGGGCTTTAAGTCGCCTTTGGGCCTTTAAGTGAACCGCCATCTTCTAGTGTCTCCTTTGGGCTTCATATTATGAATCGCCTATAGTTATAACTCGGCCCCTCCTGGGCGGGTCATACCTAACAGTTATATCCCCAACATTAGGCCCCAGATTGATTTGGACTGGTTCATGTCAATCGTCAACACTTTTAAAAAATCTTCTACTCTTCATCTGTGCGAAAATCTATAACCCGCCATGACGTCATCTTCTGGATCTGTCGTAACCCGCACTGACGTCACCAGCCATTAATTCACACTTTGTCCAACACATCTCAACGGATCCTTATCTTAATATCTGTCCCGAGAATCAAGGTGCATGAACAGCTGGATAACTATGTTTTGGTCTCCTCGATTTTTGCGCCCACTTATGAGCCCTTCCTTATAAATAGCCACGGCTGATTTTTTCCTCATTCTCCCCCTTTCCAACTTCTTCTTCCTCTCGCGAACCCCTGCCACTCGAGCTCCGCTGCCGCCATAGAGTGCACCTTGTCTTCATCCGAGGCCGCTGCATCACCCTGAATCGAACCAGAGCACGACGCTCGAGCTCCGCCACCGCCGCAGAGTGCACCGTTGTCTTCATCCCAGGCCGCTGCATCACCCTGAATCAAACCAGAGCACGGCGGCATCCCTCTGCAGTAGAGTTGCACCAGTAAGTACTTGTTTTCCCGTACCCTAGATCTGCATTAGGGTTTTGGAGTTCACCTGTGTTCTTCATAGTTCATCGCCATTCTTCTTTAATGCCTGTACCGTGAGCTTTTTTGATCCAAAATGACACAGAACTGATGCGGTAGTTGTTTTTGCCTTTCCTTTCAATACTAGCAAGCTCCTTTATTTGAAGAAACAATCCCCTTGGACCTCAGGAACTCATCTGCACTGGTGTTTTAGGACTAGATTTATTTTGTTTTTCTGAACACTCGCTGATCCAAAATAATGATTGCGATATGCAAAACTTGTTTGTATGACACTTAGCCAAAAATCTGTGTTTTGATAGATCCTCCTAACCATGGCGGCTCATACCACCGGCTTTTAGCGATTAGCTCATGGCGGCTTAAATAATCTGAATGCTCATGGCAGTTTAAATAATTTGACGTAATTGGCCATATACCATTAGGCCCCTTTATAAGCCGCCAACTTGAATATGTGCTTGTAATATTTCTTCCTCCAGCTTAAAATTGAACCGGTAATCTTACTCTTTTTAGGCTTCCTTCACAAAGCCGCCCAAAACAACCACGTCTTGCAATTGGGTTAAATCCATCGTCATGGATAGCACTCTTGACGACTTTGTGAACACCGGATATCTACCAAAAAAGGATGTCATGTCTTATCGTCCTCCTAACCCGGTAGAGGAGAAACCGTAGCCCAAAGAAGGAGAGGTTATCGTCTTCACTGATCACATGAACCGGAGCTTTTCACCACTCGGCTCTAAGTTTTTCAGAGACATTTTGCACTTTTTCGACCTCCATCCTCAAGACATCGGACCCAATTCCATGTCTAACATCTGCAACTTTCAAGTATTCTGTGAGGTGTACCTTGGAGAAGAACCCAGCTTGGAACTTTTCATAGAATTGTTATATTTGAACCGCCAGAACGAATATTCCAACAGACTAAGTTTGGAATTGGGCGGGGTCTCAATCCAACGATGGAGAGATGTCATCTTTCCTTATGCACAACCGCCGAGTCACGCCAAAGACTAGAACCAGACTTGGTTTTATTGTCAAGATACTTCTTCGGCTGATGAAAACCCTCTGCCCAGCTTCCGCACCCTACGCCTTGAGTCCAACCATCCTTTTCCAGACAAGTTATCACCTGCTGAACGCCAAAAACTCGCCCCTACCATGGCCAAAATCAAGGCTCTTTTGGGTAACGGCTTAAATGGCATTGACTTGGTCCGGGTTTGGGTTGCCTGGCGGGTCATCCCGTTAAGCCGGCGCCCCGGTTTAATGTGCACCTATACAGGTGAGAAGAATGATCCACTTCTCCATAGCCCTGATGATTTACCTGAGGGTCTCATCAATGATATGACAAAGTCACTTTTAAATGAAAGCCTAGCAGACTGTGGCAAGGTGGGCCTAAGCCCTTTCTGCGAAGCTAACCCGGCTCTAGGGGTAAGCCGTCAAACTTTAGCTTATTTTGCCTTTATCTTTGACGTGTTGTTTTAGTTCCAACCATTGCTGATTTCCACAGGCCGACGATGATTTTGGAAGAAACCATATGACTATGAAGCTGCAAAGAGAGCCAGAAAAGCCAAGAAAGCCGCTAGAAAAGCCGCTGCGAAGAAGAGAGGAAAGAAGTCCAGCGCTTCTGAGCTGCTTCAACTGGAGGACTCTTCTGAGTCGGAGGTAGCCCTTGACTCTCTTGGCTCATTTTTTTAATCGCCTTATTGATACTGATTATGATCAAGATGACACGCGAACGAGTCAGGGGGTAGATGAAGAGGTAACTATTATTTCCTCCGACTCAGAGCCTTTGCCAAGACAAAAAATCTGAAGAGTAACCCGGAAAGTAAGATTTTCACATCCCTTAGCTTACCAGGATCCTCACTTTCTTTTGAATCGACAGATTCATGAGAGCCAGATGCAGACCCGGACCAGAAAGGATGCGGAACTCTCCTCCGGCTTGCCAAATACGCCAAGGAAGCGCCGGATGAGGTCACCTCCGACTTAAATTATTTTATCCTTTGGCGGGTCTCACTCGTCAACCGCTTAACTCTTTTGATTCAAATTATCAGGAAACTTCACATTCTTCTGGTGACTCAGTTCAATCCAACATGCCGAATTTTAAGACCGCTCTAGGGTAATGACGATATACTCATCCTGTACTCATTACAAACCTTTATATCTGTACTGACCTCTTTGATTTTATGCAGTGGAAAAGCAAAGCCTAGTAAAAGGGTGAAGAAAAACAAATCGGCCATAGATCCAACCGTCAATGAGCCGGAGCTTCAACCCGCAGCACATGAGGCCTCTACTCCGCAGCGGCCACTTGAGACAATTCACGACATGCCAACCCTGACTGTTGACCCCCTGCCGATCAAACCGCCGACGGCTCTGCAAATCCTGAGGCTTCAAGCCCGGCTAGGACAGCTGATCCACAAGATGCTGACGTAGAAATTACCAAGACCGGCTATACTGAGCCAGGGAGACCTACTATACTTGCCAAGTGTTCTACCAAGGAGGAGCACATGAGCCGCCGTAAAGTCAGATTTGACGTTGCTGACTATACTCACTTGAGCATTGACGAAGTTTTCTCTAGTTATGTGAACCAAGTGCATAGCAGTCGTGATCTTGAAGTTGATATGGTGAAACAAATGCACCAGAAGTTTGAGGTACTGATTCTCCCCTTCATTGTATTAACCTTACTATGCCAGCCCCCAAGTCTACTGCTTATGATAAATATGTTGTAGACTTAGAACCATTTTATGAGCTTTAGTATTATCCTTTGAAAAAAACTGAGAATCCAGCTTAATCTGTAGCCCCCAAGGGTCGGTTTACTCAGCATGAATGAGCCGGTCCTTCATATGTTTGTGTATAAGATAGTACTTGTATGACTTTAAACATCAATATGCATTAGCCCCCAAGTGCCAAGTACTGTTGCTTGCAAAGTGCTTGGGACTTTACTCTCATAAGCCGCCACTTAGACAAATCTTTCGGTAGACATTAGCCCCCAAGTGCCAAGTGTTTGTTGCTTGCAAAAGGCTTGGGACTTAATATTGCATACTAATGTTTATGATTTTGATCCGGCACATGTGCAGACTAGCACTGCTCAAATTCAGTCAGAGTTGTCTGAAGTGAAGAACCGCCTGGAGCTGCAAGAGACAGAGACTCAAAGAGCAAACTCCAAATTTGAGTTCAGCGTGTCTGAACAAGAAAAACTGAGGGCCGACTTTGAAGTTGAGAAGAAGGCATGTGCAGAAGAATAAATTGCCTTAACCCATCGAGATGAGAAAGCAGAGGCGGCTCTTGAAGCGGTGACCACTGAATTGTCCAGCTTGAAACGCCATGTATCTCAGATGGTCTCAGCAATCTTTGGTAAGCCGCCCTACAAGTGTCAAAGTATTGCTCCTTTCTGGTGATCATATGAATTGTTGTTAACTCACCTGTTGTTGCTATGCAGGCCCTAGGAGTACCAACCTCAACCAGGACATGCTGGTGAAGCTAAAGGCGATTTACACGCTCGTGGAACAACTATACACTGGAGCTCAGCGTGCCTTAGCCACAGTTGCTCTGTCAAACGAAGCCCCCACACTCCTAGTTGATCTGTTGAAGAAGCTCTATGTGCTGCCCCAACGGTTTAACGAATTAAATCGGTCATCTGCGAGAGCCGGGGCCGTATCTGCCTTAAGCCGGGCCAAAGCATGGCTGCCGGAATTAGACCCGACCGACATCGCCATTGGATATCCCAACCTTAAGGAAGATGGCACTCCATTTGAACAGACGAACTTTGCTGCTTGCGTGAAGGAGATACGTCCTGTGGCCAGCATGATTGCTAATGAAACAGACCTCACCAAGTATCATCTGCCTTACAACGCAGCAAATCAGAGGCAGCCAACCCCGACTTATAAAGTGACCAGCCTGATCCCTCCAATCCGTAAGCACACCTTTGCCCCTGAAGTTGACCCGGTCGGGTTAATTGATGATGAAGCTGAATTTGAAGCTTTGAGTGGCATTGAATGGTCATCATCAACCTTCCAGGGCACCGGACAGGACAAAGACGCGGAGAGGGTTGACCCGGAAACATCAGGCCAACAAGAAAATTGATCCATCGGGCGGCTCATATTAGTAGCCTTCTGAAAAACAGTTAAATCATTTGGACTTCGGGAGTCATGTAATAGGACAGAAATGACTTTGATCTGTCGTGCCATCGTGCACGTTTTTGGTGCTCAACATTGTTAAGCCGCCTCCTTTATGTTCACCTTCATTATACTTATCATCTATGTTCCTTGTAGATAAGAAAATCCTTAAAATATCCTACATACAGAAATAGATCATAAGAACCCTTGGCGGTTTACCGCAGGGCGGGTCATAATATTTCATATATAACCACTGATGTGTAAAAAAGAGGTCAAAGATAGTCTTTGTTATGAATCATATCTTTGAAACATAATTATAATGATAATATCATACCTGCTATATTGAATTTTCACTGCCGGTTTATGTGACCTGTGCAGTAAGGGTGATAACCCAATATTTAGAAGTCAAGACTTCCAAATGTTTGATGATTGTCATATGCTGGCGACTTACTGTCCAAAGTTAAGTCGGGTTAAATAGAAACCACATATATATGCCTCAGATATGAACAAAAAAGTCTCAAGATAAACTTTAAAGATTGTTGTCAAAAACTTAGGCCAAACAGAGATAAAAATGAGGCTTCTGATTCGAATACGATCAGTAAGCCGGACCAAAAGGGGTTTAAGCTATGATTCGAATACGATCAAGAAGCCCCCTAGTGGTTTTGGTGTTGCACCGATCAAGAGGGTATCGATAGCTATGTTCTCTTTGGTTCGAATACGACCTATGTTTGAACATGAAGCCCCCTAATGATCTTGAGACTTTTTTAACGACTCTGATTCGAATACGATCAAAGTCGGACCCAAAAAGGGGTTAAGCTATGATTCTAATACGATCAAGAAGCCCCCTAGTGGGTTTGGCATTGCACTGATCAAGAGGGTACCGACAGTTATGTTCTCTTTGGTTTCAATACGACCTATGTTTGAACATGAAGCCCCCTAATGATCTTGAGACTTTTTTAAGGACTCTGATTCGAATACGATCAAAGTCGGAACCAAAAAGGGGTTAAGCTATGATTTGAATATGATCAAGAAGCCCCCTAGTGGGTTTGGCATGGCGCCGATCAAGAGGGTACCGACAGCTATGTTCTCTTTGGTTCGAATACGACCTATGTTTGAACAGGAAGCCCCCTAGTGATCTTTTTTTATTATGATGAAGACATATGACCATTGACGATGAAAAAGGATAGAGGTCCTGCTTTATTACTTATCATAATGTATACATCGTCAATAAATATGTACATCATAAGAGCCAGCGGCTCAAGTGTAGTAAGGCCGAGATGAGCGATATTCCACGGCCGGCGGGTCTCCTCCTCTGACTTACGTGAGTCTTTGTGCTCTTGAACATCGATAAGGTAGTATGACCCGTTGTTCAAATTCTTGCTGACCATAAAGGGCCCTTCACAAGGTGGGGATAACTTGTGAGCATCAGTTTGATCCTGGATGAGCCGGAGCACCAAATCACCTTCTTGAAAGGTTCTGGACTTAACCCAGCGGCTGTGATAACGACGCAGGTCCTGTTGGTAAATCACCGAATGGGCTGCCGCCAAGTCACGCTTCTCATCTAATAGGTCAAGTGTGTCCTCACCTCTGTTGGAAAAGGCAGTGCCTAGGAGGCGCTTAGGCAGGCCTAGGCGCTAGGCAATGGCCAAACGCCTTGCCTATGGCATAAATGGAGGTCTAGGCAGGGCAAGCAGGGAATTGCCTACGCAAGCAAGAAATCATGCCACATACTGCACTAGTATGCCAAACGGGTTATATTCCAATGGTAGTAGACAGTAATTAGCTTGTTTATATGCCCTAAACTAATATCAACACCCATATAATAATCACAAATACACTACGAGTAAAAACTATATTACCGCCTAGGCCGCGCCTAGGGCGCTTAGGCACCGCCTAGGCACTAGGCGAAGGCCAACCGCCTTTTCCAACCTTGGTCCTCACGCGCTTGTTCATTATCAGCTTCAACGTAAGCCGCCACGCAGGGCGAGTCATGACGGATGTCACTAGGAAGAACCGCCTCTGCCCCATAAACCATGAAGAAAGGGGTGTAAACCGTAGATTTGTTGGGGGTAGTATTGATACTCCATAGTACTGATGGCAACTCCTCCACCCAACAACCCGGCATCCGCTGCAAGGGAACCAAAAGCCGGGGCTTGATGTCTTTCAAAATTTCCTGATTGGCTCTTTCAGCTTGACCATTGGATTGGGGGTGATCTACTGATGAAACATCAAGCCGGATATGCTCACGTTGACAAAACACCTCCATAGCACCCTTGGACAAGTTAGTGCCATTATCAGTTATGATATTGTGGGTAAAGCCAAAATGTAAAATCACCTTCTTCATGAATTGAACCATAGTTGCCGCATCACACTTACTGACCGGCTCTGCTTCACCCCACTTTGTGAATTTGTCAACCGCCACCAAGAGGTGGGTCTTTTTATCCTTGGACCTTTTAAAAGGCCCAACCATGTCAAGCCCCCATACTGCAAACAGCCAAGTAATGGGAATCATCCTCAACTCCTGAGCCGACACATAAGCTCACCGTGAGAATTTCTGACAAGCATCACATTTACTGACTAGATCCTCTGCATCAGCGTGAGCCGTCAGCCAATAAAACCCATGACGAAATTTTTTGGCCACAAGGGACTTTGAACCGGCATGATGGCCACAATCTCCTTCATGAATCTCATGAAGAATCTCTTGACCTTCCTTAGGAGAGACGCAACGCTAAAACGCCCCAGTGACACTGCGATGGTGTAATTCACCATTGGCAATTGTCATTGACTTAGATCATTGGGTTGTCTGCCTGGCCAAGGTTTCGTCTTCAGGCAACTCACCCCGGGTCATATAAGCCAAAAATGGCACTGTCCAATCTAGGATGACGTGAAGCGCCGCCACCAACTGTGCTTCTAGGTCAGCAACAACCAAGTCTTCCCCTGTAGGTAATTTAACAGAAGGATTATGCAAAATATCCAAGAAAGTATTCAGTGGCACCGGCTTACGCTGAGATCCCAGCCGGCTTAAAGCATTAGCCGCCTCATTCTTTCTGTGATCAATGTGCTCCACCCAATAACCCTTGAAGTGTCCAGCAACAACATCAACTTCACGGTGATAAGCCGCCATGAGGGGATCCTTGGAATCCCATTTGCCTGAGACTTGTTGAGCTATCAAATCTGAGTCGCCAAAGCACCTTACCCAGCTTAAGCTCATCTCTTTATCCATCTGAAGATCATGGAGCAAGGCCTCATACTCAGCTGCATTTTTAGTACAAGGAAACATCAACCTTAGCACATAACAAAATTTGTCACCTCGAGGGGAAGCTAAAACGACTCCAACCCCCGAGCCCTCCAATTTCCTGGACCCATCAAAGTGAATAGTACAATATGTGTTGTCCGGCTTCTCTTCAGGCATCTGCAGCTCTCTCCAATCGTTGATGAAATCCACCAGTGCTTGAGACTTGATAGCAGTGCATGGCACATACTTTAAGCCATGAGGCCCAAGCTCAATGGCCCACTTGGTGACTCGTCCTGTGGCTTCTCTGTTTTGAATGATATCTCCTAAAGGAGCAGAACTGACCACAGTGATGGGATGACCCAGAAAATATTGTTTAAGCTTCTGGCTGGCCATGAACACCCCATAAACAAGTTTCTGCCAATGTGGATATCTCTGTTTGGACTCAATAAGCACCTCATTGATGTAGTAAACCGGCCGTTGAACCGGATATTCTTTACCGGCCTCCTTGCGCTCCACCACAATGGCCACACTGACAACACGTGTGTTAGCAGCCACATATAACAATAATGGCTCCTTATCAATGGGAGCAGCAAGAATCGGCGGCTCAGCTAGCTGCCTCTTCAAATTTTCAAATGCATCGTTAGCAGCATCGCTCCAGACAAAGTCATCTGTTTTCTTCATCATCTGATATAGTGGTATGGCCTTCTCACCTAACCGGCTCATGAACCGGCTTAAGGCAGCAATTCGACATGCCAAACGCTGAACATCATTGATACACGTCGGCTTAGCCAAGGAGGTGATGGCCTTGATTTTTTCCGGGCTAGCCTCAATGCCTCTGTTAGAAACCAGAAAACCCAAAAGCTTGCCTACTGGCACACCAAAGACGCACTTGGCCGGGTTAAGCATCATCTTGTAGACCCGGAGATTATCAAAGGTTTCCTTCAAATCATCTATCAAGGTATCCTTCGCTCTGGACTTCACCACAATGTCGTCCACATAAGCATGAACGTTGCGCCCAATCTGACTGTGAAGACAGTTCTGCACACATCGCTGATAAGTCGCCTGGGCACTCTTGAGCCCAAAAGGCATAGACACATAGCAGAAGGCTCCAAAAGGAGTAATGAAAGTCGTCTTCTCCTGGTCCTTAACTGCCATCTTAATCTGATGATAACCAGAATAAGCATCCAAAAAACTCAAATGCTCACAACCCGCCGTAGCATCAATGATTTGATCAATATGAGGGAGGGCAAAAGGATTAGCCGGACAAGCCTTGTTTAAGTTCGTGTAATCCACACACATGCGCCTGGTGCCGTTCTTCTTAAGCACTAGCACCGGGTTAGCCAACCACTTTGGATGAAAACCTTCAACAATTAACCCAGCTGCCAAGAGCCGGGCCACTTCCTCACCAATGGCCTTACGCCTCTCCTCATTAAACCGCCGAAGAAACTGCTTGACCGGCTTAAATTTCGGAGTGTGCTCAGCGAGTTCTCTCGGTACACCCGGCATGTTAGAAGGTTACCATGCAAAGATGTCCCGGTTCTCATGGATGAACTCGATGAGCGCGCTTTCCTATTTGGGATCCAGATTAGCACTGATACTGAACTGCTTGGATGAGTTGCCAGGGACAAAATCAACAAGCTTGGTCTCATCAGCTGATTTAATTTCATCACCGGGTCATGCTCCGTGGTTGGCTTCTTTAAAGACGTCATGTCAGCCGGATCAACATTATCCTTGTAAAACTTTAACTCTTCCACTTCATAGACCGACTCAGCATAAGTCGCGTCACCTTCTTCACACTCCAAGGCTTCCTTCCGACTACCATTAACCGTGATGGTCCCCTTGTAACCCGGCATCTTGAGTTGTAGATAAACATAACATGGCCGCACCATGAACTTGGCATAAGTCGGCCGCCCAAACAGAGCATTATATGGGCTCTTGATCTTGAACACTTCAAAAGTTAGCTTCTCAGCCCTGGAATCATGCTCATCTCCAAAGGCTACCTCCAGTTTGATCTTGCCAACTGGATATGCCGACTTACCAGGAACCACACCATGGAAAACAGTATTGGACTGCTTAAGATTCTTATCAGTTAATCCCATGCAATGGGAGGTCTCATAATAAAGGATATTAATGTTGCTACCTCCGTCCATGAGTACCTTAGTAAATTTGTATCCACCAACTTGAGGTGCCACCACCAAAGCCAAGTGACCCGGGTTATCAACCCGGGGCGGGTGATCTGCCCGACTCCACATAATGGGTTGCTTAGACCATCACAAGTACTGGGGAACTGCCGGCTCAACGGCGTTCACTGCCCTCTTGTGAAGCTTCTGGTCCCGTTTGCACAAACATGTGGTGAAGACGTAATACTGCCCACTGCTCAACTGCTTCGGATGATTTTGATACCCGAATTGCTGCTGCTGCTGACCTCCTTGGCCGGATTGGTGGTTGCCCTGATTATATCCTCCCTGATTATTTTGGTTGCCCTGAAAACTGGAATTAGAGCCGCCACCTCCGTAACCCAGACCATGAAAACCACCACCGCCTGAGCCGCCGCAGGGCTCATGATTATTGTCAAACATGTTAGAATTCTTGAAAGCCTTCATAATCGTACAATCCTTCCATAGGTGAGTGGTCGGCTTCTCTCGAGTGTCATACCTTGGACAGGGCTCATTTAGTAACTGCTCAAGAGTGGGACCTGACCCGCCAGACCGAGGAGGTGGCCTCCCCTTTTGTTGTTGATTGTTACCCTGCGCATTGGTGTTAGCCACAAATTCTGAGCTACCATCAGCCTTACATTTATTATTGCCCCCTTGACTCGCCGGGTTATGCTGCGGGCCCTTCGCGTTGCCACTCTTTTTTCCCTTCCCTGCCTTCTCCTTGTCAAACTCGGGATCCTTGGTACTATCAGAGTTGGCATACTTGACTAGAGCCACCATCAGCTGGCCCATGTCATTACAATCGCGCTTGAGCCGCCCCAGCTTCTGTTTCAGAGGCTCAAAACGGCAATTTTTCTCCAACATTAAGACTGCAGAGCCGGCATCCATCTTATCAGATGAATGTATTATGGCCTTGACCCGGTGCACCCAATGGGTCGTGGACTCACCCTCCTCTTGCTTGCAATTAGTCAAGTCCACTATTGACATGGGCTGCTTGCATGTATCCTTAAAGTTCTGAATAAACCGGTCCTTTAACTCTGCCCATGAACTGATGGAATTAGGTGGCAGTCCCTTTAACCAAGTACGGGCCGTTCCATCCCGCATCATGGTGAAGTACTTGGCCATCGTAGCGTCACTGACTTCCAGTAGTTCCATGGCCATCTCGTAGCTTTCGATCCATGCGCCAGGTTGTAAGTCGACCGTATAATTAGGCACCTTTTGAGGTCCCTTGAAATCCTTGGGAAAATGGTCGTTATGCAGAGCCGGTACCAAACAAGGTACGTCCCCAGTCCTAGTGGTTACGCCAGCCTCAATTGAAGTCGTCGGATAAACCGGAAGGGGCTGATAAGCCGCCTGCTGAACCGCCCGCTCAGCTTCCTGACACAACCTGTCCTGATCAACCAAATTAATAGCTCCACCACGAGCCGAGTCATACCCGCGCGGCGGGTCACAGCGCCGGGCGTTGCTTGAAACGGCTGATGAGTCCATGTGCTTGCTATAGCTCCGGCTCGGGCTGGGGGTGGAATGAATCTTTTCTCTACTATAAGAATATGCCTCCTGTTGTGCCAGAGCCGTCTGAAGAAGTTCTCTGATCCTTTGCGTTTCAACCGCCGTTGGAGAGTCACCATCCACTGGGAGAGTCGCCAATTGTGCCGCTGCGGCGATCATGCTCTCCAAAGGATTAGAATAATAACCCGATAGTACCGGTATATGCTGAGTCGGAGCAGTATGCTGACGAGGGGTTTTCGTCACACGCGGTTGAACCGACATCCCAACCCCGGGCGCTGCGGCCCAGTTTACCTCCGGCGGGTTACTGGGTCCTGCCCTGGGTGTGCGGAAAAGGTTTCTAGGCTCATAAACCGTAGGCAGGCGGGACTGGTGCCTTGTTCTCATGATCTCATTTGATGCGTTCTAATCCATCGTAAGCTGAAAAGCCTCGGATTGAATCCGCTGGGCCTGAGCATCCAGAGCCGCCTGTTCCACGGCCATCCTGACGTCCTCCGCCGCCAAGTCTTCCTTAGCTTGCGCTACCTCCTCACGTAGATGTGCTACTCCTGCATCATGTTGAGCTTGATCTGCCAGATCGACCAAGACGGTTAACAGAGTTGTCATCTTCTCCATTAAAGCCACCAGGACCTGAACCGGCGGGCACGCAGGGCCTCTTGCCCCGGCTACCATCACCGCTGCTGACCCGGAAGTCATAGCCACTGCAGCCGTAGAATTCTGCCCGGGTTGTGTGCTAGCCATGAAGATCCCAACTCTGTTCAGCGGCTCAAAGGGGTCCGGAATACTGTTGCCATGGGAACAACCCCCAAGCCTGCCATCTTGCAGTTGATACAACAAATCCGTCTCACCCATAGACGACTCACCATCAGAGTAGATGGTCGTCTCGCCGCCAGACACATATCCTTCAGAAAATTCCCCTCCATGGATGCATCCCATGAAGGCACGCTTCACGGAGGGCTGAGCTCGGGCGGGTCTCGCACGCTGAGCCATCTCGATGATGTTGGTGCAGATGTCTGGCTCAGGGCCCGGCTCGCCAATCTTGCCGATGAAGACGTGGATTCCGCCAAAGGGGACCCGGTACCCGTACTCTATTGAGCCGGCGTCGGGGCCCCAGCCTGCATCGTCAATGTAGAGCTTGCTGTGATGACTCTTGGTCATCCGGCTCACAGCGTACCCTTTGAGCCCTTCGTAGCTGCCCTTCAAGAACTCAAATCCACCGTGCGCTGGCCCCACGGTGGGTGCCAACTGTTGTGGAATTGTCACAGCAGATGTCCTAGTGAAAGGACTTAGTCGTGGAGCCATCACAACTAGGAAGCTTAAAGGGGTTAAAACGGGACAAAGGACACGGGAGTTTATACTGATTCGGCCCCTTGCGGTGAAGGTAAAGGCCTAATCCAGTTTGAGGTGGTATTGCTATGTCTCGATTACCAGGGAGCGAAATCCGCTTGACCTAGTTCTCGATTTGATGTTACCTGTCCTGAACCGCCGCCGGGTTGTTCCTTTATATACAGAGGTCAACGCCCAGCGGCTCACAGAGTCCCGGTCGGCTCAAAACAGTGTCTGGCTCGGTGACTATATATTCCTACCTTACAATACAAGTTATACACATATGGTGGTTTATCTCTACGGGCTTTAAGTCGCCGTTGTGCCTTGGGTCCTTAAGTGAACCGCCATCTTCTAGTGTCTCCTTTGGGCTTCATATTATGAATCGCCTATAGGTATAACCCAACCCCTCCTGGGCGGGTCATACCTAATAGTTATATCCCCAACAATGGGCCTGTGGAGGTTTGTCTCCGAAAGATCTGGCTTTCGTGGATTTCCTCGGATCTGGTCGTCATCCGCGTGTCTTTGGGTTGGATCTTTCTGATCTAGGCTACTCTTCATCGGCTGCGGTTGTTGTTCTGGTGCACTGGTCCTATGGGGCCTTATCATGACGACTCCCAATTGTCTACTAATGGCCTGCAAGACACACAGGGTGATGTGGCACTTTCATGTCAGTATCCCAATTGGTAATAGTCCCAACAAAGAGCGGAGGAGAATATTTATATGTAGCGCTTCTGTCACACACAAGTTGTCATAGTTCTTATGTGAACTAATTGCTTATGATTATGTAAATATTGTTATTGTCCCAAGAGGCAAATAAACCAGAGTGATAGGTATGATGAGTTTGTAGCAACAAGATTAATAACACTTGAAAGTAAAGAACATAAATAACACTAAAAGTAAAGTTTTGTTTCCTACAATGGAGAGGTTAGGCGCAGAGAGAATTCAGTTCATGGTATACATCAAGTGTGCCAGTGTGACGATAATACAATTATTGTATCATAAATATAGTTTTTTTGTTTGGTAGGCGGATTACCCTAAGGTTATGGAACTCCTCATCATGGAATTATATTCCATTCTATGGTCCTGCTTCGCCATTGCCACAGAGTTGTTACCACCACAATTAAGGTCCTTAGACCAAAACCAAACATTAAGTTTAATGGATCACCATTATTTCATTTTGTCTTTGGTCCTCGTAGATGTCTCCACCTGTCACATCAGAGGTTGCAGAATTCCTAAACAATATGTGTTACCCGTGTAGGTCTTGAGATTGTGTTGCCCGGGCCCTTAAATTGGACAACATGCATATAGTTCACCACAGTATAACAACTTACTAGATAGACCATAAGACTACAAACACAAATGACAACATATAGAATAGGCACAGATGAATCTTACCACTCACCTATATCTCCTACGCCTAGGGTAACTAATCACCCATCGTAAGAGAATAACCAATCATCTCGGAGAATAAACCAATGAAAACCATATCAATGACACGGGGAAGAACCACAATGAAACGAATGATCCTACAAGTCTTGATCTCGACATAAGTATGAATAGAGTTTATAACTCGATCTTACAACATGGAACTCCTCTTACCGTAGTGAAGGGTGAAATGATGATGGAGATGAAAGGACCCAAACTACAAAGATCTCTGGTGGTTCTCCGGATCTCTTCTCTCTCTGTTCTAGTAGTGGTGGCGGTAGCTAGGGTTCTCTAATGTCTCTCCTCTCTTCACGAAAGTGTCTTGTATTGATAAGGTGGCGCTCCAGACACATCATATGACCATCCATGCGAGAGCTGGTGTGCTCACATGAAAGACCGTCTCTTGCTCTGCTTCGCCTGGTGGCTTGGCCTTCAACATGGAAGTTGATCCATTTGACATGATTTGTAGTAATTCTCCTTGGTTTCCTTCCATATGTGATATTTCCTGTCAAACGATGGGAAATATTATTTTCTTCTCTCTCAAAGGATTAGCATTATAAATAATCGAGAAATGGTGTTAATCTAGTGAAAATCAAGTGAAAATCCTTTGTAGATAATTATAAATTCTCGGGCCATCATCTACTACAACACGTTTTGCCCAACTTCGGCGAGGGAGGGGCCATGACGGTGGCATGCCATCGACTCGCTTCAGTGCTTGTAGTCGCACTAGGTGGTCTACGGATCTGGATGTAAATTTTATTATTTCTGGTGTTCATTATAATTACCATGTTAAATTCCTTTTTGTACCAAGGTCTAAGGAGATTGTTCTGATATAGTTACTGCGTTATAGAAAATAATTACCATGTTAAATTCCTTTTTGATGTACTTACCAAATTTCATGAGAACACCTTCTATTTTGAAGATACTAGTGATGGGAATGTAGCATGGAAAACAAAACATTTCTATGCACACGCAAGATCTATCCATGGAGATGCATAGCAACGAGAGGGGGAGAGCATCTGCATACCCTTGAAGATCGTTAAGCAGAAGCGTTTATCAACGCGGTTGATGTAGTTATACACCTTCATGATCCATCCCAATCAAGTACCGAGCGTACGTCACCTTCGCGTTCAGCACACGTTTAGCTCAATGAAGTCCTCACCTTCTTGATCCAGCAATGGGGGCGAAGTAGTAGATGAGTTCCGGCAGCACGACGGCATGGTGATGGTGGTGGTGAAGAACAATCTCCGCAGGGCTTCACCAAGCACAATGGAAATTAGATGGAGGATAAACTAGAGGGGACAGGGTTACCGACACAAGGCTTGGTGAATCTTGATGTGTTCTGAGTGCTAGCCCCACCCCTCTATTTATATGTTGAGCCCTAGGGTCGTTTCCTGGAGAAAGAGCCTCCTCAAAGTCGGTTTTGCCCGCAAGGAAGAGTCCTTGTCGGACTTCCAGGACCAGACGCCACAGTCCTCAGCCCAGACGCCAGGATCTCTGACGTCTGGTCCCTGACCTCCGAAAAACTTCAATTTGCACCGACCTAAAGCCTTGTGGGCCTGTAGGATCGAAAGTATGTCTAGAGGGGGGGGGGTGATTAGACTACTTGACCAAATAAAAATCTAGCCTTTCCCAATTTTAAGTCTTGGTAGATTTTAGCAACTTAAAACTAGTCAAGCAATCACCTACACATGCAATTCTAAAAGTATAGCAGCGGAATGTAAATCATTGCATATGAAGGTAAAGGGGAGGAGTTTGGAGGGATCAAACACAATGTAGACATGGAGATTTTGGGCGTGGTTCCGATAGCTGGTGCTATCATACATCCACGTTAATGGAGACTTCAACCCACGAAGGGTAACGGCTGCGCGAGTGCATGGAGGGCTCCACCCATGAAGGGTCCACGAAGAAGCAACCTTGTCTATCCCACCATGGCCATTGCCCACGAAGGACTTGCCTCACTTGGGTAGATCTTCACGAAGTAGGCGATCTCCTTGCCCTTACAAACTCCTTGGTTCAACTCCACAATCTTGACGGAGGCTCCCAATTGACACCTAACCAATCTAGGAGACACCACTCTCCAAAAGGTAATAGATGGTGTGTTGATGATGAACTCCTTGCTCTTGTTCTTCAAATGATAGTCTCCCCAACACTCAACTCTCTCACACAGATTTGGATATGGTGGAAAGATGATTTTAGTGGAAAGCAACTTGGGGAAGGCTAGGGATCAAGATTCTTGTGGTTGGATTGGAATGTCTTGGTCTCAAGACATGAGTAGGTGGTTCTCTCTCAGAAAATGAATGTTGGAAGTGTAGGCACGTTCTGATGGCTCTCTCCACAAATGAAGAGTGGGTGGAGGGGTATATATAGCCTCCACACAAAATCTAGCCATTACACATAGGTTCCCAAACTCTGTGAGACCGAATAGTGAAACCCGGTCAGACCGATTCAGTTCAAAATGTGAACGTTAGGCTTTTCGGTGGGACCGACATGATCAACTCGGTGGGACCGATGTGCTAGGGTTAGGGCATAACTTGATCTCGATGAGACCGATCACATGAACTCGATGGGACCGATTTCAGTAATAGGCAAACTGAGAGTTGGCAGCCAAACTCGGTGGGACCGATCGCTCATTTTAGTGAGACCGAAGCGTTATGAAGGGAAACGGAGAGTTTGCAATCCCATCTTGGTGAGACCGAGATCCCTATTGGTGAGACCGAAGTGATTAGGGTTTGTGGCAGTGGCTATCTCAAAAGAACTCGGTGGCGCCAGATAGATCAAATCGGTGGGGCCGAGTTTGACTTTAGGTTTAGGACATATGTGGATATGAGAAAGTGGTTGAGGGTTTTTGGAGCATATCACTAAGCATTTTGAGCAAGTAAGCCATTAAGCAACACCTCATCCCCTTTTAATAGTATTGACTTTCCTATGGACTCAATGTGATCTTGGATCACTTAAATAAAAATGTAGAGTCTTGAGCTTTTTGCCAATATGTGTCCTTAGCATTTTGAGGGGTCCACATCTCTAGTCCATGCCATGCCAATCATTGAACTTTCTGAAATGATCATCTTAAAAGAGTATTAGTTCAATGAGCTATATGCTGTTAAGAATTGCCAAAACCACCCCGGGATTAGTTGCACTTTCAATCTCCCCCTTTTTGGTAATTGATGACTACATATAGATCAAAGCTTCGACAAATGATAATAAGAATGAAATACATCGTCGCTTTGAGAAGTATGTGATAAGCAAGAGCTCCCCCTAGATTTGTGCATTATTTAAAATTTGCTTTTGAATGCAAATGCACAAACAATTAGGATCATGGGTTACCCTTCCATGTCACATACATCTTGGTGGAGCGCTCAAAATGATAGAAAGGGAACATGCACTCATCACCAGGAAAAGTGAATGATCATACATAAGAGAATAGAGAATATCATCATCCAAGCACAAACATTAAGTATGATATGATCAAACACATGACCATACAAGTACGTCACACACATAAGCATAAAGTATCATCCAAGCAAGCAAGCAAATAAGTAGCAAAAGAGCAAAAAGAAGCAAAGCTCTCTCTCTCTCTCTCTCTCGAAGCCTATGATCTATACACTTTCTCCCCCTTTGGCAGCAAGTTACCAAAAAGCTCAAAAATGCATAGTGCTATGCGACTCTCTAAGCTTGATCTTCGGAGGTGGCGTTGAGAGGACTCCAAGGATGAATGCATCTGTTAGGTTGTTGGAGATGGTGGAGTTGCAACCGGAGGGGCAACTGAAGCCGTGGCTGCAGGTGCTGACGCAATAGCTCTTGTGTCTGTCACAGGCACTGCTGCAGATCTCTGTGCCCTAGGCACTCTCTGAAAAGCATCTGTGGTTGCTTTCCCTTTCCTCTCTTTAGCTTCTTCTTGGAGTTGCTCAACAGCTGTTTGCATTTCTGTCACCTTCAAGTCAAGATCATAGAACTTTGTTTCAATGATCCTCCCCAGATTTTCTTGATTCTCAGTCAGGGTGGCTGAGGGAGTCCTGGATTAGGGGTGTCCGGATGGCCGGACTATGACCTTTGGCCAGACTCCCGGACTATGAAGATACAAGATTGAAGACTTCGTCCCGTGTCCGGATTGGACTTTCCTTGGCGTGGAAGGCAAGCTTGGCGATACGATATGTAGATCTCCTCCCATTGTAACCGACTCTGTGTAACCCTAGCCCTCTCCGGTGTTTATATAAACTGGAGAGTTTTAGTCCATAGGACGAACAACAATCATACCATAGGCTAGCTTCTAAGGTTAAGCCTCTCTGATCTCGTGGTAGATCAACTCTTGTACTACCCATATCATCAATATTAATCAAGCAGGAGTAGGGTTTTACCTCCATCGAGAGGGCCTGAACCTGGGTAAAAACATCATGTCCCTTGTCTCCTATTACCATCTGCCTAGACGCACAGTTCGGGATCCCCTACCCAAGATCCGCCGGTTTCGACACCGACATTGGTGCTTTCATTGAGAGTTCCTCTGTGTCGTCACCTTTAGGCCCGATGGCTTCTTCGACCATCAAACACGACGTGGTCCAGGGTGAGACTTTTCTCCCCAGACAGATCTTCATGTTCGGCGGCTTCGCACTGCGGGCCAATTCGCTTGGCCATCTGGAGCAGATCGAAAGCTACGCCCCTGGCCATCAAGTCAGATTTGGAAGTTTGAACTACACGGCTGACACCCGCAGAGACCTGAACTTCGACGGATTAGAGCCACGGCCGAGCGCGCCACACTATCACGACAGGCATGATCTAGCTCTGCCGCCGGACAGTGTCCAGAAGGCCGCTCAGGTGTCCGCTCCGACCCTTAGCTCGGAGCCGACTGCGCCAATCGAGGACGAATGGTTGCACACCACCTTGGGGGCTGCAATCTCTATGGCGATCGAGCCGAATAACAGCCTTGTCCTTTGCGAAGCTCGTGACTCCAAGGTGCCGGACTCCTCTTCGGACTCCGGATCTTCTGCACCCCATCCAATCGAACTCGATTGGGCTCTGTTCATGGAGTTCACCGCCGCGGACATCTTTTAGCACTCACCCTTCGTCCTGAGTTCACTAAAGTCTCTCTCTTTATCAGGAGAGCCCTGGCCGGACTATGGTCAGCAAGGTTGGGATGCGGATGACGAAGAAATTCAAAACCCACCCACCACCCACTTCGTAGCCACTGTCGATGATTTAACCGACAGGCTCGACTTAGACTCCGAAGACATCGACGGTATGGACGCCAATGAAGGAGAAGAACAAGAACCAGCACCTATAGGGCACTGGACAACCACCTCATCACACGATGTATGCATGGTGGACACACCTAAAAGAAACGATGACGAGAATCAAAAGGGCGCAACAAGGGATCGTTCCTTCGAAAAGCAATCAAAGCGGCGGCGTAAGCGCCGCGCCAAACCCCACCTCGACAGAGACCCAGCCATAGAGCAGGGCGAACCGGCGGACGACGAACATGTCGTCGAGCAACCGTCCAAACAGGGCAACTTGGATAAACAAACCGAACAACCCGTCCACGGCGAAGATAATAGTCCGGACGACCTGACGTCGGACAAGTTGCTGGAGCAAAAGAACCTCCACCAAAGGCTCATCGCCACTGCGCCGTAGCCTGAAAAAGCAGAAGCGGAAGCTCAGAACAGCGGAAGATGCACTCAGAATCAGATGGGGCAAAGTACTCAACACCGCACACAAGTATGGCGACAGACACCACACAAAGAGCTATCCGAAGCGAAAATTACTACCGGAATTTGATAAGGAGGCCTTAGAGCTCCCACAGTCAAAAAACAAGGAAGCCACCAGGTCGGATAGACGACCCCACGACCGACATCAAGCGACAAAGGGCGCCGCACTCAATCCGGCACGTGATCCGCACAAGGATTCGCATCAAAAAGACGGTCCAACCAGATCTATCTATGGGCCAAGAAAGCAAGCTCTAGTAAGCAATGCAACGCAACAAATATCCGAACATCGCGGCACACCCAAATACAGGGGCGCCGCACATCCCCTATGTTTCACCGATGAGGTGCTGGACCATGAATTTCCAGCGGGATTCAAGCCCGTAAACATAGAGGCATACGACGGAACAACAGACCCTGGAGTCTGGATTGAGGATTATATCCTCCACATACACATGGCTAGAGGGGATGGCCTCCACGCCATAAAATACTTACCCTCAAGCTCAAAGGGCCAGCCCGGCATTGGCTTAAAAGCCTTCTCGAGAACACCATAGGAAGTTGGGAAGAGCTCGAGGATGCTTTTTGGGCAAATTTTCAAGGGACCTATGTCCGACCTCCGGATGCAGACGATCTAAGTCATATAACTCAACAACCCGGAGAGTCAGCCCGGAAACTCTGGAACAGATTTCTTACTAAAAATAATCAGATAGTCGACTGTCCGGACGCCGAAGCCCTAGCAGCTTTCAAACATAGCGTCCGAGACGAATGGCTCGCCAGACACCTCGGCCAAGAAAAGCCAAGAACAATGGCCGCATTGACAAGCCTCATGACCCGCTTTTGCGCAGGAGAGGATAGCTGGTTGGCAAGAAGCAGCACCAGCGACCCAAGTACATCCGAACTCAAAGGTGGAAATGGGAAACTGCGCTGTAGCAAGGAACAGCGCCGGATCAAGGATAACAGCCCGAAGAGCACGGCAGTCAATGCCGGATTCAAAAGCTCTCGGCAAAATCGGAAAAAGCTGCCCCCGAAAGATGACAGTGACGAGCTATCTAACCTCAACAAAATCTTGGACAAAATATGTCAAATCCACAGTACCCCCGGGAGGCCGGCAAACCATACCCACAGAGATTGTTGGGTTTTCAAGCAATCCGGCAAACTCAACGCCGAACACAAGGAGATCGACATACCAAGCGAGGATGACGGCGAATCCCATAAGCAGAACACCGGAGAATAAAAGAAGTTCCCACAAGAAGTCAAAATAGTAAATTCACTTCATGTGACAAAAGGAAAAAACAGATTGGCGCCTATGGAGATACGCGCCATACGTCCTGTCCAAGAGGAATCCAGCCACTGGTTGTTACAACCAATCACCTTTGACCATCAGGATTACTCTAGAGGTATCCGGAACGCAGGCCGGACTGCCTTGGTCTTAGATCCGATAATTAACAGACTCCACTTTACACAAGTCCTAATGGACGGCGGCAGTGACCTAAACCTACTATATCAGGACACAATCCGCAAAATGGGGTTAAACCCAGCAATAATCCGCCATGGTAACACTTCCTTTAAAGGGGTCACGCCAGGCCCAGATACCCATTGTATGGGTTCCCTCTCGTTAGGAGTTATGTTCGCCCCCCCCCCCGACAACTTCCGAAGCGAAACGCTAACCTTCCACATCGCCCCATTCATAAGTCGCTATCAAGCGCTACTGGGACGCGAAGCTTTCGCCCGCTTTAACGCAATACCGCATTATGCATCCCTTACACTCAAAATGCCCGGTCCACGAGGCATCATCTCATTAAAGGGAAATATCAACTGTTCCCCGAGCACGTAGGATGGTGCGGCTGCCTCGACAGCCGCACACTTACCCAACTTTACTACTCAGAGCACCTACAAAGGTCGTTAAAGACCCCGGACATGGCTCGACGAATCCGGCGTAAACATGCAAAGGCTTCATAGCCGCATAACCCTGTACAAGGGGCTCCGCGCGACAATAAAGCCAACCTCCTTTATAGGACCAAGACGTTGGATCAAGTGTGAAAAGGCGCCTTTTGCGAACACCCCCGCATTATATGCGTGGGGGCTGAAGCCAATGACTGCCATCTTTCAGGTTATATACACATATACATTAACGGCCGCACAGGAGGCATTATAATTCTTGAAAGCACAAGTATAAAAAGCTTTTACATCCTATCAAAATATTGTTTTACAATAGCACATGTTATTCGAACACAACATCCTTCAAGCACTGCGTCTCTATTAAACAAGAGCCCTGAAGACCTTCCTCAAAGTAGTGCTTGGCAGGTACTCGGCTTTCGTCCGAATCCCGGGATGCAACAACACTGGCCTTCATATCCGCCCAGTATGTCTTGACACGGGCAAGAGCCATCTGTGCACCCTCTATGCACGCTGACCTCTTCATTGCATCAACATGCGGCACCGAACCAAGGAACTGCTGCACCAAGCTAAAATAACTCTTCGGCTCTGGCTCTTCCGGCCACAGACGACTCGCGGTGTACCTCATAGCGAGTCCGGACAACCTGTTCAGCTCTGCCCAAGCGGCCAAACGGCCGGACACCGAAAGTGGGCGCTCTAGATTATGGAATTGCGACCAAAATAGTTCTTCCAATTTATGGTCATCCAGACCCCGGAAGTGTTCGGTCGCGTCCGCGGCACTTGCCGCCAAATCCAGATAAGTGTTTGCCGCACTCCACTTCCGGTCCAACGGAGCATACTTAGGATCCCCGAACTTCATCCGCAGCATATAGGGCTTTCCAGCCGCGATATCTCCGGCCTGACGTAGCTCCTCCTTCATAGCTCTCATTGCAGAGTGAGTGTCCTTGATCTCGACAGTGACCTTTTCTAGGTCCTTCTGTGCCACCCTATCTTCTTCTTCACGAAGCTTACAACGGTCGGCAGCATCCTTCAATTTTACAGCCATCTCGGCCATTTCTTTCTTGCTCTGGCAGTGAGCAGCCTATTCGGCTTTTAGCTCTTCAACCGCTTTAACGGCAGCCGCATCACTCTTCCTCGCTTGCTCCTTGGCTCAGGCAAGTTCCATCCGAAGGTTCTCCACGGCAGCGGCACCATCTGCATTAAGCACATATGTTATAAGGCACGAGCATCAAGCTCCTCTTATCAGATGTCTTTGGAGACATTACATACCTTGTGCCTCCTCTAGCCGCTCATTTACAAGCGCGATGTCGGCATCTGCTACGTCAAGTTGCCGCTTTAGCTCGGCAGATTCATCAGTCCGGCTAGCCACCGAACGCCTCGCCACCTACATAGGAAAGGCGACATATTATACCTGGGATTATGATCCTCTGTGCGCCGTCATTTTTGACAACACATAGAGTCTCAGGGGCTACTATTTATACAAGGCGCATTTTATATATGTGGCTCTGTCAAAAGGTACTTCTTTTCGCGTACCTCAAAACCTGTCAGTAAACTCCTGACGGCCTCATACAATCCGCTTTCCACGGATGAAATCCTTCTAATCAGCGTGTTCATCAACACACGGTGTTCTTCTGAGATAGATGCTCGCCCGAGCAGATCCTGCAACCCCTCCGACCGTGCACCTAAAGGTGCCAGACTAGTCCAATGACCTTTTTCAAAGTCCAGATTTGGAGAAATCCTCCAAGACGACACCTCGGGGTCGCCAGCCTCGCAAGATGGTACAGCTGGGGGAGGCATTTCGCTCTCCATCATCTCTGGGCGGAGATCCCCGGAAGATGAGCTCTGCTGAGAAGGGTTGAGATCCGAACTGCAAGGTAAAATTTTGGTTATCTTCCTTAGAAAGAAAATAGGGATATCACTCATTTTAAACCCCCCCCCCTTTACTTACGGCTCGTTGGAGAGCTGATCCCCTTGGGGGCACAATGCGGCCGGAGCACTCTCCGGCGCGGACCCTCTGACGAAGATTTCTTCCCCCGCTTTGAGGCGATCGCCTCCGGGTTTTCAGAGGCGTTCCTCTTCTTTCCCTGGATAGAGGAGTTCTCGATTCCTCCCTTCCTGACAGCTTCCTTCACGGAGGCGGTAGATTCCTTGTTCCCCTCTTCGCCTTCTTCAAAAGGCACAATCTCCCGCATCCTGGTCAACACGGGATCCGGCATGGTCTCAGGGAGGGGGTGGGACACCTGATAAGCCTTGCTTCCTTTATCCACTCCTGTTTAAAGGATATCTCTTTTAAGGGCGGTTTTATGATAAATATACGGATGGCGTGTCCGGGTATGGGGCTACTTACTTGAGTGTCCGGGCGATTGCAGCTCAGGCCTGCGTCCTCGGACAAGTCCGGACACCTTGCTTGTGATCCGAAGAACAATTTGTACATCTCCACGGGCGTCGTGCCCATAAAGTGTTGGAGAGCTCGTGGCCCTTCCGGATTAAATTCCCACAGGCGGAGGGGGCAACGTTTGCAGGGCAGTATGCGGCGAATCAGCATAACCTGCGCCGCTACGTCCAAATTGATATCTCTCTCTTGGAGATCTCGAATACAGCCCTGCAGCAAGGGCACGTCCTTGGACGGCCCCCAGTTAAGTCCTTTATTGACCCATGACGCTAGCCGTGGTGGGGGACCCGAGCAAAAAGCAGGTGGCGTCACCCATGTGGTGCCCCTGGGGGCTGTGATGTAGACCCACTCCCGTTGCCATAATCCAAAGTCCTCTTGAAAAGAGCCCTCAGGCCATGGGGCATCGGCAATCTTGCTTATAGTTGCACCTCCGCACTCGGCGTGCTGCCCCTTGATCATCTTCGGTTCTACCTTGAAGGTTTTAAGCCACAGCCCGCAGTGAGGAGTAACATGGAGGAAGGCCTCGCACACGACAATGAACGATGAAATTTGGAGGATGGACTCCGGAGCTAAGTCGTGAAATTCCAGCCCGTAATAAAACATGAGCCCCCTCACGAAGGGATCAATCGGGAAGCCTAGCCCCTGAAGGAAGTGAGATGTGAACACCACGCTCTCACCGGGCTGGGAGTGGGAATAGCCTGCCCTTGAGCAGGCAGCCTATGCGGGATTTTGCCGGTCAGATACCTGGCATTTCTCAGCTTTCGTGCGTCTTCCTCCGTAACAGAGGAAGGCATCCACCGGCCTTGGAGGTCGGAGCCGGACATCATCGAAGGTCCGAAGCGCCTGGATCTGGAGCTTTGGGTGTTGGAACTCAAGGCGAGAGGCGGGCTTGATTGGATTGAAAAGGAGGAGGTGAGCCTTGGTCTCTTTATAAAGAGCGTGAATACCAAGGGCCCTCCCCGTGACCGTTTGGGACTTACCTTCGATTAAAGAAGTCGTACCGATGGCGCGGTTGGGTTACCCACACCCGTATTGATGAGAATCCCGGAATAAGGGGACACGATCTCTGCTTTGACAAGACGTGCCAAGGAAACCGCCTTGCTGAACGCACTGAGGTGGGACAGTAAAACGATTCGAATAAAGGTTTGGTTGTGGCATGATGTCACGCTACGGAATACGTCAGCAGATTAGATTTGTGCAGATATTATTCTCTCTACGATGGCATGTGGAATTTATAGAACCGGACACTATCCTTGTGTTCAACGTCTTCTATGAAGTATTCGGAGGAGGAACCCGCCTTGCAATGCCGAAGACCAATTTGCACGCCGGACTCGTCGTCATTGAAGCCTGGTTCAGGGGCTACTGAGGGAGTCCTGGATTAGGGGGTGTCCGGATGGCCGGACTATGACCTTTGGCCGGACTCACGGACTATGAAGATACAAGATTGAAGACTTCGTCCCGTGTCCGGATAGGACTTTCCTTGGCGTGGAAGGCAAGCTTGGCAATACAATATGTAGATCTCCTCCCATTGTAACCGACTCTGTGTAACCCTAGCCCTCTCCGGTGTTTATATAAACCGGAGAGTTTTAGTCCATAGGACGAACAACAATCATACCATAGGCTAGCTTCTAAGGTTTAGCCTCTCTGATCTCGTGGTAGATCAACTCTTGTACTACCCATATCATCAATATTAATCAAGCAGGAGTAGGGTATTACCTCCATCGAGAGGGCCTGAACCTGGGTAAAAACATCGTGTCCCTTGTCTCCTGTTACCATCTGCCTAGACGCACAGTTCGGGATCCCCTACCCAAGATCCGCCGGTTTCGACACCGACATTGGTGCTTTCATTGAGAGTTCCTCTTCTTCTTCTTCTTCTTCTTCTTCTCCTCCTCCTCCTTCTTCTTCTTCTTCTTCTTCTCCTCCTCCTCCTTCTTCTTCTTCTTCTTCTTCTTCTTCTTCTTCTTCTTCTTCTTCTTCTTCTTCTTCTTCTTCTTCTTCTTCTTCTTCTTCTTCTTCTTCTTCTTCTCCTTCTTCTTCTTCTCCTTCTTCTTCTTCTCCTTCTTCTTCTTCTCCTTCTTCTTCTTCTTCTTCTTCTTCTTCTTCTTCTTCTTCTTCTTCTTCTTCTTCTTCTTCTTCTTCTTCTTCTTCTTCTTCTTCTTCTTCTTCTTCTTCTTCTTCTTCTTCTTCTTCTTCTTCTTCTTCTCCTTCTTCTTCTTCTCCTTCTTCTTCTTCTCCTTCTTCTTCTTCTTCTTCTCCTTCTCCTTCTTCTTCTCCTTCTCCTTCTTCTTCTCCTTCTCCTTCTCACCT